>NC_133503.1:47866718-48482500 GCF_049354715.1 Callithrix jacchus
CTCTGACAGTTCCGCACCATGTCGAGGAAAGCCGGGTTCACAGTTAAGATTCCTTGGATTTCCCCACAATACATCAGTGCCCGATGGCCTGCCAGCATCTCAGGAAGCAAGTGTTGTGTTCATATTAAAACCTCTGGCTCAGAGGCCAGGGGACTGAGTCACTCACAGCACAAAGACAATTGCTGGCTTCCTAAAGTTCCTCTATTTCCAACATAGTTTCCAGGGCCCCAGAAAAATCCCAAATAGTATTTTTTCAGATAAGCTGGAGAGATGCTGGAAAGGGTACTGTAGGCCTCCAGTGCAAGGTAACCCCATTCTCCCTGCTGGGTCAAAGCAGTCCCTCCTCTTTCCTTCAGGATACACAGGGCAGAAGGAGACCTTGCTAGAACACCCACTGGAGAGGGAGGAGATGAGAAGAAATTGAGCCCGTTCTAAAACTACTGATGCCTGTCTGAACCCTACCTCTAAAACTTACATGTGGTGTAACTTCAGGCTAATTAATTATCCTCTCTGTGCCTCAAATTCTCATAATACAATGGGGAGCAAACAGTATCTGTCTCATGAAGTTGTGAGCATTAAATGAGAGGATGCTTAGGAAGCACGTAGCACAATGCCTGGCACATAGTAATCGCTCAATTAATGGTACTTGTTTTAGCTCCTTTTACAGGCTCCTCCTGACTGGGGGCTTTGTAAAGATCACAAGGAACTGACTAAGCAGTGACAATGGAGTTTGTGGTGATTGGCAGGAGCCCACTCCAAAGTGGAAAAAATGGCCAGACGGGTAGACACCCTAGGGATGTTTCCCCCTCTCTATCAAATCCTCTTTATTCCTCAGCCACTTTTGATACTACTGTGTATATCATGCTCTTAAAACCCATGACCAAGTGTAGCCTGATGGTATTTTTGAAATCTTATCTGCGATGTCCTTTACCTACCACTCTTGTGCCTTTCCCTCTATTCAATGAGCAAGGCCTCAGGCTGGGATGGGCAGCAGAAAACAGGGACAAAAGGGTGGCTTTCTAGCTTTTGAACTTTAAAAGCCTGTGCCTTTAGAAGAACGGAAGGATTTACAACAAAGCTAAATATTCTAGAGAAAGCATAAGTTCAGGAAGGCAGAAAGGGCTCCTTTGCACTCAGCTAATAAGGATGGTTCCCTGGCCCAGGGGTAGGGAGGAGAATCTCAGGGAAAGAAACAAGAACACAGATCTACTTGACTACTTAGAAGAGGCCCTGTGCTGAGCCTGCAGACACAGGCACAGTCAACAGCAGAGGAGGAAAGAGGAGAGGAGGTTGGGGTGGGCAACCTGGCAGCTGAAACTTCACTTTCACTTATCTTGAAATAGGAACCAGTTGAAATATAAGAAATAAAGAACTCTCCAATGTGGGCTGCCATTCAGGCCTCCTTGCTTGTGAAACTCGCTGCATTGAAGGCCCCTTTACATCTATCTAACCCAAACCCTTTCTGCTGTAGCTGCCATGTGGCAGCTGGCTGTCAGACAAGAGCAATCTGGCTGGCCAAGAGCATGCCGTTCTGACACATGTCCTGACAACACGTTTCTGAAGAAGGCAGCACGAGCCATGTTGCCAGCAACACACCATGACCATGGAACATGCTGATGAGCCTGGCAGACAGAAGCTGCGGAGGAGTTTCTGTTGCAGCAAAGGTTTTACAGCATCCTTCTGGGAAGACAGGCTGTTACTGACCTGCTGACATGGGCAACTGCAGCCAGGCTGGGGCCATCTGTGAAAGGACCCAGGGGTTCCCAGAGGACTCGTACTTCCGCCCTGCTGCAGCTGCCAACACCTGCAGCGCCTCCATCTCTCTGGAGCACCCAGCACACGCACCTGTCAGGCTTTACCTGCCCATGCCAGGGGTGCAGCCCAAGACTAACATCCCTGGCCCTGGAGCCACAAACCCTGCCAGGGATGCTGAATTGCCCTTCCTGTTTCCTGGCCTGTACTCTAGTCACCTCCAATCATTATTTTTACATCTTCTTAAATTATTTTTTGAAACAACTGGGTAATGGAGGACTACTATTGGGGAAAAGTTCCATGCCCCTAACGCCCCCTGCCTACTTCCTCCCCAGAGGTAGCCAGTCCACTGGCACTGTTGTATTGCAGGCAGTTGAGCTTAGTGGTAAGAGCTCAGGTTTGAAAGTCAGACTGCCTGGGTTCAGATTCTGCCTGTGCCATTTACTAACTGTGTGACCTTGGACAAGGGACCTCAGGTCTCTGAGTTTCATTCTCCTATAAAATAAGGATAATAGTATCCCCTCTTGAGTTACGAGAGCTCCATGAGATGACATATGTAAGTGGCTGAGGACACTGCCTGACCAGAGGACCCGCCCTCTAAATATTATCTATTATCTTTGAAGACCTTTCCTTGTGCATTAATTAACTGCTCCTATTACTTCATCCATGGCTTCACTTCCAAACCCTCCCCTAAGCTTCTGCATCTCAGAGCATGCACCCCCAGCCCACCAATTGTAACCCTAAACCTCAGCATGATCTCTAGACTTAGGATAATTTAGCCTCTTGTGAACTCTCTCCCTAGCTCACCCTGATTGCCCTCTCTCATTCTGTGGTCCAAAACAGATACCTCCATGCACTGAGGCAAGCATCCGTTGCTGTGTGAGCTTATTTATCTTCTCGTCTTCTGTCTTGTCCTCTGGGTCTCAGCTTTCTCATCTGTTGAGTGAAATCATTAAACCAGTTCAGCCATCCTTTTCTTTATTCTGCAAGTAGGAATGGAACAACGACACAATGAGATAGGTACCCATTGTGTGCCGGGCACTCAGGTGTAATGATGAACCAGAAAAATATGGTCCCTGCCCTCATGGAGCTCACAGTCTTGTGTATATAAACAGCCTCCCAGGCCCTTTCTGCTTGAAATTCTAGTTCCTGGTATTTATATAAGGAATGCAGATTAATGCCACAATGAGGTGACACCTGCATGGCCCTTGAAGTTACCAGAAGCAGCTCTTATAATCTCCCTATCAGAGTTTTCAGAAAACGAGTCACTCACTTATTCTAAGTAAGCACAAACAAAAAATACACTGGTGCCTCCCCTTGGAAACAGCAGATGTGCCCAAAATACAACGCCCTAGGATAACATGGATCATAGTCCCTCTTCCTCACAAAGGGGAACACCCAATTCACACGTTTCTCTGCAGGATATATCAAAAGCAAGTCAGCCACCTACCTCTGCAGCCCACACAAACCCATAAACAGAGCTCTGGAGATAGTGGGAGAAAGAAGAGGTTCCTTACAGTGTTGAATGGTCTGCAGCCAAGGGTTTTTTTCCTTGGTAGTCAGCAAAAAGGAAAAACCAGCAAACCTTTGCTGGACTTGTCCAAAAATGAATTTGAGGAATATTGGAGCAAAGCTCAGTGGGTAGCTGATAGGGGTGATTTAGAAAGAATCCCTGCATGGGTTGGAAGTGAGGAGACATGGATTCAAAATCTTTTAATATTAATTATTGCTTATTGAGGCCAAGCAATGCACTAAGCACTTTTATATAATTTAAGTAATTTGATACTCACAAATTACTTCAGTTATTCTTACTCTAGAGATAAGGAAACTGAGGTGAGGGGTTATGTAAATTGCTCAAGATCACACAACCAGCAAGTGGGAGGGCTGGAATCCTAACCCAGCCCAATGGCTCCAGCATCCACTCCTTACCCGCTGTGCTGTGTGCTTCTCACCCTGTTCAGTGAAACGATCCCATGACTGTGTCCTCACTGTAGGAAACAGGATCAGTGCCTGGGCCCTGGCTCAACTCTGAAATCAAACCTAAGGCCCCAGCTGTAAGTACCAGAGCCTCTCACATACAGGCCTCATCTTTATGTTTCAGGCAGCTGCTTTCTACTTGCGAAAGGCCTGGACCCACACTTGGATCTTCTTTGGTATTTAGTGGATACCTGTGAACACACTCAGTTATCTGGCCTCTAATCGAGAAGCCACAGTGTGAAAGCGGCTGCACCCTGCGTGCTTGTGTGTGGCATCCCGGGGCCCTGGGCTGCTGTGCATGCATTGCTGAGCCAGTAGATTCTCTGCTTGATGTTTCACCTTTCAACCAGAAGTTCTACTGTTTATATTACACTTCCAGCCAATTATTCACAGTTGTTATGCCGGCTTCAAGTCAGTTTTGTCACTCTTTTAATTATACTCCAGCACAGCATAGGTGCTCCTACCTTTTAAGACTACTTTAAAGACACTATTAAAATGTGGGAACATTTTTATCTACAAGGTCAAACATTTTTTTCTCAGGAGAGGGAAAAAAATGTGCAGGCAGCACATTGGTGAAAAGAATATAACTTAGGTCATGTTGCTTATAGGAGAGGAATCATGCCATTATCTGTTTTTAAAAGATACTCATAAATCTGATAACTTAAAACAGGTCTAGTTTAAAAGTGAGACCAGTTAATGGAGAGGAGAGAGTGTGGAGGGAGAGGAAGAATCGCAGAAGAGGACACACAAGGCAAAATCATGTTGTAATTGGAGGAACCCATATGGATGATTTTGTTCAATCTCTTCTAAAGACAGAATTGGGGCCAAAGAAGTTAGGTGATTTGCCCAAAATTGGAACACCAGGTAACAGCAGAGAGGGAATTGGAACCCAAGTAACCCCAGCCACACAGAGACAAAGAACCACAGGTGAGAGAGGGAGGAGAAGTTCAGGTGGAGAAACTGGATGCTGGATTTGTTTACTGTTACAGTCAACTCACAGGCTCCTTTTCATTTTTAGTTTGGATTTCAAAGACATTTACCCATAAGTAAATGAGGAAGTCAGTCACACCTCCCCTTCCAATATGTTGTTCTGCTCCAACAATGTGAAATTATCTCTAAAATTTGAGAAGAGCTTTACTTACAAATTTAGCTGTGGGATTAAGACGTATTTTTTCATAAAGGTCTAAAGATTTGATAGGCATATAAAAGTGATTCAGATTCTTAATTTTTAATCTCAGAGGCACTGACAAGCTGGGTTTGTTTTTTTGTTTTTTGGGTTTTTTTTTTTTTTTTTGTCTTAAAAAATACCAGCAGCCATTGCCAACTGATTTACTTGCTTTCATTCTTGAAAAGATTAGGGTTGTTCAGTCTTTTCCTGCCTGAAAATATGTGATTTCCTTAAAAATCAGCATTTATTTCACTGCTTATGATCTTTTGTTTCCAGATCAAATTCAGGATGGGTGAATGTGCATAATTGGTTCCAATTGCAAATTGTTTAAGAACAACTTTAAAACTCTTTAGGGGTAAAAATGAATCATTTTAGTCTGAGCTGGTATTCCTAAATTAATTTTTACATGTTATTTTTATATTTCCAGGATTCAACCAAGTTTCATTTCTTTTCCCTCTGCCTGGTGTTTTGTTGTTTTTGTTGTTGTTGTTGTATTTTTACTATCAGGCTACACCATCATTATGGTAACCAGTAGCCAGATGTGACTATTTAAATGTAGGTTTATATTAATTAAAATTAAATTTAATTTGAAACTAAGTTCCTCAATCACACTAGCTACATTTCAAGTGCCCAGTGGTCACCTGTGACTATTATGCTGGACAGCAGAGATCTCTAGACCATACCTATCATCTCAGAATGTTCCAGTGGATGGCACTAAGGACTAGTAACTGGGAATGTCTGTCTTGGGCACCCTTTATTGGTCAGTAATGATAAAAGAAGCCAGAGGTTCCTGCATAGGTTTCAGAAATCGATCACATAATCCATAAGGTCTAAACTTAGTAGTTTCATGGATTATCTCACAAGTGAGCAGAGCTAATGTCCTTTGAGGCTTGTGTCTCAAATATTGCTCTCAAGGGTAAGTAGTTTATAACATAAGAAGTTATTCAAATATTCAAGTGTAAGTCAATTTGGAATTCAAAAGACATTCACCCATAAGAAATATTATAAATCATGTGACTGAAACTGCATTTCTGAAATAAAAATCAGTGGAAATAATAACCAGCAGAAAATCAACAAATTTTAATGTTTCAGGGAAGTTATAGATTAGTAGGAAGAAGTGACACACACACCCAGTACACATGCCCACACACACAGAACAATGTTAGATTGAGTTTCTGATTTAATTAGCCAAGAATATAAAATCTTACTGGAAATGAGTTGGCTACCAGGGCAGGATCAGGGATGTGACATATCCCAGCCTAGCTTCCCTTGACACCCAGAGTTCCTGCTGCCAGTCTTCATGAGTAAAGGTCTTGCCACACCTGTGAACTCAAATCTTGCTACACCACTGTTCTTTTGTAATCACAGCTTATGTCAGCAATCTGGAAGAACTCACACCAACAATGCATGAATTTTTGCGTATGGGACTGTTTACACACATTAGATATTTCTAGAGCTCTGGCCACACGCAGCATCACCAAAGCAGCATCCTTCTCTTGAGGGGATGCAACAGGGTTAGGGCTGGGATCCCATCACTACTTCAGCCCCAGAAAAATTTATTTTCCTAATCATTCCCTTCATACTGATTTTGTGCTTTTTTATCCAGGTGATTCAAAGACTAAGTTGTGATGGAGGATCATGCGCACCAATCAATTTTCCCAGAAAATCAAATCCAATTAGAAAAAATCAAATTGATCTTAGAAGTTGGCTCTTGAACAATAAGACAGGTTGAATTAGAAGAGGTAGATGAAAGTTTGTGCAGTGATCCTGAAGTGGACTGTTGGAGACTCCCGAGAGCTCTCATAATGGATGGTGACGATTGTACTATTCGTTCTTAATTTATTTTCAGACTCACAGCTTTGTATCCCTTGGCAATGGTAGATCACCACACTGCTCATGTAAACAGGATCTATGTTTTTCTCACATATTCAGGGCAGAAGAAAAAGTGAAATATTTTCCAGGGAACATTGAGCGGGAATAAGAAAAAGAAAAGAGAATAAGATTAAAGAGAATGTTTATGAACATTCTGGGGGTGGGGAAGGATTGCTCAGAGCTGTAGGAAGGAGGTGATGGCCGTGATACCCATGAATATTTATGGCGCACTTAATGCAGTTTTTGAAATATTTTATATGTTAACCAATTAATCTGGACTGAAAAATTTTATATGTTAACCTATTTAATGAGTTAGTTAATGATTTAGTTAACTAGCTGATTCATTTGATTTTTGTCTTGAATTTAAGACAAAGAAAAATAGATGAACAATGTGCATAAACTCCATGAAAGAAAGACTGCAGGAAATATATTATTCTCCCACCCCAGTTAGCAAAGTTGTCAGAAGCCACAGTTTCAGTGCTAAGCAACCAGCTCTTTGTCCTATAGCATGCTTGTGATTCGGGATACCTGTAAATGGGAGATGAACAGAAGTCCTGATTTCCCATTCCTCTTTAAAAGGAGGAGGGCAGATGAGATCAGTTTTCGAGATCATAGACTGCTGAGAATATGAACAAAGCTACAAGATAATGTACATAACACAAATTTAATTAAAGAGCAGTGTCAGATCCCAGGTTATGCTGCAGTCTCAGAGACTATGACAACAGACATTTGTTCTTGCTCATGATAGAGGTTTATGATGGGTTAGTTTGCAATTCCGTTCCATGACTCCTCAATCAGGATCCAAGCTGATGCATCCTGCACACCATCTGGGGTAACATTCATTGCTGGGGTAGGGAAAAGGCAATATAGCATATCACATACTGGCTCCTAAGGCTTCCAATTGGAAGGGGCATGCACAATTTCAGTTCACGTTTCACTGCCAAGCAAGTCACCATGTGCAATCCTCCATGTGCTTGGAAGAACAGGTTCAAATTTCCAATGAACAGACATAACTACTACACAGGGTCAAGAATCCCCAAAGTAGGTGACCTCTAAATTCCTTTGTAGTTCAAGGTTGCTGTGAGTCCAGATTAATTTATGATATACTTATTCAGAGTTTATCCGGGAAGTCTACATATATAAACGATAGGCACCAATTCCTCTTCAATCAGGTGGTTATCTTTATAACTAAGACAAGAGTGAGCCTTCTCCCAATAAGGTATGAGCAGAAGTTTTTGGACTATTCCTTCAACTTTGAGTGAGAATTGAAGAAATGAGCAATTCTCTCCCCAGTGCCACAGGGGTTTCCGATAAGAGAGAAAAGTAGGTTCTTCAGTGGCAAAGTTACATCAGCAGCTAATACATAATGAGATCAGACCAGAGAGCTACTAATATTCCTTCCATCCCTGAGATTTTGTGCTCTAGGTAGATGCCTACTATTTAAATGAATCAGATGACTAGATTTTAGAATGGCCAAGCCAAGTGTATCTCGGGAAAAGGATATCTAGAAAAGTAGCCACAAGGTGGTCTTAGCATTCTCACTTAAGCAGCACAGATACTAAAACTGGAGATGGTCTTAGGGAAAGAATAATAGACCCAATAAGCTAGTAGAACTCTTAGGCATCATCAAATGCTGGCCACTCAGCTGCAGCTCCCAGTGACTTCAACCCTTTCATAATCTCCACCAGCATTTCTTTCTTAATTATATACATGTAACATTTTCCCAGTCTTATGGAGAATGCCATTCAAAGGCAGCTTTGAGAATGGTCCCTTTGTCAGCTTCCCTCCAGCCAGAGTGCCTCCCTTCATGCCTTCTTTATGAAAGTGCTACCTTTGACCAACCTCATTTGATAGACATGAAAATTGAGGCCCAGAGAGGGGCTGGAACTTGCTTAACTCAAAAGCCATTTGGAGGCAGGGTCAGCCACCCATTTCTTTGAATCTCTGAGTCAATTGCAAGCCCCAAATTCCCTCGGACAAGTTTGGGGCCTAATTTTAATCGAAAGCTTACCCAAAAGATGGTATTTCTGACAATTTACCTTGAAATACTCTCTGTCCTCTTATTTGTCTTCATTCAGGGATTTGGTTTGTGTTCTTGCAAGGAACATAAGGAAAGGCTATGCTCACTCAAAAGTCCTTGCCTTCTTAAGGAGACCTACAGACATGTCTCATACCACTCAGCACTGCCTTAGCTTGGCAGTCATCCTGATGATGAATTGAAGATACTTTGCCCATTATTTCTTCCCCTTATGCCTTTTCTTCCAGCTACAATTATGATAATGTCTTGCAGCAGACTTTGTAAAGAATCAGGGCCTCTGGATAGTGATCTCTTTGTTTCTCTTACAGTTCCTTATCAGCAGAATCCTTACAATCCCCGGGGCAGCTCCAATGTCATCCAGTGCTACCGCTGTGGAGACACCTGCAAAGGGGAAGTGGTCCGCGTGCACAACAACCACTTCCACATCAGATGCTTCACCTGTCAAGGTAGGAGGCTCTCCCACTCTCTTCTCAGATTCCTGACCATTCTTGCACCACCCATGCCACAGGGGCAGGAAGCACATACATAGGCAGCTGGAATATCTACAAAGGCCTACAGAGGCTTTCCTTGAGCCTCTTCTTATGAGATTCTCCCTTAGAATGAGGGCAGTGTTGGTACGTGAGGGAGACAAGGATTCTGGTAACCTTGGAGGGGCAGGTGCTGATCCAGAAAGAAAAAGACTATTCTGCAACTTAACTTACTCATCTGAAAAGACTCCGGGCTTGTGCCTATAAATCAATCTAAGAGCAAATGAAAGTGCGAACTATCTTGGATAAAATTCAGCATGGCTCATAGATGAGTACTTATTCTATGACAGTGTAGCAGTCCTCAAAGGTCACATTTAACAAGGGTGAAGAGACATCTTGACTTTGGGAGCACACAGCTGTAGGTCACCTCTCATTGTTACAGCTTACACAAGGCTAATTTATGTAATCCTAGACTTGATCGAGCCAAGAGTTCCTAAAGAAGACAGATAATTAGCAGCAGAAAAAGGGATTCAGCTGAAAGAACACAGAGAGCCCTCTGGCCCGGGGTCAACACACCCTTCCACAAAGTCCCTACAAATACTTCTCCAGCCTCCACATCTTGACCTCTTCATTCAGACTTCCCTGCTCCACAGAGCAGCCATTCTAAGGTTGGAATGCCCTATGGCTTTAGAAAATGTTTAACGCAAAATTTGTAACTTTTTTTGTTGATCTCAGATTTGTTCTCATAAAGTCTGAAGAATAATTTGTATTTGCTTTTCCCGGTGACTGCTCTTCAGATACTCGTATCCAGGTCTTCCCCATGTCAAACTATATCACAGGTCCTTAAATTGGGTCTCATCTTAAATGATTCCAACAGTGTCACTGTCCTGGAGTCTTCCTCTTTGATCCATTTTAGTGTGTCACTGTCGTTCCTAAAGTATGATACTCAGAACAGATCAGTTTTCAAGGTCTGGCAAATACAAAGGACTACATTTCTGTTGATGTAACTGATATTGAACTGACTTCCTGAGGAGCCACTTCACACCACCGGCTTATATTGAATTTAAGGTCAGTTGAAGCCCCCGGTTCTTTTTATATCAGTAACTGCCTCAGTCTCATGCACCTAAGAGTGACTTCCCTGCCACTGAGAAAATCCCGGACTTCTTTCTTCATGATCTAACTAGACTCTGCACTTAGCAAACAAATTACATATTCATATTTCCTAATTTGTTTATAGATGCATATATGGGATACATTTTAATTGGTGTGATTTGAATTTTATATTGAGAATTGGCAAACCCCTTTAGTATAAGTTGAACTGCAAGATTATCTTGGTGAGTGATTATTTTTACACTCTTTGAAATTGAGGCAGGACAAAAGGTAAAGACAAGAAAATTGTTAGAAACTGGTTTGGGATGTAATTATGTGATTATATTCTTAAGAGAGTATATCAGTTACCTTTTACTTAAGCAAAAGCTTAATAGCTTAAACCAGCTGTTTGTTTAGCATGATTCTCTGGGCTGGCTGAGCAGTGTTTCCCAGTTTCTGGCTCTGCCTTTCTCTACTAGTCTCATCATGATGATATGCAGTCAGCAGGTGAGTCTGCTGGCAGTGATGGGCAGACTGCTAACCCCAGTGCCTCCACGTGGCTTCTCATCCTTCAGTGGGCTGGCTTGGGCTTGTTCATATGGTGGTCTCAGAGCTCCAAATACAATGAGAGAACAAGCTTTAATAAGTAAGACCTTTTCAAACCTCAGCTTAATGTCCTGCTGTTGGCCAAAACAAGTCAAATGGACAACCCAGATTCAAGGTCACAGAGAAATAAATTTTGCCTTTTTAGGGGGATCTGAAGCATCAGATGTCAAGGATGGTGATGCAGAAAGGAATAACGTGACCATTTTGGCATTTACCGCAGGGAGGCTGTAGAATCTCTTTCAATGGAGATTTTAAGGGAAAAATAATAGACCAATATTTTTCTGAATATTTTTAATGTTCGTTTGCTTAAAGGTAAAACAAATGAGAGGATTTTTATTTCCAACAGTAATCAGCATGGCAATTAAGTGCCCTATTAGATAGCTTTGTCATCTAAAGAATCTAAAATATTTATGAATTTCTTTTACAACTCTTTTAACATCCACTACTGTGCTGACATGAAAGGAAGGAATCTACAAAGATTAGAAACAGAAACAGAAACCCTGTTGTGACTACCAATGACATATTTCATCCTGATAGTTTATATTAAACCTTGGAGACTTTGAGCTTTTACTCTGTTGTCTAAATGGATCACGGAGAACAGGAGGCAAAGCTTAGCACCTAGTCAAAGTGGGAATCTAATAGGAGACCTATGTGTGAAGCTGTTTCCCCCCGAAAAAAGCATGTTCTCGGTGCATGATAGGTGAGAAATAAGCTGGCTCTGGAGAGGGAGAGAGCAAGGAAACCTTTCTGTTCCAACTTTGGCACTGGGTAGAGGGGAATAAAACTTTTATGAAAATACCTGTCCGTAATTCACCATATATGTGGGTTCATGACTACATTCATGTCATGTATTTGGTGTAAATAAAAATAATTACAGAGTCAAACAGAACATTTAAGTTACAGTGGTCTCCCACTTGGCAAATGGCAAAAGCAAATGATACTCCTCTTTGGAAGAACTCGACTTTATTCCAGGCCTCAAAGAATTTCCACAGATAGTGTTATTAGGAAAATGAGTAACTCATAGTCAGTCAAAAACATACAGATTATAATGGAGTGAGAGCCAGCAGAACCTCAATGACTTTGTATATTGAAATTTTCCGTCATTACATAATAACTATATTGATATATTTAAACAAACTAGAAAATATGAGCAAAAAAAGCCAACAGCACAATATAAGCAATAGCACAGAAGATTTGAAAAGGAAACAAATAAAACTTCTAAAAGTAGAAATATATAATCTTTGAAATTAAAAACTCAATGTATAAATTAAATAGCAGATTAGATGTTGCTAAAGAATTAATAAACCAGAAGATTTCATCCAAAAAATTATACAGCTAATAGATCAAAAATATGAGAAGTTGGTAAAAATTAAAGAGAAGTTAATACATGGAGAATATGGTGAGAGGTCTTGACATATATATATCTAATCAGAGTTCTAAGCTATATAATAGAGAACATGAGTGGGAGGACAATATTTGAAGAGACAACAGCTGTGAATTTTCTAGAGCTGTTGAAAGACACATATCCTTGAATCCAGAAAACCTAATAAATTCCTGCAGGAAAATTTTTTAAAATTCCACCTACATATACCAGAGTAAATCCTCAGATCATCAAAGAGCTCATTTTAAAAGTCACCAGAGAGAAAAGACAAATCATCTGCATATAAATAGTAAATGAACTGACAGCTGACTTTTCGATAGCAACAAGAAAACTAGAAAACAGCAGAAGAATATCTTTAATGTGCTGAAAGAAATAACTGTCAAGGAAAGATTATGTATTCAGCAAAACTATCTTTCTAGAACAACGACAAACCTACAACTAAGATTATACTTAATGATGAAAGACTGAATGTTTCCCTGTAAGATAAAAACAAGACAAGGATGTCTGCTCTCGCCACTTCTATTTGACATTGCATTTCAGGTTAGTGCTAAGTTAATTATGCAAGAAAATGAAACAAAACATCAGATTAAAAAGAAAGAAATGACTCTCTCTATTTGCACATGACATATCTTGTATAGCAGATCCCAAAAACTACTACAGAATTATTAGAACTAAAATTCATATGGAATTGCAAGGGACATAGAATAGTCAAACAATCTTTAAAAGAACAAAGTTGGAGAACTCACAGTTCCCACTTTTAAAATTTACTATAAGGCTGTAATAAACAAGATAGGGTGGTACTAACACAAGGATAGACATAGAAATGAATAAAGTCAAGAATATAAACATAAACTCTTATACTTCTGGTCAGTTGATGTTTAACAAGGCTGTTGAGATAATGCAAGAGGGAAAGAATGGTCCTTTCAACAAGAAGTGCTTGGAAAACTGAATTTTTTGTGTTCATAAGCAAAAAATGAAGTCAGACTCTTCCTTTGCACATACATAAAAGTTAAAAATGGATCAAAGACCTAAATGTAGAAGCTAAGATTGAGAAACTCTTAGAAAAAATATAAGAATAAATCATTGTGATTCTGAGTTATGCAAAACCTTCTTAGATGTGACACAAAAGCACAAGCAACACATGAAAAATATATTAATTAGATATTATCAAAATTTAAAACTTTTGCACTTCAAAATACACCATCAAGAATGTAAAAAGACAACTCACAAAATGGGAGAAAATATTTGCAAATTATAAATCTGAAGAAACATTTGTGTCTAGGCTATGCAAAGAATTCTTACAATTTTATAATAAAAAGGCAAATAACCTAGTTTCAAAATGGGCAAAGGATATGAATAGACATTTATCCAGAGAAGTTATACAGATTTCATGTGTACAATAAGCACATGAAAAATGCTCAACATCATTAGCCATCAAAGAAATGCAAATCAAACCACAATGAGATACCACTTCACATCTGTTAGTAAGGCTATAATCAAACAGATAGATAACTAGTGTTCATGAGGATGTGGAGACATTAGAATTCGCATACAGTGCTGGTAGAAAGGAATGTAAAATGGTGCAGCTACTTGGGAGAATAGTCTGGCAGCTTCTCAAAAGAGAGTTACCATATGACCCAGCAATTCCAAATTCCACCCCTCAGTATATACTCAAGAGAAGAAAAATATAGGTTCACATAGAAATAAATACATGAACGTTCACAGCAGCATTATTTATAATAGCCAAAAAGTAGAAAAATCTTAACAACAAACGAATGGATAAATAAAATGTGATGTATCCCCACAGAGGGATACTATTGAGCAATAAAAAGGAATGAAATACTAATAAATGCCCCACAGGGAATAAACCTTGAAAAGATGTGAAAGAAAACAGTCACAAAAGGCTGCATATTGTATGATTTATTACGTATGAAATGCTCAAAACAGGCAAATTATATAAAGACAGAAAGCAAATTCATGTAATGGGAAAATGTTGAAGGCATTCTCCTTAAGAGCAGGAACAAGATAGAGATGCTCACCGTCATGACTTCTGTTTAACATTTGGCCCGGAAATCCTAGACAATCCAGCAAGATACAGAAATAAAAGTTATATGCTTCGAAAAGAAAAAAGAACTGTAATTATTTTTAGATTATATAATTGTCTGCATAGAAAACCCAAAGGAATCTACAATTAAGTACAATTAATACGAAAATTTGTTTATAGTAAGAATAAAGGAAAATAACTCTTTGGTCACTTTTAGATAATGCGGGTGAAATAATTATTTTGAAACAAATAATATAGGCAAAGAATCAAAACTTGAATCTATTGTACAAACTGTAAGCAAAGGGCTGCTTTAAAAAAATGAGACTTAGGAATTCTCTAAAAAAGAAAAAGCAAGAGGCTGATGAAAGTTTCTGTCTAAGGAAACATTCCACCTAATGAAGAAATACATCATTAGAATATTTTAATTTTGCAAACTTTTAATGAAATAATGTGCCTAGCAATAATCATTAATAACCATTTCTACTCACCAACACCACCTCCCAAATCACAGAAGTGCAGAATTTCAACGTAGTATTATTGCTAAAAAGAACAAAATAATCAGACCTGTTCAAGTTCAAGTTCTCTAGACATAACCACCATTTATAGAAAACGTAAAAGAGCAGGGAACAAGTTAATATCATAAGGATATAATCAGCAAAATCCAAACTGTAGAAATTTTAGGGCACAGTGACTCGGTGTCTTTAATAAATACATTGTAAGGAGAAAATAAGAAGGAAAAATAACTAGAAATTAAGGGACTGTAGAGCAAACAAATGCAATGAACCTTGATAGAGTTTTATTCAAACAACTAATCACTAAAACAAAAAAAAAGAAAAGAAAAAATGACAAGATAATCAAAAAAACTTGAACACACTGACTTAATAATGCCTAGATATTATTTTCAATGCTTTTAAATTATTGTGGTTGGCTTTTTTAAAGAGTCCTAATACTTTAGAGATACATTCTGAAATAATAATACTAAGAAGAAAGTCAATAAGAGTTTATTAAGGTTACTAAATACAGAATAAATATGGGGAAAAAATTGCATTTATATTCACCATTAACAATCAAGACACCATTTACCTCAACAAGAAAAGAATTTTAATTTTGAAATCAATTTTATAAAGTTGTATAAGATACAAATCAAAAATTGTTAAATTTATTAAATGTTATAAGAAAGACATTAAAGACCTAAATAATTTTTTTGAATATGCTAAGTTCTCTGATAGAAAGATAGAAATATAAAAAAGATGTCAGTTCTGTTCTGGTTGAACTAAATATTCAAAACAATTCTAATACAACTCATATGGTTTTCCATAGAAATTAAGAAATTAGTTAAAATTATATTCTTGACAAGAGGCCAGGAATAATCAAAGCATTCTTAAAGAACACCAAAGCAAGGGGGCCTGTTCTACTGATACCATCATTTATTATTATAAGCTATTAAGATAGTGTGATCTTGGATTAAGGACAGATAAATAGACCAATGGAACTGAATATAGAACCAAACACAAACTTTAATATACATAGAAAGTTGCCTTTTACAGATCAGTGGGGAAAGATTAGACTGCTTGATAAATGATGCTAAGATGATTAATTATCCATGTGGGAGAAAATCAGATCCCTATTGTATTAGGATTCCCTAAAGTCAATTCCAGGTGGTTTAACGGCTTTACTATGAAAGGCAACTCAATAACATTTTAAGAAGACAATGTAAGAGATATCTTTTTAGGATTTCACGGTAGAAAATAATTTCTGAAACATGACACAGAAAGGGCAATCCCTAAAGGAAGAGATTCACAAATTCAATGACATAAAAACTGAGAACTTCGGTTTATCCAAAAACAAGAAAAGAGGAGCAATAAGCAAGCCCCAAATTGCAGAAGATATTTGTAATAAATGGCTAAAAAATGACTGATTTCCAAAATATGTTAAGAATTTCTACACATCTAAAAGAAAAAATAAGAGCAAAAAACTTTTGCAAGTATTTTCACATTTGAAAAATTCTCAATTTCATTAATCATTAGGGAAATGAAATTTAAAATCACAAAATGATATCATTTCACATTCACTATGTTGACCAAATGTGTTAGATATTACTAAGTGCTATTTATATATATATTACTGAGAACTGCTGGTGGGAAGGTAAATAGGAAAAGCTATTTGAAAAACAGTGAGGCATTACCTCACAAATGCAAGAATATTTAGAACAGCACTTTCATAAAAGCAAAAAACTGCAAGTAGCTCAAATGTCCTTCAGCAGTGGAGTAGACCAACTGAGGTGCATTCAGGCAATGGAATACAGCACAGCAGTGAACGTGAGTGAGCTGCGGTTATGTGCATCAGCGTGGATGAATCTCAGAACACAAAACTGAGGGAATGAAGCAGACAAGGGATAAATGCAGCAGTACTCCATCAACTTGAAGTTCAGAAACAGGCCAAACTAAACAAAATATTGTTTATGGATCCATCACAGGTGATAAAACTATAAAGTAAAGCAAGGGAATGATAAGCACATAATTAGGGACAGTATGGGACGGGGTGCTCTTAAGGAGAGGAGAACAGGCTTCTAAGGAATTGGTGATGTTCTGTTTCATAAACTCGGTAGTGGGTACATGGGAGTTATTTTACCATTCTTCTTTGACTATACATATACATCTCATACATTTTCTCATGTATAATATATTTCACAATAAAATGTTCTGAATAATGAATTAGATCACCTTCAGGGGGCTCTTCTAACTCTTAGATTTTGAAATTCCATAAAATTCAGTCTCATTCGAAAAGTTGAAAATCGCTGAAATTGTGTGACAGAATCTTGGGCTTTCTGATCAAGATGTGTCCTCAGTTAGCCACCAGCCCCTTTGTCTTACAAATGAGCTCCAGAGAGCTGAGGTAACTTTTTCAAAATCTCCCAGCACTTGAGTACTAGAACAGGACCATGGACAAAGGTCCAATAACCTATGAAACAGTACATCGTTCACTGACACATTCTAGGGCTGTGTGCAAGGCCTCCTTCTGGGCCTTATATTACACTGAGCATTTATTCTGGATTTGCTCAAAGCAGTTTTAATGTTAAATATTCCGTTCCATTGTCCATCCAAATGGCCTGCATTTTTTTAATTGATAGAATTCATTTTATTGATTCACAGAATAATGACAGCCCCAAGTGTGTAAATTTCATGTCACTTCCATATTACAAACCCACTCCATGGCTTTCCTGTTATTCGAATGTCTGGCTCCACTCAGCCTCAGATCTGTCTGTCATGCTAGTCCAGCTTGCCTTGCATCCCTGTGTTCCCCACTGTATTTCCAGGGACCCCTGAGAGACTTATCAACCTTTACATCCTTTCGACCAAAAACTTCCTCCTTCAGCTCCTTGGGGGAAATGGAGACTTATTGTTCCAAGTTTTCCTATGGTCTCCTGTATTTCTCTACTGGGAGAGGTGTCTCTGGGGGTGGAGTTAGCAAGGGAGACAAAGGAGAAAGGAAAAAAAGGGAAAAAACAGGAGCTGTTTCCAATGAGGTTGTAGGCCATGACCTAACTGATTCCACAGCCATGAAGTCAATTGCTCCACCACCTGCACAGCCCAGAACAGCCTGTGTTCTGGCTTTGCCTGCTCATGAGACCAGCCATGATGCGATGTGATGAATTTTCATAATGCCTAATGGAAGATGACCCCTTCCCAGACTTCCACCACCACCACCACCTCCCCCATACTCCTGCCTCTTCATAGGGATGGTATCAGGGGTCACAAGCAATACTCCATACTGAGTCTAAAATGTTTAGGCATATAGTAAGCCCTAAAGGAAGGTTTTCTTCTCATAGACTTACATCATGTCAATTCTAAAAGAAAAGTTCCACCTCTTTATTCTGCACAGGAGTGAACAGAGGCCCCAGAGAAGAGAGGGTAAAGTTCACTGTTGTCCAGACACTCAGTGGCTGTGATGAGACCAGAGGCTGGGTGGTTTGACAGTCAGACCACTGTGTCTCCCACTGTCCTGAGCTGCTCCCCCATGCAGTGACTTCTGGAACTGCCTCCTCCTCACTCAGCCTCACCCTATAAGCCACCAGCCCCCAAAGGTGAACAAACACTTATGAAATATTTCTGGCATTCACCTGGCAGTCTCTCCCATTTTTAACCTGGTTGCTTTTGCAAAACAACTTTCCCTGTTAAAGATGAGGTAGTATTTGCTGGGGTGTTTTCACTCAGTTCCAGGCTGATTCTTCAAACTTCCAGGCTTGGTAACTATCTCATTGGTTTCCCCATCATTGATCACCCTTGAAAAAGCTGACCTGTACTAAGTCCTCAGGAAAATGACATAGAAACCCAGAATACCTGCTCGTCAATGTAGACAAGAGGGGTGACTTTCAGATGGACTGTTTCATAGTGTCCTAGCCAGCACCTGGCCTCTGAAAGGTGGAAAATCAGTCCATCAAAGAGCAGCCTCAGAACCAGGGAAGCTGGTGACAGGATTTGAATGGGCTCCCCAGTTGCCTTCCTCCGATTGCTAACCAGTCCCCTTCCTGGCCGGCACATCGTTGCTTTAGCTGATCAGTACATTCAGTAGGTTACTGCAGTTCTGCTGGCCCTGCAAGCCATTTATTCCCTTAGAAGAAACTTTGCCTCTTTCTGCTCTGCCCATCATGCATTGATTTCAAGCTCCTTATGGGAAAATCTTATTTCTCATATTTCTAAGTCCTTCGGTGGGGGTGGAGCTCACATAATTCAAATGTTCAAACACCTATAAATCTACTTATTTTTCTATTTTGTCCTACATTATTTCTCCCTATTATCCAAAAGAATATTCCAAGAGACTTTATGAAATGCCTTGTAAAATCCTGTTGCATCTCTGTTCAAAAGCCATCAAGGCAATCGATCATTTTTGCAGCTGAGTGATGGAGAATTATTACAATCTCCTCCCATTTTTGTATATGTTTGAGGTTTTTTTCTAAATTTTTTTAAACTAGGAAAAGAACCATCCATGCCTCCTCAGTATCCTACAAAACCTAATCTTAAACTGGATTCAGGCCCTCCTCCAACTGGTCTGAACAATCTTTTCCTGCATTACTTCCCAGTACTTTCTACAAATACCACCCCTACTCTCGCTCCAGCCTCCACACAAATATCACTTGCACCTTCCTGCCTCTGTGCTTCAGCTCATTCTGTTCCTTTAGTGTTCAACTCTGATGCTACCTCCTCTGAAAGCCCTCTCATGATCCCTTCCAACTGACAAGTCTCCACCTCACTCACAGTCCTTACTGCTTGCACTGGCTCCATGGCCCATCACCTATAATATGGGGCTTTTTTTCTATATGATCTTCTCTCTGCAGCATTTTTAGTTCTTTGAAATTCAGAGATTGCTTTTTATTATTCCTGACTGAGAATAGACCCACCCCCTCTTATGGCTATGGTGAGCACAGATTCTAGACTTCAAATCACCCATCCCATTGCCATCCTAAGGTAATTCCAGGTTGGGATTTGGAGCATATGGTCCCCACACTGTTCTTCACCTGGCAAAGAATCATGCACATAGGAAGTACCCAGGAAATGTTTAACTGGATGATTCTTTTATTGCATTCATATTTCCACCAGCTGTGCAGCCTTACGTGAGCCACATGGCACTAAACTTTCCATTCATGTATTGGGAGGATTGTACACCATCAGTGCTTCTTTGTGTGCATCAGAATCAGCCTAGTGGGGCAGGTGGGTGCTGTTCAAATGCAGATGTCTAGGCCCCAGTTCTAGAGCATCTGATTCAGTCCCAGGCATCTGCATTGTAAGAAGCTTCTGGGGTGATTCTGATGCTAGTGGCCTACTGGTCATTCTTTAAGGAATACTGGCCCCAAAGGCCTGTGAAGTCTGACATGCTACCATTCTCTGGCCACTCATGACACAGACACCAGCCTTTCCCCCAGTGAGGACTTCTGCTTGCAGACCCTCCCTGGACTCATCCTGCCCTTGTTTCCCTCCTTGTTTCCCCAAGTATGTGGCTGTGGCCTGGCCCAGTCAGGCTTCTTCTTCAAGAATCAGGAGTACATCTGCACCCAGGACTATCAGCAACTCTATGGCACCCGCTGTGACAGCTGCCGGGACTTCATCACAGGCGAAGTCATCTCAGCCCTGGGCCGCACCTACCACCCCAAGTGCTTCGTGTGCAGCTTGTGCAGGTGAGTGGATGACCAGCCAGGGCTGAGACCCTCTGCATAAGCCCCAGGGCAGGGGAAGACCTGGCTTTTTCCAGGAAGTTCTGGGGTTTACAATGTTTATGCTGGGCATTTAGATTTCTGGAGGCTCAGGTGTGAAAGGATCTGATTTAAACATTGTAGCATCTGAATCTTTCTTATAAAAATACATTCTGATCTAAAACACTTGTATGTCCTATGATAGATGCAGAGTAAGGATCTGCCTCTCCAAACTCAGCCTCCCAATCCCTCTGAAAAGGCCCCCAAAGAAACCACTGAGTCTCTCAGAACTCAGTTTGGAAACCATGGACCTGGCCCAGCCTCCCACATCCTCATCCACAGATGGGACAGGGATAGCTGTTTATACCCTTCCTCCATCATCCTAGCACCACCTTGTGCTGTTGGAGTGACCCTGGCAAGTGACCCCCAACTTCTGTAAGCCTCAGCTTCCTGACCAGTAAAATGGAGGCCAAAGCCATTCCAACCTCATTGGGTTTTCTTGAAGATCAATGAGATGATGATACAAAGGCATTAGCTCAGTAACCAGTATGTGAGAGCATCTGTTTTTATTATTTTCATTATCATGATGATAGTCATCTACCTCCTCTCAGGACATCTCCAGGGATGGAGAGCTCATCCCTGCCTCCTGCTGCACTCTCTGCATCTCCATCACTTGTTAATTCAGCAAGTGGACATTAAGACTCCACTGAATGCCAAGCAACACATTAAGGAGATGAAAAAATGAAGGAAGCTCAGCCCTGCCCACAAATACATCAAATTTTAACGGACAGCTCTGATTACATCATAAGTAAAGCATGATTAGAGTATATTTTTTTTAATTGGGAAATGAATGTACAGATCATTCTCCCCCATAAAATAACCACCAGTCAGTTACCAGTTAGAATAGCTAGTTAGAGTTTCTAACTGAGACTAATGACAGAGTGTGTAAGAAAACATAATCCCCTCATGGAATTCACTCAGCTACCCAGCTCTTAAAACCTGAGCCCTGAGACCTGGAATCCCACACCCGTCAGAGGTTAGCTCAGAGGATTCCTATGGTACAAGATGGGGTTTCTTTCAAGCCCCACAGAGATGAGGTGACTCCTGACAATCACGTGATGTCTTTCTACCACAAGCTAGTGGCTGGGCCACCATAAGAACATAGCTCCCCGAACTCTCGCCCCAGTGATCTCTCCATCATGCCACAGTGCTAATACAAGGACAGTGGAGCCCCTGGGAGCCGATGTTAGGTGCTGTGCTCAGAGTCCTCATAACAGGCATCCCAACTGCATCGACAAGAGCAGCTCAACTGTGGGCATGGTGATGCCAGGGATTCTATATTCAGTTCATAATTTAGTTGAGGAGGCAGAGCATGTACAAATTTGAGACTCCTCAGCTGTGGAAACTGAACAAATCCAGAGGAGGAAAAGAAGAGATTATTTACAGACCTACACACTTCCTATTGAGAAGGAAGATTTTGAAAAATGCCTGAGTAGTAAAAGGAGGAAATCTTGGTAAGTTTGGGAGGTGAATAAATTCTTGACAGATGGGGATAGATCAAATTGGGATGGAAAAAGTCCTTCCGAGAGAGAACAAGTATATGAGGAGTTAGTAACCTCTATTTCTTACAGCCGAGACATGTAAGCTCAGATAACCATCATGATCTGCCCAAAATATACAAGCAGCCCAACTGGGCTCCAGTTCTGGCCGCCAGGCCCTAATTGGGCAGTTTAGTTGACCTGTCACTGTGAACAGCATTTGAATTTGCATGGTGCTCTAGAAGTCAAGCTGTATGTGTTACCAAAGTGCTTTGAGAACATGCGTGATCTGCTATGGAATCCCTCAGAAGAGGGTGTGCTGAATTTCTCCCTCATCTCACTTGTAGGAAACCTTTCCCTATTGGAGACAAGGTGACCTTCAGTGGTAAAGAATGTGTGTGCCAAACGTGCTCCCAGTCCATGGCCAGCAGTAAGCCCATCAAGATTCGTGGACCAAGCCGTGAGTCCTCCCCACGGGTATCTCCTTGTCCATGGGTGTGATCTCCCTGGGCTCCCCTATCCTAGCACTGCCAACTGCTCCCATGGGCCTGGAGGCTAGTCAGGGAGGTTCTCAACCTGGAGGCCTCCTGCATCATGACCCAATAGGCACATGGCCCAGACTCACCAGCTTCATAAGCACAATGCAGGGAAGAGAGGCTGCCTGGCCATAAACAGTGGTAGCCAGTGCCACATATCTGTCACATGGTATGTCTCCTCTGGGACAAGCTGAGTTTCTAATCTTATGTCCCACAGATTCCTCAATAGGGCCCATCAAGTGTTTTTTCACCAGTGGCTCTCAATTTTTACCAACTCCACTAACAAGAATTTGTAGACATGACTTACAGGAAAGGTAGTATGGGGTGCCCTGGGAGCAAACCACAAGAGTTGTGTTAGTGCCTCTTAGAGTGTTCCATAGACAATCAGCTAGAGAACCATAGTTCCAACAGCTTCACTGTAGGATTTGTAAAAATACTGTAGGATTTGTAAAAATGCAGGTGCCTGTACCTCTAGGGATGGAACCTAGGAATCAACATTCTTAGTAAGCTTTCTGGGTGATTCATTTGCTGTTCCTGAGATTCAGAACCCCTGTCTAGGGATAAGGGGAGCATCTGTCATACCATGGTGAATATTATATTTTATCACCAACCACATATTTGGAGGGAAACTGAAGATCAGGAATGCACCTCAGAATGGTCATTCTAATTTGTGGGATGTCCATTCCACTCAAGTGCGCCTAGTGATAAGATGTCTAAATCACTGTTCCCAGATGCCCTTGTCAGGCTGCTGCTGCACATGCCCACACACACATAGACCCAGCCCCCTGAGTCTCAGTCAGCCATGCTAGGCTCCAGTGTTCTTTCATGTTATATGACACTCTCACTGGCCTCGATGAGAGAATCAATGAAAACCCATTAGCCTCCTATGTTGCACCATGCGGGTGCGGGGTGCTGTTGGCCATGGCACCAGCAGAGTCAGCATGCTGGGCTGCATCCAGCTGGAGAGAGTGAGCAGAGATCACCCCAAGTCAGCAGGGCTCAGCTCCCAGAGGCTCCCCTGGAGTGCATCCAGCCATAGTGAGCTGAGGAGAAAGACAGGGGGAAGGCTCCCTCCCTTGCCTGCTCTTCCTTTCAGCCAAATCAGATCTATTCCTGGAATGTGCAGAGCCCTTCCTTCGACGTCCTTGATGATGCTCAAGAATAGATTGGTGTACAAACCAGGTTTCCATGTCAAGGTGGCTGAGTGCATACAGTGTTATCCTTCACAGCTCCTTGAAAGCATCATCCAGAGTGACAGAAAAACAAGGAGGCTGGGATGTGGGATCACAACCTTGTGGCCAATGCTACTGAAGACCCCAGAGACTGACGGGATCACGCATGAGGCAGGAGAGAGAGAAGTGAGCCTGAGTTGGGAGGCTGCCAAACTTTTGTGTGCTGCAAAACAGTCATGAAGCCTCCCTGAGACTCAGTTTACCGAGTATGAAAGAGGGATAGAGTTTCCATTATTCCTCACAGGAGTGTTGGGGAAAGTAAATGTACTAGTTCAGGAATCAAATTAGCACATATTTCAGTGTGTAGAATGCTCTATAAATACAGAGTGAGGGATGATGTTGGGGGAGGTTTAATATAGAAAGCACACCAAAAGAGGTTGAGAAGAAGACTCCTAGGTCCGTTGCTATTTTCCCTGGTTTGGGTTGTGTGTTACTGTGTGCATTTGTGCTACACCCATCACCTACTCTATTGGGTGGGAGATTTCTTCAGCTGAATGTGGGAGTCTCACATTGAGTTTGTTTTCAAAGAGAGGCTCCCAAATTTCTCCAGCATAATTTGGATGATTAGGAGGTGGAAGAAGGTGAGGAAAGAGTGAGTCAAGTGAAGCATGTGAGCATATAGGCAGTTTCCAATGGGGACATACTTAGTATTATAGCTTATCTTGTTACTCACAAAGTAAAGACATCAATCCGTGGATCTATAGTGGTATGTTTTATACAGGTGGTCACTGGTCATGCTGCAAATGCAAAGTAGCTCCTGACTAGACAGGGTATTGGAAGGTCTTCTCAGCTCCCATGGGATGCAGAAAACCAAAGCCAGATTTAAGAGATTGCTAAAAAAAAAAAAAAAAAAAAAAAAAACATATAATGGAAAAGGAAAAGAAGGACAAAATAGTTGGGTGTTGTTTAAGCTGTAAGTGTGACGTTTCATCTCTGGAGAGTACATAAAGATATTCTGGAAAATTTGGAGCAGTGTCTACTCCAGAGAGATCAAAAAAAATACTCAGGAACTGTCAAGAGGAAATAATTTCGTTACCTACCACAGGAAGAAGAAATGTCTTCTCACCAACCTCACTAAGAAGAATCACCAATGGTAGCAGCAGAAACCCCACCATCACCACCACCACCACCACCAACATCACAATCACCACCACAGTAACCATCATCATTGCAAACATTGATTGACTGTTACTATTTCCAGGCATCTCAGTGAAAAGAATCAGCAGCAGTCTCAGCAGCAGCACCACCAGCATCGCCTTCACATCACCACCACCGCCACCATCCCTAATATCACCACCATTGCCATCACACCACCACCATAACCATTATATCATAACATCTCCACCATCACTACCATTGCCATCACCTTCATACCACTGCCCTCACCATCATTATCACTAACATCACCAACATTATCATTATCATCACTACTACCATCATCACCACCACTATGTTCACCATCACCACCATCATCATGACCAATACCATCAATGCCACCACCAACACCACCAATACAATCACTACCATCATCCTCACCACCACCTCCATCACTATTACCACAATAACCACCATCATTGCTAACACTGATTGACTGTTACTGTTGCCAGATACTGCAAAAACCTCATTAAGAACAATCAGAAGCATCATCACCACCACCATCATCATCACCACCTTCTCCACCATCACCACCAACACCCATGTCTTTACCAACACAATCACCACCATCACCAACACTACCATAATCACCACTATTACCAGCACCAGCAGCATCCATACCATCACCACCATTATAATTACCACCATCACCACTGTCACCACCATCACCAACAACACTGTCATCACCAGCAATACCACCATCACCAACAATACCACCATCACCATCACCAGCATTAACATCAATTATTACTATTGTCAAGCATTTCAGTAAGTGTTTTATACAGAATATTTCATTTAATTATTACAACAATTGGATGAAGGAGATAAGAGTAGTTATTTTATAGATGAGAAAACTGAGACTCAATGAGCATAAATGACTTGTCCAAAGTCACCCAGATAATGAGTAATGGAAGTAGAATGTGAGACCAGGCAGTCTGGCCTTAGATCCTATTCCCTTAACACCCTGTACCAGAGATAGGACTTGCAAGTTGGGAAGTCTTCCTGGATTCATTGCCTAAAACAAGGTAGGGAGCTTGCTATGACTCACAAAACCCACTCATTTTTTCTGATTTAAATAGAATGAATGACACAGTCTAAAAAGGCTAAAAATGGCTGTCTAGCGTCTTTAGGAGGCCTCAGTTTATAACAGAGGGATCTGGGAGGGACAGGTGGTAGCATCATACATTCTGCCAGCTGAAGATTGTAATTTTGGAATAGAGAGGAACATATGGAGGAGTGGACAGCTGGCTCTGCAGACACCAACTTGGAACAGGGTGTGGTTTTCCTGATTCTATTTATTACGCCAGACCCACAGGCTCCCGAGTGGCATGCCTGAGACTCCACTGGTGGTCAAGAGTGAAAGGAGGAAAAAGAGACAGAAAAGATCCTAATAAATAAGAAGCTGATATAATGGGGAAGCAGCAGTATAACATGAAAAGAAAAGGTGCTTAGAGAAAACATCCCAGAATTCTCACAGGGATCAGCAGGCTTCCTTACAACAGGACTATTGCTCCTGACTTCAGAACAGAGGTTGGGGAATGCACAGAATGTAGATTAAAAACAGGAGAATGTGAATTAATATGACAACAACCACTTATTTGATACATATGGGCCAAGCATTGCACTAAGGTCTTATGGGCCTGATTTTAATTAACCTTCACACCAGTGTTATAAGGAAGATATTCAGATGAGCAAGTCTGGACTTAGAGAGCATACAACTCATAAGGGAAGGAGCTGGGATTCTCTCCTAGGCCAACTTCCCACCACTTACTCCAACCCTCAGTCCAGCCTCTAACCACTGTGCTGCACTACTCCTACAGCTTAACTCAAGGTTACAAATTCATCTCAGATGTACCACTGAAACTTGAAGAGATAGGCTGCATTACCAGAAGGTGGCCATGAAAGGATATAGCTATGCAATAAGTTTTTTTGATGGAGTGGAGAATTGTGCTGTTTGCCAATAATGTCTATCTCTGTGGAATCCACAAGTAAATGTGATCAGTGGATGACTATGTCAAGCAAGAAAAGTGTAAGGAATAAAGAAGAGAGAAACTATAGTTGTCTTTAATTATTTGAAATAACTGTCATATGGGAAAAGAGGCAGATTATTCTTGATGCATATGAATGGAAGCAGTCAGAGTGTTATACAAGAAAACTCAAATACAGACCACAGTTAGTATCACACACACAAAAAAAAAAAAAAACAACAACAACAACGGGAGTAGTCACAGGAGTCAGCTCCAGATAAAGAAGACAGCCATGACAATCATACCTGTCCAAGGGCAGAGTGGACTTCCTCAGGAGGGGTTGACCTGCCCACTACTGGAGGTGATTAAGCAGAGGAGAGGTGCCCACTTGTCAAGAATGCTGTAGATTCCTGCATTGGGTGGGATGTTTGACCAAATACTCTGTGAACTCCAAACCCCTATGGAATTTCTAGGCCCTGTTGGGGAGGCCCATGGAGATACAAGTTCAGTATTAGTGGCCTAGAAAGCTTGACCAGGTGTCTAACATCTTGGGTTCCTCTAAACTGAGCTTTGGCAAGTCATTTCAGACCCCTGTCTATCTAGAAAAGAGAAGAGGGTACCTGACCTCTCTAAATTATTGCACTCTGAAGTCTGTAATTATTGGGCAGGGGGTGGAAGTAGACTTACAGACTTACCCTAAGACAATAAAAAGGAAAAGAGTTAAATCTCAAAATTCTTTATTCTCCCATCCCCCATCTGAAGGCCTGAGGCTTGAAGCATTTTGCAAGTAGAGACCTTCTGCCCCCAACTTGCACTAAGTGATGTTAGAAAGACACACAACAGCCAAGAGGCATAGTACTATGGGAACTGACACATACAAACACTTCATCAGGGCCCCAGACCCTCCCCACAGCCTGCTGGGCCCACCACCCTTCCTGGATTTGCAGACACATCATCTTTTCTTCTAGGACTGGCTCCCAGCTGGATGTAGGGGCTGTCCAGTCAGGATCCCCCACATTTATATGCAGTTTCTGCTCTCCTCAGTATTCCAAAGTGTGTATTTGTCTTATAGTGCCAACAGGGAAGTTTGTCCTCTGGTCAACTTTGCCCCATGACTCTTTCCTCCTCCAAAGTGGGCCATCCGGTTGGCTAGGCCTGAATTCCCAGCAGTTCCCAAGTGCCTTGGACGTTGGCTCCATTTCCGGACCCTCCCCAGACATTCATTGAGCAACAGGCTGATGCTAGACTTGGCCCACATCCTGTTGGCCCCAACTCACATTCCAGAGTGACTGTGACAGGGAATGAGGGCACCTTTCTGGTTTGGGACAGTCTCATCAGACTCTATAATCCTTGCCACCTGAGAATGCACATGTTCGACATTTGAATGGGGAAGGGGTAAGTGTGGTAATTCTGTTTGTTGCCTGAGTACCATCAGGCCCATCCATTCATACACATTCAGCAAATACGCTTTGAGTTCCTGCTATGAAACTACCATGCTTTGCGCTAGGCAGAGGAAAAGATTTAACCACAAAATATAAACACAGTCCTTGCCATTGAGTATATAGCCTAAGGATTTGAAAAATTGTATGCTTAGCCCATCCCCAGGAGCAATGCTTCTTAAACTTTGAGGTCTTGTTAAAATTCAGGAGGTCTGGGTGGGGTCTGCAATGCTGTACACTGCCAACTCCCAGGTGATGCAGACGCTGCCAATGCCAAGGTCATGGAGAGCAGCTTAGTTAGCAATTTGAGCAGGGCTGGAAGCAGTGCAGGGTCCGCTTTCAGTGAACTATGTGGTCTTGATGAGAAGCAGGGAGGTCTTTTTTCTTTCCTACACCAAGACCCCTTGTCAAGAGGCCAGGGCTCCAGTGGCCTTTCCTCTCACCGGGAAGAGCCTCTGGGCATCTGCCAGTGTCAGGATGGGAGCAACTATGGGGACACTGGCGTTCAGGGAGGAGTTTCCTCGATGTGGGCCTGAGATAGTGGGGTCAAAGGGCCCAGGGTGCTTCCCTCAGCAGTGTCCTCTTATCTCTGCAGACTGTGCCGGGTGCAAGGAGGAGATCAAGCACGGCCAGTCACTCCTGGCGCTGGACAAGCAGTGGCACGTCAGCTGCTTCAAGTGCCAGACCTGCAGCGTCATCCTCACCGGGGAGTACATCAGCAAGTGGGTTCCCCCGCTCCCGCCCCAGCTGCCTGGGCCTCCGCATTCTGCGGGTCCTGCCCCATCGGCCCATGCCTGCATCTGCAGCATCATCTCCCTTCCCTTCCATCGCCTGCTGCACTCCGGCCAAACAGTGTCTTTCCCAGCTGCCTTTTTCCCCCATTGGGAGCTCCTGGCAGGTTCCCTCTGCCTGAGACGCCCTCCCTGTTCCTCGCATACCTGCTGCCACTTCTCTCCCTTCTGGTCTTGGTCCCCATGCCCTCTCCTCAGGCCATCTCTCATTTATTGCCCATTATGAGTCCTCAGAGCACCTCGTTGGTTTCCTTCACACAGGCTACCACCATCGGTAATTACCTATTTGTCCCTTCTAACTTTGTAATAATGCTAGTAATACTAACTACTGTTTATCCAGCTTTAATTATGTAGAAGGAACTCACTACTTTGCATGACGTATCACTTTAAATCCTCATAACTGCCCCTTTGAAGAATTTATCGCCACTGAATACTCAGACTTGAGGGAGTAAATAATTTGCTCCAAAAATAGTGTTTAATCTCTGTCCCCACCAGGACAGGGACTTTGTTTTCATCACTGCTATATCCCCTCTCAATAATATAGTTGCTGAGTGAATTTAGTGGAGAGGACGTGATTGGTGCATAGAGTTATCTAGAGGGGCCAACCTCCAGTGATCCACACACTGCACTGTTAGACAAGTGGCCACTTGTTGCTGGGCCCCAGTGACCACATTTGTATACTCAAGTACCTGAAAGCAATTATCAGCAGAGACCTTTGTCACAGCTTTGACACCATACGACCCCAGATGCTTCTAGGTGCCACTCTCTGGCCTGATGTCAGGCAATGGCAAGCACGCAGAGCTGCAACTGCTGTCCAGACCTTGCAGTCTAATGCGGGAAACAGATACGCTGCATTCATGAAGAATTGTGACACCAGGGAATGTGTGATCAGGTGCTCAGACAAGCTTTATTCTTTAAGACCTGTTTGATCTTAAGTGACAGAAAACCCAACTCCAGCTCAATTGAAGGCAAAAATAGGAGTTTATTAACTCATAGAAATGGGAAGGCAAGAGGCACACTGGCTTCAAGCATGTATTAATCCAGGGGCTTAAGGATGTCATTAGTACTTCAGAAGTCTCTGCTTTTCTCTAACTTTTGGTCTCTCTCTCTCTCTCTGTCTTTCTCTGCTGTCTTCTTGGTGGATCAGTTCTCAACCTGGCCCTCCCCAAGTGGTAGCAAAGAATATAGCCAACAACTCCAGGCTTTCATTCCATCAGTTTACCAAGCCTAGCAGAGAAAGAGGCCTCTTTCCCATGGAACTCCAGCAAAAGTCCCAGGGCTGCCTCTGATTTGGCCACTGTTAGGCCACATGCCCATTTCTGATCAATCACTGGCCCAGAGGATCTGAACCCTAGAGCCAGAGAGCAGCCCTTGGTGACTGACCCACAGGGACCTCAACTGGGAAGGGGCAGCTTCCAAAGGGAAGCTCCTGATCTGGGTGAGGTACTATTACCAGCAGAAGGGGAAATTAATGCTGGCAAATAACAGCTGCCTATGTCCAAGATAACAAGTAAAGGACTGTGAACACTCAGAGAAAAAGAGGATGACTGCTAAGTAGCATGAAGTAGAATCCTGAATCTCTGAGAGTTCTATGGAATAGGGTTAAGATTCGAAAATGCAAAGGAGGAGAGCTTCTAGGCAGAATGGCCAGCCTGGGCAAGACCAGGGTGGTAGGGGAGCGTTGGACGCCTCCAGCCTGTGTAGGAGCTCAAGCATGTGCCTAGGTGAAGCAGGATCCTGGGGTGCATAGGTGAGCTGAGGTCACATCACCAAGAGCTCTTGATGCCATGCTAGTGGGAGTTTGGCATTCCCCTTTATGCCTACCAAGCAAGGAGTGCCCTTAGTACGTTTCCAGCCAGAAGTGCTTGAATCTGGAAACCTAAATCAGAATTCTCTGGGGACTTAAGGGGTTGTTCAGAGCTTCTCTCAAGGAGGCCCAACCCAGATTGCCCACCACACCTGGTGCCTCTACAGTCTAGCTCTGGGCCCCTAACCTGGCTGCTGGCAGAGTGGCAGGGGCTCAGAGGCACTGGCTCAGGCACCAGATGCCCAGGGTGGAAGCCCAGCCTGTGTGACTTTGGCAAGGGACTCCACTGCTCAGAATCTCAGTTTCTTCATTTATAAAAATGGAGAGAAGATAATCTACCCCGTAGGGTTGTGTAAGGTCTCAGAGACCTGTGCTTAGCACCTAATAAGTGCCCAGTAAATACTCATTTTACCATCCTCCTCTTTTCAGAATTGTGTATTTCTAATTCCCCAAGGCTTCACCAATGACAGATCCAAAAGAGACTGTGTTGACATTTATACCCAAATTTTGTTGGCTTTTACATCCACCTTCTGACAAATGACTTTTTCTCCCCTCAGAGCTACCCTCCCACACCCACAGAGTGAGAACCTGATTTAGCGGGGGTGGAGTTGAAAGGGTTGGGGAGGTGTGTCTCATGGGATGGCAAATAATCCTTGCCTGTTGGCACAGTAATACATCCAGACCTTGGTCGGGTGTGAGTCCTCATTGCTGCTTCTCCTTCAGGAAAATGCTGCCTAGGGTGGGCCCCCAGCAACCTCAAAAAGGCAACAGCTTCGAAATGGAAAAGTGATGTGCCCCTCCTTTAGGGTTCTCAGTGTCTGAGCCAAGTTCTCTTACAACCAGAAGTGAAGGAAATGTTTCTCTCTCCTCAGAGTTCAGACTTGGTCATTAGAGCAAGGCAGGGCCCAGAAACTAGGCTGAACTCTGATACCTCCAACTATCTTTATATCAGTCCTAAAGACCTGAAAACCAAATGTCCTTCTCAAAGACGCCTCTCCGTGATCATAGAGATTCCTCCAGCTGCAATTTGCTGAGTACTCAGTATGGCTGGGCGCTGTCCTGAGCCCTAGGGTACCCTAGACCCATCTCCTTTAATCCTCATGACAACCTGGATGAGAGACTAGACCACCTGGGTTTGAATCCCAGCTCTAGGTCATCCCGGGTGGCCTGAGACAAGTTACTTAAGTGCTCTATGCTTGGATTTCATCACCTACGCAATGGGGATACTAATAATTCTGACTCATAGGATTGTCAGAAGGATTAAATGAAATAATCTGTAAAACACCATCAAAGAGCCCAGCACACACCAGCAGTAAATGTTAGTGGCTATTAGTCATAGGGGGTGGTATACGAATAAGTGATAACAATCTTATCACTGTCCGCTAAGTGATAAGCACTGGGTAAAAATGGAGCACTCAGGAGGTGGTCCCAGGAGGCTTCCTGTTATCTACTGGTCTGGGAGTACTCTCAGATGATTGTTTCACTACAGATGAAATTGTTTATTAAAGGAGGAGCCTCGAACTTTGGCTCAGCCACCACGGGCTGCAGGTCCTAAATCTAACTGCCATGTGACACCCTCACGGATCCTCCCTAACTTCCTCACCCTGGGTGAACTTCTTCTTGCAGGGATGGTGTTCCATACTGCGAAGCCGACTACCACTCCCAGTTTGGCATTAAATGTGAGACTTGTGACCGATACATCAGTGGCAGAGTCTTGGAGGTGAGTGGGTATAAGTAACTGTGAAGATGTGGCAGGGTGACCTTTGCCTCCAAAAAGTCATCACAGAAGGAGAAAGTCACCCCACACCTTTTTTCCTCTACCTCCTCCGGCTTTGCTTGCTACATGACCTTGAGCAGACAATCTTGCTGAGATCTCTGGGAAACCCCAAAATGAGAAAGTGGACAAAATTCTTCCTGGTTCAAAAAATGCTGTGCTGGGAAAATCAGTTGCATCTTTGATTCAGACCCAGACAGACTTCTAGAGAATGAAATTAAGATTTTCCTCCCAGCCCTGCTAGAGGATGGAAGTCTTTTTTTTTTTTTTTTTTTTTTTTTTTTTAGTATTCGGTAATGTGCTGATATAAGAGCCAGCTTGTCTAGCAGCTTGCTCCCTAAGCCCTTCTTTGGTGGGTCCATCACCATGGCAACACCTCTCCCCAGCCTTTGATGCATGACTCCTGCAGTAACAGACAACCTGCAGTACCCTTGCTGAGGCCTGGTGAGCCCCTGTGCACTGGTCTTTCTGGCCTTTCTTCCTATACCCTGTGCGGCTGGAAGTTATCTTCCTATACTTTGGGACCACCCACCTTGAAGAATTAGAAACAGGGAAGGACTCAGTGGAAAGGAAAAATAATAGCCTAACAGGAATAATTTAGTTCTAATGTTGACTCTACGGCTAACTCCTGCTCAGATTTTGGGTAGTTATCTTTGCTTTTCAAGGCCTCCGTTTTTCCATCTGACAATAGCTGGAAGATCAGATCGGGTCAGGTATTGTAAGCAGAATGATTATTTCTGCCAGTCTGGCCAGTTCGTTGTGATTACCATGAGTGCTTTGTTGAGAACAATTCTGCAGCCACATGTGGACTCAGCAGGAGGGAATGTAGCAACCAGGAAGGAACTCTCTGAGGATGTGCACTGAAGCAGAGCCCTGAGGGTGAAAGAGCCATCCCTGAAGGGTCCTGAGGTGGGAAGAGATATAGGAAGAATGAGCCATATCCATTCAAAGAACAGAGAACCCACATGTAGCTGCAGATTTTTTTCTCAACACAGCACTCATGGTAACCACAACCAAGATGCCAGATCTGGCTAAATTAATGATTCTGCTCACGATAGCTGACCCAGTCTGCCAATGTGGTTGAATTATATAAATTGAGGGTAGGGAAGGATGAAATATAGTAGCATATCATATATGGCATGCCATGTAGGACTTTGTAAACCATGTTTAGAAGTTTGGGTTTTATACTTAGTGCAATGGAAAGCCATTGGAGAGTTTTAAACCAAGGACTAACATGATAAGATTATGTTTTTACAAAGATTTCTCTGGTTATTATGTGGAGAATTGACAGAGAGAGTCAGAGCCAATGAGATAAACAAATGCACAGAGCTGGGAAACTATTAAGCGTCTCCAGGGAGCTCTAAGGAGTTCCATGCAGAAGACAAGGCCTGAGTCCAGGAAGGGTTGTTGGGGGTGGGTTTCTGAGGGCCTGGGATACCAGGGTGGGGTTTGCATGTGACTCACTGGGCAAGGGAGCATTGTGCAGAGACTGGGCAGGAATGTCCTGGTTACAGCTGGGCTTCCGGGAGGAGGACGTGATAATCTACACAGGCTACATTTGAAGGAAGGAAGCTAGAAGGGATGAGTGAGGAGGCCCCTGCATGGCCCAGGCAGGAAGGACTCAAGAGGTACAGTAGCAATGAAGAGTGCAGCCACCCTTGTGCCCAGCCCTATGGAGGTAGAATTTCAATCACTCTGCAACTGAGGGGTAGCATGTGGAGATGGGGATTGAAGGAGAAGCAGGTAAAAGTTGCACCAAAGAGTTACCTGTTTCTGGGGAATAGGAAGCTTGGTGTCATCGGCAGAACTGGGGACAGCAGGGATAAAGCTGACCTGGCAGAAACGTGGTGAGTGCCAGTTAGGATGAGTTGTGATTGACATCCCAGGAGTCAGAAATACGAATCAGAGGCTGGGAATGGTGGCTCTCGCCTGTAATCCCAGCACTTTGGGAGGCCAAGATGGGACAATCACTTAAGTCCAGGAGTTCAAGACCAGCCTAGGCAATATAGTGAGACTTCATCTCTACAAAAAAATAAACAAAATTAGCCAGGCATGGTGGTACACACTTGTAGTCCTAGCCACTCCAGAGGATTGCTTGAGCCTGAGAGGTGGAGGTTGTAAGGAGTCAAAATTGTACCACTGCACTGCAGCCTGGACAACAGAGCAAGACTCTATCCCAGGCAAGTTAAAGGGGAAAAGGAGAGAAATATGCATCAGAGCTCAGGAACAAAGCTCAGGCCTGGAGGAGCCAAACTGAAAAAGACAAGGCTTTGAATAAATAGCACCATTGGAGTCCTCGGGATTTCCAAGACAGAGGAAAGGAGAGAAGAGGCTGACACCAACCTTGGCAAGTAGCTGCTTACAGTGAAAACAACTCAGAAAGAGGCTGAGGAGGTAGCAGAGGAAGATGTGGGAGGAGAATTGAGGATTCAGTGAATGGACAGAGCTTCAGAAAACATGGCAAGGTCAGAGTGTTGGTCAAACTCTGTAGAGCAGTGAAGGACTCCACAGGCTGCGGAGAAGCTGCTGGATGTGGGAAAGGTCGCCTTCAGAAGTCGTTTCTTGGCCCTGCAGAACTGTGGGGAAGAGGCATCCAGAGTACAGTGGGTTGAAGGGTCAATGGGGTGGGAGATACCACAAAAGCAGACTTTTCTTTCCAGAAAGAAAGAACTTAGATTACAGACAGGGACACAGATGGGAATTTGTTCAGCATTTCCAAGCTGCTTTGAAATCCTGTTGGTGGCGGCTGCTGTTTCCCCGAGAGTTACCGCTGTTTAGCTTTGTGGTGGACTGTTCCTCCCAGGCAGCTGTCGTGACTGAGTTTCCATTTCTATGAGGCTCCATTAGCATCTTGGACATATTGATTTTTTTTCTTAGAGCTGGAAGAGACTTTTAGCAGTCACCTAGTTCAACCTCTTCATTTTACAGATGAGAAAAGCAAGACCAAGACGTGCAATGTTTTTCCAAGGTCACAAGCAGTATTTCTGGTAGAGACAGAGCTAAAATCTAGGACTCCAGGCTCCTGTATCCACACTGATACCCACAGCTGTCAAACACTCGGGGGTCTTTGAGGTAGCATGATATCAGGAAATAGACGTGGCTACAGTCAGACTTGAATTTAGATTGTACCACTTCTAGCCACAAAGCCTTAAGCAAGATATTTCCTCTTAGTCTGTATTTATCGATACACAGTACTACTGTCATTTAATTCCTAATGAATATGTTAGTCAGGACCTTTTGGGCTGCAACAGAAAGGAAATGTGTCAGCTCCTATAACAAACAGCCCAGGAGCTGGATCTAGTGCATAAGCAAAATCTCCAGCCATCTTGGCTTACTTTCTTCCAGGTTGAGTTTATTCTCAGGAGGGTGTTCTTGGTGGTAGAGAAGTTGGACACCAGTTGCCCCAGGCTTAGATTCTATCAGCCAGTATCGCCAGTGGAAAACGAGCTTCTCTTTTCTAATAGCTCAGCAAGCATTCTGGGACTGACTCTCATTGGACAGTCTCAGGCCCATCCCTGGACTGATAATTATCCCCACAAGATTTGAATATGCTCATTGGTGGGGTCAGCACTATTTAACCCTGTGGACTGGTATGGAGGAGAGGTAGTCCCACCAAGGAAAGGCTTAGGGTTGTTTCTGGAAGGAGGAAAGAATGTTGGTCAGGCAGGAACAGCAGTCACCCAAGGCAGAGCCCAGCACATCGTCTGACACACTGCAGACATTTAATTAAATTGTTTCTCCTTCTGTTCTCATCCTGTCCCTTCCCATCTCCTCCCTAGGCCACCCTATGATCCCTTCCTCAGTGACAGAGCTCAGTGTGCTGCCAGCCTCACTCCTTCCATTCTTGTCTGTTTCCTCACCAAAAAGGACCACAACCTTGTTTACTTGCTACATTTTCAAACCTGCTTTGCCGTTTTCAGTCCTCTCAAATAGGGCTCTGTTTTGAGGGTACCAGTTTTTTTGCCATTTTTCTTTACTGTTTTCCTGATTTCGGTTCGTAAGTAGACAAAGTGGTTCATCTCAGCTAGCAGACGTGGCTTTTTCTTACTCTGGGTACAAGCTGCCTAATAGCCTCCCTTTGCTCAAACAGTTTTTAATACCATCCAAGACTGGGGGTGCTGAGATGGGCACAAAGCTGGAGCATCTCATCTCTTTCAGCTGGGGCAAGGTAGTAGGGCATGACATTTAGGAAAATTCTAAGCTTCAATTTTGCCAAGGCACTGTTGCCACACTGGAAAACACGTCTATAATCAAAATGATAAAGAGACACAGAGTAGGAAGAGGCTGCTAATTAAACCGATTATCCTTGTCATGGTACAAAAGAATCAGTCCCACAACATTCCAGCTTGGGAAAATAGCAGGCTCATTCCAAAGTTTGAACATATATGCTTTGATCATGACAAGGACACTTTCTCATTGGTGAGAGGCCATGTAAACAATCAAACGGGAGGGAAAAGGGGGATATTGGAGATTTTTTTTCTTTTTGTAAAGGTTGGCCTTTCCCACATTCTTGCTAAGTGTTTAGAACAGAGGGAATATCTCAAGAATAGGCAAGCCCATTCCAACAATCTTCCACTCTCACCCCCCACAAAAAAAATAGATCTTCTTATTATGCAATTATCATTGTTCAAGTGGAAGGAACCTGTTAGCATCAGATCAAGTGATGTCTTGGACAGGGAACTTTAAGAACTCCTAATAGCCATCAGTTTCCCCTGGGCATTACCCTCCAAAGAAAACCCTGCCCTGACGTTGCAAAATATTTCTTCAAACAAGGCCCACTTTCCAACCCAATGGCTGCACCAAACTCCTGCATATATAAATGCTGGAGCCGCCACTGAAGGGCCCTTTTACAACAAGCCCTCTTGGCTGGGATTTTGACGTCAGAATTGTGACTCCGGAAGCGAGTGCTAAGCTGGTGACTGGCTCACACAGATCCCAGCCGAACACTGCTGCTGGCTTGCAGTGAGCCCTTGAGGCACAACCTTCTCTGAGTCTGTTTCTTCCCCCAGTGGAAGTCTTTGCAGCTGCAAATTGTTTTCAATTTTAATTTAAATAGTGATGGGGAAGGAAAGTGAAAATGGGGAAGAGGACTCACCAAAGCCACACTGGGGTGAGCTGGGGTAGGGCTGGACACACCCAGGTACAATAGTCACTGGACTGGCCTGAGGGCCCAGGGCTCCGCAGTGGGTCCCAAATCATCCATTGAGCCCTAAAAATCTGTTGTTTATGTGCCAGTCTCACAATTGTTGCCACGTCTGTGAACCTCGTGTGCTCATTCTTCCTTAATGGTTTTAGTTGTCTTGAAGTTGGCTCTCTTATATGTAAGAAACTTATATGCAGCATAACAGGAAAGCCAGTATCACTTGCCATATTGCAGGCAACCCAAAAATAAGTAGAGCTCTAGCTAGATTCTATTGCATGTGAAGGTTCCAAGCCTCACACCTGTTCACGCTCTTTAAAAGGAAGATTGGTAAGTTTCGGATAGATTGAAGATGCACAAGCACCGAACTAGTACTTCTTCCCTGACAAAATCCGAAGAATGTATAGAGGACTGAAAGGATCATTTTTTTCCATTGGTCCAATATTATTAAACCCCAAGTTCATATACCACTTAACATCATTTCATGTACCATTAGTGGTAAGTGCCCTCACTTGGGGAGATGCTGGGATGTCCTCAAAGCAAGCCTGTTTCCTCCTCTGAATATGAGGAAGTTGGACCAGTGGCCTCTGAAGGGCCCTTGCCAGTGCCAGAATAGAAGTGCAGGTGTTCAGGGAAGTCCCCTGAACTGCCATCAGCGACCCATGGAGTGAATCATGAAGCTTCCTGAGTGGACTTTTAGATGGTTGTGGACTCCCCTGGGTAGCTCCAACCACCTTTAGGGCCATGAAGATGCGAACAACACTAATGTACCCAGGAAAGATTCAAACCCAGTCTGCCCCACTAGACAGCAGCCCTGACTCTGACCTCCTGTTTCATCTCTTCATTTCCATAGGCAGGAGGGAAGCACTACCACCCAACCTGTGCCAGGTGTGTACGCTGCCACCAGATGTTCACCGAAGGAGAGGAGATGTACCTCACAGGTAAGCAAATCTAACCCTCTGCAAGGCCTTCCGATCTGCTCATGACTGGACAGGAGCTACAGTCTCCTTCAGGTTCAGAGTTATCTTGGATCTTGGCTTGTCCTCAGAATTGCAACTAATTGGCCCCTCTCTGGGTGGATCAGGAAGGTTGCCGGTGTGGCTAATATGAAGTGACATGTAATCTGCCTTCCGTCTCCGTGCACCTCCACCCACTGCCCAGCTGGCCTGCTTCCCTGGCAGCACTCTGAGCAGACTCTCCTGGCTCTGCCTGGGGGTGGGAAGCTGAGCAACACAGGGCCAAGGGGTCAGAGAACCTCAGAGGAATGCCTGGGTTGCAAAGTGTCTGTAGCATCACAGCCTCGACTCCACCTCCTTCTCCCCATATCTCAGAGCATCACACTAGGCTGCTGCTCGGGGCTTCCCAGGGACTCTCAGAATGCACAGAGGAATGAGGAGTGCCAGTCGTCTCCACAAAGTTAACTAGGGCCACTTTCCCTCGGCTGCTTCCCAGCCCTCTTGCCGTAGGATTCTTACAATGGCCTCCTAGCTCAGTCCTCTACCCTCTGCCCAGGCCACCATCCAAGGGCATCACATGCTCTTGACACTGTCCTGCTCTTCAGGGCCCCTCCCTGTCTGCCTATTTAGCTACAAACACTTCAGTCTAGCACTTAAATTCTTGCCGAGGTCCCAGACTTCTGTTGCAGCCTTGAACATACCTGACACCTAAGTGGCCAAAGGCAACTTTTGATCGTTTATTCATCCACTCAACGACTGTTTCTTGAGCACTGCCATGTACAGGCTGTGCTAGCATCAATGATGAGGCCCACCTAGCCCTACAGTCCCCTAGGGGAGAAGGGCATTAATCCATAATCACACAAATAAACATCAGCCGTGGTAAGTGTCATGAAGGAGAGAAGTGCGGGGCTTTGAGTGCACATAGCGGGGTAGGAGGAATATCCAGGAGGGCTCCCTGATGAAGGGCCAGAAGCTGATCCCGATCATGAGTGGGTGTTAACTGGTGGTGTAGTTCAACCAGGCTGCTGTAACCTGAGCAGACTGAGATACTATAGATAGGGCAACTTATAAACAGAAATGTATTTCTCACAGTTCTGGAAGCTGGGAAGTCCAAGATCAAGGGTCCCATAGATCTGGTGTCTGATGTGGGCCCACCTTCTCAGAGATAGCACCCTCTCTCTGTGTCCCCACATGGTGGAAGGGGCAAGGCAGCTCTGTGGGGCCTCTTTTATAAGGGCACTGATCTCATGACCTAATCCCCTCCCAAAAAGCTCTACCTTCTAAGACCATCTCCTTAGGGGTTAGAATTTCGACATATGAATGTGGGGGTCATACGAACATTCAGATCATAGCAACTGAACAAAAAGTGGAATAGGATACACCAAACTGAGAAAACAGAGCCTGTAAGACTGAGGTGGATGAAGAAACAGCGAGTGCATGAGAGCGAGAGGAGCCTGTGTGGCTGGGGTGCAGATGGAAGTGAGATGCATCTGGGAGGCAAGCTGGGCAGACAGACTGGACCTTGTGGTGAGACTTTGTTTGGCCTTGAAAAGAACTCATAGCCCTTCCCCTTGCCTTCCTGTGTCCTCCTTTGGAAATCCTATCTATCATTTGAGGCCCAGTTCAGTCACGACATGCTTCATAGACACTCCAGATTCCCCCAACCCCATACACAATTTAACACGGTCTCCTCTCCACGCATCCCCACAGCCCTCTGTCTGCCCCTGGTCCACTCCAGCTTGTATGAGAGTTGTTGGCCTCCTCCCTGAGGTCCTGTGCTCCTGGCACTGGTCCCTCAGCCCTGACACTGGCCCATGCATACTCCCTCCACAGGTGAGTATTGTTGGTGAAATCACTGTGATTGGATAGTCATCTTGAGAAGGAATGAGGCCCTTCCTCCAGGTAGATCTAAGGCCAGGGCAGCAGTTACAGGGAGCATGTCAGTATCAGCTTGTCCTAGCCACAATGCCCACAGCCATGAGCTCCCTCAAGAAGCAGTCAGTCACCTGTGCCTAGAGCCTAGTTCCTCAGTGTCAGCACAGGTGACACTCTGGGCTTTCCAGTGCATTGTAGGGTATTTGGTAGCATCCTTGGTCTCTACCCACTAGATGCCAACAATGTGCTTCTTCCCACTGGCAATTAAAAATGTCTCAGATATTGCCACATGTCCCCAGGGAATCAAAATCATCCTCAGTGGAGAACCACTGGCCTAAAGCTACTCAACAGAAACTTATGCCATCTGCTAAGAATCCTGGAGCAGGAATTCCTATGTTGGATTAAACCAAGTGACCATTTCTGAGATGAGATGCAGTATACTTACTTTATGAACTGATGCTGGAGGGGAAAGGATCCCAGAGTCGCTCTAAACTATAAAGTGCCCACCCTCATTGTAGAGATGGGGAAAACAGACCCAGAGTAGAAACAGACTTGTGTGAGAACAGGAGCATGTAGGGGCAGAGCAGGGCCTGGCCTTGTGACTCGCCTCCAGGGCTCTTTCCACTTTACCCCTGGGACCCAGGCCCTGCCTGATACTCAGGTCCCTGCCTCTACCTGTACACAGTAATTCCTCATTGCCAGGGTTCCTGGGTGATTCCTGCTGCAGGACCCAGTGTTACGAGGTTCGGCAACCCTCACCATGCCTTCACCGTGACCGCCACGGGAACCTGGAGTTTGCACTTGACTTGGAAACGTGTTGCATGATATTCCTCTCCCGCTTCCCTAGTGAACACACCTCCTAGTATTTAAACTGCCTTCCCATTCTCATCCCTACCTGGATATCACTAGAATAAGCCACGTCTTTGCCTCCCTGCCTGAATTCCTAATCCTAATCTTTCCCCGTTTGGTACTTTGACCCAGACGCCTCAGGGGCGATCCTAGCTCCACTGATGACTAAGTTTTTGACCTTGGGCAAGTCTAATAACTCTCTGAACCTTGGCTGCCTAATGTGTAAAATAGGCCAGGAACAGCTGCTATGAGATATGGGTGTAATAATTTCCTAACAACTGGGAAACTCCCAGTTCACTGATTTACCAAATATTTATTGAGCATCTACTGTGTCCCTGCGGCTGTTCTCACAACTGAAGATGTGGCAGTGAGCAAATCCGACAAAGGCCCTGCCCTCATGGAGCTCACAGCCTCACTGGTTAGTGTCTTCACTCAGTGTCTTTCAGCACGAAAGAGTTAAGCAATGAAGTAAAGTGAACAGCTTTGCGATCCTGAGAGAGAATGCACCATTAAACCCAATGCGGAAATGCCTCCAGGAGGTTGGGAGATATTCTTGGTAATGAAGACAGCCCTGTCACCCTCTCATTAATTATCCCGTCCCTTTCCTCCTGGCTCCTGGGAGAGTGGGAGTAATTGCAGGGTTTTCAAGGACCTGCCTCAAAGGATGCTAAGAGATCCTGGAATGAGGGGGACCAGGCCAAGCAGTGCTAGAGTCATGCTCTCTTGGGCTGTGGGTGTCTTGCGGGGGTTCTGCTACCACTGAGATCTGGACTTTGGACACCCTTACCAAATAGGGGCACCAGCACTCAATATGATATCCCCGAGAAGTGACAAGAAAACTCTGCTCCTGGGCAGCTCAGGAGTATAAAGAAATGGCTGAGAGCCAGGATTCCTGGGTTCAAGCATCAGCATTTCCACTAATAGGCTGTGACCTTGAGAAGTGACTTCCTTCTCCAGATCTCTTCCTTCACCTGTAAAATGAGGATAACATCACTGTCTTTCATTGATCCACTCAAGTTGCCAGGCTCTCTGCTACATGTTGGACATTCAGAGATGAGCAAGGCAGGCATGCTTGCTGCCCCAGTAGAGTTCACTCTCCGGAAAGAGAAACTGACAGTGCCAAATAGAAGCATCAACACTCAATGACAAGCTGTGACAAGTACCGAAAAGAGAAAGTTTTGGAACAATGGGCATGTGTTATAAAAGCCCCTACTCTAATCTGGGAAGCCAGGGAAAGTGCCTCTAATAAAAGGGATATTTCAAGCCAAGGTCTTGAAAATGAGTAGGAGGTGGGAGGCTGAAAAGGGCAGGAAGATTGAGGAGGCAGCAAGAATTGGGAGTGCAAATGTCCTCCCTGGGTGGGTAGAAGCATTACAAGGTGGAGAAACTGAGGCAGGCCCACTTACCTGAGCCTATGCCACAAGATTCTCACGAACATTAGTGGAGAGAGTGAATGTGAAGGCACTGAGGACTCCATAAAGCAACTTATATAAGAGAGAGAGTGTCAGGATGCCTGCAAAGCTTACAAACCCAGCCTTGTCAGTTCTGGAGCTGGAAACAGCATGGTACTGGCAAATGGTCCTTGGGAGATTCTTTGCGTGAGTTTGTTTGTGTTTTAATTGCTATGTGATGGCTTTCTGATGGGCTCTAATTGGGAGAAGTCTGACATTTGTCTGGTGGAGAACTTCTGGGACCACAGGAGACAAGAGCAAGTTTTATTTGTTTTAAGTTCTGTTGTGTATTCAATCTTTTAACTGTTTTTGTCAAGATGCCAAATATCTAATCTGTTTGTTATCCAAACCCTTCATTTGGGCTTCACCAGGAAATTAGGTCACTGATTTTGTGCAGCAAAATAATGGCCAAAAAGCTGCAGGTTCAGGCCAAAATTTATACTGAAATCTCAAAGGTTGCAGTTACTGGATCAGTGAGAGGTTTTTAAAATCCCAAATGTGATTCGTGAGATAAATTTTGTTCTTGTTCTAAATGTGCCTGTACCCAGGAAAAGGGAGAAAATAGATTCTTCTCCCCTTCTGTCTACACCAAACACCCCCCATTCTAAGACCTGAGACAATAACCCTGGAATTACACAAGTTCAGCTGTACCTTTTTAAACAATTCTCTGATATCATTTGTATATTTAACTAAAACCCACAATACAGGAAATCATTTATAAAATACTGGACAAATCCTGCTCTGCTAAAGAAAAGTATTATATCAAGTTGTAGGTCTCACCAAAACTCATGATAATATTAATAATAAAAATATTAATAATAAAATGCCATAATTTATTTTTAATAATATAATTATTATTTGTTGGTATTTGTTGAGCATTTACTGTGTGCCAAGTATTGTACTAAGAGTTTCAAACACAGCATCCCATTTTATCCTCACAACAACCTGTCAGCTAAAAACCATTAATATCCTCATTTTAGAGGATGAGAATGAAAGTTTAAAGAGGATACACCACTTACTTGGCCAAGGTTAGCTAGCCTGTCTTGCTAGGGTTCTTGGAGGCAATTTGCTTATATCTACTACCAGAATTCTTAAACTGGTTCATGGTCAGCCTTGAGTTCCATGAATCTTCTGAAATTGCTTGTAGGCAATTTTCTTATAACTATTGCCAGAATTCTTTTTTTTTTTTAATTCCATTTTAGGTTTTGGGGTACATGTGCAGAACATACAAGACATTTGCATAGGTACACACATGGCAGTGTGTTTTGCTGCATTCCTCCCCTTCACCCACGTTTGGCATTTCTCCCCAGGCTATCACTCCCCAGCTCCCCCCGCCGCTGTCCCTCCCCTCTTCCCCACAATAGACCTCAGTGTTTGGTACTCCCTTCCCTGTGTCCATGTGTTCTCATTTTTCATCACCCACCTATGAGTGAGAATATGCGGTATTTCATTTTCTGTTCTTGTGTCAGTTTGCTGAGAATGATGTTCTTCAGATTCATCCATGTCCCTACAAACGACACGAACTCATCATTTTTGATTGCTGCATAATATTCCAGGTGTATATGTGCCACATTTTCCCAATCCAGTCTATCATCAGTGGGCATTTGGGTTGGTTCCAGGTCTTTGCTATTGTAAACAGTGCTGCAATGAACATTCATGTGCATGTGTCCTTATAGTAGAACGATTTATAGTCCTTTGGATATAAACCTAGTAATGGGATTGCTGGGTCAATTGGAATTTCTATTTCTAAGGCCTTGAGGAATCGCCACTCTGTCTTCCACAATGGTTGAACTAATTTACACTCCCACCAACAGTGTAAAAGTGTTCCTATTTCTCCACATCCTCTCCAGCATCTGTTGTCTCCAGATTTTTTAATGATAGCCATTCTAACTGGTGTGAGATGGTATCTCAATGTGGTTTTGATTTGCATCTCTCTAATGACCAGTGATAGTGAGCATTTTTTCATATGTTTGTTGGCCTCATATATGTCTTCTTTTGTAAAGTGTCTGTTCATATCCTTTGCCCATTTTTGAGTGGGCTTGTTTGTTTTTTCCTGTAAATCTGTTTTAGTTCTTTGTAAATTCTGGATATCAGCCCTTTGTCACATGGGTAGACTGCAAAAATTTTTTCCCATTCTGTTGGTTGCCGATTCACTCTAGTGACTGTTTCTTTTGCCATGCAGAAGCTGTGGAGTTTGATTAGGTCCCATTTATCTATTTTGGCTTTTGTTGCCAATGCTTTTGGTGTTTTGGTCATGAAGTCCTTGCCTACTCCTATGTCCTGAATGGTTTTGCCTAGATTTTCTTCTAGGGTTTTTATGGTGCCAGGTCTTATGTTTAAGTCTTTAATCCATCTGGAGTTAATTTTATTGTAAGGTGTCAGGAAGGGGTCCAGTTTCTGCTTTCTGCACATGGCTAGCCAGTTTTCCCAACACCATTTATTAAACAGGGAATCCTTTCCCCATTGCTTGTTTTTGTCAGGTTTATCAAAGATTGTATGGTTGTAGTTATGTTGTGTTGCCTCCAATGCCTCTGTTCTGTTCCATTGGTCTATATCTCTGTTTTGGTACCAGTGCCATGCTGTTTTGATTACTGTAGCCTTGTAGTATAGTTTGAAATCTGGTAGTGTGATGCCCCCGCTGTGTTCTTTTTGCTTAGAATTGACTTGGCTATGCAGGCTCTCTTTTGGTTCCATATGAAGTTCATGGTGGTTTTTTCCAGTTCTGTGAAGAAAGTCAATGGTAGCTTGATGGGGATAGCGTTGATTCTGTAAATTACTTTGGGCAGTATAGCCATTTTCACGATATTAATTCTTCCTAACCATGAACATGTAATGCTTCTCCATCTGTTTGTGTCCTCTCTTATTTCATTGAGCAGTGGTTTGTAGTTCTCCTTGAAGAGGTCTCTTACATTCCTTGTGAGTTGTATTCCTAGGTGTTTTGTTGTTTTTGTAGCAATTGTGAATGGCAGTTCGTTCTTGATTTGGCCCTCTTTAAGCCTGTTATTGGTGTATAGGAATGCTTGTGATTTTTGCACATTGATTTTATATCCTGAGACTTTGCTGAAGTTGCTTATCAGTTTCAGGAGTTTTTGGGCTGAGGCGATGGGGTCTTCTAGGTATACTATCATGTCGTCTGCAAATAGTGACAATTTGGCTTCCACCTTTCCTATTTGAATACCCTTTATTTCTTTTTCTTGCCTGATTGCTCTGGCTAGAACTTCCAGTACTATATTGAATAGGATTGGTGAAAGAGGGCATCCTTGTCTAGTGCCAGATTTCAAAGGGAATGCTTCAGTTTTTGCCCATTCAGTATGATATTGGCTGTTGGTTTGTTGTAAATAGCTTTTATTACTTTGAAATACGTTCCACCGATACCGAGTTTATTGAGGGTTTTTAGCATAAAGGGCTGTTGTATTTTGTCAGATGCCTTCTCTGCATCAATTGAGATAATCATGTGGTTTTTGTTTTTGGTTCTGTTTATGTGGTGAATTACGTTTATAGACTTGCATATGTTGAACCAGCCTTGCATCCCCGGGATGAATCCTACTTGATCATGATGAATAAGTTTTTTGATGTGCTGTTGCAATCGGCTTGCCAGTATTTTATTGAAGATTTTTGCATCTATGTTCATCATGGGTATTGGCCTGAAGTTTTCTTTTCTTGTTGGGTCTCTGCCAGGTTTTGGTATCAGGATGATGTTGGTCTCATAAAATGATTTGGGAAGGATTCCTTCTTTTTCGATTATTTGGAATAGTTTTAGAAGGAATGGTACCAGCTTCTCATTGTGTGTCTGGTAGAATTTGGCTGTGAACCCATCTGAACCTGGGCTTTTTTTGTGTGGTAGGCTCTTAATTGCTGCCTCGACTTCAGACCTTGTTATTGGTCTATTCATAGTTTCGGCTTCCTCCTGGTTTAGGCTTGGGAGGACACAGGCGTCCAGGAATTTATCCATTTCTTCCAGGTTTACTAGTTTATGTGCATAGAGTTGTTTGTAATATTCTCTGATGATGGTTTGAATTTCTGTGGAATCTGTGGTGATTTCCCCTTTATCGTTTTTTATTGCATCTATTTGGTTGTTCTCTCTTTTCTTTTTTATCAGTCTGGCTAGTGGTCTGTCTATTTTGTTGATCTTTTCAAAAAACCAGCTCTTGGATTTATTGATTTTTTGAAGGGTTTTTTGTGTCTCTATCTCCTTCAGTTCTGCTCTGATCTTAGTTATTTCTTGTCTTCTTCTAGGTTTTGAGTTTTTTTGATCTTGCTCCTCTAGCTCTTTCAATTTTGATGATAGGGTGTCAATTTTAGATTTCTCCACTCTTCTCATATGGGTGCTTATTGCTATATATTTTCCTCTAGACACTGCTTTAAATGTGTCCCAGAGATTCTGGTATGTTGTGTCTTTGTTCTCGTTGGTTTCAAAGAACTTCTTTATTTCTGCCTTCATTTCATTGTTTATCCAGTCAACATTCAAGAATCCGTTGTTTAGTTTCCATGAAGCTGTGTGATTCTGGGTTAGTTTCTGAATTCTGAGTTCTAACTTGATTGCACTATGGTCTGAGAGACTGTTTGTTATGATTTCCGTTGTTTTGCATTTGCTGAGGAGTGCTTTACTTCCAATTCTGTGGTCAATTTTCGAGTAGGTGTGATGTGGTGCTGAGAAGAATGTATATTCTGTGGATTTGGGGTGGAGAGTTCTGTAAATGTCTATCAGGTTTGCTTGTTCCCGGTCTGAGTTCAAGCCCTGGATATCCTTGTTAATTTTCTGTCTGTTTGATCTGTCTAATATTGACAGTGGAGTGTTAAAGTCTCCCACTATTATTGTGTGGGAGTCTAAGTCTCTTTGTAAGTCATTAAGAACTTGCCTTATATATCAGGGTGCTCCTGTATTGGGTCCATATATATTTAGGATCATTAGCTCTTCTTGTTGTATCAATCCTTTTACCATTATGTAATGACCTTCTTTGTCTCTTTTGATCTTTGTTGCTTTAAAGTCTATTTTATCAGAGATGAGAATTGCAACTCCTGCTTTTTTTTTTGCTCTCCATTTGCTTGGTAAATCTTCCTCCATCTTTTTATTTTGAGCTTTTGTGTATCCTTGCATGTGAGATGGGTTTCCTGGATACAGCACACTGATGGGTTTTGGATTTTTATCCAATTTGCCAGTCTGTGTCTTTTGATTGGTGCATTTAGCCCATTTACATTTAGGATTAATATTGTTATGTGTGAATTTGATCCTGCCATTTTGATGCTAGCTGGCTGTTTTGCCCATTAGTTGATGAAGATTCTTCATTTTGTTGATGCTCTTTAGCATTTAGTGTGTTTTTGGAATGGCTGGTACTGGTTGTTCCTTTCTATGTGTAGTGCCTCTTTCAGGAGCTCTTGTAAAGCAGGCCTGGTGGTGACAAAATCTCTGAGTACTTGCTTGTTCGCAAAGGATTTTATTTTTCCTTCACTTACGAAGATCAGTTTGGCTGGATATGTAATTCTGGGTTGAAAGTTCTTTTCTTTAAGGATGTTGAATATTGGCCCCCACTCTCTTCTTGCTTGTAGAGTTTCTGCTGAGAGATCTGCTGTGAGTCTGATGGGCTTCCCTTTGTGGGTGACCCGACCTTTCTCTCTGGCTGCCCTTAGTATTTTCTCCTTCATTTCAGCCTTGGTGAATCTGAAGATTATGTGCCTTGGGGTTGCTCTTCTTGTGGAGTATCTTTGTGGTGTTCTCTGCATTTCCTTGATTTGATTGTTGGCCTGTCTTGCTAGGTTGGGGAAATTTTCCTGGATAATATCCTGAAGAGTATTTTCCAGCTTGAATTCATTCTCTTCATCCCCTTCTGGTACACCTATCAACCGTAGGTTAGGTCTCTTCACATAGTCCCACATTTCTTGGAGACTTTGTTCATTCCTTTTTGCGCTTTTTTCTCTAATCTTGGTTTCTCATTTTATTTCATTGAGTTGATCTTTGAGTTCTGATATGTTTTCTTCTGCTCGGTCAATTCGGCTGTTGAAACTTGTGCATGCTTCGCAAAGTTCTCATGTTGTGTTTTTCAGCTCTTTCAATTCATTCATATTCCTCTCTAAGTTATCCATTCTTGTTATCATTTCCTCAAATCTTTTTTCAAGGTTCTTAGTTTCTTTGCATTGATTTAGAACATGTTCTTTTAGCTCACAGAAGTTTCTCATTACCCACCTTCTGAAATCTGATTCCATCATTTCATCACAGTCATTCTCCGTCCAGCTTTGTTCCCTTGCTGGTGAGCAGTTTTGGCCCTTTGTAGGAGGCGAGCTGTTCTGATTTCAGGTGTTTTCCTCCTTTTTGCGCTGGTTTCTTCCCATCTTTGTGGATTTATCCACCTGTCGTCTGAGTAGTTACTGACTTTTCGATTGGGTCTCTTGACTGGATGCCCAGATTGTTGATGATAAGGTATTTCTGTTACTTGGTTTTCCTTCTACCAGTCTAGCCCCTCTGCTGTACGACTGCTGAGGTCCACTCCAGGCCCTGCTTGTCTGGGGTACACCTGTAGCAGCTGCAGAATGGTGAGGGATGCTACCAGTTTCTTCTTCTGCTATCTTTGTCCCAGAATGATGCCCGCCTAATGTCAGTCTGATCAGTCCTTTTTGAGGTGACTCTGGATATACAGGGGTCAGGGAGCTGCTTGAGGAGATGGTCTGTACTTTATAGGAGCTCAAGTACTAAGCTGTGAGCTCTGTTGTTCATTCAGGGCTGTTAGGCAGATGCGTTTAAGTCTGCTGCAGCAGAACTCTTAAAACCCCTTTTTTCCCTCAGATGCTCTGTCTCTGGGGGTTGGGGCTTTCTTTATGAGTGTCCGTTGCACTATCCTACCCAGCTAGGAGGCAGTCTAGTCACTATTTGCCTGCTGAGGCTCCACCCTGCTGATGTGGTGTCCGCCCTGTTGCTGTGGGCTCTTCCCTGCAGCCGCGGGCTCCGCCGCAGACTCTGCCCTGCTGCCACCGGCTCCGCCCTGCAGCGGAGTCTCTCTGTTATGGCGGGTTGCCTTGGCAACGGCAGGCTGCATCAGCAATGGGAGTGTACCTCAGTAGGGGCGGATTGCCTCGGTAATGGCGAACGCTCTTCCCCCACTGAGCTGCACCGTCCTGGGTTCAGCTGTGCCCGCAGTGAAACTCTCCACCTGGAGCATTTCGAATTGCCATTTTTGTTGTCCCTGTGGGGGTGAAACCCACCGAGTCCGCTCGCCTGGCTCCCTGCCTCAGAGTGCCTTTCTTTTTTTTTTTTTTAAGTTGAATGGATGGCTCTCTCCCAGGTGTTTCGGTCGCCCGCTGTTAGAGCACTGGGATCTGTGTGATTTCCCATGCAGCAAGCCACTGCGCTGGCTCAAACGCCACTTTCCAGGAATCTCCTGGTCTGGCTCACTGTCCAAGTCTCGTTTAATCACATGGATATGCTAATCTGCCCTCCCAAATTTCAGATTGCCAGTTTAGCAGGACACCCGGGCCACTGTGTTTTGTGCGGATTGTTGCGGAGTGCGCACCGGCCAAAGCGGCCGCAACAGCCGAGATGGCTGTGCTTGTGTCCCGTGTCTTTCCTACACCTGGGAATTTTCCCATTCTGTGGGCAACAAAGATCCATCTGGAAATGCGGCTTTGACTCACCCTCTGAGCGTTCCCTGAGAGCTACGGTCCTCAGTTGTTCTTACTGTGCCATCTTGAATCGAGAATATCGCCAGAATTCTTAAGCTGGTTCATGGTCAGCCTTTTGACTTCTATGAGTCTTCTGAAATTGCTTGCCAAATTTTGCATGCTAGCTGTGTTTCTTTAGGGAGAGGGTCCATAGCTTTCATCAGATTTTCAGAGGTGTCCATGGTCCAAAATAAAGTGAAGAACCCTGGTTCTGTGTTAACACAAGTCCGAAACGGAGTCCTGAAGGCTAGTTTTGATAATTACACCAAACCCTTCTCTTGTATAACTGAATCTACTTCAGATTACATTTTTTTTTTTTTTTTTAGCTCAGAGGATTCAAGGTCCCGGTTTCAGGAGCTATGTATTTCTGGCATGGCTGGGATGTGACTCAGAGAAGGTGTCCTAAGCTAAGAGATGTTCCAGTGAGGGCCTCCCATTTTTACGGGTTGTGGAATGCCGGCCCTCAGTCACCATCTATGCATTTCATGAAACCACCCTCTAAAAGGCACTATTGTAGTATTGGTTGTTATAATTTTGTAATTTAGCATTATTACTTTAAATTGGATCTCTCTACTGACAGCTTAGGTTGTAGGAGTTATGCTTAAAAACTTTAAATCTTATGTTTCCCCAATCCTGCTACCTAATTTTAGATTCTTCAGACATATTCTGTTACCATACTAAGTTGATGCTTCCTAAAGTCTGACTCTACTAAGCATATTTCATTTTAAATAGAGTATATTTTAATTTTTGATGAGCTGCCATTTTTTTTTTTTTTAGATTTTAAGGGTTACCAAGCATCTTGAATCATACAGAAAGTGTTACAGAGTAGTAGCTTAAGGTTTGTATTTCTGAAGTTTGTTTCCAGCTTCTCCTCTCAGGTCACCACAAACTCAAGCCAATGTGGCCATTACTCACCTACCACATGTCACACCAACTTCAGCAGTCAATTTGTCCATGTTGGTCAGAATTAGGTCCAAAGTAGCAATTTCCTAGGTTGCTTCCTCTCTTTTCTGAGAAGCATAATTGCCTGCCGGGCAAGTCAAGAACTTGTCAGATATTCAGGTTTTAGCTCGATGAGATATTTTATTAATCTAGACATTTTAGGTGACAGAAACCCAACTCAAGCTATGTTAGGCAAAAGAAGACTGATCGACTCTCAGAACTGAGAAGTGTCTAAGAGCAGCACAGCTGAGTGGAAGGGCTTGTGAATGTCATCACGTGGTTCTTATCCCTGTTTGTGTGTGTGTGTGTGTGTGTGTGTGTGTGTGTCCCCATCCTTTCCTGCCCAGGCTGGCTGCCTCCATGCAGCAGGATGGAAGGCCTGGCCAGCCCCCAGCCACCATCAATACAAACAGGCAGCATGTCCCACTAGGCTCAGCAGAGAAGTTCCAGAGTGTCTGAGGACCTGTTGCCCACACCCAGGCCAGGGTTGGGAGACAGAGACGGACAAGCAGGTTAGACATCCAAGCTCCCTAATCCCCAACTTCTCATGTGTAAAGAGGTCTGAGGCTAGGCCCCATCTCACAAGGCTGTTGTAAAGATTAAATGAGCTAATGAATGCGTGGTAAAAACAGCACACGGCCTAGCACTGCTGGTTCTGCCAGTCTGAGCTCACAATAACCACCCAGTTATATAGAAATGGCCATTCCCATAATGCAATGCACTAGTAAGTGCTTGCTGTTGTCAATATTATCATCATTTTTTTTTTGAGATGGAATCTTGCTCTGCCACCCAGGATGGAGTGTAATGGCACCATCTCAGCTCACTGCAACCTCTGCCTCCCAGATTCAAGTGATTCTCCTGCCTCAGCCTCCTGAGTAGCTGGGATTACAGGCACTTGTCACCAAGCCCAGCTAATTTTTTTATTTTTAGTAGATATGAGGATTCTCCATGTTGGCCAGGATGGCCTCAATCTCCTGACCTCATGATCTTCCCACCTCAGCCTCCCAAAGTGCTGGGATTACTGGCGTGAGCAACTGCGCCTGGCCATCATCATTTTTAAGAATACTTAGTATAAGGTGCAGCAAATGTACTCAATAAATGGCAGTTATTATTTTTTATATTTAAGCACCAGTGTTATAAAATGTCTGATATAAGGCCTGGCATTGATGCTCTATAAATATTAGTTATAATAGTAACAATAGGAATCATAAGAATACTTAGGGCCTGGCACATGCTAAGCACTCAATACAGTTTAATTACTGTCCCAACTGTTATTATTCAGCACCTTTTGTTTCTCGTGAATTACGTGTCACCTCGGAATTGCCATTCTCCTCTTCTCATCCTGCCCAGTATCCTCCCTGGTAACCAGCCTCATGGTAACTAAGCACTTTTTTCCCTCCAACCTCTTTATTAAACTTCAAGCCCACTTCATCATTCAAGCCCACTTCATCATATCAGCTCCAAGCAAGCCAGTCTTTCCCACTTCTCCCGAGGTGCCCTCGTCCCTGGGCACAAGCCCAACCTCCCAGGAGGGTGCGCTGGCAACCAAGCCAGGCTTCTGTTCAGTGACTCCACCTGCACAGCCAGCCTGCCATGTGCTGCAGCCCCTTCACTCACCCAGTCCCCAGTTCCCTGCTCCCCTCAAGTCTCTCTTTTACTGCTCTCCCCTTACCCAAATTAGATCCTGGCACACAGATTATCTTTGTAGGTGGAGGAGAGGAGACAATAATGGCAACAATAACCAACACTTATATAGTCCCTGACATAGGCAGGCACTGTTCTAAGTGCTGTACATGGATTAACGCATTAATCCTCAAAGCAAACCTATGAGGCAGATACTGTTGTCATCCCTGTTTCATAAATTGGGAAACCAAGGCACAGAGAGGCAAGTGACTCTAGACAATGCAGCTAGTAATTGATGTAGCCAGGATTGGAACCTTTTAAGAATATTACATGAAATAATGCACAGAGTACCTGGTACCAGTCAAGATTTACTAACGCCTGAGATTATAATGGTCACGTTGTTACTACAGGGCAGCTTCAACAGCAGTGCTCAGTCCTCTCTCCTGCGGAGTTTGGCACTTCCAGTAACAAAGGAGGAACAGAGTGCCTTGGTCTCTAGAAGCAGTTCACCTGCTGGGAGGAGAGGAGTGGGGAATTTTTTATGTTTTTGTAAAATCCTCATATAAAGTGTGCTATTCAGCGGCTTTTAATGCGTTCACAATGTTGCACACCCACCACCTCTGTCTAGTTCCAAATCGTTTTCATCACTTCAGAAGGAAACTCCATACATGCCGTTAAAGAGTCACTTCCCGTTCCCCTCTCCCCCAACCCCTGGCAACCACCAATCTTTTATGGCTGAACAATATTCCATTTTTGGATCTACCACATTTGTTTATGTGGATGGGGATTGTATTTTTTTTTTAATTTTTATTTCCTAGGTAATGGGGGAACAGGTGGTGTTTGGTTACATGAGTAAGTTCTTTAGTGGTGTTTTGTGAGATGTTGGTGTACTCGTCACCAAAGCAGTATACAGTGCACTCAATTTGCAGTCTTTCATCCATCACCCTCTTCCCATCCTTTCCTCCTGCATCCCCAAAGTCCATTGTGTCATTCTTATGCCTTTGCATCCTCATAGCTTAGCTCCCACTTATAAGTGAGAACATATGATGTTTAGTTTTCCATTCCTGAGTTACTTCACTTAGAATAATGGTCTCCAGTCTCATCCAGGTTGCTGCAAATGCCATTATTTTGTTCCTTTCATGGCTTAGTAGTATTCCATCATATATATATGTACACACACATACCACAGTTTCTTTATCTACTCATTGATTGATGGCCATTTGGGTTGGTTTATGTGCATGGAGATTTTAAAGGAGCAATTCCAGGGTTCCTCCCAGTTTATTGCCACAAAGATAGTGCTGCTGTCATAAAGGCAGAAGTCTGAGAAACCTCATCCTGCTATGATGAAAAGAAATCCAGAGAGGAAACCTGCTGTAAGAGAATGCCCTAGCTAGGGTCAAGGCCAAAAACTCAAATGCTGACATCAAGGAGTGGGAAGGACTGGGAGTCAGAAACTAGGGAGGGTCACTGGTGACCTGCAGTATTTAAAAACCTTCAGACTCAGACTGTTTAAAATCATAGTGCTCACCAAACAGAACCTTCCAATGGACCACTTTCAGCCACTGTGCTTGTAACCTCTAAAATGCCAACGTTCTAGAAGACTGTGATGCCAGCTCCAGCTTTGGCATTAAAAAACAGAAAGCACTGGCCAGCCATGGTGGGTCATGCCTGTAATCTCAGCACTTTGGGAGGCTGAGGCGGGTAGATCCCCTGAGGTCGGGAATTTGAGACCAGTCTGACCAACATGGAGAAACCCCGTCTCTACTAAAAATACAAAATTAGCTGGGTGTGGTGGCGCATGTCTGTAATCCTAACTATTAAGTAGTTGGAGGCAGGAGAATTTCTTGAACCCAGGAGGCGGAGGTGGTTGTGATGAGCCAAGATCGCATTGAGCAGAGATCGTGCCATTGCAGTCCAACCTGTGTAAGAGTGAAACTTCATCTCAAAAGAAAAAAAGAAAGAAAAACAGAAAGCATTGGCCTCCCCAATATTACATCAGCGCCAAATGTTACAGGTGTGGTGTGTGCTATAACCAGTCAGAGAGATAAGACTGGCTGCTGACTCTGCTAAGGATTAAAAATGGCCTTAATACCTGGCTGAGAGGTAGTTTTAGAGATTCACATCTCTATCTTTGAGTCAGCTGATACAGAAATAGCTAATCCTTCACTTCCGTAACCTTCATAGTAGGTTTAACTGCAGAGCCTGGAAGTGTGGGTGACAATCTCAGACGACAGGAGAATGTGACTCATGGAACCAAGGGTTGAACAAGCAGAAAATGTTGTACTCTTACAAAAAGTTTGAGTTCTGTCTTGTAAAATTGGTTTCTTAATCACATAACATTCCAAGTTAGAGTGTTATCTGGTATTTAGCCCTATGGTTCTCAAATTAGGAGTCATAAAATCACCTGGAGAGCTTATTAAATCACAGATTCCCAGGAACCACCTCCTGGAGTTGGCATCAGTGGCTTCTGCAGGGGGCCCAGGAATCTGAATTTTACAAGGCTGCAAGACAGATGGTCCACAGGTCACAGTTTGACACACCCCAATATAGCGAATATGCTTGTAGACTCAATCTGGGGTGTTCGCTGTCTTCTCAGAGTCCAGATGGTACTATTTGTTCAAATCTCTGAGCCCAACTTAGAGAAGCCGACTGTGTAGGGTAGAATGCCATGTTTCTTTTGTTTATTTATTCACTCAGTGAGTATTTATTGAGAATCTGGAGTCTGCAGATGTATCTGTAGGTAAGACAGACATGAATCCCTCTCCTCATAGAATTTACATTCTTATCAGGATAAATGGATAGGGGCGAACAATTATCTTCTCTGTACAGTAAAACCTGTTAAGATAGAAACAGAATCTCTAGGGATTTGGGGGGCTAAGCATCCCTTAGGGTAAGTACTGTGTGCTGAGTCTCCTTCCTGATATCCTTGCTGAGCATTTATATACTCAATGTGTACTTAAACACTGCTAGGAACAAGGGGCTCACTGTCAGCTGAATACGGCCATTCAGTTCTTAGGTGTTAAATGTTCCTTCCCTGAACCTTCTGCCCCTTAGTCCTAGTTCTACTTTATAAGACTTGCAAAACAAATGAATGCCTTCTACAGAGAGTCATTAAAATCTTCAAAACCAGTTTTCACCATTCTGTTCAGTCTCTTCTTCAGGGTAAAGACCCAGCCTTAGGACTGCATTTGAGTCCCCTTCCTAAGATGGTCACCATCCTCCTGTGGATGCATTTACCTAGTATCTTTCTGAAAAAAGAAAAAAACAAAGGTAGGGTCTAATGAGTCATTCACATATATTTCTTTATTAAACACACATGGGCCAGGCACTGTTTTTGGCTCTGAGGATAAAATCCGCAGAAGAGAATAACCATCTTCTTTACCATGATGTTATCTTTCTGCTAATGTCACGTTATTGAGCTATTGGTCAAGGGAATAAGCTCAGAAGACTGTAATTTCACAGTGGTCTTCCTGAACAAATCATCTTTTCTTGCATTCTTTACTTAAGTCTATTGCTAGCTACCAACTAACTTTTTTTAGCCTTTTATTTACATGTATACCGCTACCAACTCCCAAATTCTGATTTTTTTCATTTCTAATTTTTTTTTTCTTGTTTGATTTCCCCTGCTCGATTCTTATGTAAATATGTTTTTCTGTATGCAGAATGCTAAAGCTAATGACCAATTTTGGCTCAGTTTTATTTCAGAAGGATATGCCAATGTCATAGAGTTAGAAAGCAAGGGAGACCCTCTAGTCTGACCCCCTCACTTGACACAGTATTTCCCCCCATGAGGACTTCTGCTCTCTTGATCTTTCCTATGCCTCTCTAACTTAAGCTTATGATCTTCTCAGACCTCTGTGTCCATCTCATCCATTTCCTACAGTGACCTGTAACATGTGTTTCCTGCCAGAGCCACAGTCATAAACAATTCCTGGTAGATTCAGGAGCAACTCAGAGAGGAACTGGAAATGCTCTCTCTAATAACACCCTGAAGTAGGGATCCCCGCACACAGCTTGATAGTGGACACACCCTGTGATTGCTGGATCAAGCCACAGACTCAGAGTCCCTCTGCTGGGCTTTGAGAACCATTGCATTTTACTTTAGAAGGAATTAAACTCAGTTGAATAATTAGGAACACCCAAGAATGTCAGCAGACAAAACTCAAAGATTCCCATTCCACAAAAAACAAAACTGCCCGTAGAATTAGAATCTTATGAAAATAACCTTCAAGACCATCCAAATCCCACCTCATTGTTCTTCAATTAAGGAAACTGGGACCCAGAGAGAGGATGTGTTAGGGGCTGAGCAAAAACAAAAAACACAAGCCTCCTCACTTCAGTCCTCTCTTCTCTTTTTCACTTGAATTATTGACCTTTCACCACCATCTCATCCCTTAGCCAGTATTCTAGTCCTGGGGGTTCCAGGCAACAAAGCATAGTAGAAAGTATATAAGTATATCCTAGAAACAAAGTCAGACAAACAAATGCCATCTGGGTGCTCAGGAATCCAGCCATTGCTGGCTCCTTTCCATTTAGGGCTGGTTACAAGGAGAATGTCTCCAGAGGGATAATATGTTCCTATTTTTCCTTCTAATCCAGGACACCTGTCCCTTCTTTGGGGAATGTGTCATATTTGGGGCTGCTTCTCAACATGTGACCAGCCACCTGTTGCTCATGCCTTTCCAAATTGGCCTTTTGGGTTTGGGGTTGGCCAACTAGACCCCCAGCCCCCAATAAAATGTGGGCATTAGTGGTATAGTGAATTTGAAGAGTCTGGAGTCTCTGAGGAATTAGCAGGTCAAGGCAATGCTCTCAAGTGGAATATACACCATGACACCTCCTCCTCCTCAAATGTGGTAGCTAAGTCTTTAGGAGAAAAGAAGGCTGGAGCTCACCATGCTCTGTCATTCTTTTTTATCCATGCTGTCATTTATTCATTCGACAAATATTTATTGACCACCTGCTATGTGTCACTCACTACCAATCATCCACTCATCTTTTCACCCCACAAACACGTACGGATCTCTGCTAAGAAAAAAATCCCGTGCTGGGGACTGTGGGAGATGTAGCAATGAATAAAGCCCAGTCCCTGCCCAGAAGAAGCTGTTGATTTAGTGGGAATGAAAAATCTATAAGCTACTATGCTTTAAGGCTGTTTGTGTGGAAAGAGAGACAAAGAACTATGGATCACAGAGGAGCGAGAAGTCACCCCCAACTGACAGGTAAGAAAGTTTGCAAGAGGATGTCATGTGAGCCCTAGACCTTGAGGAATGGGTAGGATTTAGACACACAGAAAAAGGATAGGAGTGGTCGCAAAGATCTGAGAGGTTCCAGGAGGGAGCTGGAAAAGCCAAAGGGGCCCTTCTGGCAGATGTGTAAGAGACATACGCTGACCATGGAGTAAATCAAGGTGAGGCCTGGGGAGAGACTCAGAATGCTGGTGGGTTTAAAAGGTCTGAGCCTGCTTTATTTTCCTGACCCCTTAGGTTCCGAGGTTTGGCACCCCATCTGCAAACAGGCAGCCCGGGCAGAGAAGAAGTTAAAGGTAAGCGAGCTCGTAGATCCCAGACCAGCACTCCTACTTCACTACTTTCTGCCGCAGGTTAAGAGAGCTGTGCTTTGGGACAGGGTCAGCATTCCTTAGTGTGCACGCTCCCAAATGTGTGCCTATATCCTTGGATTTTCTTAATGGTAACACCTGCCCCATGGGGTTTTTGAGGGGGTTAAGGCACTGGATGTGAAAGCACTCTGAAACTGTAAAGCACTGTATTCATGTGAGTTTTGTGTTTCTAGGGTAAGGCTGTAACTCTATCATTGCTGACCAAGAAGGCGGCCTCCCTGAGGAGCTCCCGCCATGGTTTTTCCCAGCCTGAGGTCATTTGTTAACTCAAGCCTGTAATCCCAGCACTTTGGGAGGCCGAGGCAGGTGGATTACAAGGTCAAGAGATCGAGACCATCCTGGTCAACATGGTGAAACCCTATCTCTACTAAAAATACAAAAAATTAGCTGGGCATGGTGGCGCGTGCCTGTAAGCCCAGCTACTCAGGAGGCTGAGGCAGGAGAATTGCCTGAACCCAGGAGGCGGAGGTTGTGGTGAGCCGAGATCACGCCATTGCACTCCAGCCTGGGTAACAAGAGTGAAATTCCGTCTCAAAAAAAAAAAAAAGTAATAGTTAATAATGTCACAGTAATTGACAGTTTACAAAGCTTCTTAACAGCCACTGTCTGAGTTTATTTCTTTAACCCCATGAGGCAGATGGGCAAGAATTTTATCTTTGCCTTGACTGTGAGAAAACCAGGTCTAAAGAGGTAATGATTTGCCTGCAGTAGCATGGCCAGACAGAAGCACAGTCAACATCCTCAGGTACATGCTGGGCCAGTGGAGGTCCTTCATCCCTCTGAACTGCTGTGCTCTGACAAATGTCAGGGAGGCTTGTGAACCTGGGTTCCTGACACTGCAGAGAGGGGTTGAGCCTCCCCAACTGCAGGGGGGATCCAGCTTCTGGGTCCTTGAAGCTGTGAGGGGACACCTGGGGTGTGTGTTGGGGTGTGGGGAATGGGGCCTTTACATCCTGGTCCCCTGATATTAAGTTGAGCCCTGGGACGCTATTATGTTACCTGCTAGAGTCCCCCCAACTAGAAAAGCAAGTGCACAACTTCTGACCAGCTAGTTAAACATGTCTTCTTTGCCATCTCATCCACTTAATGAAATTTTTCTCGAAGAGCCAGTTGGTTGATGTATAACTATTTTTTGAGCCCTGAATTTCTTTTCCTGTTTCTTCCAAGACCTCTTCCATTTAAGGTATAAGACTTACTTTTCCCTTTCTTCATTTTCCTCTTTTTGGGTGGCATTTCCCAAACTTCAGTCATCCTCTACAACCCCGATGCCTGTTGCCATATCTGTGCACCATCTGTTTTATTATATACTTAATATTTTTCTTGAAATCAAGTCACTACTTTTTATTAACTAAATGTATTTTAAAATAAAAATTTATTTTGCCATGTGGAAACCAGTAATACTTGCTATAAATAGAAGGTAATGATAAAATAAATTCAATGATAATGAAATCATTCTCAAGAATAAATCTTTTAAATTCTAGCTAGACAATGTTGCCTGCACACTCTTTGTTTAAAAAGGGGAATTGGGCTGGGCATGGTGGCTCATGCCTGTAATCCCAACACTTTGGGAGGCCAAGGCGGGCAGATCACTTGAGGTCAGGAGTTCGAGACTAGCCTGGCCAACATGGCAAAACCCCATCTCTACTAAAAATACAAAAATTAGCTGGGCATGGTGGCCCATGCCTGTAATCCCAGCTACTCAAGAGGCTGAAGCAGGTGAATCATTTGAAACCAAGAGATGGAGGTCACAGTAAGCTGAGATTGTGCCACTGCACTCCAGCCTGGGTGACAGAGCAAGACACTGTCTCAAAAATAAAATAAAATAGGAAATAAGCAATTGTTGAGAGAGTTGTTGAAATGTGTTAGCACCAAATGGAGACTGGCTTCTTGATCTAATCAAGGGGATTGAAAGATTTTACTCTCTAGCTCTATGATTCAGTATTATCAAATGTTGCACCTAAATTCTTCCCAGAATCACCGCTAGTTCACAATCCACAGTTTAGGAAACTTTATAGCCCCACTTAGAATGATTTAAATTGTAAAATGAGAAAACTGGGAGAGAATCAAGTGATCCTGAAGCTCAGCATCTTCATTTTGCAGGTCAGGAATCCAGGATGCCTAAGACCACACACTTCACCCGTGGGTCGTTGATTCCCAATCCCTTTACATCATGCAGGCACCCTCCTATGCATTAAGACTGACATCATGCTGCTCTGCTAAGGAAGCTATTAACCCATCATGGCTATTGTTCAGAGACAGCTTTTTTTTTTAAGTTTATCACTTAACTTGATGTCAATTCGCAATTGATACACTGTAAAGAGTCAGCATGTTGTACAATGACATGAAGTTTAACACACTTTCACATCTTGAATAAACAAACTCCCCAGCAATGAATACTAACCAATTTTATTTTTTTAAGTAAATACGTTAACTGGGATAACTCAAAATGAAAAGTTTTATGAGTAATTTCCTATTTAGAGTGCTAGCTGCAAATACATAGAAAATAAATCCATATCCCGCCCCAATAGCCTGAAGTCCTTGCATTTTAGGTCTCATTCACACTCAGTGAATTGACAGACCTTGACTTAAAAGGCAGAGAGTAAGGGAAAGTACAGAAGTAGTCAGGGAGTACTTTAATGGTATTGCTAATGTTGCATTTTTAACCCCCGTCTCACCCTCCCACCAAGCTGGGGTTGCAGCTTCTCACCTCTTCTGTCTTCATCTGTCCTGCAGCATAGACGGACATCTGAAACCTCCATCTCACCACCTGGATCCAGCATTGGGTCACCCAACCGAGTCATCTGCGTATGTATCACTTTTCTACCACCAAAGGGCCTTTCTTACTCCTGACCTGGTATCTAAAGAGGAGTCGCTAAGGATGAGGGAGCTGTCGGGTTTTCATCCAACTGGCATTTGATGCAGGCTCTTCATGTGCTAGGCTCTGTACCAGGTCTTGAGGATTCAGTGCAGTACAGGGAGGACATAGATCCTGCCCTTATGAAGCACACAGTCTAGTGAACCCAGAGTTTCAGAGATAATGTAGAGTTCCATGGCGCACGAGAAAGAAAGTGCAATGACAGCAAGAGCCCTTGATGAGTTCTAAAACCAGTGCGAGGCACCTCCTTTCCCACTACTTAACTGAGACAAGCAAGAAAAAACTGAGGGTCAAAGTGGTATTCTGAGTAGGTATTGGGTGGATTATCGATGTGGAGACAGTGGTGTGTGATAAAGAGGCAGAAAGGAGAAGTAAGCCATACACATGTGGAAACATGGTTGTAAATAATTTGCAAATGTAAAGAAGAGCTTTCTAATCATGTGGGAAGTCCAGGGATGAAGTAAACCCACCTTCACATGTCTGAGCTCCCACCTCTGCAGGCATTCAAACACAGAGAGACTCATCCTTTGCCAGGGGTGTAGAAGAAAAGACAGAAGCTGAGTTAGATGGTCTCAGAGGCCCCTTGTATATTTCATTAATTCATTTATTCATTCATTCAACAAACATGTGCCAAGCATTTGCTCTGCTAAGCACAGTGCTTTGCTCTGGAGAAATGGTGATGAACTACACAGACTTGATGTCTGTCCTTGTGACACTGAACACATAATGCCTGAATCATCAATTGCATTTATAAATTCCAAAAAGGAAAAGCACAGGGTCCTCTGATGATGCTATAGATAAACAGAGGGACCTGACAACCTAAGACTAGTTGGGAGAAGGCATCCTAAGGAAAAAACATTAAACTCAAAGCAAAGGGATAAACAGAAATAAGTAAAGGAGGTGGGGAACGCAGAGCCAGGGAGAACTGAAATGAGCAACAAACCTCAGTCTGATTGACTCTGGACTGTTCCAGCCTTCCACAAGCCAAAGGAGGCAAGATGACCAGAAATGTGGGGAAAATGGTCTCTAACAAGAAACCCACTCCTAACAAGAAGCTCTAGATACAGTCACCAAGCCAGCCACTCCTGGCCCTGCCACCATTGCTAGATCATTACTTCAAATCCACATCAAGGCTCCTCTCTGATCCCTGGATAATGCCATTGACGGGACTACAGGCACCTTTCCTTTCTTCTCTGGTCAAATGGAAAACAAAAAAAACACTTAAGAGTTATCACTGACTGAAATTTCAACATGGGTCAATACTACCATGTGGCTGTCAAAAAAGACAAGCTGCTTTGATCACAGGGTGTACTCATTAAAGATTCCTGTCTAAAGCAAGAGAGGTGATAGTCTCCCTGGCACTATGAATGGGACCAGACCATGGCAGGATTAATGGGCTTAGTTTCCAGGCATGCACAGTGAGGATATTATTGACAAATGTGAGCATGTTTCCAGAAGAGAGTTACTAGGACAGGAGACCTCAGGAAGCTGCTGTACTGTAATACTGTTCACCACGAGCCAGTCTCCCAGTGCTACTGAGGAGCCTTGTTAATCTTTGTGAGATAAGTTAAGCCCTGATGATGTTCACCTTGGAGTCCTGGAGAAAGTTTCCCAGAATTGCCCCTGTGAGAAGCAACTCCATTACAGAATGGAATTTATGACAGCAGCTGGGAACACCTGTGCTTGTGCCTTCCAACTAGGGGCTTACACACTGAGACCAATTGTCCCTCACATCCTAGCACAGGCATGTGTCTCCCCTTCCAGCCTCTCCTGTTCTTAGCGTTTATGGTGCCTCGTGCTCAGCTGCTCTGGGGAATGACTGAACATGTCATGGAAGCCATGATTTTAGTCAGCCCATCCCAAGCATGGCTTCCAAATTTAAAAAAAGAAAAAATCATTCACCTGATTCAGAGAGATGCAATAACTGGCATAAAGGTGGATCTTAATTTGATTTTCATAGATACTTGAGATTTTATATTCAAGTAGAATTAGTGAACCTGAAATGAGCAGGTTCTTTCAAACTTTCAAACTTCACTCTGTCTCCACTGACTTCTAGAATCATCTTCAGGTGGTTTGGCTTTGACCCATGTGTTTTCTTCCTTCCTTCCTTCCTTTCTTCCTGGCTAATTATGTTAGGACGCCTCTGATCAATTGGTATGCCTTGGGACCAGAGGCTCATTTATAGCCCCATAAACAAAGTGGCTATAGGAAGAAATATAAATTTAGTATTTTTGAGGTTTGGGGTAAGGTGCCAAGATGAATAGTTATGAGTGGAGATGAGTTTGGAAGATGCCAAGAGCTCTCAAGGTCAAGATCTAACACCCAAGACAAAAGGCAACAATTACTTCAGCAGGTGGACTCTCAGCTAATAAAGACTCCCTTTACCCACACACTCCCAGAATTGGTGCAGATGTGGGTATCTGTACCAGGCAGGCTCTGGCAGAAATCAGGTGGCCTACCTCAAAGAGTTCAACTGAGGAGGGTTTCATGATGGAGGTGTGGGCAGGGTTAAGTGGACCCACAGGAGATAGTGAGGTATCCAGGGACTACAGCAGCATGACATTGTTACCACGCTGGACCTAGAGAGACAAGGGAAGGGAACAGCATTACCAAAGCTGGCAGGAGCTGGGGAAGCCCAGCCTCCAGATAGAGTTGGGCCCAGCCCACAGCCAGACAGGAAGGTTGCCAGGGGAATAAGTATGCCAGCCTCTCTCTCCATTCACCCTCTAGTCTCTGCTGGTGCATCCCATTGGCTAAACCCAACTGAAAGCCATAGAGAAAAAGAAACTTGATGCAGCCCAGGTGGTGTTCAGGGCACAGATCCAGGCAAGGGGGGTGAACACTGGGTCTAGGGGCAACAGAGAATAAGCAGCATGAGAATAAGCAACACTGCCCTAATTGCAGTGCTGATGGGGCAGGGATAGAATAGTGGAAGGGCCTTGGTGGGTTTTTTTAAATAGCACAGCTTATTAGGTATTTATGAATGCCGCTCCCTGTAAAGTAGTCTTGGCCCTCAGACTGTAGCTGGCTCCAATGGCTTTGGGAGAACATTATCAGACTAATATAGTCTCTGGATTCTCTATCCAGCAGCCCCTGTCATAGTTTACAGTACCTCAGGACCTTGCAAAACAGATCCTGGTTGATCATAGCAAACACCAGGTCACAGAGGGAACAGCTGAAGGACATGGTCATGGAAAGGACATGGCTTCAGGAGCCATGAGACATGAGCTGTCACATGCAAGGGGAAACTATAATTCAGTCTATGCAGCTCTAGAGGGCTGAACGCTGCCAAAGTCAAGCAGAAGGTAGACACTCATTTCAGTTCAATGGAAGGAGCAGCTTTCTGAGGGCAGCCTTCTGGTGGTGTAAGACAGTGAACACCTGTCCCAAGAAGATAGGAGAGGCTGCTGAAGAGGGCACGCTCTGTTTTGAAATTTGGGTTCTTGCAACTTATTAGCTATGTAGCCTTGGGCAAGTTAATTGATTTTTCTGTGCCTCTGGTTGCTTATTCAAAATGAGGATAATGTTAGTGCCTACTACTAGAGTTGTGAGTTGTATGGCTGAATTGACTTAATCTATAAAGGGACTTGGTACAGAGCCTGGCTTGTAATAAGTGTTCACCAAATGTTAGCTAGTGTTATACTATCATGATTATTTTTGTCTTTACAATCTTCATCATCTTCTTCAAGGATGCGGTGAATTGGGATGTCCTCATGCTGTGGGACTGGAAGGCAGTCAGCACCCAGGCTGTGTAGTTCAGGCTGAATTCAAACTTATTAGCTTAGTGGTGCAAATTTTATAACCTTTTGAGCCTCTGTTTCCTCAGCTGGAAAATAGAAATGATATTGACATTTACTTCACGGAGGCATTACAACATTTAGAGGAGATAATTCTTGCAAAGCACAGGGCCTCACAAACAATATGTGCTCAGTAAATGTTAGCCCTGTTGGAATGGATGGCCTCTAAGACCACTCTTATTCTAACATTCTACTATTCTTGAATTGGATCCTAATCTTCTGTTTTTAGTGGAAACTGGAGACGCTTGTTCCTTCTGCATCTTGTTTTTGTTTCCTCTCTCCATTCCCTTTTCCCTCTTATCTTTCTATTCCTTTCCTGTCGGTTTCCCTCTTCCCTAGGCTAAAGTGGATAATGAGATCCTTAATTACAAAGACCTGGCGGCTCTCCCCAAGGTTAAGTCCATCTACGAGGTACAACGCCCTGACCTCATTTCCTATGAGCCTCATTCCAGATACACGTCCGACGAGATGCTGGAGAGATGTGGCTATGGAGAGGTATCGCATCTTGCCCTTCTCTCTGGGGCTGTTGTAGGAAAGGAGTTTCCATCGGGGTCCCCAGCCCTCTCCATCACAGACTGTTTGTCCTCCACAATGCTGGCTCCCAGACTCTTCTAAATGGGGATTTAAGACCAAGTATTTTTAAAATGAAGAGATTTCATCCCAAAATTTGGCTTTCTGGCTTCTGTTGAAAAATCAGAGCTGACAACATTAAACCTATATTTCCACCACCTGGAGATGGGTAGCAGCACCCCCTCTAGACAGGACATGAGCTTCCCATTCTCCCCAGCTGCCCCACTCCCTGTTAATCCCAGCGTTGAAGCTGAGAGCCTGTGACCATTTATTACTCAAGCTGTCGTATTTCTTATCCTGTAGGAATTTTTCATGTACTCAGCCCAAGGCACTCATCTCCTGCCGGGCTCAATGGCCATTTAGGTTTATAATCCCTGATTAGGCATGTTCTCTGGTTTTTGCACCTGGCCTTTAGTCCCAGCATCTCTTCCTTTGAAGAGACACTTTTATGAAGACTCAGTTAACAGATGGCTTTTGAAATAATTAAATGGTTGGTAATAAGAGAAAGTGTTCTCTGGAGATGGCAGGGGAGTGGAGGGCAGAATTACTCTGAAGGTCCTACCAGTCTATATCCTAGAAGATTTCTAACCTTATCCCAGGCCCCTTGAGTTAATTTGGGGCAGCAGAAGCCTGTCCTGGTGGGCAGGGACCCAGGTTCTTGTCCCAGCTCCACCGTAACTAGCCCTGTGACCTCAGGCAAGTCCCCTTCCTCTCTAAGTCATCTGGGTTCCATTTGGTTAAGGAACCCAATGCTGAGATTCTCTGGTTTCTAGCCCCTAAAATGGACTAGGAGTGGAGGATCAAGTGTTTAGTAGAAGCCACTTATCCTTCAGTTAGAGATGGCAAACCAGGTCCCACCACAAGTTGCAGCCAGCCCTCAGATTTGTTTTGTTTCACTCACAAAGTACCTTTTGAAAATGAAAACTAGTTGTCAACATGTAAACACTGGGAGATTTCACATAAGAATCTGCATTTCTGACTTTCTTGGAAAATTAAGATGCTGTGTAAATGCTGGGCAGGCATTCCAGCCGCTGGAGCTGAGGAACCGCTGCCCTCTTCCGTGGAGACATCCTATCTCCAGCTGCTGCCCCAGCCACCAGCTCAACTCCTTCGTTGATGGCAGCAGCTTGGCCCCTGCTTAGCCATATATTTGGGTGCCCTGCACTGGGTGTTGTCCTCATGAACTGCAGAGGGGTCATGAACCAGTAGAGAGACAGGGAAGTGTGCTGACAATGCCCTGAGCATGCAGTAGAGAAGCCTGTGTCCAAGTCAAGTCCTGCCACTTCCACCCTGAGTGGCCCTGGGCCTTCGCATTCCCTCTCTGGGCCTTGGTTTTTCCCATCCTAAAAGGCCGGCATAATCTTGAGGTTTTCTGCCTCCTATCAGCAGTCTGACCCTCTGGAGTTCGCAACGAGACTGTTATCTGGAGAGGGGTACCAAGGGGATGCTTCAGGTCTTCTTTGCCGTGATGTCTAACCATGCTCTGTCCTTTCTTTCGTGCTCCTCTCATTCCTTCTGCTGGTTCCACAACTGCCTTTAAACTCTTCACTTCTAAGTCGCTGGGAACATTATCTCCCTACTCCCAGGTAATTCAGATGATAGAGAATTACACTGATATAAAATTGTGCTCCTTTATGCTGACTTCACCCATCCCCAGTCACCCCCAAGTTGTACGAGTCCTTGTCCAAGGTGCTCCTCGCAAGCAGGGGAGCACTGGAGAGACTCGGGTGCATGTCGCAGAGGAAGTGGCAGTGCGTAGAGGATGGAAATATGCCCTTCCTGCCCAGAGATGGCCTCCCTCAGACTCTCGGGATCCCTGGTCAGGATTCCAGGGATTGACCCATGGATTCCATTCAAGGGCCTGCAAGTTATAGGGGAAAGCCCTGGAAATTCCCTGCCATCTTCCTCAGGCTGTGTGGGTAACTCAGGGAGAGGGGTCGCTGTATTCATGCCTCAACCCCTGGAATCCCAGATTCCATGTCATGCCTACCTGCCTGCTAGACCCTCGGGCCACAGGCCGACTTAACAGCCAGCCTTGCTCACAGCCCCATTTCCTCCCCCAGGACATCTATGAGAACCTGGATCTCCGGCAGAGACGGGCCTCCAGCCCGGGGTACATAGACTCCCCCACCTACAACCGGCAGGGCATGTCCCCCACCTTCTCCCGCTCACCTCACCACTACTACCGCTCTGGTAAGGAAGTGGGGAGCCCTGAAGAGAGAGGAAGAGGCAGGGAGACAAGGCAGTGACTTGGGGTCCCTGCTGCAGAGAGCACAAGGCTCCCCAAGATCTCTATCACAGTGTAGCCCTCTAGAGATCTGTGGCCACCCAGGTGACCAGCTGGGCCTCTCTGAGTCCCTGAGATGGCAGAGGGATGGAGGAGGGTGTGGTACTGAGAAGCAGCAGGAAGGTGGGTGGTGAGCTTCCAGGAGAGGGGGCTGGCAGGTGGCCCTATGGCCCTGGCTGGAAGAAGACTCCACCATCCTCATGCCCTGCCCAATCCAGAGGGCAGAACCAAGAGACCTGATATGTGGGTATGGACTGGCCTTCACCTGAGGGCCAATTCAGTCAGGCCATCCACACTCACCTGAGGTTGGGGATGAAGCCAGCACTCGGATGGAGGAAAGGAGCAGTTAAGGGAGGGTCTGGAAAGGGGAGGTTCAGGGATGGTTAAGAGGGAAAAACTAAGATGTCTTCCTGGAGCTGGGTGGAGTTGATCTTCACACCTCACAAAACCTGACTTTGGGATCAAGCCAGGAAGCAAGGTCAAGCTTGTTTCTGCCGACGTGGTGCATGAGAGCACATGCTGCTTCCACCCCGGAGCCTGAGCACGCTGGGAAACCCCAGCCCATCCCCATCCCTCTTGTCATCACCTCACCGCTTCCTTAACTGCCACTGCGTTAATGCCTGTTTTCTCTGTGCCTCTGTTTTCTCTGGGGACCACTGCCTGCGTGCTCCAGGGCCCGAGAGTGGCCGGAGCTCTCCATACCATAGCCAATTAGATGTGAGGTCCTCCACTCCAACCTCTTACCAGGCTCCCAAGCACTTTCACATCCCAGGTAGGCACTGCCAGCCCGGATTCCTGGGATGGATGCATGCTCCATGGGGTCACAGGTGCCTGAGTCACCCACTCCATGCCACACAGGCACCAAGAAGCTGGTTCCTGAGGGACCCTCCCTAACCAACCACCTGCACCAACCCTGTCCTCCAGCCCCAACACATCCACGGGCTTCAGTTCATCCACTTGACAGAACCAATCTCCATTACAACCTCAAAGAAGCAGTCCAGGGAGAAAAGAGGCAGGGAGCTCAAGTGAGATGCCTTGAATGTCTGAGGTCTGTGAGGAGCTCAGGAGGAGCACACAGCAGTGAAGGCCACAGGCTTTCACTTCAAAACTCTTGGGATGGAATCTGACACAGCTGCTTATAAGCTCGTGACTGTGAGCCAGTTACTTGGCTTCCCAAGCCTCTGATATTCCTTCTGTATCGTCAAGCACTGTTCTGGGCCCAGAGGTTGCAGCTGTGCTCAACCCAGCCCAGATCTTGCCTTCGTGGTATTTGGTATTTATGTACTAATGTAGGGAGAGAGATAATAAATGAGTTAACAAATACATAGAGGATAATTTCAGGTAGTGATAGATGCCATAAACATAAATGAAACAGGCCATCCTGAGATAACAGGTCTGAGAGAGGCCAGGCTAGATGGGGCAGTCAGGAGCAGCTTCTTGGAGGAGGTAACATTAAAGCTGAAAGATGAGAAGGAGCCAGCTTGTGAAGATGCTAAGGAAAGACATCCCAGGCAGAGGGAACAGTGCTATAATGTCATGTGACTGCAGGTCGCAATAGGAACTGAGAGGAAGACAGGGGCTAAATGACCGAATAGGTGTGGTTTGGACAAGGTCTCCCTCTGAGTCACAGCAGAGCCAGTCCTGGACCCCAGTCTCCTGACACCAAGCTCAGTTTTTCACTCCCCACTCACTTTCCCTTCAAGACTCATGCTGCTGTTTCATCTACACCTTCCTCAGCTGCCCTAGATGGGTCCCATCCTGTCTGTCTTTGAGGGAGGGGGAGGGGGGCAAGCTGAAATTCGGCTGCAGCATCCTGGGGATTTTCACATGGAATGAGGTGTGGCCACTGGTGGAGGCAGTGGACACCTTCCTGCATGGGGTTCTGCTGAGCACACACACCCCTGTGACTGCATGCTCGCCCTTCAAGCCCCAGGTCCCTTCCTCAGCACCACTTCGATCCATCCATTCCTCTCCCTGCACCTTACTTGGAACCTGTTGAGACGAGGTTGGAAGTTCAACTTTGGAAGAGGAAGTCACCAGGGGAAACATAGTGGCCCCTTGGAAAAAGTTGTTGCCCATCTCTCTCTTCCGAGATCAACTGACCAAGTACTGTCTCCTTTTCTCCTGTCTCTCTCTCTCTCCCCTCCCCACTGTCCCTTCCTGGCCTGTCTGGCAGCTGGAGACAGTAACATCTACCGGAAACCCCCGATCTACAAACGGCATGGTATGATCAGAGGCAGATAGGGCTTGGCCACACAAGGCGGGGGGAGGGTAACCATCTATGCAGATGGCCCTGCACAGGCCACCAGGAGCCACAAAACACAGGGCTGCATCTTGATCTTTCTTGTTGACTACCCCATTACACAGGGTGACACTGAGGAGGAGTTTGGTGTCATTTCAAAAGAACAAAGGCCTCATGTCCCCTCCATTCTTTCCCACTACCTTTTCAATCTCTCCCTTACCTGCTGTCTGGCATCCTAAGTTCCATGATTGGTAAAATCTTGTAAAATGCACATACCCCAGGAGAGTCACACTCCAAGGTGTTAATACTCAAAATATTCATTAGAATAACACGGGATGCATACAGATTCCTAGGCCTCACCTCAGACTTACTGAATTTGAATTTTGTATTTATAACAGTTTCTCCAAGTGATTCTGAGGCTCAGCCCAGCTTGGGAATCCCTGCTCTAAGTTGTTCTCAGTCACAGTCTCCTGAGAGTGGATGGAGACTTGCAGAGGAGATGTAGATGAGTAAGGAGCAGAGGGTCATTTCCTTCTTTCATTCATTCATTGATTTAGTATTTCTTTAAAAATGGTCTATGGACCACCCGCACCAGAGAGACATTTAAAAGGCAGATTTGCTGGCCCCTTCCTTGCCCCAGACTCCCTTAAGTATAAATATTGAGAGTGTGGTCTAAGAATCTGCACTGTAACTGGCTTTGTCCATGATTCCTACCTGCACTTAGTGTGAGAACCACCAAGTCATTCATCAGTAACACCACTTGTTCATTTTTGTGCAAAGCACTTACTAAGCCTCGATTGAACAAGCACATCCCTTCCATTGAAGCTGCAGAGGAGCAGCTCCCACTCTGTGCACCCTCACTTGCTTAAGGGTCTAGCTGGATAACCAAGGGAAGCCCAGAATCGGTGGAGCTTGGAGATGAGTGAAGAAGTCCTGCACCAGGTTCTGAACTAATTCGCTGGTGGAGGGGGCAGTACAAGTTTAAATAGTGGCTGTGGGTGCCTAAGATTCTACAGTTTAGACAGACAGCCTTGGTTCCAGAGGGGGCTGAGCAGGGAGTCCAAGGTGAGTCTGTGAGCATGTGTGCATGTACACCAGCCCATGAAGGACACACCATGTCCCCTGAGTAGCCATAGAAAGGCACAAACCTGACAAAAGTAGTTTGGTTTTCTGTCTAGAAAAGGCCCCCAGATCACAAGCTTCTCAAGACTTCATGGGATTTTCCAGGTGGGCTCTGAGGGGTGGCACTAAAGCAGATTCAAGAGGAGTCTGGGGTGGAGGTGGGTTGGGCTTGGAGAAGAGGGCAGAGGAAAAAGCTAAATGCAATCAGCCAGGAGGTGCTTCCCAGGACCCAAGTCAAAGAGAAGAATTTGGAAGCTTTGGAAGCAAGTGCTGTTGCAGGGGTTGCATAGCCTGGGGCTAGCTGAAGCTGACACCACAACCCACTGCCACTCTGGCTCCACAGAGCATAGAGCTTGTCCCTAAAGCTTCCTGTAGCTGACCATGGGAAATGGTCATGCAGCCACACACATTTCCCTAGCCCCTCTCTCTCTGCCCTACCAGCCTGTCACCCACATTTGGGCCACTAGAAGTCACTGCTCTGTAAGTAGTTGTGACCACAGTGGGTCTTGCTGGTTACCCCTGTCCTGGACTTACTACAGGTGGAAGGTTAAAGCTGGATGGCACCTGAGCCAGCAGACCAATTCTGACAGTTGCAGATGAGGAAAGTGAGGCAGAGATGTTAGGACCTGCCCAGTGTTGCAACTGAGTAAAGTGGCAGAGCTGGGGCCAGAACCCAGGTTTGCTGAATCCCTGTCTAGCACTCCCTCCTTCAGGCCATGTAGTCCCTGAACAGAATGTGGCATCTCAGGTTGTAAGAAATTATGGAGTTCAAATTCATAACAAGGCAGGCTTCTAAAGGACTAGGAAGGTAAGGGCTTGGGCTCACCTGTGGCCTGTCGAGTCTTGTTTGAGGTACACCCTTAAAGGTCACTCTGGAACAGACCTAGGAATCCATGGAATGTGCTGGAGAGATCCCTGGGCTCGGGTCTGATCCAGTTCTGGTGCTCACGTGCTATGTGGTCTTCAGCAAGCCCCTTCCCCTCTCTAGTGCTCCGATTACTAAGTACAAAATGAGGGTTTGGCCCCAGTGCTTTTCCAGCTCTGATGCTCCATGTCCCATCCTATCCTAACAGAGAGCCCTGACCTTGAAGTGGCCTCACTCCCTGGTCTGGAGCCTGGTATGGATAGGAAAAGGGTACAGAGTCCCAGCCAGGACATTCTGCCTTCCTGAAGTACTCTCCTTGGGTCCTTTGCAGGTGATTTGTCTACAGCAACCAAGAGCAAAACAAGTGAAGACATCAGCCAGGCCTCCAAGTACAGTCCCGCCTACTCGCCAGACCCCTATTATGCTTCGGAGTCTGAGTACTGGACCTACCATGGGTCCCCCAAAGGTAGCACCCCCATAGGATCCTGGGGCCAGGACCCTATCACCTATACCAAGGACACAGGTGTTCAGAACAGTTGCCCACTCCTTTATACAATCATTCTGAATCAGAGTGTTTAGAGGGTTTGTAACTGAGGGTGTTTATTCATTCAACAAATATGTATTAAACGCTGGCCATGGACCCTCACAATATACTGGGGAGCAAAGCAGACCAGGTCTCTGCCCTTGTGGAGAAGACGTGGGCCCCAGCCAAGAGATGGAGGTGATGCCCAGAAGGTAGGAGAGATGATGGCAGGGGCCTGCTGTCCAGCCTGAAGATGACAAAAGCTTCTCAGATGCAGCCACTCAGCTGCCAGTGGGAGGGTGGCAAGGACGTAACACAGCAGAGAGTGTCGAAATACCTCTGCAAAGACCCAAGACATGAGGGAGGGTTCCAGCGGAGGAAAGGAAAGGCTGTCCACTTAAACCTTGAACTCAGAGAGGAAGAGAAGCAGTAGAGGTGAGGGAGGAGGTCCCCTGGGGTTTTGTGGACTGAGGTAAGGATTTTGGTTTTATCCTAAGCAGTGAGTGGCATGATCACATTTGTGCTTTTGAGAGACCACTTTGGCTGTAGGGTAAAAAGTGGTTTGGAGGATGAAGAAAGAGAGGATGTCGGGAGATGAAGGCTCCTGTAGGCACCCTGGTAAGGGGTCTTAGTGGTCCTCAGATTCCACCTTACCCAATCAGACAACCCAAGCTGTTCCTCTCAAGTATGTGGGGATAGTTTCATCAAGATCCACTCTGATTCACCGTCTTTGCTAATTGAGTGTCCATTCTGAGCAAAGATTCATGGAAGCTCAGAGATGACTCTTTGGGGCTGGGTACAGTGGCTCATGCCCATAATCCCAGCACTTTGGGAGACCAAGCTGGGAAGATCACTTGAGTCTGGGAAATTGAGACCAGCCTAGATAATATAGCTAGACTTTGTCTCTACAAAAAATTTTTTTGAATTCTTTGGGCATGATGGTATACTCCTGTAGTCCCAGCAACATGGGAGGATGAGGCAGAAGGATCCCTTGAGCCCAGGGGCTTGAGGCTGCAATGAGCCATGATCACACCACCGCATGCTAGACTGGGTGACAGAGTGAGCCCCTGTGTCACAAATTTAAAAATTTAATGAAAGGATGACTCTTGTGTTACACTCGAAGAAGTCTTCATTTAGAAAAGGAGGTAAGACACAAATACAACTATAACCAAGTGGGCAGTGATCTGTCCCCACGGGAGTGAGTGTTCAGAGCCACAAAGGCAGCAGGGACCACTTTCAGCTGATGTGGAGGTTAGCTTAGACAAGACTGGTTCCAATGAAAAATAAGACTAAAAACAATGAAAAGTGGCTTTTCTTTAAAAAAAAAAAAAAAATGCCTTAAGCCAGGCTGAGTGGGGCGCACAAACTGGAGCTGGTCTTATCTGTCTTTTTACAGTGCCCCGAGCCAGAAGGTTCTCATCTGGAGAGGAGGATGATTTTGACCGCAGCATGCACAAGGTGAGTAGGCCACACCACTGAATAAGATGTTTATATTACTGAGGATCACACTGGCAAGTAACAACAAATTCAAGCCCGCTGTGATAGAAAAAAGAAATGCATAGCTTTTTGCATAACTGAAAAATCAAATGGTAGAATTAGCTTAAAGTATGACTAGATCCAACTGCTCAAAAACAGCCACAGGAAATGTGTCTGTTCTCTTGTGGGGCACCTCTGCACTGGCTTCGTGCTCAGGCAAGCTATTTTCACATAATGGTAAGCAGCTGCTTGCGACCCTTGTTCGTGGCTGGTGAAACCCTTGTTCCAGCCCCCGTGGAAAACAATTTCATGATTCCTCAAAAGTTAAACATAAATTGCCATATGATCCAGCAATTCCACTCCTAGATATATACCCAGAAGGATTGAAAACAGGACTTAAACAAATACATATACACGCACATTCGTGGCAGCAGTATTCACAACAGCTAAAATATGGAAATAATACAAATGTCTATCAGCTCATGAATAGATAAACAAAATATGGTATGTCCATACAGTGGGATATTATTCAGCCATAAAAAGAAATGAAGTAATGATACGTGTCACAATGTGGATGAACCTTGAAAACATTATGCTTCATAAAAGAGGTCAGACACAAGGTCACGTATTATGTGATTACATTTCCATGAAATATGCAGAATAGGCAAATCCAGAGAGGCAGAACATAGATTGGTGGTTACCAGGGTAGGAGAGAGTGGAATGGGGAGTGACTGCTTCGTGGGCATAGGGTGTCCTTTGGGGTAACGATGGTGTTTCCAAACGAGAGAGAGGTGGTGGTTGCACAACATAGTGAATATACTAAATGCCACCGAATCATTTTCTTTAAAATGGTTAATTTGAAGTCAAGTAATTTTCACCTCAAAAGAGAAAGAGATGGCTATCTGCCCATTGTTGAATCAATCACTGTGTCAGGACAATGGGATCCTGTCACTGGCCAGGACTGCTCTTTTGTGCCCACCACCAGACCCCCATCCAGACCACAGAACAACTTGTGGAAGACCAAATGGGGTTCCAATGGGAAGTATGGGTGCCACGAGGAGGGAGGGATGCTGGGAAGGCAAACGTGACAGCAGGCTGCTGTAGAGGATGCGAGCCTCAGCCTTGCCCAAGCCCATTCCATCTCAGTGTCCTTTGTTTTCCTTCTAACTTCATCTTGCTCTTCCCCGACCCTCAGCTCCAGAGTGGAATTGGCCGGCTGATTCTGAAGGAAGAGATGAAGGCCCGGTCGAGCTCCTATGCAGACCCCTGGACCCCTCCCCGGAGCTCCACCAGCAGCCGAGAGGCCCTGCACACATCTGGCTATGAGATGTCCCTCAATGGCTGTAAGCGCTGCTCTGGAAGCCCAGTGGGGCGGGGACACCCCTGACTGCCAGTGTCAGCTGTTCATGAGCCAGGCTCCCCTCAGGCACAGCCCATGCCTCCTCTCTTCTTCCTCACAGCAGCCCTGGGGGGAGGGGGTGCCCTTATCACCCTATGTATACAGACGGGGAGTGAGGGCACAGAAGCCTTTGGTGACTTGCCCAAGATTGCTCAACTTATCAGTAATGGAGCTTGCTTAATCAGCTTCCCTGCCTGTTTTTATAAATTAGGTTCTATTGGAACATAGCCAGCCCAGTCTCAATCCCCTGGGCTAATGAAAGAATCAGAAGAGACTGGCCACAAAGGTTAGCCCCAAACCCTACAATCCCCACTCTGTGGGCTTCATCGAGGTCTAGAACACAGATTTGGGAAGGGGCTATATGGGGCACCATGTAAGACCATGCTCTGCCCTGAGCAGTCACTCCCATGTCTTTGGGGCATCTGAAGCTCTGACTTACAATCAGATTCACTGTAAAGAAAAATGTCTTATAATCATCAGAATGGCTCAAAGATGCAAGGGATGGCCTCCTGAGGTACTGAGCCTACCATGACTTGAAGTAATACAAGCAGGGGCTTTATTCAAATACTTCTCGAAAGTCTCATTGCAAGCTCCTCCCTGTTCCTGGACACATACACAGACACACATACTCTACCCGTCTCCTCCTTTTCTTACTACTGCGGGATGCAGTCCTGCCAGGAAATCTCATCTCAGATCAATACTTTAGGGCTAATAAAATGCATCATTTATTATACTTCTGTGTGCCAGGCAGTCGTAGGTACGTTAACACTCCTGGTAGAGCCGCAAGGTAGAGGGATTATCATCACCCACTTTATTGATGAGATAACTGAGGTTAAGCCACTTGCTCCATGTCAAAAGCCAGTAAGTGACTGAACCAGGATCAGACCCAAGTTGGAATAGCCCCAAGGCCATGAGCTCTTCCCTCTTTCCCCTACTACACCTTGACTCTCAGTTAGATTGAAGATGATCGTGTTGGTGGCAATAATGATAAGGGCAGTTTTATGGAGTGTTATAGATGTGTCAGGCACTGTGCTAAGTATCTTACTGTATTGTATCACATATTCTTCACAATAATCCTATAAAGGAGACACTATCACTCCCCATTTTACAGATGAGAAAACCGAACCTTGATTAAGTAAATTGTCTGAGATTAAATAACTACCAATGGCAGAGCCAAGGTGAACTGCTGAGACTGTTTCCCTGCCTGACCACTGAGGGCCAGTGTTTTCAAACCCTGCCTCTGGGCTCTGTGCAGTGCACCAGTGCTGTTTGAAATTCAACCCTCTTCAACCCCACCTGTGCAACAAAAATCACAGAGCACCTGCCTTGTGCCAGCTGCCAGACTAGGAGCTGGGCAGGGGAGGGACGTGGGGTGCAAGTGCAACAACTGAAAACTGACCAGTGAGGAAGGAGGGGCTGATGGAGGCCCTTCTTCCCAGCCAGCCAAGGGGACTGGGTATGGAAGCCACGTCTCTTTGTCCCCATGAACTGTCTCCACCATGTTCGTCTGTCTTCATGAGCAATGACCTTTAGCTTTTCTCTCCTGCAGCTCCTCGGTCGCACTACCTGGCTGACAGTGGTAAGTTCTGCCTGCCCTACCTTCAGCCCATCATGTCCCATGAGGGACAGCACTATGTCAGCTGCAGTTCCCCACAGCTCTAATGACCATGCAGTATCAATGTCCCAGCACACTCCTGACCTCTAATAGTCCACCCCATTGTATTTGTCAGATTGTGGGTCTCCATGTGGGGTTCTAGAACTAGGACTAACATCCCAACAGGTGATCCCGGAGAGAAAGAAAGTGCACACACCTCTTCCACCCACCTGGGAGCCTTCTGACCTGGATTCTGAGCTTGACTTCAATTCCAGAGCCTTTGTTTAGAGCCAGCCTGTGGCCAGGACACAGGGGTCTATCACAGGAAGATAGAGGTGTGCAGGTCGAGGATAGAAGAGTGTGTGAGTGGGTGCCTTGGACGGATACCTAGAAATCTGCTGAAGTGCCCCCTGAGACAGTCAAGTTGCAAACCTGGAGAGCATCAGGAGTTGGTGGCCTCTGGCCTCCACCCCTTCCTACAAGATTGGGAGCAATATTGGCCATTGGTGGCCAGATGACCTTGGGGAGAGGGACCCATGGCTTCAGGCTCCTGGTAATTGCTCTGGCTCCTTCTTTTCAGATCCTCTCATCTCCAAATCTGCCTCCCTGCCTGCCTACAGAAGAAATGGGCTGCACAGGGTAAGAAGCCGTGCTGCGGGGTGGTGGGGGGACATTGTCCCCAAAATGCAAATAAATCCAATATCAGACCTGTGCAAAGGTCCTGGGGCTAGTGATGGGTCAACCAAAATAACTGCATGGCAATGACTTGCTTCCCTCCCTGGTGACCCCTTAGTGAAAAGAGGCTTGGGAACAATTAGTACTTATTGGGTGATAACTCTGTGCCAGGGACTGAGCTAAACACTTTATAAGCACTAATTCATTTTGCCTTCACAACCCAAAGAGGTAGTTACTATCATTTACCCTACTCTGTCATGCAAAAATAGAAGCACAGAGAGGTGAGGTGACTTGCCCTCACTTCCGCAAGAAGTGGTAGAGCCAGGATTCAAGCCCAGGCCCGCTGGCCCCACAGTCCACCTCCAACTGCTATGCCCCACTGGCCTTTAACATAGCCTGTAAGTTTTCTGAGCTCCCTGAGCATGGTGCTATGGAAAAAGAAAGATGATGAGCAGGATGAGGAGGACTGAGAGTCATGGAAGGAGCAACTTGCAATTTCCAACAGGGTTGTCAGGGCAAATCTAGAAAAAGGGATATTTGAACAATGAAAGAAAGCATGAAGTGAAATTCACCAAATAAATGGATATATATTGAGTATCCACTGTATGCCAGGACAAAGCACAGGGATATAGCAGCGAGTTAAGTTTCCCCAACTTGAGATGGAGGCTGCTGAGAGGGCCTTAGGTCTCACAAGTGCCAGTCTATTTTCTGGAGATAGGTGAGTGCTTCAGGAAGGCAGAGGTGAGTTTAACTCAGGCCAGCCCTGGCTCTGTCTCTTCTGTAGACGCCCAGCGCAGACCTCTTCCACTACGACAGCATGAACGCGGTCAACTGGGGCATGCGAGGTGAGTGCAGGCCTGCAGGGGGCCTGCAGGGGAGAGGGCTTCGGACATACCACTCAAAACTGCTGCTTGATCCTCAGCAAATGATGGTTACAGATTCTGTCCCCACGCTGGGCTGTGTCCAACTCTGAGTTCTTACTCCCTTTCACTTTCTACCCCCTCCCTCTTCCCCTGCTTTTCCCTCATCCTCTCAAGTCCTGGCCTTGGGCGATCTCCAGGCCACTTGTCCCATCTGGGTTCCCAGAGCCATCACACAGTGCTGCTCTCCTCTCCCTGGACTGTGGAGCAAGGGTTGCCTGCCAACCCTAGTGAAGGGAAGCACTCAGAGCCAAATGCACACTGTTCCCAGTAAGAATTCCATGAGCTTCCTGCTCTCTGCCAGTGATGCTTTCACACCAACTTTGACCAGCTCCTACACACAAGCTCTGGCAGAAGGGCCCACATCAGAACCTTGGAGGATCCCCACAGAAGACAGAGGATCTTGCCCATGTGTTTCAGATTGCAGATTCTTCTAGTCTCTATTCTAAATATCTCAAAGGCTATTTTTTCCTTAGAACCATTTCAAGATCAGCCCAACCCCTATCTTCAGCCTTCCATTGTACTGATACCAGCCTTGATTATCCTTCAGGGTGAATTCAGAAAGGACAGGGTCTCTGGTGGTCAAGAGGAGGAGACAATAGAGGCCAGAACCCCTGAGAGAGTAGGGCAGAGGCCCATGTAGTGATGCAAAGCAAAGACTGATGGGTTCCATTCTGTATGTGTCTCTTTTTCTCTCTGCAGAGTACAAGGTAAAGGATATGCATAGACCCTGGGGGTCTCCAGGATTCTTGGAGCTGCTACACTGGGGATCAGCAGGAAGATGACAGCACTGTCCATGCAGGGAAGGGAACATAGATAAATAACCCCAAGGGTCCTTTCAAGACCACCACTTCCTGTCCCTCCTTGGCCCACTTTCTCTGAATCCTGCCCTAGGTCTCTTGCCTACTGAAATCACATATCCTCCCTGGGCTTCAGAGATGCTCTGGTGGCTTGCCAGTCACCAAATATTAGACACTTACATTCGGGAGGTCATGTGCCTATATTATTCCATGGGCACATGGCAAATACTTCCAAGCTTATTCCTAGCAGTATTAGGGGACTCTGTGGAGCCTTACCTTTTGAGAGAAGGTATCTTAAGGCTTCTGGGCAACCTCAAGGAGGACAGATCCAGCCCTTCCTCTAGACTTAATTTCTGGCCCTTTCTGGATAGAACAGAGAGACCAGACACAAAACATACCTGAAAGGAAAAGCCCACCACCCTCACCCAAGCTGGAGACCACCCCCCTTTCTCCTTAGATCTACCCTTATGAACTGCTGCTGGTGACTACAAGAGGAAGAAACCGACTGCCCAAGGATGTAGACCGGACCCGTTTAGAGGTAAGTCTAGAAAACTGAGCAGGAGCTCTTGGGTTGGAAGAAATTTCAGAAGTTGCTTGGTCTAACCCAGCTCAAGAAGGCTGGGTGAAATGAGTGGCTTTAAGATCACACAGCTTTTTGAAAAAGCGGGAATTTGAGCCAATTTCCTCAGCCCAAAACTTCCCCATGCTGTTCCCCAAAATTGCCCCATGCTGTTCCCCCAGAAACTGCCCCATGCTGTACTTTGCTGCCTTCTCTTCAATTCAGTTAGCATCTGTGGTGCACAGAGACAGTAACTCCTCAACTAGAGGTGACGCTTCTGCAGAATTGCAGGAGAGCTAGATTTGCTCCCTGCCCACAAGGGACCCTCAGTCTCAGGATTGTGCAGAAAACTAGTGTTTGTGATGGCAGACAGGGCAAGGCAGCATTATGTAGAAGGAACAAAAGCATGAATAAGTCTCGAGTCAAACACCCAAGGTTCAAACTCTGATTCTGCCATCACTAGGTGGGCAGCTTTAGCCAAGTGACAACCTCACTGAAACTTGGTTTTCTTTTCTGTAAAGTGAGGGTGATTGATTGGTGTGCTTTTCTCATGCTGCCAACAGAGGTGAGTGAGCCAATACTCATAAATCCCTTAACACAGCATCTGGCAACGAACTGCGTATTAAGTGCCCAATGAACATTAGATTACTGTCGTCTAGGGAAGACCACTAAGGCCTGAGGTGGTCAACACAGGTTTGCAGGAAAAGGAAGGGTGTAGATGGACTTGGAAGACAAGTAGAGTTTGGGAGTGATGGAGACGGAGAGGAGAACAGCATAAACAAAGGTGCAGAGGTGGGCCTGAACATGGTGCCAGGCATTCGAGCAGTCCAGACCACCTGCTGTGGAGTTCCAGTCCCTGGCCTCCTCTGGTGCTGGAGCATACTCTGATCCTTACAGCCTGGTGCCTCTCCCTCTCTCTCCCTCTCCCTAGAATGTCTGTATTAGTCTGTTCTCATGCAGCTAATAGATACCTGAAGCTGGGTGGTTTATAAAGAAAAAAAAGGTTTTGTGGTCTCATAGTTCCACATGGCTGGGGAGGCCTCATAATCATGGTGGAAGGCAAAGGAGGAGTAAAGTCACATCTTACATGGCAGCAGGCAAGATAGCATGTGCAGGGGAACTGCCCTTTATAAAACCATCAGATCTCATGAGACTTATCACTACCAGGAGGACAATATATGCCCCCAAGACTCAATTATCTCCACCTGGCCCCATCCCTGACAGGTGGGGATTATTACAATTCAAGGTGAGATTTGGGTGGGGACACAGCCAAACCATATCAATGTCCTTCCCATCTCATCAGCCTCCTTGCTCCTCAGTACCCCACACTAGTAATCCCTGTGCCCCAAAACCTCCTGCAACCCTCCTCCAGGAGGGGTCACTCCTCTTGTCCTCTGGCCTCCTCCAGCCTTCTATCCAAAGTACATCAAGCACCTCTCACTCTCCTGTGTATCAGATCATGGATGTATCCATTTCTTCTGCCTGACCCTGAGTTTCTTAGGGGCAAACATTGTCTGTCCTCCCACAGGGTCTGGGCTGGGAGAAGTGTCAGGAAACGTTTGTGGGGTTGAGTGCAGGCTTCTGAAAGAGGAGGCTCAGCACTCCTCGGGAAGAGCATATGAGCTGCCCTTGACTTGATGGCATGGAATTGGCCCAGGTTAGAGGGTTGGGGCAGAAAGAAGGGAATGCACATGAGCCAGGAAGCTTTGCGAGTCCTTCCAGCACTAGCACGCTGGGTTAGCACCCGAGAAGCAGGTGATTCTACTCACATTTTAACAAAGGCTTCCTCCTTTCACTGTCTTCAAATGAGAGTGACCACCAGTGCTGAAGGGGACAGCTCCCAGGGCAGCTCAGTGAAGCCAGTTTTCAGGGATGGAAACATTCCTCAGAATCACCCGACATCAGAATCACCCACATAGCTTTGTAAAAATAACATACAGAGGCCCCACCCCAGATCAATTCAATCACAATTTGGGGAAAGAGAAAGAGCTCGGGCATCAGAACTTTTTAAAAGTGCCCAGCAATGTCTAAAATGTAGCCTGAGGTACATGGGCTAAAGACACTGCCACAGCCTCCTGCACTAGTTCCAGGAGGGGATTGAAGAAGGGAAACTGTGACCCTGTCCTCAAGGAGCTCAGAGAATAGATATTCATTCATCCAACAAATATTTATTGAAGCATCCTCACCTTACAGAGGAGAAAACAGAGGTTCATCAAGGCTGTCATGTGGCTAAAGCTGATCACTTAGTGATGACAGAATCAGTTTGAACCGAAGGAGCTTAACTTGAGCCTTGCTTATCTACACAGTGCTGCCTCCCCTCTCTTACCCCATTACAAGCATTAGTTTTATGTACAATCCTGAGACTGTGGACCCCTGAGGGCAGGGAGCAAATCTAGCTCTCCTCCTATGCCCCCAGAAGCATTCAGGTATGTTTTGTTCATTGATACATTGCAAGAAATATATCAATGAACAAAACAGGAGACCCCTGCCCTCTTGGAACTTACATTCTTGTGTGAGGAGACACAAGATGTGTCTCCTTTATTTGTGTCAATATTGTTTACACAAAGAAAAAACGAAATGGCACCATGTGTTAGAAGGTAATAAGTGCTGAGGAAAAAAGTAAAAGGAGAGAAGAGAAGGGGATTTGCAGTTTTAAACAGCATCATCGGAGTTGGTCTCATTGATGCATGACATTTAAGCGAAGACTCGAAGTAGTTGAGGGAGTTGGGCATGCTTTTATAAGAAGAAAGAACTTTCTGGGCAGAAGGAACAGCCAGTGTTGAGACCCTGATGCAGGAGTGAGCTTGTTGTGTTTGACCATAGCAGAAGGTGAGTGTGTCTAGGGTCACATGCGCACAAAAAAGATGGGAAGGAGAAGATGAAGTCAAAGGAAACTGGGAGCAGATCACACGATGTAAGAGGTGCATGAAAAGATCCCCGTGACCATGAGAGTGACCAGACTTAGTGCTTTTCCGTGTGCCCCTGAGTGCTGAGAACAGGACCTGTATCTGCTCATTCACCTTCATGGTATTCATGATGCAGACACTAGAATGCTTCCATTTTCCAGAAAAGGAAACTGAAGTTCAAGAGGAGTCAGGTAACTTGTCCATGGTCACATGGCCATATCTCCCTGGCTCTAAAAAATTTACTCTTAACCTTCCTGCTTTAACTCCTTTCTGTGGCAAATGTCAGATGGACAGTAGTAGCATTAGGGGCCTTGAGAACCGGAGGGAGAAAGGAGGCCCCAGCTCATCCCTAGAGTAGATAAGCCCTGGTCACCTTCCAATGTGTCCTATTGTGAATGCATTACTTGAGGTTGAGTCTACTATTCCTTTATATCAAGCCGCATAACAAAAATTTTTTAACATGGTAGAGAAACCCCACTAGAAAATCAATACTGACTATCACCCTCCAACAACAATAACAAATTGTTCCAAAGTGCAGTTTCCCTCAGTCTTTACCATGGAAGGAGCAGAGATGAGATCTGTCCTAGCCAAGATGTCTTTCATCACTCACTTGAGTAGCACAAACATGACAAGTCAATAGTACAGAGAAAGAGGCGGGGTCTTAGGGGTCTAACAAGCAAATGTGATGTGTGGGCATTGCCTCGGTTCTAGGTCAGACATACCAATTGCGAAAAGACATTTTCAAGACAGGAACTTTGTAATGGACAGGTATCGGGGAATTCTGAGGAATTCTTGTTAAAGTTTCTTGGGTTAGTTCATGCGTTGTGTAACCACAATGTGAGAAAACATCCAGTGTGTTTTGAGATACATTCTGAAGTGCATAGGAATAAACTGACCCAATGTCTAGGCTTTGCTTTAAAATATATCAGCAAATAAAATAGATAAATGAAGCAAATATGGAAAACCTCACGATTACTGGATCTGGATAATGGATATGGGCTTTGTCCTATTTTCTCTCTTTTGTGTAGTTTTGACATTTTTCATAATAGAAAGACTTACTCATGAATTTTTTTAACAGGGTAAGAGTGGCAGTGAGAATGTAATGCATTTTGTCTGGACATTGGTCCCAGCTCTACTACTTCAGAAATTATTGACAAAAACTATCAATATTACCTTTGCTTGAAATTCTGAAGGTATGGTGAAAATGTTAGTTCACATGGCCAGGCGCAGTGGCTCATGCCTGTAATCCCAGCACTTTAAAAGGCTGACGAGGGCAAATTGCCTGAGCTCAGGAGTTCAAGACCAGCCTGGGCAACATGGTGAAACCCCATCTTTACTAAAATACAAAAAAATTAGCCCATCATGGTGGTGTGGGCCTGTAGTCCCAGCTACTTGGGAGGCTGAGGCAGGAGAATCGAGTGAACCCAGGAGGAGGAGGTTGCAGTGAGCTGAGGTTGTGCCGCTACACTCCAGCCTAGGCAACAAAGCAAAACTCTGTCTCAAAAAAAAAAGTTCACAGTGACAACAAGCCAGAGAACTGGCTAATTATTGTGTGGTCACATACATAATTTTCACTGAATCTCCTTCAGTACCCAATTAGCTCATGTAATTGCTACCAACAATCCAGCTCAAGTGAATCCATTAAGTTTGCAGGCAGTATATATGCATATATTTCTGCATATATTTCTCTTTTTAAACCTAATTTTACATTTCATTTTGAAAAATATTATGCCCTCCAGGAAAGTTGCAAGAATAGTAAAATGAACATCCATCTACACTTCACTGAATACACCAATTGTTAACATTTTGCCACATTTTAACTGCTGTATATTTCTAACTAAAAGCTCTTGACAATGTATCACACATTTAAAGCTGCTTAGAAGGGAGGAAGGAAAGGAGGCCAGAAAGAGGGGAAAATCTACTATAGAATGCAGACAAGGGCTTGATTATAAAGCATATTCGTTTTCATATCACAAAAAGATCAAAGGATATTTTAGTGCTTCAAAAATTATAAGCAGTAATTTTTTTCATTGACTGGCCTGATGAACAGCTTTCCAGATCATTTGTTAAAACATAAGTAAGAGGAAATATCCCCTAAAATCTTGGACATGCCTCCTTTTTCTTTCAAAGGGGAGTGGGATAGTGTGAAGCCACACACACTTCCAGATACAAATGCATGAAGCAGGCATGCATCAAGGGGAGGGGTCAAGAAGGGGCACCAAGGGGTGTGTAGTGGAAGCAGAAGTCCCACTTGAGTCATGCGCAGGGGAGTCCTCCCTGGGGAAGCATTCATTCCCATATTCACCCATCGAACAAGTATTCATCACACATGCCTCTGGCTCAGACACCATGCAAGGCACAAGGTGGGAAGGAACATGCAGCGCCCACTGCTGCCTCCGCCCGCCTGTGCATCTTCCATCCTCATGCTGCTCTCTCTCTCTCTGTCCCCCAACCTCTCCCGCCCCACCTCCTTCAGCGCCATCTGTCCCAGGAAGAGTTCTACCAAGTCTTTGGCATGACCATCTCCGAGTTTGACCGGCTGGCCCTGTGGAAGAGGAATGAACTGAAGAAGCAAGCCCGGCTGTTCTAGGCAGAGGCTCTATAAATATATATGCATTTATATAAAGATATATGTAAAATCTCTCTACTGAAGCTCGGTATAATCCTCTCTTGTGTAATGGGACACACTGCCTGCCATGAGACTTGCTTTTCTGTGCTGTCAGGCAAGCCCACATCATCGAGATATTTTTATGCTCTTTACTTTCTCTTTTCTAAGTGCTGTGGGATCTGGGAAGGGATTTGAGGGGACTCTGTCCTTTTATTGGGGATCCTTTTTATACTGAAACATCTGTCCTAACGTGAGTGCCCCAAGGTCCAACTCTCTTTCCTAAAGAAGGTGCCTGAAGAAGTCTCTCTTGTCTTTGCTTTGTGGCCCCTTTCTTGAACTTCTAGGGCTCATGCTGACCACGTGGTTTCCACACCTTATTGGCCGCAGAGGGGCCCTCCCACGGGAAGATCTGCAGCAATCTCCCCAACTCAATGAGCGCCTTTAAGCACCCACGAAGAACTTTCTCAACACCCCAGTTAGGAGCTCAGTGCTCTCTGGGGGCAATGCAGTTAAAAGTGTGAGCCTCAAATCTGGTCATTATACCGGTCAACAGAAGTGGACAGGGCCTAGGCCTCTCCTCAGCTCCTCAACCCTCCTCCTTCTGCCCTGGATTGTAGCCTCTCCCTTGTCCAAATCTAGGATTCATAGTAGGAAAAGAAAAAGGCCCTTCCCTTCCCTCTACCACTTCCAGCTGGCCCCTTTGCCTGACCTGGACTTGGAGAACCAGAGGAAAGAAGAGGGAGTGGAAGTGGGAGATAGAGCAGGGACCCTATTAGAATCAGAGCTGCAGGCTTTCTTGGGATCCTCCTCTCTCCCTCACTGCTCCCAGCACCTCCTGACCCTTCCCACTTTCAAGGAGAGGCCCATGATGGCAGCCTGTATTCTTTAGCCTTATTACAATCTATGTGCCTGACAACTCAACACCGCAGGGCTAACGTTCCCACCAGAGCTCCAACCGATCAACCAGACAACTCTCACTACCCTTCAGAGAGAAAATAGGCCATGTCCCAAAGAAAGGTTCTTGATCTATGCCTCTGGTCTGTGGGCTAGCAGGACAACCATACCATACCTCCACCAGTCCTCAGCTTGTGCTGAAAAGTTAGCCATGTTTCACGGGGAAACTTTTGGAAGAGTGGCTGCTTACGAGATTTCAAAATGAAGTGTTGGCCAACAGCACTCATGGCCATCCTGGATTTCCCCGGTGGCTTCCTTTTCTGCCTGCTCACCTCCCTGAACAGGGGAGAAGGCTTAACCTCTCTTCTCCTCTCCAAACCTTTCACCTTTGAGTGGGCAATGTTTGGTGGGAGCTGTTCCTTCTTGGAGATGCCTTGAGTTGGACCATCTTGAGGTCATGGAGGAAGGATGAAGAATTGAAAATGACAATAATGACTCTCAAGAGGCTGGTGATGTGACATGGCAAATGTAGAACTGACTTAAACTGAACAAACCCTCACTGAGCACCTCTGATGTTGAGCACCTGCTGAATACTGAGCACTGAATGGGGGAGGGGGAGGGGAGCACCGGGGTAAGTCTACCTGGGACTGGGTCTCAGGGGCATGCCTACTACCAGTGGGTATCGTAAGGCTGTACCCAAACATAACGGACGTAAGGCAGAAAGTGAGCAGAGAAGGAATGAGAAAGTGTACGTAATGTTACAGAAAAGTCATATGCAGTTACAGCAGACCAAGAAAGCCTTCTGGAAGAGATTGCATCTGAGGAAAATTCAGCGGAAGGATCTTTGTAGATTGGGAGGAGATTCTAAGTGGAAGGGGTGATAGGGTGAGGGCCAGAGGGAAGTTGGCTGTGCTCTCATTTAGGATGTCAGCCCTCCCTGCAACTTCTCTTTTTGGCCAATGTCTTTTCACTCTCCTGACCCTTTAGAAACGTCCCCAGCAAGATGCAAACACTGAAGCTGCCTCATTGTCAGTGGTTAAGAACTTGGCGAGACTGAAGGGATTTTGTTATTGTTGTTGGATATTTTTGTTTCCCATAAAAGCACATCATTTCAACCCCAAACCTGTGTCCTTCTGTTGTTTCTTGTGTGGGAGTGGAAATGACTGACATGGGAAAAGGCTGAACCCTGCACATTTTTCAAAATAAAAGCACTGAAACAGCAGCCACTCCTTTGACCTCAGTTTCTCCTGGAAAAAAAAAAAAGTTTGGTAAAAGTGAACATCACTCAGATTGTTTTCTGTAGAATGCAGGATCCCTCAAGATGGTAGAGGATGTTTCAACAACAAAGATGTTCTGTGATCAGAATTAATAATAATAATAATAATAATAGCTCCTTATTGCTAAGCACCAGCAATGTTCCAAGTTCTATGTGAGCACTTCACACCCATTATCTCATTTAAGCTTCTGTTTCAACCCAAGAAGTAGCCATTATTAATATCTCCATCTCCTAAATGAGTAAACAGCTTTGAAGAAAACCATAATTACCCCTGGTAGAGCCAGGAGTTACTTCCAGCCTGTCTGACTCAGAGAGACCGTCTTATCACTCTTATTAAGCAAGATCCCTCCAGCTGCAGGTAAAGAGACCGTCTTTTTACAAGTGGCTTCAACGGTGAGATCACATGTTGTCTTGCACAACCAGAAGTCCAAGGTGCAGAGTTAGTACATTCAGCAGCTCAGGAATGGAGTCCAGAGCCCAGGTTGTTTGCATCTCTGTACCTCACCATCCTTAGCATGTTAGCCCTTGTCCTCAGCCAGCATGTCCCCTATGTTTACAAGAGGCTGCTGTGCTCCAGGCATCACATCCCCATATAATCACATCAAAAAACAAGAAAGTCTATTACATGTCTATTGCAGTCAGAAAAACTTTTTCAAAGTCCTCAGTAGACTTCTGCTCAGATCCCACCTGACCAGAACTAGGAATATGTCCATGCTTCTGCTGTAATGAGGCTGGGCAATTGGGCGTTTGGCATTTTCAGCCTCAACAAGGGGAGGCAGGCCCTCTACCAACAAAGAAGAGAGCAGGGCAGAAAATGAGTGGCCTCTGGGTGAGGGAATTACAGCACCTCTGCCACAGCCACTATGCCGTGAAAGAGCACATCATGTCCCTTCTCTTGTAAACTCATGATGCACATTGCCAAAAGTCCTGAGAAGTTCCACCACGGTACCTTTGTTTAATCCAATATTTTATAAATGATTTTGACATGATCTCTGTTTAAGACATACTAGACTTACTGTATTCATCTGTTTCAAAGATGCACACTTTGTTCACATTTCGACATCTCTGAAGATGAGATGTGGCTTAGAATTAAAAGTAGCTCCTTTTCTGAGCTCTCATTCTGTGATTCTTCAATAAAAACCAATGCTAACTTTCATCCCCAACACAGCCCTCCAGACAGGTGGCGGAAATGTGCAAAAAGATACTCCAGAATGCATCTTTGCTCCATGCCTACACATGCAGCCAACAAATATTCATAAGCAAGTGTCTCCTACCAGGCAGGAGCACGGAGGATACAACAGTGTGGAATGCAGGTATGGGCTTTCCTCATGGACTCTGGTCTAAAGGAGAAACGAATTATAAATAAGGCAACAGAAAAAGAGATGGCACAAGAAGATAACTGCTACAGAGACAACAAATAGATACTGTGAGAAAGGAACTCACTTTGTATGCTAATCGAAGGATGAAAACCAAGTACCTGGGGAAGAGTGGGGTTGGCAGCATTCTTGGCACAGAGAACAGTGGATGCAAAGGCCCTGGGGTAAGCAAGAGTTTGGCTTATTGAAGGACCCAGAAATACCAATGAGGATGCTGTGAAGCGAATGCAGGGGAGAGTGAGATTAGAAGAGGTGGGAGGGAAGGCAGGGGCCAGCCATGCAAAGAGTCTGGAAGGACACCGCTCATGCATCCAGGCTTTGAGGAGGGTGCTTGGCTTGCACTGTGGTTGTCAACACGCTGGGTGTAGGAAGAATGGTTCCAGGCCTTGCCACTCAAAGTGTCCTTCCTAACCAGGAACATCAGCATCACCCAGGAGCTTGTGCAAAATGCAGAACCTCAGGCCCCACCTGACCTGCCCAATCAGCATCTGTATTTTCATAAGATCCCCAGGTGATTCACGCACATGGTGAAGTGAAAAGCACTGCTCTCACCCACCTTCCTTTCATGGACAGACAGAACATTTTGAGTCAGACTGAAATTCTAGAAGGGGGCCTTTCCCCACATATGCAACCCCTTGGACACTGGAGATCAGCCTTGCATCAGTAAAGCAGCTCATGACTTGGGAGGCCACAGAAACCACAGAAGGTTAGAGCTTAAAGCCAATAATACAATAGTTGTAATTCGCAGCCGTGATACAGGCTGGCTGAGCATTCGAGCAGATCAGAACAAGAAGCCAGCTGTCCTGTGCCTGCAGCCCTCACCCTCAACAGACACCCAGTTCATGGACATGGGCACCAGCTGTGGAAGGTATCAGCAGCTGTAGCTGGCCACAGAGCCAAACGTGGAGTAAAAGACTGTTATTCAGCACTGTTAGCAAAATTCAAGGGGGCAAAAGCGCGACTAAAATTAATAGCAATTAATCTCACAGAATTATGCCAGTTCCATGTGGAATTCAGTTTTAAATGTATTGTTCCGCATCGGACTTTGAGTTGCTAAAAATCTTGACTGCACAGTGATAAACACCTGCCTACATACTCAGCTATGGGCGATGCCAAGCCACTCAGAAGCCCTGTAACAAGACTCCAAATGAATACAGTGCTGGGCTATGCAGAAGAGGGTCAGACTCTCCCCACCACCCACGAGCCTTTCACCTCTGTACTTGCCCTCATCCAATATGATTGGTCCAGAGACACAGACAAGAGAAACCAAAGGCAAGAAGTCACCAGCTATAGTCAGCCTCAAGGAAAATTAGACCTAAATGTGCAGATACACAAGGCTTAAAATTGCATGACATCTATGTCCATAGCCAGAAGCATTTCCTTCTCAGAGGAACCGTCCGGATCATCCCAGATTTGAGTCATTCAAGCATCACCTTCATTATTTTGTCAAATTATTTATTTTCTTAATACTATTTACTCGATATTTTTCTTTCAAATGACATGTATCTGATGTTTCTGTTTTAATGCCAGTGAAAAGTGCAGATTTGTAGGACTGTTCATGTGGGTCTTTTTGTTTGGGTTAGCTTGTTTGGTTTTTGTTTTGTTTTTTTTTAAGAGACAGGGTCTTGCTGTGTTGCCCAGGCTGGAGTGCAGTGGTGTGATCATAGTTCACTGAAACCACAAACTCCTGGGCTCAAGCGATTTTTCCACCTCAGCCTCCTGAGTAGATGAGACTACAGGCATGTGCCATCATGTTCAGCTAATTTTTATTTTTAATTTTTTGTAGAGATGGGGGAGGGTCTCATTACGCTGCCCAAACTGGTCTCGAACTCCTCACCTCAAATAACCTTCTACCTCATCCTCCCAAAGTGCTGGGATTACAGATGTGAACCACCACACCTGGCCTGGTTATATGTTTTTAATACAAATTCACATAAATTCATAACTCTCCAAATATGTTGATCTAAGTAACATCTAAACACAGCTCACATTTTCACCAATTGTCTGAATTCCACACTTCGGGAAATGCGGGTCTACCTGATGGAAAAGGGAAGAGAGAAGGTGATTCGTATTTTCTCAACGTCCTCACGATACCTGATCTTTGGGGAGCCCAAGAGAAACAATCTGAAAATGCTGCAGAGAGAGAAGAAAACCCAAGATTCCTTGACGACAAACAGGGCTTGCTGAACCACAGCTCGGCTGATAGCCAAGACTCTCGAATACCAGTGGTATCCTCCTGGGGCATCATATAGACAGGGTGTCCCTGGACCTCACTGAGGTTTTCAGTAGATACAGCCTCTCATTTTCCCCACTGCTGAGAATTGTAAAGCCTTTGCCTCCGGGTATGCTGCCATGAGCTCCAGCAGGGACAGTACAGCGTCATGGGTAAGGGTTAGACGCAGCCTCCTTCAGGGCACTCTCAGCCCTGCCATTTGCTAGTTGAACTGTGTCCTCACCCTCCCATTTCATATCTTGATTCCCTAAACCCCCAGTACCTCTGAATGTAACTCTACTTAGACATAGGTTTTTTAAAGAGGTGATTAGATTAAGATGGGGCTGTCAGGGTAGGGCCTGATCCAATCTGGCTGGTGTCTTCCTAAGAAGATTTGGACATATGGTGACAGCCAGGGAGCCCATGCATGGAGGGACAGTCACGTAAGAAGACAGCAAAGGGGCAGCCATCCACCAGCCAAGGAGATGGGCCACAGAGGAAACCAGCTCTGCTGACAGAAATTCTGTTGTGGTGGCCCTAGCAAACGAATGAAGTGAGACATGCAAAACAGAAGTCGTGACATTCATTTGATAGAATGGGAAGGAATGATGGTGTGCTGCAGGTGCCCTCCTGGTTGCAGGGGAAGCATGCATTTGACTGCTCACCTTGGGCTTAGATCCTGTGGTTTACCTAGGCTATGAGTGCCCCCTCTGGGCCACTGCTAGAACTACAAGGAGATAGGCTGCCTTTCTCACCTGGAATCTCCAGGTGTAGGGAATTCAGGCCCGCAGCTGTGTGGTCTTCTCTGCCACGGATTGGGACAGACCACCTGGGGATGAAGACTAAACAGAGGAGGGCAGAGCCAGGAGCTGGAGAGAAAAGAGCGACTTCTCGGTTTGCCTTCCTAGATCCAAGCTTGCCTTCAAGACAGCTTCACACTTTCAACTACCCAGCTTCCCTTTCAACTTTTTGGTTAAAGCTGGTTGAAGTTGTGATTCTATCACTTGCCGCCAAAGAAGTCATGACAGATACACTGGCTCCCGGAATGAATGAACATCGGCAGTGAAATCCCGAACGTGTTCCCTTGCTGTCTGTGTGAGGAAGAATGACCACAATTTAAACAGAGCAGGCATCTGCCCGGATCAGAGCATGCAGTGTGACATGAATCACTAGGGAACACGTAGGAAGGGTAAAAACTTGCCACAACCTGTCACTGGAAAGTGCTCGCAGGGCCCAGACCTAGAGACTTCCGGTTTTCCAAAACCTCCTTATGGATACAGAATTCCTTGTCATACAAAAGAAGCGAGACTGCCTCCCTAATGCACAGGGTCTTGCCCACCTGGATCAGGACAAATTGTCCATCTGGCCCTAGCAATCTGTCCTTCTAACAAAATAACAGCACTATGCAATGTTTTTAAATGTGCATACAAAACGCCACTCCTTAGCAGACTCCATGGGTAGCAGCATTTGGAGGCCTGGTAGTCCTCCCATCTGGTAGCATCACGCACTCTGTAGGGAAGGAGGAACCTTGCATTTCCAGGGGTTGGAATTATATAAAACTCCCTGCAGGGGCAGCCTGGGTATATGGCCACAATTTCAGTATCCCTTAATATTTTTCCATGAACATCTGACAAGTTCTTCAGAGGAAACCCACACCAATTACATAATAACCAACACTTCTGACAATGGCTCAGACACTGTGCTAAGCACCTTACAGATCTCATTCAATCCTCTGGGGACTAATTTCATCCTCATTTTACAGATCAGGAAATTGGGCCCTTGATAAGTAACTCATCCAGTGTTTCACAGCTGTATGTGGCAGAGCCTGAACTTGAACTTAGAGATGCCCATGCACTTGGCTATATCATACAAAATATCCTCCCTCAATAGAGTGCCAGCTGACATTTGAAGAAAACATACCATGTGCTGGCAGGGCACCAGCCACTCCACACTCTGCATACACAGTTACACTGAAGCATGGCAACTGCTGTCTGGGGAAGGTGTTTGCAGCCCCAATTTTTAATTGAGGAATCTGAGGTTCAGAGAGGTTGAAGATCGTGCCTTGGTTGTGCAGAGGCAGGACTGGGTAACACTCAGATCTACTTTGTCCTAAAGTCATGCTCTTCACCACTGCGTCCCACAAACTGAACAGAGTGGCTCAGGGGGCCTCATATCGGCATCACTGCTTCTGGTTCTGGATCTAAGGCGTTATGTGATTTCAAGGAGGATATCTCCACCTCTCTCAGCCTCAGTTTTCCTAACTGACAAATGAGGGAACCAGATGGGCTAATGTGTCAGGCTCTTTGGGGCTCTAAAGCTTTTCTAGCTCCAGATTATAAAACCCACTTTGGACCTCAGCAGGCTGGTACCAGCCTGCAGCCATGGTTGAAGTTGGGGGCGTGCAGCCCAGATCTTCAGAAGAGAGTTAGTCCACACTGCAGTGTTACGAGTTGCACACCCTCCTCAGGCCTCAGTGTAGAGGCCCCCAGCTGGAAAGACCCTCTAGAAGTCTTCATGGGTCCACACTTTCCCTCAAGTTTCGACATGGGGTTCTGGTGGGGGTTATAGATGAGATTAAGTCCACGGGGTGTTTTTTGCAATGTTTTAAAACAATTGGAATTTGTTACCAACACTTTTAAATCAAAAGAGATTTTTTACTAAAATCTAGATTTCTGGGTTCTGCTGGAAAAATATGAAGATCTGGCCACTCCAGAGCTGAGCTGACTGGTGACTGGTCCCTCAGATGGGGCAAGAGGGCTCCACTTTGCCATGGCCCCTCCACCTCCATGGCCTGCTTCCTGCACACCCTTCCCTGCCCAGCCCTGTAGGTGCTTCAGGGCATGAGCCTCGCTTAAGGAGCCTAAGGTCTCACTTAAGATGAAGAATCCAAAGGAAGGGAGTAAGCTTCATGAAGCATTTCTGCATAAAAACAAAAGCTCCCTTTCCTTTAGACACAACCACTGGGCTTGGCTTTAACAACTGTGGAAGCTGAGCCTTGCTGCCCCCGCGCAGGTAGGAGCCCCATGCCCTGAAGCAGAAACATGAAGATGCATGGGAAGAAGGAGTTTTCACCCATCCATGAAACTCTTTCTCTTTCTCCCAGAAACAGCCACTGAGATCTCTATCTGCTTTCCCGGGCCCAGGGTGGACCAGCAGACGTGTGTCATTTCCCTGGATAGGGCTATAATGGCGACATTGTGCTGAGTGGAACAAGAGAGGTTTTCATCTGGCAGCCAACATCAGGCAGACACCCGATCAGAGGGCTCTGGGGCTCGCCCCACACAAAGGAGCATGGGAGAGGGGCCCTGAGCCAAGGAGAAGCTGCACATCCACAGCAGCACACAGGGTCTGGGCAGCACAATGGTGTGTCTCCAGAATGCCTGGTCACAAGCTCATTTTCCCCTGCAAATAAATAAGCAAATATGACAATCCCAGAGGACAAACAGGATCCCCAGGACACATGCATTAATTGTAGCCAATACTGGCAGGCCTCACACATCCTTGCGTATGTTTTCACTGACTCATTCCACAAATACTTATTACCACTTACTAGGTGTCAGGCATTGTGTGCTGGGTTCTAGGGATCTGGCAATGAGTAAGATACAGCACCTGCTCTCACAGCATTTGCGGTCTTGTGGGGGACAGGGAAGCATAGGGAAAGAAGCACATAAGAAATTATATTCTATTGACCCAATGGCAGACCTGAGATTCACACAGCAACAAAGCTGACTCAGAAACCCAGCTCTGAAAGCCCATCTGTTGTTTTTCTTACTCTTCCTGAGGTCTCCTGAGATCACACTGCAGGCTCAGTGAAGAAGGCACCCCAAACACCGTAACAGGAAATCTGGACTCTCTGCTGAGGGCCAAGGGGAGCCATCGAATATTTTTAAGGGAGAAGTTGCATGGTCTGATTGGGATGGTGGAATGGTCCCTCTGGTGGCCATGGTGGAAGGAGTCCCTGGAGGTAAGGTGACAGGTTAGAGGCTAGAGTATGTTTCTCTCCCTGAAACAAACAGTCCTGAGCCTCCAAATTTTTCTTTCCCAGGGTTTCCCAGTTCCACCTGATAAGCTAAGAATGAGACTGGGGAGTATCATTTGTTTTCACAAGACCGGGAGCAGGAGGGAGCTGAAAGCTTGCTTCCTGGTATTGTTCACTAGGGCCAAATCTGATATCTTCTTAGAGAGCTGGAGCTCCCCACATAGAATCCTTCAGACAAGCACCAGTCAAACCTGGAAAACTTGAAAGTGAGCAAAGCAGGTAGTGAAAGGGAAGATATGAGGCAGCTCCTAAAAATCCTTGCCAGAGAGTTGCGCTCAAAATGAAATGAAAAGGGGGTACTAACAACCCTCATTCCCATCCTTGCCCTGATGCTTGCCCCTCAATGACGCACAATCCGGCCAAGCTGAACTGCTTCACAGACACGTCCTCCGCCTTTCAGCGCATTGTCTTTGTTCTCACCATTCTTTGCCCATAATGTTATCCCCTCATTACACGTTCTCAGTTGCCCCCCTTCCAAATGTCTGTCATCCATTACTGCCTCCGTGATTAGTAAAAAAAAAAGTCTTGCTTTGTCTGATGGACTCTAAGAACACTTTATTTCTCCTCTGGTACTTTTCATATAATAATTTGTATTATATTGTTTTGTACATATTTATCTCCTCTACTAAATTATAGATTCCCTGAGAGTGGGAATCATTCCTACTTAGCATTTCTTCTTCCAACAGCAACTTGCACAGAGTGCAATCGATATTGCCTAAGCAAGTTTATGGACACTGTGGATTGTTAGTTTTTATTAGAACTACAGGCCTCACTAAAGGAAGCATACAGGCAAAAAAAATAGTTATTCCTTGTCCAAATCCACAAATAACTTTCTCATCCATCTCTGTTACTCTGACAGCAACCAAGCTGTAGACAATTTAGTCAACATTGCCATCTAGTGGACATTATGAGTACTTATTTAAACCAGAACCATTATACCTTCCCAGCAACAATTTTTTGTCGATTCTCAGAACTGTGCACAGACCGTGGTCTCCCATTTCTATAATTTTCCCAGACCACAGCTCAGTTAATTCCACTCCATAAATTATTCCATGGACATGCATAAATTTTCCTTAGCCTTTTTTACTCTTTTGTTCCGATTCTCTGAGTATGTCTCCGAAGTCCTTGAAAGTTCTCTTTAAAAATCTCTACAGGGCGGGCGTGGTGGCTCATGCCTGTAATTCTAGCACTTTGGCAAGCGGAGGCGGGAGGAGCACTTGAGCTCAGACGTTCAAGACCAGCCTGGGCAACATAGTGAAACCTCTTCTCTATCTTAAATATTGTTTAAACATTATAAAAATTAAAATCTCTACAAAAGTCTCTGTTTTGGCAACAGTAACATCTCATACTGTTTTCCTAAACTATTTCAAAGAAATATTATGTTTTTAGAAGAATTAGTGAGCTAGTCCGATAACTTTTAAAACTTAATCCACTTGTAAACTGTTGGCTGGCTGCTGTAGAATTTAAACTGACCTTTTCAAATTGGAAAAGGGGACAGCAACAAAGAAGAACTCAGAAAATAATAATGGCTCATATTTTATAGCTGTTTGTGGTTTATAAAGAGGATCTGTATCATCATTTCATTTGTCCTATCATGAGGCTCCCCATAGCACAGATGAGCAAGAAAACCTCACTGATGAAAAGTTATTATACTATGTAGTATTTAGATTGGTGCAAGAGTAATAGCGTTTTTTGCCATTACTTTCAATGGCAAAAACCACTATTACTTTTGCACCAAACTAATAGAACAAGAGCCCATGCACAGGTTTTCATATGTTCACAACACCACGTTTAGTCGGAGTGCTGTCACACATACACACTAAATAAATTACTGATGCAATTTTTTAAAGACAATGTTAATTTCAATTTCCCCACAAAAGCAATAGAGAAAATATTTCCAGTCCGGGAAAATACAAGATGCTCCTTCCCAGGTCTTTTCTTGCCTCCATACCTTGTGGTTGGTGTTCACCATTCCAGAATGTTCTAAGAAGGGAACAGCGGACTGCTCAAAGCTGAAAACCATGGCCTGGCCCTTGGTGGGAGGAGTGGTGTCTAGGAGGACAATTGGTCCTGGACTTGACAAAGGGTCTTAAAGTCAGACGTTCGATATTACATATAAATGAGTGAGACCTATTTTCACAGGGATATCCTAATAAGGTGAAGAAGTTGACGTTCTTCATACAGCTTTAAACTTAAATTCCATTACTGTTCCACACGAGTCATAGCGATATTTTCCACAATCTTGGGAAGACTGCACTTACATTGCACTGTATTTTGTATGCTGAAAGCGTTCGTTTCCACATTTTTTAATCACTCTGTTTTACATGTTTTCGTGTTTTATTTTTCTACTCTTTTTCTGAATTCTCCCAGTTCCTCGTATGTTTTCACGTTTTAGTTGAAAGTGTCCCAAACCCTTGTCCACCTTTCAGCAAGCCTCTCTCGCTTTCCTAGGTGCTTTTCTTTCTGAAGATCTTTGTTATTCTTTCACTCTCCTTTCGCAACACCACCGCCACTGCACCTACATCGCCACGGGCCCACTCCCTGGCTTAGAAGGCGCTCAGAAAAGACCCGCGGCGAAAGAAGACAAACCCAAAGCCAGGAAACCGGAGGCGGCCGGCTGCAGGGAAGGGGGTTTTGAATACATCGGATGAAAACGCGCTGCACCGGCCTCCGCATTCCGGGATGGGGCGGGCTGCGGGGCACGGTGGTGAGCCCGCGTCGCTAGAGGAGCGCGGGCAAAGCCGCACACCACCTGGGTCCGGGCTGTGGCGGGCCGCGCGGGCGCGGGAACCAACGCGTGCGGACGGGGAAGCGGGTCCTCCGGCCCCAGCGGGAGCGCCGCGGAGGGCGGGAGGGCCAGAGGGCGGCAGGGCGCGGCGCGGGCGTGTGCGGGACCGCGGGGAAGCGGCCGGCGGCCCAGGGGGTGAGGCGTGCTCGGGTCTATTCCGGGAGCCGCGCGGAGGGGCGGGCGCGGGCGGGGCGGGGGCGGCCGGCGAGCATCCTGTCGGGGGGAGGGGACCGCGGAGAGCGCCAGCCGCAGGGCGGGCCCGAGAGCGCAGCGCGCCCGTCGCCACCAGCGGCGCCGGAGCCCTGCGCCCTGCTGCCCGCGCCCCGGGGACCCGGCCGACGCCATGGACCGAGGCCGGGGTAAGAGGGGCCACGGCCCCCGCATTTGCTGCGCCGGGCGGGAAAGCGAGACCCGGCGATCCGAGCGGGAGAGGAAGAGAAGGGAGAGAGGCGGAAGGTGGGGCGGGGGCTGAGGAACGGTCGGAGGGGACTGGGAGACGCGGCGCTGGAGCACAGGTGCCTCCAGCTGCCGGGACGACCCAGTGCATGTCAATGCCCGTGTCCTGGGGCCGAGTCGCCTCCCGTGTGTGAAATCGGAGTTTTCCTAGGCTGAGGATTTGTAACTTCATAAAAGATCCCCCTCTCGATTCTGGAGAACCGCGAGCTCCTCCCGCCGCCTTCCATTCTAAAGGGGAAGACAAGGTTTACAGGTTCAACACCCGCCGTGGGAAGCCCCTGGGGAGAAGCCCTAGGGCACCCAAGTTTGCAGCTACCCGGGGCACTGGGAGAAGGAAGAGCGCCGTGAGCAGGCGCGCGTGTGCATGTGTGCGCGAGCGAGCGAGGGAGGAGGCGGGGGGTGGCTCTGTCCCGGACCAGCTGTGTCCTCGGCCCAGGCCCTTCTCCCTGACCGGCGACAAAGTTGGACTAGATAGTCTCCCAGGCACCTTGCGGACTTTTTTCCAATGTGTTTAGTAGACGTTTCACCGAGGTGGAGGGACTTCTGAAATTGAGATTGACGTGAGCCAAGAGGGCGGCATTCATTGGGGGCCAGCGTATATCTCTTTTTGTTTGTTTGCTTTGTTTTGTTTTGAGACAGTTTCACTCTTGTAGCCCGGGCTGGAGTGCAGTGGCGTGATCTCGGCTCACTGCAACCTCTGCCTCCCGGGTTCAAGCGATTCTCATGCCTCAGCCTCCCAAGTAGCTGGGACTACAGGCGTGCACCACCACACCTGGCTGATTTTGTATTTTTAGAAGACAAGGTGTTTGACCATGTTAGTCTAGAACTCCTGACTTCAGGTGATCCGCCGACTTTGGCCTCCCAAATTGCTGGGATTAGGGGTATGAGCCACCGCTTCCACAGAGCAGATTTTAAGTAAAGTGGCCAAATGGGAGTGTGTGTGTCTGTAAAGAAGTGACCTACTTGGACATGGAAACAGTGTCAAAGGCTGGGAATCGGAACCTCAGGGTCTCAGTCTGCACCTCCGGGATCCAAAGAGATCACAGGTGTGAAGGCACTAGATAAACCGGTGAGTGCTGTGCCAACAGGGGAAGTGTTGTTATTGATCATGGAAAATTCCCTCCTCTCCCCATGATAATCTCACGCTTCTCCCCCATCTGCCTGTTTGCTGTGCTGAGCCCTTCAAGGGAGGAAAAAAGGAGGGAAACAGCGGCATGGGAACAATTAGTAAGTACTGGGGCAGGAATGAGCCCAGAGCAGGTGTGGGATAACCTCCCGCACTCCTGTTACAGGGAAAGTCGGGCTTGGCGAGCTTAGAGGGCCAGAGGGGACTCCTGGCTTCCAGTTCAGCCTCCCCACCTGATCCTCCCCAACACAAAATACCGCATTCATCTTCTTCAAGGGCTGGGAAGCGCAGGCAGGAAAGAGAGGGGGCTTCTGTTTGGTTCTTTGGCAACTGAGGCCTAGTTTTGTAAAGCTGTTCCCACCTGTTAACTGATTTCTAGGCAAGTGTGCAGAGAGTGTACATTAGGGAGGAAAAACAAAGAGAAGAGGCACCTCTCTTGCCCCTCAGTCATGCTGTTCCCACCTCCCACATCATATGTCTAAAGCAAATAGCACCATCCACCCTCCCCTTCACACTCCTACCCACCCCCCAACTCCGCCACCCTTCCACCACCTCTCTCCCCGCCAGTTTATAAATACCACCCTGTCTGATCTCCAGTAAAAAAAATTCTATACCTAACTCAGGCTTGTAGAAAGTGCACTGTGTCATCCTAAGACAGAGGGTGACAATAGTTCACTTCACTTTAAATGCTTGGTAACCAACACCTCCAGGTCAGAAGGCTGCCTCCAGAGCACTCTTCCTAGGAATCCCTTGGTGCTGAGAACCTGGGAGGGCTCTGACCTGCTCTCTTCCTGCAGGCTTTTCTAGCATACTATCATCCTTCACACCTCTTGTCACAACTTTATAGATGTAGTTATCTGACTCTTCAGTGTCTCTTTACCCGGAAGTCAGCTTCAGGAAGGCAAGGAGTGGATGGATCTATTGTGATGAATCTGCTGACACCATGCCTGGCACATGGTGCACTATAAAGTGTGCTGTATTTTACTAATTAAACCACTGCTGAGGAGCTCTAGCAGTGGTTTGTGGTTTCATTAGTAAAATACAACACACTTTATAGTGCACCTCAAACTGATTACTTGTACAGCAACGTTGACTTTTAAAAAGAGAATACTACTAATTCCTCACATCAGATCAGTCCTTTGTGACTTACAAAGGCCATCTCAAGTAAAGTGGTCTTGAGGCTGGGGCACACAAAATCAGTTTAACTGCCTGGATCCTCAGTTTTCTACTCTGATAAATAATTGTAAACACAACCATGTTATGAATCAGAATGCAAAATCTGCATGCATTTTAAGATAAAACGTGAGACTTCAAAAAGTCTTCCAGGCTGGGTGTGGTGGCTCATGCCTTTTATCCCAGCACTTTGGGTGGCCAAGGTGGGCAGATCACTTGAGGTCAGGAGTTTGAGACCAGCCTGGCCAACATGGTGAAACCCCATTTCTACTAAAAATACAAAAATTAGCCTGGCGTAGTGGTGGGCATCTGTAATCCCAGCCATTTGGGAAGCTGAGACAGGAGAATCGCTTGAACCAGGGAGGCAGAGGTTGCAGTGAGTGGAGATTGAGCCATTGCACTCCGCTGTGGGTGACACAAGTAAAACTCTGTCTCAAAAAAAAAGGGATTCCAGCAGACCTTTCTTGTACCCCTGTCCCAGGTAGGTGTGTACTCTCTTCTGTCATCAGGCAAGGCTTAAAAGGCACAGGTCTCATTTTGGCCTCCTGCCTACCATGTGAGAGGTGGGACTGTCATGCCCAGCCGACTGGGGAGAAAGCCACACGTCAGTATTCACGATAGTAACTGAAATCATCAAACTCTTGCCGTGTGCCAGGCACTGTCCTCAGCCTCTTATGTGGCCCCTCTCAGAACCCATAGGATGGGGACTACTATCATAATGGCACTTCAGAGGAAAGCGGGCTTTGCCGGTGTATTAGCCAGCGAGGGCCACAATAATAGAATACACAGACTGGGTGGCTGTAATAGCAGAAATTTATCTTCTCACAGTTCTGATGCTGGAAGTCTAAGAACAAGGTGCAGTCAGAGTTAGTGTCACGTGAGCCCTCTCTTGCTGTCTCATAGGGACACCTTCTTGCCATGTCCCTTCATGGCCTCTTCTTTGTGCATGCAGAATGAGATCTCTGGTGTCTCCTCTTCTTATAAGAACACCAGTCCTCTTGGATTAGGGCCCCACCCTTATGACCTCATTTAACCTTAATTATCTCCATGAAGACCCTGTCTCCAAATACAGTCACACTAGGGGTTAGGGCTTCAACATATGCATTTGGGAGGGACACAATTCAGTCCATAACAACAAGCTTAGGTCACTGATATTAATTTGCTCCAGAATTCGTTCCCCATGTGAGACACAGAGCTGGGCTTCAAACCCAGCTTTCTCCATACCAAAGTCCTGATCTTAAGCTTGCTGCTTAAGACTGCCTCCTTGGTGGCAGGTGACCAGACCAAGCCTTAGAACAGAACCTAGATGCTAAATCTTCCTGCTTCAGGCCCCAGGCATCTCCATGGCACTTAAGCTGCACTATTCAGATCTTTCGTAACAATTGCAGCATAAAAAGCTCAGCATGACAGTCAAGTGACTGGAGAATGAAAACAAAGTTGGAAGGTAGAATTTCTCTTCTAACAGTGTGTGTGTCTTCCCATGCGGGGAGAAAAAGGATTCGTATAACACAGTAACAGACATAGAAACCACATCATAATGGCAATCCTTCCAGGAGGGTTTCCTGGTTCACAAATACCCTACAAAGAGAATCAACCATCAGTGAAAGTAGCACACAGGTAAAGCCACTGACTATAGACACCACCTTCTACAGGACAAGTTAATTAATTCTGTCTCTACCTCCCATATCATACATCTAAAGCAAGTAGCACCATCCACAGATGAGGATAAATTATGGATACCAAGAACACCTATTTCTTGAATTTGTTATAAATAATCTACAAATAATACCTAGCATATGGGATCCACTCAATAAATGCTGGCTATTGTAATAATTACAATCTTTTTTTACCAGACTTGTCATTAATAAGACTGCCTATAGAACTTCACTTGCATTTTCCACAAGCTACTCCAACTCAGATGTTGCTTTTTGAGTCCCTGTGTGTTTTAAGTACTGAATTAGACAGCTTTGTGTACACCTGAAAGACGGGGAACACGGTATATTCTTGTTTTTATCACGGTGATCCCTTATGGCGCTTGTCTCTTGAAAATCCACTTGTGACCTTTAGTAACTGGACCACTGTCCAAATGACAGCTCTGAGTGACTGAAATGTTCATTTTCTCTTATATATTCCCGATTCAGGCCTACTGACTGTGGTCATGTCATCATAGTTTTCATTCTTCTTGAACCATCATCTCTTTAAAGCATGGTCTGAATTTTTTCTGACTTTTTAAAATTTGGCTTCTTAATAGGCTCAACATTATGTCTCATCTCCCCATCTCATGTGGAGTGATCGATTTCCCCCAAGGTTCCTTTCCTGTCCCCTTCACAGCTAGTTCTTTTTTCAACTACTGCAGTTTAATTGAACCCAAGACATCAGTTTCTCTTGCTGCATTCTGTGTTCTTGGGGAGATCATGTTGTCTACTAGGCAACGCAAGAAATAATCTGATGCTCTTCTTTTCATGGAATGAGGTTTTCATTGCTGAACAGATGATCTAAGAACCCATTCTGACTGTGTCTTGCCTCCATTGAACAAGCTTTTGAGATCCAGATTAGGAATGCCCTGTCTTCCCTACAGCATCCACTGACCAAGCAGCCTGTAGCTAATCCATAGGATGCGCTCCCCTGCAGTGACTTGCGACCCAACTTCTGTCCCCAAGGCTATGAATTTCCATGCAAACATACCTCTTCCCTGATATCCAAGTTCATTTCCTACTCCTTCTTGATAATGGTCTTTTGAAAAGAACCCTTATCCATATTCAAATCAACTTTTACATCCAAACATATTTCATGGTATCATCTTTGTCAGTGTCGGGACTCAGTGGAGCTGAGTGGTTCAGAGAATGGACAAACTTGGGTTTGAGTTTTGATTGCAACTTGTTGCCTGGCCTTGGGCAAGTCAATTTCTCTGACCGTTCAGTGTCTTCACTTAGAATGTCATGGGAAAAGTAATACATGTAATCTAACACCTGGAATTTAACCACACTCTGCAATGGGTTTAAATAGTCATATGGGGCCATAGGACTTAACTCTGTTCCCTGTGGAGGCTTCTGGTCAGTAGGCACTGCTTCCATTTCTTTGTCTCCCACAAAAGCTGTTTGGTTTCTTCATTTTTGTCAGAGTTTTGTCAGCCTCTCCTTCAAATATCAGTTTCAAACTCCCCTTTTCACATGAGTGAACATCCTGCCAAGTAAGTTCCACCCTCTCAACCCTCTGCCAAGAACAGATCATGACTCCATTCTCATCTTTGGTCCCGAAAAACAATCCTGGTTTTAGATACCATCAGCTTATCATATCCTTCTTAATCTTCAAGAAAACCTCAGAATGAAACAAAATGGTGAACCCATCTGCGCAACACCTCCCCCCAAACTCCAGCTTTTTCCTCCTTCCTTTCCTGGACAAACTTCTCAAATAAATGGTCAGCAACTCTTCCCCCACACTCCTTTCACCTCCTGCAGCTGCACTTCCAATCACATCCTCCACTGAGAGCCCTCTCTGAAGGATCACAAATGGCTCCCACTTCCACTGGACCAAAGTCTAGCCTTTCACCTCCATCAAATCCCATCTCTTGGGCTCTAGCTTTGTTGAGCCTCTACTCCTTTCTGATGCATTCTCCTAATTTGCAGAGATGGGAACATCACAGATTTGGGGGTCAAATAAGTCTAGATTAAATAACCACTGCCTCATCCTTCCAGGAAGGCTTTTCTGCCCTCTCCAACCCCATCCCTCTGTTATAGGTGCTCATAGCCTCTGAGCCTCTCTGGTACTAAGACAAGTTACCCAACCAAGTTGTTCCCTCAGTCAATAAAGCAGGAAGAATGACACCTGTAGTTGGGAGACTGAAATGCAATAATATTTGCCCAGCTCCCAGTGCCTGGCCCATAGTAGGTGCTTACTAATCGTTATTTCCCATCTTCTCGCATTTGCTCTATCTTGCCTCTTGTTCTGTCTCTATCTTCCTGCTCTGTCTTCCTGAATAACTCTTGTCGCTCTCTCCCCTGATCTCCTGACCATCTCAGACCTCTCGCTACACTCACTCCTGTGAAGAACAAAACCCCTCTATGAGGGTAACTCTCAGATATCCCTCAGCAGACACAATTTGGGCGCCAGTCCCTCATGACCTCCTGCCTGTAGTACATTTCCATTCCGAGGTCAACTTCGCCTTTGGGTGACCCAATTTTGAACTCATCTTATTCACCACTAAATCAGATGACCCTTCCTGTTTCCCTTTTTATGCTAACAACGCAACACATGAGAAGTTATTGAAGGAAATGGTGGTGTTCGTGAACAAGACTAAAGTTGAAGGGAGGACATGGAATCAGTTCTCAAATCCGTTGTCCTGTAGAAAGATAATAGAAAGTTTCTCCAGAAAGAGGTCAGTTTGGGCTCAATCTAAGAGAAGTGTACAAATAAAAAGACCTGTTCAGTGGTAGAATCCGAGTTGCCCAGGGATGTAATGAGTCAGTTTGAGTGGCCACAGATCAGGGAAGCCACGAATGGCTTAGTATGTAGGTTAAGGACTGCTGTCACCTAAAATTCAAGAAGGTTTCACAGCCTGACCCTTTTGCACACTGTAGAGAACAGGACTTCTAGGAGTGGATGTTTCAACCTAAATCATTCTTTTATTTAAATGCACAGTATATCATAACTTTTAATAGGACTTATGAATTATCTATGCTTAGGATGGAATTTGAGAATGCCTGATGCAATTAAGGACAGTTATTTACAGCTATTGGTCTGGTTATGCTTAAACCCTTCAGTGGTTTCTCATTGTTCGTAAAGCATCAGCTCCTATGGTGCCTCGGGCCTGCCCTGGCTGCTCTCTGCCCACTTGACTAGCTGGCTTTGGATCCCCACCTACCTCTTGCCCTGGGCTCTCCTCACACTGGCCTTGCTCCTTGCAGCTTTGAATACTTTATGCCTTCTCCTGGTTCACCCTTGCTCTTCCTTAGCTCACTGCTCAAATATGATTTCCTCAAGGCAATGTTTCCCAGTCTCCCAAGCTACGTGCCTGTTGTAGATGTTCAGAGCACCCTGCGCTTCTCATGAATTGACATTTTCACAATCACGGTTCACTCTGGGCTCGAATTAGCTGTTCATATGAGCTCTGTTGGGGTAGGGCTCTTCTTTCCTTGCTCTCTACCCATCCCCCAGGACCTAATGTAATGTTTGATGCACAGTAGGTGCTCAATAAATGTCTGTGGAGATGATGAATAAATGAAAGTGAGAGTACACAGTTCACAGAGCAGAAGTTGGATATGGCCACTTTCAACTCCAGGATTCTCCACTTCAGTGATACTCACTTTAGAGAGAGAAATGTAGCCTTCATCATTATCCATCATTTCCTTTGCCTTCATCCTTTATACAATCAAATCTCAAATCCTGTTGACTATTATTGGGAAATATATCTTGGATGGCTTCTGTATCCTGTTGCCTTGGGTAGGAGCTTCCTGTTTCTGCTCTTGCCTTCTCCAGCCTGCCTTAAGGACCACTCCCTATTTGTCTAAAGCAATGGTTCTCAAATCCAGCTGGGCTCAGAATCACCCCCTGTGGAGCCTACTGAAAATACACCCACAAAGATTTGATCAGTGGGTCAGATTTGGAAATCTGCTTTTTTTCTTTTCCAAATCCCCCAGGTGATTCTGATGTTCACACAAGGGCAATGATTACTGTTTTCAGGCACTGTTTCTATCTTGACCCTTGACCTTGCTCAAACACTTGCTTCTACTTCTGTTTTTCACACTTTTCAACTGAATGGGACTCTAGGGTCTGGGTCTGTTACCCAAAGCAACCTCGAAAGCATGAAATGTCTCATTTTATCTTTAAAAAACAATGCAAATTTTTTATTATAGTTCATAATATATCTAACCTCATCTATCGTCCCCTTAAAAGATCTTTGTACAAAATGGACCTTCAGAGATGCATTGTGTTTATCTTGGCTTCTCCTTCCCCTCCCCTCCCCTGCCTTCCACTGTGGACTCCCAGTGATGTGAACTCCAGCCTCCAATAAATACCCCAGCACAGAGTGCCAGAGTGGAAATGGATCTGGACGTGGAAGCAGAACACCCACATCTGTACCCTGGCTCAGCTGCTCGCTTCCGTGTTATGGGAACATACATTTTTATAAAGTTTTTAACTTTTAGAAGCACTTTGACATTCACCAGTGATCTTCATTTCAGCTTAGCTTCAGGGACATTGTGCATCATCCACAGAGTGCTTTGTGCCGAGGCTGGGCAACCCCTGCCCATGTGATCATACATGCTCCACTTAGCAGCCACTCCCTGGGGGGCTGCTATGGGCAAGAAGGAACCTGTGTAATGGGGGACTCATCAGACTGAGACTTGACCACTGAAGTCTTTTTTCTGGAGACCCTTCCAGCTCTGAGTTTCTCTTCTGTGACATCTCTTGACCCTGGTGATGGCCCTACAAAGTAGACAGCAGAGACACTCTCCCTATTAGACAGATGCAATAACTAAGGTTCAAACAGATGACTCTGCTCTTCCTCCTTCCTGAAAGATGCAACTCAGCATCATCTGTCTCCCTGCCACATCCACCTCTAGCTCTCCCTTGACTTTGAGTTACCACCACCCTCCTCAGACTTGGCTTGTAGAAGTTTTCAGCACACTTGTTGAAATATCTGTTTTCTGTGTGTATGAGTCCTGAGGTCTAGGACTATCTGCTGTGTCATACTCCCAGTGTCTAACACAGAGCAAATACTTAATAGTTATAGCCAAGTGTACTTATTTCTGAAAGCCCCCCATGACTCATTAGATACTGTCATAATCCCATTTTATAGATGAAGAAACTGAGGTTTTGAAAGGTCTGTTTATTTATGCAGCCCAACTCACCTCCATAGCTGAGTTCTTTACCATTGCTCTCCGCTGCTTCTCCAGGAATATTGGGGAATTACAGACCAGGCAGCCTGTGTGAGGTTTTATTTCTTATTCTTTACACCCTTATCCTTTACACTGTGGCCCTTGGAGTTCTGGTATTCAGCATTCATGAAGCTCTCATTCTCCTCGAATTAACAGAGACTGACCCAGGAGGGCCCAGATGGGGTTTGTCCTCCGTCTAAAATTCCATTCGGGGAATCCCAGCCTCGCCCCAAGGAGGGAGTGGAGGTGCAGAGCTGGCCTGGCGTGATTCTTCTCCCTGGCACAGCTGTCAGGCTGCAGCAGGGGCAGAATGTGGCACCACATTGCAGTCATACCAGTTGTAGGGAATTGATGGGCAGCATGCCTCACAGGAGGCAAGCTTGGGGGCTTTTTATAGCCCTCTAAGAACCTAGAGGAAAACTGATCTCCTGAGAGAAATGGAGCACGTGCCTTTTCTAGGCACCATTCCCTCAACCATGTAGTCCCCAGATGCCTGCAGTTCAACTTAGGGCAAGAGTCACAGCTAAGTGAGTAGTGTAGTGTGGTGGAAGAAATTCGCTGCTGGGAGATAAGGATCCAAACCCAGTTCCTGAATTCCCCCCTTGGGCTTCAGCTCCTTCACCATTAAAGTTGAAGTATTACAGTGCAGAGACCAGCAGACCTCAGCCCAGGGGCAAAATCTGGCCTGCCACCTGTCTTTGTAAAGAAAGTTTTATTGGAACACAGCCACATCTATTCATTATATGTTGTCTATGGCCACTTTCTCACTGTAAGGACAGAGTTGGGTACTTGAAATAAAGGCCTCCAAAGCCTAAAATATGTACTATCTTATCCTTTACAGAAAAGTTGGCCAACCGCTGGATTAGGCCATAGAGAGATTGGGAGTGTCTGCCTGGAGCACTGTGGTGAGAAGGATTCTGAGGGTGTGTCCAAACTGAGGAATGAAGCACTGTTCTTAAACCATACAAGAGTGTGTATTCAAGAGTAGTATTGGGAGGACCCCAGAATGCCATTTACCCAAGTTTTTCAAATTACTTTTGGCCTCAGAATCCTTTTGCAAACAAAATCTTAAGCAACAGCGCTGCTATGGGTGAAGTGGGAATGAGAACACTGAGCACAGCCCACTCCATCCCTCCTACTGCTGGGGCAGCACCTAAGGAAACTATGCAGATCGCATAGGCTTCATCAGAAGAGCAGTGGGAAACCACTTACCCAATCCTATCTCATTCATTCTGCAACTGGGGAAACAGGTACAAAGGGTAGTGGCTTGCCTACGGTCACCTGACGGGTTCCCATTTGGCTTTCCACAAGTCACTAATGTGGTTATCAGGCATCAGCAGAGCACAGACACATTTCTGCTACAGAGAAAGCCTGTCCATTGGCTTTGCAGGGCCTCGGGGATGCCACAGTGCACGGGTGACCAGGGAGTGCCCTTGCTGACCTGGAGTACCCAGGTTTGGGGCTGGGACTTGGCCAGGACACATTGTTGATATCTGCCTATGTTTCATCATGGCCTAGTCAGAATTTTGGAGGCTTTTCTTGTTTTTTTCTGACAACGCCAAAAGAAGAAAATAAAAATTAAATTAGACCATATATATTTTTATTTCATTGATACAAAGATACATTTTTTAAAACTCAGAACATACCTTAAAATTGACATCTTAATTTGTTCATTTTGTTCTCTTTTCTTTCAAAAAGCCGTTGTTCAGTATTAAAATATCTTCAAATCAATGGCATCTTAAAATGGAGACATTATGATAATTTATTAAAGCTTTCTTTTGAAGATGGAAGCAGATTTATTCATTTGTAGAATAAATATTTACTCTTCCTGCCCATTCTTGTTGAAGGGTTTGCTGAAAGCAGATCCTGCTGATGTGAAACCAAGGGGGAATTTTTTTTTAGCTCCACTTGAACCAAGAAGAAAACTGATCTCTTGGGAGTGTGCCAGGAAGCCAGAGAGCCTGATGGCTTTTCCTCACCTCCAGCCAGCAACCAGGTGCTGCTCTCAGGGGTCCCAGAGGGGAAGCTCAGGGTCCCTGAATCTCCAGTGTGGCAGAGAAAGTGAAACTTGGTCACCAGTGCCCAGAACATGAGGTCATATCTAGTCAGTGTCCATCAAAGAGAATATATAAAGGACTAGGAGGTTCAAGGGACACTTCCTAGCCAGGAGCACTGCGGGGATAGCATTCCAGATGGAGAAAGTCGTGGAAAGGGAAGCCCAGAAGCATGCTCAGAAAGCAAAGCAGGGCAACATGTTGAGAGCCCACAAGAGCAGGTGGAGGTGAAATGGGGCCTCCATGTCCTTCCGAAGAGTAGGGCCTTATTCTCCGGGTTGCTAACTGGGTGTGTTCCAGTCCTTGGAGGTTGTGCGGCTTGCAATCTGTAACTAATAATAGAGAGAGGATAGTACAAGAGCTCAGGGCTCCCACTGTGGTGTCAAGTTGCCCAGAGTTTCAATCCTGGCTCTACTCCTTTCACTTAACCCCCTGAGTTTGTTTCTTCAACTAAAAATGGAAATAACAGTCTCCTGTCTACAATGAGGGGTCATTGTAGAGCACTCAGCACATAAGAAGCAGTCAACTTTTTGAAAAAAGAAAGCAAATGCCTAAAACTCCGGTGTAGAAATGATTGCCTTTCTTAATACATTAGAAAGGAATCCAAGTTACCTCTCTGACACTTTCATTCTCACTCCTTGCCTGCCCATCCCGGGAAGGGATGAGATTACAGAGACATTGGAGATAAGCCACAGGGAGTGTATGGAGCACGTGAGGATCTTTCATCATCTGTGTCACAAAGGAAAACTGGTGTTCTGGGCCCTGGGGAGCAGCGGATGAGTTGTGAGCAGGAAGAGATGATGATGTGTTGCAATCTGGGGAGATTATTAAAGCCAACAACGAGCTCACATTAAAATGGAAAGGGAGAGATTGGAAAGAGGTGGCCAGTTAGGAGGTGCAGCAAATATCTCAGGTGAGCAGCAGGCTATAAGACCAGCTCACCTTGATGTTTAAAAGCTGAGATACATAAACCTTTAAACTCTCCACTTTGAGTTAGGGTTAATTGTACAGAATTGTTAGTCTAATGCAGAGGAGATATTTGGGGCATTTTAAAACTCCAAACATCCATTTCCATGACCTTTGATCGACATTTTCTTGGGTCTTCAACCCCAATGATGGAGGTAGGAAGCACCCTGGGGTCTCCTAGAGCCTATTCAGGGGTGGATTCCTGTGGGGCAGTTTCATGGGTGCCTGGCCCAGAACCAAATCCAGGTTTAACACTGAAAGGTTTCTGCAGGTGAGGAAGAAGAGAGGGGAGGAAGGGAGGGAAGACTTCCTACCTGGGCAGGCAGTCAGAGTGGCCATCTGAGCTCAGCTTTCAGCCTCACACCTCGAATATTTCGCCTTGGCCCTGGTTGATTTCCCTTTCATCACTGACAACTGCAGCAGCAGCAGCAATCACAATGAACGCTTACAGCATGATTCATAGGAACCTGGCGTGATGAATGCAGTCTTCATACACCGGTTCCTTTTTTTCTTCCTACAACCTTTGAGGTAAGCACTCTTATTATCTCTGTCTTACAGTCGAAAAAACAGACTTGGTGAAGTGATGAAACCTGCCTGGGTGACGGAAGGCAAATCCCAGGTTTGATGTTGGGTATTTCTCACCTGGGTTCATAATGCCACAGCTACCCACTGAACCCTAGCCTTCCTGATGATGGACTGACCCACCTGGGCTCCATCCCTCTTGGAAGGGACACCTGTCTGCCTCTCTTAGTTCAGATTGCCAGAAAGTTCTTCTGTACAGTAAACCTAATGTTGTGGTCTTGGAGCTGTCACTCACGGGTTCATTTCTTCTCCCCAAGGCCCCAGTTCCCCAGGGAGCACATCTGTTCCACCCCTTCTTTTCCCCCACTCTCCAAGAGCCCTTCTGTTCTTGGAGCCATTTGTCAGAGGCAGGATTCATGGGGCCTCCCTAGTGTGTGGTCCTTGCTATGAATTCCAGGTTGTCACTTGGCCCCTCCCCAGTGCACCTGCTGTGTATCCACTACTGTGCTGAACACTGAGCAGATATAAAGTCAGGCTTCGTCTCAGTCCTCAAGGATTCACAGTTAGAGGAGAAGGACATCGAACAAGTCATCTGCTCTGGCTCATAGAACAGGGAAATCTCACCTGTCCAGGAAGGCTGGATCAGCCTCCTGGAGGAAGTGGCATTTAAACCAATTGTCAGAGTTATAAGTGAGCACTTTCTGGGGTGTGGGAAGATTTTAGATAATAATCATATCATCAACTTGGTATGCATCAGGAAATTCTCTAAGCACTTTATATAACACCTCAATGGATCCTCACAACAGCCATGTGAGGAATAAGTATTATTACTATCCAAATTTCACGGATGAGGAAACAGACACAGAGAAGTAACTTGCCCAAAGTCACACAGCTACTAAGAGGTAGCAGTTGGAGAACAGGTTATGCAGAGGAAATACCACCAACAAACAGCACCAGAGTAGGGTCTCAGATATTGCAAATAGGCAGAAATAGTAAAAAATAATTTTTAAACTCTATCGAATAGAACAAAGCCAACCACATACTCCTGGTTAGTGTAGGCTGCAGCATCTGTTGATGATTTTCTGGTTCCTTGATCACACTGAGGTTTCTGCAAGCCAATTGTCCACTTAATCCTTTGCCTTTCTGAATGAGGTGCTATTCAGTCTCTTCTGAATTCCAAATGAGTCTGCTGTTTTATTGGAAGTGGGAAGTAAGTGGATGGCATATTTATATTCATCACAATTTATTGGTTTTCAAAACTTCAGTATACAGGGTGCTCCCACTTCTCACCAGCATCATGATACTTGGGTCTCACAATAGGCGTGTGAGGTAGGCAGGGCAGTTATGATCACCCCACTTTGATGTTGAGGAAATTGAGGCTCAGAGACACACAGCGACTTGCCCAAGATCACACCACCAATATAAGTGTGGAGCTGGAGCTTGAACCCTGAGATTCTGGCTCCAGTGCCTGTGTTTTCTCCAGAGCACCAAAACATAGTGCATTGTGGGAGGCGGAAAGTTTCCAACTCTGGCTCCTGTGGCCCCTGGCAAGTTTGACCTTGCTAGGCCTCAGTTTCCTGTCAGGAACACTGGGATAAAAGTTCCCACCATATAGGGTTGCTGCAAAGAGCAAATGAGGTAACGGGCACTGAGTGTTAGGCACAGAGAATATTCCCACAATGGAATCGCATGTAACAGTCAAAATGAATGAACACAATGACAAGCAGCAATATGAATAAATCTTAGCAGCATCATATTAAAGAAAAAAGTCACAAAATGTTACTTATAGCACTATATTATTTTAATATATTTTAACACTAAAAATTTAAAATAATATTTTCAGGAATACATCTTGTATACTATAGTACTAAAACTACATACAAGAGAAAGCAAGGGCATGATAAACACAGTGAGATTGGGCCAGAGAGGCAGGAGGGCGGGATCATAAAGTTAGACCTAAGATAGTGTCAAGATCCTGGCTTTTGCTTTGAATGGTAGGTTTGTGGATGCTTACACCATTATCAAAAATAACTATGGCCTGGCGCGGTGGCTCACTCCTGTAATCCCAGCACATTGGGAAGCTGAGGCTGGCAGATCACGATGTCAGGAGATTGAGACCATTCTGGCCAACATGGTGAAACCGTGTCTCTACTAAAAATAGAAAAATTAGCTGGGCGTGGTGGCACGTGACTGTAATCCCAGTTACTTGGAAGCTGAAGCAGGACAATCACTTGAACCAGGGAGTCGGAGATTGCAGTGAGCCAAGATGGCGCCACTGCTCTCCAGCATAGCAACAGAGCAAAACTCCATCTCAAAAAATAGATAGATAGATAGATAGATAAATAAATAAATAAATAAAAATATGGCAATCATGGGCCAATGATGAGAGTATCTCATGAAGCAAGGATTAGGATTAATTTTTGTCCACCTGAGGTCCTATTTTTATTTATTTATATTTTGAGACGGAGTCTTGCTCTGTCGCCCAGGCTGCAGTGCAGGGGTGTGATCTTTGTTCATTGCAGCCTCTGCCTTCTGAGTTCAAGCAATTCTTCTGCCTCAGCCCCCCTTCCCTCCTCCCCAGAGTAACTGGGACTACAGGCATGTGGGTTTTTTGTTTTCTTGGGAGTCCTTTGTTTAGTAAAGACGGAGTTTCACCATATTAGCCAGGCTGGTCTTGAACTCCTGACCTCAAGTGGTCCGCCCACCTTAGCCCCACAAAGTGCTGGGATTACAGGCATGAGCCACTGCACCCAGCCACGGGGTCCTTTTTTTTTTTTTTTTTTTTTTTTGTGAGACGGAGTTTCGCTCTTGTTACCCAAGCTGGAGTACAATGGCACGATCTTGGCTCACCGCAACCTCCGCCTCCTGGGTTCAGGCAATTCTCCTGCCTCGGCCTCCCAAGTAGCCAGGATTACAGGCACGCGCCACCATGCCCAGCTAATTTTTTGTATTTTTAGTAGAGACGGGGTTTCACCATATTGACCAGGGTGGTCTCAATCTCTTGACCTCGTGATCCACCCGCCTCGGCCTCCCAAAGTGCTGGGATTACAGGCTTGAGCCGCCATGCCCAGCCCTATTTTTTAAAAGAAGTAAAAGTGTTAGGCACAGTACCCATCATGTAGGAAGTGTTCAATATATGTTACCTGTTATTATTAGATATCTTTAATATTATTAATGATATAACCCACATACCCCTAGTCAGAGGCTTTGCTGTGAGCCCAGGGAGGTTAGTGAGATGGGTTAGACATCTCAAAAGCAGAAATCCCCAGCCCTATCTAGGCCTCAGGCCAGGCACCTGACCTAGTGAATGAACAGCAGTTAGGGAATGGTCAGAGGAACTCCTGCTGGTTCCAGCAAGTTCTGCAGGTAGGGGACGCCTATAAGAAGAAGGCCAGAAAGTAGCTAGTGCTGTGATTGAAAACTTAGGCTCTGAAGTGAGGTCTAGGTTTGAATCAGCCTGCTAGCTGTGTGCCTTTCGACAAATGACTGTGCCTCTCTGAGCCTCACTTGGCTCATGTGTAAATATCAGGTAAAAACAGAAGCTACCTCACAGGGACATTATGAGGAGAGTAAGTAAGTAATCCATGCAAAATGCTTAGCACAACATCTGGAACATCACGTTAGAGCTTGAAATAGTACCTGCTTTTACTATCAGGCATCCCAGACCACTCCCTGGGACTGCGCTGCTTCCCCACGCCATTGGTGAAGGAGACGGTGCAGGCTGCTGGATGCGGAAACAGCTGCCATCTTGTGTGTGGACTGCGCGTGTGTGTCACAGTTTTCCACTTCCTCCTGGACCCATTTCCTTTGTGAGCTCAACCAGGAGGAATCCGCAGACAAAGGAACAATTCTGGGAGAGCCCAGTCCCACAGCCAAAAGCTATTTCCTCAGAAGCGGGTGTCCTTCCCCCACCCCCTCCCGTGTGGTCTGGAAATGGCTTGGGGAGAAGCAGCTAAGGCTTCCCTGGAGGACCAGAGCTGAGAAACGAAGTGCCCCAAGTGATGGCCCTCCTGGTGGAGGACGGGAACCTGGGAAGAGCTGCTGCAAGGAAGGTCATTGAGGATGCGGGCTTCCCTGAGCCTGTCACCCTCGCCTGACTTCTGGGAAGAGTGGCGCCCAAAAACTCCCCGTGACCTCCCTGTCTTCCTGAAATAACAGCACCTCAGAGACTGGCCCTCTACCATCTCTAATCATAATCCCTACGATTTGCCAGCCTTTTCCCAGCCATTCCTCATTTCCCCCTCACACGAACCTGTACATGGGCTTTCTAAGCCCCTTCTTACAGAAGAGGAAAATGATTCTGAGGGGGTTAAGTAACTCACCCGAAATTACATCCTGGCAAATAGGAGGAGTTAGAGCCCAAACCAAGTCCTCTAATTCCAGAATTCTTCCCACTATTTTTTGCCTTCTCCCTTCATGAATGTTTCTGTGTTTCTATCCTGTGGAGTCAAGTTTGTACTATTCTCTTAAGCATAAAAGGATATTCAGTTTCCTGCAATCGCTGTAATTAACACACACAAAAGTCTTCCAAGGTGACCTCACTACCCCTGCCCTCCCTCACACAGGGGCTATATTTAACTCTTGGAAAGCACTAAGACGAAGGCATTGGCTTTGCAGCTGGGCTTTTTTTCCGCCCCTTTGTCATTCTTTCCCAGCCTGCATGCACAGTGGGCTTCCCCATCCAAGCTGGGAGAACAGGAAGTGTTTGTCTTAGTGATAAACAATGCGAGTCCAACCAGTGCCATCTCCTTCCACGTTCTGCCCACTGTTTGGCCTTCCTTTGGACTCAGAGAGAAGTGCCTGTAAATTCAGAGGGAGGAAGGGAGATATCCTAATGGCCCCAGCTGGGTAGATTTGAAACAACTCAGAAGAGTCTGTGGACAGGGTATTTCTCAACCCACGAAGTGAAGGGGCAGTTCTGCCAGCCTCATCTGAGGAGCTGGTGACCTCTCTGCAGAGTCAACCCAGAGCTGGACACAGACAGAAGAAGCATCCTGAAGGAAAACTGGGGAAGGCATAACAACTAGACTCCAGTATTCTCATGTGTAAACGGGGCTAACCCACCTCATTGTAAGGCTTAATTCATATGAATCATACATGTAAATCACTTAACACACAGTATGACTTATAGTAGTAATGGAAGAGTAATGGAGATAGCTAACGTTTACTGAGAGCTTACTGTGTGCCAGACACTGTTCCAGGCACAGTCACATGTCGGGGCCTGTTCCTGCTGGTGAGGTAGATGTGCTCACTTACTGATCCGTGTACATGAGGCACGGATAGTTATGTGAGTTTCCCCAGAGGTACACAGTTTGGAAATTGGGAAACAGGAATTAAATTCAGGTGGTTTAGGTTGCTCAATATCTGTTATTATGTCACAATGTATATGTTAGAATTAAAGCCCACCAACTATGAAATGTGCATCACAAAATCAATTGCCAGCCATAGTCACGTGAGGGCTACAAATTCAACAAAATAGGGCATTTGGGAGCCTTGCCAAGTGAAAAATCGGGCTTCTGCCTCCTGTTAAGTACTGGGAGTACTTTTTGTTGCCTGATTGTTTTTTTTTTTTTTCAATCATCTCTTTACTATACTGAGCCACTATGAGGCCAGACATGGTTTTAAAATCACATTAACTGTTAGACTTTATCAACTCTTAAAATAAAGTTTGCTCCAAGAATTTATTGTTCCATGTGTACTTAAACATTTGCCCCATGTTTGGCGCTAGCCAAAGCTGGCAATGTTCCTGCACTCAAGGAGCTCAGGCTTAAGTTGTGGAAAATGACAGTCATTAAAAAATGCATAAATAAATACAAAATCTCACCATGTGAAGTGTCACAGGGAGACATACTTGATGCTACCATGGCATAAAATGGGAGGAATAGTGCACTGAAGAGGACAAGGAAGGCATCCATCCCTGAGGAAGTCAGGGTTGAGAGAGGGCTAAAGAAGGTGTTACTGGCTGGCAGGGGAGGGGTGCTCTGATAGGCAAAGGGGACAGATCGTCAAAGTCCCAAGTTAAGAGGCTGAGGAACAGAGCGTGGGGACAGGCTGGAAAGAGGTCTTTCTAGAAAAGCTTGCAGGGTTTGAAAATCATGGGAAAGACTGCTCTTCCTTTCCTTCGTCCTATCCAAGCCCTGAGTTCACATCTGATCAGCATACTGCCTTTCTTTCCAGGGTGACTTGCCTCCCCTCTGGTATAATGGGTCATAACCCACTAATATGCTCGCTTGTTAAAACACAGTATGCAGAAAGTTGTCTCTAAAATCATGATCAAAAATGTTCAAAGTAATGCACTGGTTCTTTCTCCAGAACAGGAGCCTTTATGAGATGGAAATTGTGTCATTTTCCTTTGCATAAGAAAGGTAATTTGAGTAAACCACAAGAAAAATTGTAGACCCTTCATAAAACCACAGTCTCACAGCTCTCCTTTTTCCATTTTTAAATGGTGCTGGTTGCATTTACTCTGACTTTGAAAGCAAAGAAGGATACATTATCTTTGTGATCTCTGTAAATAAGCTGGTCACATAGTGAGGTGGGGAAAAAAGAAGCTGTATATTTTCCTGCTGCTTTGCATTTAATGAATGTGTAATTTGCAAGCTGTTTCCAAGCGTTTTTGGACATTCCAGCGTCTAAAAGGTACACAGGAATGAGCTCATGAGTCCAAGTACCCAGCATTGGGCCAGTTTGATAGTAGCCAATACAGCGTTTATTATTCTTGTGGCTTGCTGAAATTTAATTCCTCACTTGTCTTTTGTTTTGAACTCATTATCTTTGTGATCTCTAAATCAATCTGACCTTCTGTGTGCTAGTGTCCTTACTGGCTGGGACAAATACCTCTTGCTTAAAGGTTTCACTCAGGCTGCAGCAGGGATGTGAACCAGATAGCAAGTGGTAGTACTTGTTATGGTAGCTTAATTTCTACTAACATCTTATTTTGATTTCCATCATGTGGGGAGGAGTGAGGAGAAGATAGAAAAGTGATCTTACTCCTAGTTGGGTACTCACCAGGAACAATAAGGACTTAGCGGTCTAATCTTAGGTATATTTTAAGTAGGTTTCTAAATTTATTTGAAAAACTTTCTTGCTACCCAGAGAATGATTATCCCTCATCTTGGGTTTCTGAGCCTCTCTGTCTCACTTAAAACATTGAAAACTTATAAACAATGATTAGTCCATTTCTTCCTGTTGTATCTTTTTCCCATCATTGGAATTCACCTCCCTAGGATTCAAGTAAACCAAGCAAGATAGATGGAACTTATTCGTGGTTCTTAATAAACTTGAGACATAAAGACATAAAGACTCCTGATGCCCAAGTCTGCCCTCAGAAAGCACAGATGACCTGAACCGAGAGCAAAAACAGGAGAGGGGGGCAGCTTAGGAACTAGGAACAAAATTTTGCCTGACTAGGGACAGTAGGGACCCAGGATTCCTCGGTTACATGACTGCTCCTCCCTCTAGAAGATATTGTCTCCTCACCTTGCATGGAGGGGGTCCTTGGGATGTCAGCAGCCTGAGGGAAGGAGCTCCGCCAGCTCCTTGTGCCACAGCCATCTGAAGCTCAGTGTCAGGGCCAGAGCCATGAATAGTCCACAGGATGAGGCTTGCAGAGTCCCACCATGCCCTCTTGTCCCCATACCCTCCTCCTTCGTGCCTACCACTGCACCTGAAACTCCATGGGGCAGTCACAGACTAATGAAGAGAGCAGCCATCGAGTGCCTGAGCACCATACACATCAGTTCATTTCATCTTCACCATGAGCTTGTGAAGCAGCTACTGTGATTACCTTCACTGTTTGCAGATGAAGAATTAGAAGGGTAGGAAAGTTTAGAAATTTCCCCCAGAAGCCCACAAATAGAAAATGACAGAGCTGGAAGGGGAGCCCAAATTGTGCAATCCTGTGCTCTTAGCCACTCTCCTATGACTAATCTTAAGCATCAAGCCTTGTGTAAGTATTATGTGAATTAACACAAAATACTTTTCCCCCAGCTGGTTGTGCGAATAACTAAGTCAAATAACCTCTTGGACACTCACTTGCTACATGTTTAATACAAGAGGGTTAGACTAGGCTCTCAAAATATTATATTCACTGAGTGAATGTTCATTGGGAATCTGCCGCATAGTGATTGAGACACAGACCCTATACTTGTGGAGCTTGTTACAACTATAGCAAATCTGTTCCTAGAGCTATCTGATCAATACTTTGGAGTCTGCATAGTTCTGGGGAGTATTAGAAAATAACAACAATGAAGAAACAAATGCAATATGGCTATCAGTTCGTGAACGTTTGTTCAAGGCATGGTGCCATGCAAAGTGCTTCATAAGCATAACCTTACCTAGTTTCCCAAGCCTTTGCAGTTGGGATCCTATTATTCTCATTTTGCCTATGATGAAACCAGGGCTCAAAATTTCTAATGTGGCCATCATTCTAGGTGGCAGTGCAAGAATGCCAGCGTCCATGTGGGCAACCCCAAAGCCCTAGCCACTGCCCTACTCTAAGCAAGACTCCATGCTCCATCTATTTATAATCTTCAGGGGCTCTTATTCCCACCTTGACTCTCAGTTATTTAGAAGAGGATATCTAAAGATAATTTTGTAAGGAATAGGAGAGGTTTTCCCACATTCCTTATGTTCATAGATGTCCTCTGTAGCACTTTTTTCTGGTGGAGTATTTTGCAGAGGTTGAACCTTGGACTGCCCGCATCACAATCACCTGGAGTACCTGTAAAAATGCAAGTACCTGGATCCAAGATGGGCCTACCAAATTAGACTCTCTGGAAAGGAAGTCTGGGAATGTGCATTTTCAACAATCCCATTGGAGGAATCTTTTCTTACCAAAATTTGAGGCTCTTGTCTTGATGGTCTCTATGAGCCCTAGCAGAATCACTTGTCATATGCCTTATATCCATATGACCTCTCCAATATAAATTCTCTAATGTTTTACATCTCTGTGGTTTGAATTCTGTAGCATTAAAGATGAAGCTGTCATCAAACTTCTGTATTCACTGTGACTGAAAGCTAGCTGCTTGGGGTGAGCTCTGTATTGTTCTGGAAGAGCCCAGCACTGGCTGAAAGGTTTCTTATATCCATGATGTATATCAGGTTTTCTCTGGGATGAGATCCCTGCTATTAATTCGGGTATTTGCTTTGAGTAGTTTATTTTTCTTCTATGAGATCTTCACAGTTGAAGCTCTGAAGTTCAAACAGGCCCAGTGAGGAGAGGGCCTTCATGCAGGAATTTCAGCCACACATGAAGGTCTCACCCACAGGTGAACGTATCCCCAGATCAAGAGCCTCATGAAGTCATGGCCCAGAGTGCTCCACCGGAGGTCTGTGAGGAAGCCCAGTATTCACATCTGCCCACCTCCTCCCAGCCCCAGCCTGGCCTCCTGGCCTCTGCCGCACTGAGCTTGGCTGAAGTCTTCTGATGGAGCATTCAGGTGCAAGGTCAGACAGGCAGGGGTTCAAGGCCTGGCTTTACTGCTTACCGACTAAGTAACTTCACTTCTCTGAGCCTCCATTTCCTCCTTTGTAGGGCATTGGAGGATTAAATGAGATAATGTGCATTAACTGCCCAGCTCAGGGTAACTGCTCAGCTCCAGGGAATGACTCTGGCAGGTTCAGTGCAAGCCACGCTTTGCATCATGGTCCCCCTCCCTCTGCCCCTGCTGCCTGCCAGATCTGTTCAGGTCACAGAAACCCCACGAGGACTGGCAGCCCCTCATTCTCCGTCTGCTTCTTTCAGATGCACTCAGTCCCTTTCTTCTCCTTTGGTCTGCTTGAACTTTGGTGATCAAATCTCAGTTAAAGGAAGAGCACTTAGATATCAAGGTCCAGTGTTAAGAATCTCATCAAAGACCAGGAAGGAAACAAAAAAGGTATGACAAAGCTTGGGTGCTAAAGCTCAGGTTTTCAAATGCAGAGCACTCACACAGAACCTAACCGTTCTTACTATAACAAACCTTAAATTAGAAACAGTATAGCATTTAGAAGCCAGAAAGCTGCCACACTTAGCATTTACTGATAGCAACAAGAAATTGTTGAAACCTCGCAGCAAAAAGAAAGAGACAGAAGGAAAGAAAGAAACAAAAGAAAAGAGGGAGGGGAACAGAAAAGGAAAAAAGAAGAGAGTGGAGAGAGGAAGGGAGGGAAGGGGAAAGGAAGGAAGGAAAAAGGTGGGGGGACAGATCTTAAAAACCCAAAAACTTTAGCAATTAGTCATTCATTGGGGGACAGCAGTTTTTAAAGTGCAGCTAGGGATGAGGGGGCTGTCTGGGGGCAGTCCCAAGATGTTTTCAGGGATTTGTAAGGTCCAAACAACTTCTGTGTAATACTAAGACATTATATATCTTTTTGCTACTATTCTCTACAAGTTTACAGTGGAGTTTTCCAAGCACAACCTGTGATGAAGGGGTAACTTTGAAGGCTAGTGGGATAAGTATCTGTGTGTTCTTGTGTTTCATAATTTCTCAGTTTTCATGCTAATACAGTAAATATTGATAGATACAACCCACATAGAACAAAAGCAATTTGGGAACCTCAACAATTTTTTTAAGACAGGGTCTTGCTCTTTTACCCAAGCGGGAGCACAGTCAGGACTCACTACAACCTCTACCTCTCAGGGTCAAGAGATCCTCCCACCACGGCCTCCTACGTAGCTAGGACTACAGGCACATGCCACCACTCCCAGCTCATTTTTTGTATATTTTTGTAGACGGTGTTTTACCATGTTGCCTAGTCTGGTCTCAAATTCCTGAGCTTAAGTGATTGGCTCATCTCGACTTCCCAAAATACTGAGATTACAGGCATGAGCCAACACACCTGCCCCCCATAATTTTTTAAAGTATAAAAGGACAATGATACCAAAAAGCTTCAGAATGACTGGTATAGGGATAAACAGTCTAGTGCACCCCTGTGGAAGAGCAGAGACATATCATGTGATTTTGAATGTGAGTTGTGGCTGCAGGCCACAGGAGTGCTCCCAGGCCACCTCTGACTGCCTTCTTGCATCTGCCGTGTCCTCCTTTGTGAGTAGTTACCTATGAGTAGTTACACATGTGTGTGTATAAGAGACAGCAAAAGAATGTCACTGGGACAATTGGAACAATCTCTTATTTATTTTTTCTAATCCCTACCCAGGGGCCCAGCTGACACATAATTAATTAGTGCCCAGTAAGTGCTTTGGAATTGAGTTAACCAACATTTGGTGTGCTATTAGTCTGTTCTCATGCTGCTATTAAAAAGAGGTTTAATTGACTCACAATTCAGCATGGCTGGGGAGCCCTCAGGAAACTTACAATCAAGGGGAAGCAAACATTTCCTTCTTCACATGGCAGCAGCAAGGAGAGGTGCCAAGCAAAAATGGGAAAAGCCCCTAATAAAATCATCAGATCCCATGAGAACTCACTCACTATCAAGAGAACAGCAGCAAGGGGATAACTGACCCCATGATTCAATTACCTCCCTCTGGGTCCCTCCCATGACACATGGGGATTACGGGAGCTACAATTCAAGATGAGATTTGGGTGGGGACACAGCCAAGCCATATCAGTGTGTCTATTGAGGGCGCCAGAGAGGTTTGTGATTCCATTTGAAAAGATTTCCTTAAAAACAACTAAAGTTTGGCTAAAATGATTTTAAAGGATTACCTGCTTTAAAGAGGGAAACATAGCCATCCAGAACCCGTGTATATGTGGCGTGGAGGGGGCTCAGGCCCTGGAGGCTGCAGGATCTCCAGGGACCTTTTGCCTGCACTCTGGAGGGGAGCAGCACCCCCACCAGAGTTATGCCACTCTGATCCCTAGGGATGGATCACACAGACTTGGAATCAGCCTGGCTCCACCTCTCAAGCTGTGCCACCATCCGATAGCTGCCCCAGCCTCAGTGTCATCTTCTGAAAAATAGACATTGGCAGTCCCAATAGGACTGCCCACAGATGTGCCCTGGGATTGGATGGAAAAATGCACAGAACACCCCCCCACCCTCAGTGCCCAGCAGCTGAGAGTGCACATAAGACAGGAGCTGCCCATATCAGCCTTCAGCTCATTGTCAACAAGTCTGGGGTGGTGATGGATTGCCACAGAGACACTGCAGCATCATGCTTTCCTAACAAGGATCACTATCTATACTAAGATTTATATTTAAAAGAAGGTCCTAGTGTGGTCATCTGTTCATTCCTCTCTTGTCAGACACATGAAGAGCACCCACACTGAGCAGGCCCCAGACTAGATGATAAGGAAGCAGAGATTCACAGTCCAGTCCATTCCTTCTAGAGCCTCACTGCCTGCCAAGGGAGGCAGGCACTCAGGGATCAGCACAGATCAGTGCAGTAAATTCTTCAATGACAGCAAGAATAGCTGACTTGTGGTGAGCATTCTCTCTGTGCCGGGTAAAGCCCTTTGCATGCCTGGTGTCATTAATTCTCACAGCCACCCTATGAGGCAAATGCTGTTATTATCCCCCCTTTAAAGGAGGAAACTGAATCACCCACAGGTTAAGTGATTTGCTAATGAATGATAGAGCCTGAATTTGAACCCAGGTGATCTGGCTCCAGGGCCTGTTCTCTTCTGCATGGTGCTGTATCTCCTCCTACACCTCCAGGCCCTGCAGCTCCAGGTCAGTGTCTCCTGTTTCCTCAGGAGGGCCCAGGGTGGAGAACAGCACATGGAGTTAGGAGTCATGGCTGGAGCTGAAGTCCTGGCTTTCCTTCTTGCCTCTGTGTAACTTCAAGCAAGTTATTTATCTTCTCTGAGCCTTAGTGTTTTCATCTACAAGGTAGAGGTGATCATGAGACCTACCTCAAAACTTATTGGTAGGAGCAAAGCAAATACTGTGAGTCAGTATATATCTCTGTGGTTAAAAGAAGAGAATGAAGAAAGTGGCTTCACTGTAGGCTCTGCTAGCTGTGTGATCCTAGAGAAGGTATTTAACCTCCTGGAGCTTTAGCTTCATCCTCCATATAATGGACCTAATAAAATGCTTGATAAGAGATTTGAATGAGACAATAAAATGTAAAAGGGCTGAACACAACAGTAATGATTGTTCAGCACAGGTTGGCTTCTATTATCATGCGTAAGTGCTTAGTGGGTTGCAAAGCAGGACAGTACTACCGCAATGAAGCTGGTCTTTGGCTCTAAGGCAAACCAAGTCCCAAGTTAGTTTTGGGACAGGGAGACATCAATGACATCATGATCTTGGCACGTAGCAGTCCTTAAAGGACTCTGTGCTCTTGCAACTCAGCATGGCCCTGGACAACTAGCATCAGCTGCAGCTGGGCACAGGTCAGAAATGCAGAATCTTGGATTCCACCCCACACCTCCTGAATCAGAATTTGCATTTTGACAAAATCCCCAGGTAATTCTTACACACACTCAAGTTTGAAAAGCACTGACGTCACGTGGAAAGAAAGAATGGCAATGGTAGCATGGAGTGAGAAGGGTTAATGTTTAGTTTGGCTGCAGCCAAGGCAACGGAAACAGAAGGTTCCAGAGATTGAAGTGCATCAACTGATGGGACAGGAAGGCTCCCTTTCCTGCCTGTATCCTGGATGGCCAGGGGCTCCGGCCTGAGACCTGTGCTGAGCTTTGAGCTGCAGTGAGAAAGGACCCTGGTCCAGCAAAGCAGAGGGCAATCTGGAACACGGGGAGGCCTGAGAGCCTCTGCTTGGGGCTGCCTGGGCTCAGCATTGCCAGGTGAGCCCAGGGAGGTCCAATCCTTGGGCCAACGCCATCTGAGGTAGAGTGGGGAGGAGACCCAAAGAAACACCACGGGACTACCTGAGCAGGACCCTCCCATGGGAGCTGGGTGGCCAGTGCTGGGACAGCTGAGAGCCCCCGGGTCTGCCTGCGCACCTGGACCTGCCCTCTCTCCCCTGCCACCCTGCTGTAGGTGGTGAGGGGCCAGGCTCCCAGATACAGAGCTGTGACTGTGCCCATCTGCCTTCCTCCGCAGTGCTGGAGCAGCTGCTCCCAGAGCTCACTGGGCTGCTCAGCCTCCTGGACCACGAGTACCTCAGCGATACTGCCCTGGAGAAGAAGATGGCCGTGGCCTCCATCCTGCAGAGCCTGCAGCCCCTTCCAGGTCAGCCACCAGCAGCCTTCCTGGAAGAGTGCCACTTATGCAGGACAACAAAACCTCCCTTCACCCCGACTCAAGAACATGCAGGAACCGTCTGCCCCACCCCCACCCCAGGGGCTGCTGCAGGAGGAAAGCTAAGCCCTGGACACAGCGACCAATGCATTCTATGCATGCTCTTGCCCAATGTCCTCCTCCGCCAGAGCCCCACCTCCCCACCGACAGCCCTGGCTGTGCTCTTTGTACTTCTTTACCCCCGCCCTCCACACACATATGCACATACACATACAACACACCCCCCACACTGATCTACAACACACACACACACAGCCCCTCACACAACTCTACATGCTCCCATGCCCCACACACATCCACCACACCTGACACATGACACATATACAACCTCACATAAGCCTGGCAGCCCCAATAATCTGTCTCCATGCTTGGCTTCTGGGCATCCTTTTACTTAGAGAAAGAGATCTTCAATAACATCGTAAAAACTAAAAGTTGGAAAACCAGTGAAATAATTTAGGACATGAATGCACTTTGCAAAGTGAGCACTGTGTCCCGTGTGGGCTAGAAGTATGAGTGGGGTGAAGGAGACCTGACCCCTCCACCTTCACAGCTGGTGTGTCCCCCTTCTTCCTCACAGCAAAGGAGGTCTCCTACCTGTATGTGAACACAGCAGACCTCCACTCAGGGCCCAGCTTCGTGGAGTCCCTTTTTGAAGAATTTGGTAAGCGACCCTCTCCCAGCCTCAGCTACAGAGCCATCCCTCTCTCCCTGTGTGTGTGGCAGGGTCCCAGGACTGGGCTGGGCCTGGCTCTAACATCATTAAATCGCTTTGGGCAAGTCCTTGACCCCTCTGGGCTCTGCCAGCTCTGAAAGTCTAATCAAAGTCTGCATGGAAATAGGAATTCATCTTAGAGATTTGAGGAATGTTAGGGATGGCCATGCGATCCAAAGAAGGCATGGCACATTAGGTTGTTTCCTTGCCGGCCATGCCCAGGTGATTACCACTAGAGACACTGGGCTGAGCAGTGCAGTGGCTCAGCAGAAATGAGAGCTTGCATGGCTGCATGCAGAGTACCTGCTGTCCTAGCCCTTTCCTGAGGGAACACAGCCCTGTTCGACATAGAAAGAAAGCTACAGGCCCAGCGAGAGAGCATTGGGGACTCACAGACAGGGAGCACACTGTGCCTTCATGACATAACCCTCAAAGATTTCCAAAGTACCATAACAAATATGATTTTATTTGATCCTCCCTGCAATCCTGGAAGACAGGCAAGGCAGACATCATTGCAGCCAGCATACACATGAGTTTCAGAGTCATAAGTCATTTACTTAGGGTTATTAATGGAGGGGTGGTAGAGCCCAACCTCACACTCAGGCCTCCTGACCCCAAATCCAGCCCTCTTCCCCTGGGCTAGGCTGCTCATCCTTGGCTTTCTCTGCCCAATGGCCTAACCCTGTGTAGACTGTGACCTGAGTGACCTTCAGAACATGCCAGAGGATGAGGGGGAGCCCAGCAAAGGAGCCAGCCCTGAGCCAGCCAAGAGCCCATGCCTGAGAAACGTGAGTCATGACCTGGGTTCCCATACCTCAGGGCCTCTGTCCCTCAGGAGGAGGCAAGGGAAGCTCTCCCCTTCATGCTGGGTGCCCTCCTGGCAGTTCCGGACCCTGTTGACTCTCTTAGGTTTGGGTGAGGACACAGGCAGCACTGTGTGAACATTTCAATGGCCTGTGACATGCTCACTGTATGTTATTTTCCTTATTTCTTTTATTTTTTATTTTGCCACCTTCCTGACTGGGAAGTCACTGTGTTCGTGCTGAGCAGGGGGAATGTGGTGAACTTCTCTGTGCCCTCAGGCCCAAAGGATATCACCACCCCAACTTCTGTTGCATAACATAAGCCAGGCTATAGGAAAAGCTCCAGACCAGGAGTTGGGTGACCTCTGTCTGCCCTATGACACTGCCATGTAGCCTTGGGCAAGTCGCTTCTCTTCTCTGAGCCTGAGTTTTTCACCTACAGAATGAAAGACTGGACCAGCTGTAGGATGCCCAATCCTGGGGCCATGGAATTACAGCAAGGGGCTCATAATCACAAGAAGTTCTGTCAACTGTGTAATTCATTGGCATCATCACCAGCAATGGTACCAGTCACTAATAACTTACTATGTCCTTTACATGCTGACAGCAACTCAGTGAGGTTGGCATGATTGTTATCCCCATTTTACAGATGAGGAAACTGAGGCTCAGAGAGAATGAGTGATATGCCCCATGTCCCACAACTCATATGTGGCAGAACTTAGCTGTAAAGCCATGGTTCCCCTGGCGCAGTTGCTCAGCACTCAGCCGCAGGTGGTCCTGCCTCACTAAAGAACAGGGCTCACGCTTCCTTATGCTACTGCACTCGTGTGTATGTAGATGTGGTTACAGAGTAGTGCAGAGCTCACAGTAGTTTTTCGTAATTCTGTATGTGCTCCATAAAAAGTATGACTACTACTATTTGGCAGTCCACAAAACTTGCAGACATTCCAGGGGAATGCTGATGATTAAAAAAATTGGGTTAAGAAGCACTGGATAATTATGCCCTAGGGTTTTGCCAGCTCTGCAATTCTATTAAAAAGTATGGCTTCACATTTAGACTGCCTCCTGCCTTCCACGAGCTCCTGCCTTCTTCTCCCTCAGCCTCCCTCTCCCCACCCTGCTCTGCTCCCCTAGCCCTCTTTTTTGTCCCCTTGCAGGCAGCTGACCTGCCTCCACCACTCCCCAACAAGCCTCCCCCTGAGGACTACTATGAAGAGGCCCTTCCTCTGGGACCCGGCAAGTCCCCTGAGTACATCAGCTCCCACAGTAAGTTCTGGTCCCCTTGGTGGGGCTGGGGACTTCCCCTCCCTGAGAAGCCAGATCTAAGTTCCTCTGTATCCTGCGGCGGGAGCTGGAGCTGCAAGCCTGTCACCATCCCAACCATGTCACCACTGGCTGAGGAGAAGCTTCCCTGGGCACCTGGCCTCTTCAGTGAGAGTCTGGGTAGACCATTGGATATGGCCCCAGGGGCTGGGGTCTTGAGTTCTAGTCCCAGATTTCTGTGGCCTTGGAAAATCCCCTTGACCTCTACGGATCTCTGTTCTTCCACCCTTAAAAAAGAGGAACCAGATACACCTGTGTCAGTGTGCTAGGAGGCGGCTACATAGATGACCACCATTATACTGTTCCCCCTACTAAAACTGCCAACCCAAGCGTGGTGGTGAAATTGTTTCAGTAGAATCACATCCTACAGGTGGATTAGGTTGTCAGGTCAATGCATAAAATAAAAAGCACATGGTCTAAACTACAGGTTGTCAGAGTAGGGTGGGGGGGACCTAGGGGTTCATAAGATGATGTAGGCAGAAACATCAGAAGCTTTACTTCTGTTTAGTTCAAGACATCTTTTAATAAATTCCATGTAAATGTTTTGTCGTGTTTATGATCTGATAATAGCATATTTGTTTTTAAAAATTACATATACATATATAACATACAAAAATAAATATAAAGATATGTATGTATTTTTACTAGGAGCTGGGTGCAATAAAATGATTTAGTGGGCACTGGTACAAGTTACCACTGAAAATCTCTTAACTGGCCATAAAGGAGAGCCTGTGATCTTTTCATTCCTCCAGCACTGCAACACATGGACGTTCTTTTGAATGAAGAGCAGATGAAATCACTTGTTTGGGTAAAAGGATTTAACATTACATATAAGAAACTATATGCTCGTGTTTGGATGGCTCAGAATGAGTAGTTGAATTTGTATAAGATAATGTTTGTATGATGCTACTCTGTCATTCAGCAGCACAGTGACATGTTCTCCAACCACCAAAAAATAATCAAATAGATCTGTCTCTGCTGATGAATTCATTTTAGAATTGATCTAATCAATTCTAAATCACGAGGTCAGGAGATCGAGACCATCCTGGACAATATGGTGAAACCCTGTCTCTACTGAAAATACAAAAATTAGCTGGGAGTGGTAGTGCGTGCCTGTAATCCCAGCTACTCGGGAGGCTGAGGCAGGAGAATTGCTTGATCGGCACAGACAGATCTGTTTTATTATTGTCATTGAAAACATCAAATACAGAATATTGTATACAACAATTCCATTTGTTTTTTAAAATAGGGTACACACACACAGATACACACACGCATGCATCCCTTTTAACAATTTTTTGAGGATATGCAAGGCACTATTAACAGGATTTTCCTGTGGGAAATTAATAGAAATATGGGTGAAGGGAACATATTTTTTCATTCATACTCTTTGTGTTACTGTTTGTGCTTTTTACCATGGGTGAATTTTTTTGTTGTGGTAAAATACATGTAAGATTAACTATTCCACGATTTCAAACTGTCCAACAAGAGGCATTTAGTGCATTCACAGTGTTTGCAGCCACCATTTTCTAGTCACCAAACGTTGTCATCACCCCAGACACCTCATGGGGAGAAACCTAAGCAGTCACCCCCATTCCCCATCCCACCCCCAGCCCCTGCTAACCACCAATTCACTTTCTGTCCAAATGGATTTGCCTATTCTGGACATTTCACATAAATGGAATCATACAATCTGTGGCCTTTTGTGTCTGGCTTCTCTCACTTAGCATGTTTTCTAGGTTCATCCACATTGTAGCATGCCTCAGAATTTCTTTCCTTTCTATGGCTGAACACTAGTCCACCGTACAGATAGACAACTTTGTGCTTATCCATTCCTCAGCTGATGGAGCTTGGGCTGTTTGCACCTTTTAGCTATGGTGCTTGGACCAGGTAATCCACAGCCCTCTTCCGCCTTGATAGTCTGAGGTTCTGTTACCGCAAACAGCTGTTGGGATGTAACTTTATTTTACGTACTCAAGGACAGGGGACAAAGTACTGCTGGGCCTCAAATCCCAGATCAAGCCTATTGGCTAGTTGGGGCTCCTTTACCTCCCAAGAGAGCTCACCTCCCTCTCAGACAAGGCAGAGAAGCCACCTCCCAGAAGCAGCTGGAATCCTGGGGCAGAAGGAAAGGGAGGGCTTCAGGAAGGGCAGGGCACCCTGTCCAGGGAGAGCACACCAAGCCCCTCAGGGAGTATCCTTCCTCTCACACAGTGTCCAGCACTACCAGGTGTCTTAGCAATGTGTTCCCATGCCCCCTCACCCTTCCCCACATCACACCTCTAACCCTGACACCCCTGTTCACCTCCCAGAGATGTCCAGTGTCTGAAGCCTCAGGGTGCCTGCTGGAAAGGCGGGCTCCGAGCCTCACTTGGGAGATAGAACTGTGTGTCCCAGTCACTGGGAATGTCAGTGCTGCCGTCCTCAGGAAACAGATGCGCAGGAGGGGCTAGGAGCCCAGAGCAGCGTTCTGAAGAGCAATGTGCTATGAGAGTGAGTTGGACTGGGTGAAGGAAGGCTTCCTGGAGTGGGGGATATGCGCCATCCCCTGAGCAGGCACTCTTAGTTCTGATCCAGGTTCTGTCACCAGCAAACGGTGTGTGGCTTGTTTCTTGTCTGTAAAATGGAACTGATATCTACCTCCCTGCCTAGTGGGAATCAAAGGAGACAATCACAGTAACAACAGCTGGCATTTGTTTAGCATGCTGTGTGTGCCAGGCGCTGTCCTGAGAATCAACATGCATTGTACCACTAAGCCAAGGTGGGAATTGCTCAGGTCACTTTACAGATCAAGAATCTGAAATGAGGAGAGACTTTTCTTTTTGAGGTCACTCAGTAAATGATAAAGATAGGATTTGAACTCAACTCTGATTGATACCAAAGTACATGCTCTTAACCATCTGAACTTCAAAGTATGTTCCAGGGACTGCCTGCATCAAAATAACCTTTCTAAATAATTATTAAATAAATTTGTTCCATCTCATTGGAGTTCAGCATAGTTTCTATCTTTACATATGTTTAGGATTTTCCGATTAGTCATTTTTAATGCAGATTGCTCAACCCGGCCCACCCCAGTGAACCAGAATCTCTGGGGATACAGCCCAGGGGTCTGCATTTTCAAACAAGTCCCAGGTGATTCTGACACAAAATACAGCTTGAGACATCCCACTAACTGTCACTGCACCATACTACCTCCCAGCTCCAAATGGGAAGTTGTGAAAATCCACACACATAGTTGTTGCAATCACTATTATGTGCAATATTATCTCCTCTAGTCCAGTTCTTTCTTTGCAGTCTCAGAGGCTTAGAAGGTGAATGATTTTCACAACAAGAGGGAGCAGATGTATTAGGAAGTGAGAGGAAGGGCTAAGGTGGAAGAAGATGAGAAGGCAGAACAGGAAGGGAGGTCTCAGCCCAGGCAGCTGGTACATCGCTATGCTCTGGGGTCACAGAGGAGGAGCTGACCACTCACTGCCTGAGAAAGTCAGGAAAGATCTTTGATCTGGGTCTTAACGGATGAGTAGAAGTCCTCAGTAGAAGATAAGAGAGTACAGGCAACAACATGAACACAGGCCGGGAGATATGATAGCCCAGCAGGGCAGTTTCTGGTGACAGGAGCAGAGGGACTATGGGGAGCTAGAACAGATGAGATGCAGAGAAGAGGCCTCAAACCCTGGCCAGAGCTGCTCAGAACACCTGCTGTCTCTTCCCTGAGGAGGAGCATGGGTGTCAGGGTCTCCCTAGTCCTAGCCCCTCTGGAGTCTGCCTGCATTTCTCCAAAATACATCTCTTTCTGACAATACAGTCTCTTTCTGACACAGATGGCTACAGCCCTGCCCACTCGATTGTGGATGGCTACTATGAGGACGCAGACAGCAGCTACCCAGCAACCAGGGTGAACGGCGAGCTTAAGAGCTCCTGTAAGTACCGGGTGGGTGTCCAGATGCTGGGCAGGGCTTCTGCCCTTGCAAAGAGCAGGACTTGCCCTGGCTCTTAGCATGCATGTGCCCACCAGCCTCTCACCCAGGCCATGGTCTCCAGAGAGGCCCAAAAACCCTTGTTTTGGGTGACCCCAGCACTCAGTGGAAAGACTACTGGAACGGGAGTCAGGAGGGCTGGATGTAACCCTTTCCCTGACTCTTAGTAACTGATCTTAGGTGAGTAATTTCTTTTCACTGTCTCAAGTTTCCTGATCTATAAAATGGAGATTTGCTGGGTTGTTGTGAGAATAACCAGAGACAAGAGATGTCAAGATGAAGGGGTAATGACAAGAGCAGAAATGTACTGAGCATTTATTGGGTGCCAAACAGTTGGCTAAATGCTGCCCATGCACTGGTCTTCAAGTAGCCAGCTGAAGTAGGACTATCAATTATTCTGGGAGGGATAGCCTGGGGAGAAATGCCAAATGTGGGTGAAGGGGAGGAAGGCAGCGATACACACTGCCATGTGTGTACCTATGCAACTGTCTTGCATGTTCTGCACATGTACCCCAAAACCTAAAATGCAATTAAAAATAAATAAATAAATAAATAAACAATTATTCTGGCCACTTAACTGATGAGGACACTGAAGCTCTCAGAAGGGAAGTAACCAAGTCGCAAAGCAAGGGATAAATCAGCACAAAACAGTGCAAAAGTAGGGGCCAGCCAGGTGCAGTGGCTCACACCTGTAATCCCAGCACTTTGGTAGGCCAAGGCGGGTGGATCACCTGAGGTCAGGAGTTCAAGACCAGTCTGGCCAACATAGTAAAACCCTGTCTCTACTAACAATACAAAAAATTAGCCAGGTGTGGTGGTGGGTACCTGTATCCCAGCTACTTGGGAGGCTGAGTCAGAAGAATCACTTGAACTTGGGAGGCAGAGGTTACAGTGAGCCAAGATCACACCACTGCACTCCAGCCTGGTGACAGAGCAAGACTCCATCTAAAAAAAAAAAAAAGTAGGGGTCTTAGTTATCAGTGTCATGCCTTATGGCCACACCTTCCTGGCCCCAGGTCCCAGCACAGGGATGGCTTCAGAGGGGTGAGAAAGTGCTTCCCCGGGATGGTACGGTGACGAAACTTTCCCATGATGCCTGTAGACAATGACTCTGACGCAATGAGCAGCTCCTATGAGTCCTACGATGAAGAGGAGGAGGAAGGGAAGAGCCCACAGCCCCGACACCAGTGGCCCTCAGAGGAGGCCTCCATGCACCTGGTGAAGGAATGCAGGATATGTGCCTTCCTGCTGCGGAAAAAGCGTTTCGGGCAGTGGGCCAAGCAACTGACGGTCATCAGGGAGGACCAGCTCCTGGTGAGTGGTCAGCAGCAACCGTGTGCCTCTTGGCTTCACATGGACTTGCATACGGATAGGTCTCTATATACATGTGGATGTGTCTGCCTTGGGCATGACAGGCTGGACTTTGTGTACAGAAGCTCAAAGCCGCCATGCTCCTAAGAGAACGGGACTTTCCCCACTGGAGCAGAATTTAAACACACAGTCTCTCTCTCTCTTTCTCTCTCTCTCTCTCTCTCTCTCTCTCTCTCTCTCTCTCTCTCTCTCTGTCTCTGTCTCCCTCCCTCTCTATCTCCTCCCTCTGTCTCTCCAATTTAAATAAAGACCTGGGCTGGGCACAGTAGTACATGCCTGTAATCCCAACACTTTTGGAGGCCAAAGCAGGTGGATGATTTGAGGTCAAAAGTTGGAGACCAGCCTGGGCAACATGGTGAAACCCCATCTCTACTAAAAATACAAAAAATTAGCCGGGCATGGTAGTGCGCACCTATAGTCATAGCTACTTGGGAGGCTGAGGCAGGAGAATCTTTTGAACCGGGAAGGCCAAGGTTGCATGAGCCGAGATGGTGCTACTACACTCCAGCCTGGGCAACAGAATGAGACTCTGTCTCAAAAACAAAAAAAGACCTGATATAGGCTTTACCATGTTTTTGTTTTGTCAAAAAAAAATTATTATTAAATCTGTGTTGTTTTTCATTATGCAAGTAAATGTGCTTATGTATAAAACTACAGAAAAACAAATGAAAAGTGATTAAAAAAACTACTGACCAAAGGTCAATAATGTCATTGACCAAGAGATGACCACTATTAAGTGTACACATTTCCACCCTCATTTCCATACATCTGTCTTTTGTAAAAGGAATCCCCTACAACACTCATCGTTCTATTACTTGCTTTTTTAAAAAAAGGGTTTTTTATATTTACCATGTCTCAGCTTATCATGTCATACAAGGAAAAGCTCCTTTAATTGCAAAGTAAGAAAATGAACATAATTTCAGAAAGAGAGTAACTCCTCTCCCCAAGCCTTGCTCAACACATATGCTTCTCAAACATGGCCTTTTCTCACTCCAGGACAGCACTAGTGCAAGAGACATGACAAACCTCTTTCCATTCCTACGACTTCTGTATTCTTCTCGACATATTACAGTGGCTAGGACCTCCAGCATAATGCAAACAAGTGGGAGAGCAGACATCCTTGTCTCAGTCTAGAGTTCAAAAGGGAAGTTACTATTAAGGCTGGTTATGGTGGCTCATGCCTGTAATCCCAGCACTTTGGGAGGCTGAGGCAGGAGGATCACTTGAAGCTAGGAGTTCAAAACTAGCCTGGGCAACAAAGCAAGACTCCATCTCTACAAAAAAAATTTTTTAGTTAGCAAGACATGGTGGTATCCACCTATAGTCCCAGCTACTCAGGAGTCTGAGGCAGGAAGATTGCTCGAGCCCAGGAGTTTGAGGCTGCAGTGAGCTGTGATCACACCACTGCACCCCAGCCTGGGTGATAAAGCAAGACCCAGTCTCTAAAAATAATAATAACAATAATTTACAATTAAGAATGACGTTTGCTGTGGGTTGTTTGTAGACAAAACTGTTCCTTGATGTTGCTGCTTTTCATATACGTCTGGAATCCATTTGCTAGTATTTTGTTCAGGGCTTTTGCAAGTGTGTTATGAGAGAAATTAGCCTATAATTTTCTTTTTTCATAACAGGTTCTGGTATGAAGGTAATGCTGGCCTCATTACAAAAAAATGGGGAAGTAAGAATCATTATTCATAAACTATTGACTTCCCAAGGCCAATCCTCCATCTCTGCTAGAATTCTGTCTCCCAAGTTCCTGCCAGGTAGATTTTTAACTGGCTTCCTCCCAAGCCAGCCCATTTCTTCTCTAGTTCTTTAGGCTAGCCTGGTCTTCCTAGGATTGTGCTACAGTCTGCCTCTTCCCAAATAGGTAGTTGTGACTGAAGATTACCCAAAGATGCCTCTTCCCACCAAGCTTCTCTTCCAGGATGAATGGCCTGGACCCTTCAGCTGTCCTCACACAGTACCCATGGCCCAGCTGGGTGTTGGAGGTCTCTAAAGGGAGGTCGGGCTTCCTCGGAGCCTTTGTGTGAGGATGTCTCCCTCCTCTACCCTCTACTTCAGAAGATCCTGATGCCTTTCTCTCCCTGTCCAGTGTTACAAAAGCTCCAAGGACCGGCAGCCACATCTAAGGTTGGCTCTGGATGCCTGCAGCGTCATCTACGTGCCCAAGGACAGCCGGCACAAGAGGCATGAGCTGCGTTTCACCCAGGGGGCTACCGAGGTCTTGGTGCTGGCACTGCAGAGCCGAGAGCAGGCCGAGGAGTGGCTAAAGGTGTGTGGCCTGCACTCAACCTTCCCGCCTTCCCACCCTTTCTCTCTTACCCAAGCCAGCCCTCAGTAGAGCTGGCTCCTGTCCCTGGAAGAACTCTTGCTCAGTACCTGAGCCCAAGTGCCGTGTGCGTGGATAGGGCTCATGTGTGGAAATGGGCCTCGGATATCTCCAAGAGGCAAACTTCATGCCGGAGACCTGTGTTCCTTTTAGTTATTTGAATTCCCTTTCCAAATCCTTACTGTGGGCTTGTTCAGCCTGCACTTGTGTAGAACTGGGAACGGGGAACTTGTGGAACTGGGAACTTAGTATCTACAAAAGAAGCTGATTGCATCATTAGACAAGCGAATTCTTAAAACAACAACAAAGAGAAATCCTTCCTTGCCTGAAATGTACATCTTGTAATGACCACCCATGGGCCAGCTTCTGCCTCTGCAGCTACATGGAACAATGAAAGTTACCACGTGATGAGCACTTACTTTGTGCCATGCATTGTGCCAAGAACTTTACGTGCATGACCTCGTTTATGCTTCAAAATGGGACAAAATATTATTGTTCCCATTTCACAGATGAGGAAACTAAGACACAGCTTTGAGAACTTATGTGATTTGCCAAAGGTCACACAACCAAAGTGGTTGGAGCGAGGATTTGAAGCTAAGAAGTAAATCTACTCCAAAGGCCATAGGCAGGATGCCATAGTGATGACATGGGAGGAGGGACTTTGTAGCAGCCACACTTGAGTTCAAGCCCCAAGCCTAAGTGGCACTTACTGATTGTGTGACCTTCTGCAAATGACTTTGCCTCTCTGTGCCTGTTTTTTTCATCTGTGAAATGGTCCTTGGAAGGATTCTGGAGAGCACTTGGCATAGTGCTTGCCAGGCAGTGAGTGTGTAGTAACTGTCAGTAATTACTGTCAGATGACGGCGATGCCTACCCACATTCCCTTATCCCTGCACTGCCTCTACTTCACTCTGACACCTCCTCTCTTCCTCTGATCTTCCTGCTGGAACAATGAAACCAAACACCTCCCTCCCCACCCAGCCCCTTCCTTCCTGTGATAACCGGCCCTTCTGATGGAACATTTGGTGTTTCTTATTACCCCTTTGTCTCAGGAGGGAAGGAAGGGAGAGAACCTGCCTGCTGGGGGAGCCTGTACACTACAGGGGCTGTTTGGGTCGGCACACGGAGCCCTAGACTGGAGTTAAAAGAGACCTGCCTTGACATCGATCCTGGGTGGCCGTTAGCCTAGAGGTTAACAGTGGGCAGCCGTACTGCCTGCATTTAGTTCCTGGCTCTGCTGCCCCCTAACAGGTGGCTTCCCCTCTACAAGGCTCATCATCCTAAGCTGTAACTCGGAGCTCACAAGGCTGCTAGGGGATAAAACAAGATAATCCACAAAAAGCCACCAGATAGGTGAGCAACAAATGGTGGCTGTGATTATTTCCTGATCTCATGCTTATTGCTGTGTGGCTTTGTCGAGCGAGTGGATGCCTTTAGGAGATGGAGGTGATAACTCCAGCCGCCCTATAGGTTGCTATAAAGGTACACATGGTCCCTCACCCTTGTGAGGCGTTATGGCTCCCATCACTCTTCACATCCATGGTCCCACTGTCTTCAGGCAACCCAAGGAGGAAAGCAGAGGACTAGTATCATTCCCATGTTACAGATGTGGACACTAAGGCCCAGAGCAGGGAAGTAGCTCTTCCAAGACCACACGACTAAGTAGCAATAAACCTCTTGGTCCCTAGCCTTGTATCTTTTCAAGCCAGGGGATAGATATGGGAGAAAGCCTTTACAAACCCTGATGTGCCCCACACACGTGCAGGGGTTGTGTCAGCCCATCTCTTCCCCACAGTGGCCCTGACCCTCTGTTCTATGGCCTTCACCACATAAACCCCATTCTTCCTTTGTATCCACAGCTTCCCTGCCCATCTGTTCACAGCTGTGTGTCCTCTTCACAGGTCATCCGAGAGGTGAGCAAGCCAGTTGGGGGAGCTGAAGCAGTGGAGGTCCCCAGATCCCCTGTCCTCCTGTGCAAGCTGGACCTGGACAAGGTACATCTGTCTCCACTAGGTCTTCCCGGGCCAGGCGGTGGCCACTTAACACGGGCTCAATCCCAGGGGAACTCACTGGCTGGGGGGAAAGCCAGGTACCTGCCAAACTGTAGGTGCCCAGCACAGAGCTGGCATAACCGTAGGTACTTAATAAATGTCTCCTGAATCCATGAACAAATGAGTGCCCATGCCCAAGATGCAGTACAAGCCAGAGAAGAAGTGACTCACCCTGCCAGGATATTAGAGTATCCCAGAGGTCACATTTCAATTGTGCCATGACAAATAAGTTGAAATCTGTCAATTAGAAAAGGAGGGTGTATAATCCCGGCACTTTGGGAGGCCAAGGCGGGCATATCACTTGAGCCCAGGAGTTCAAGACCAGCCTGGACAACACAGTGAGACCTCGTCTCTAAAACAAAAAAATTACAAAACAATTATCCAGATGTGGTGGCATGTGCCTGTAGTCCCAACTACTCAGGAGGCTAACGCAGGAGGATTGCGTGAGCCTGGCAGGTGGTGGCTGCAGTGAGCCATGATTGCACCACTGCACTCCATCCTGGGCAACAGAATGAAACCCTGTCTCAGAAAAAAGAAAGAGAGCGAGAGTGAGAGAGAAGAAAGAAAGAGAAGGAGTGTGCCTTCTCATGTTTGGAAAATGAGAGAAGCAGGCATTAGCCAGTTGGTCAGGCTGTTGGCAAATATGTCCCAGTATCTGCACATTGCCAGGTATTGTGGGTAACAAAGGGCCTTGGATGCAAGTCCTCCCCTTAATGGGCATGACAGTAGAGGCGAAGGCTTAAGACCCACCGACACAGGCCTTACATAATATAATCAAGGCTAGTATTTATAGATTGTGACTGCATGCACTGCAGTGTACTAAATGCTTTACGTGTATTAACTCAGGTATTTCCAACTCTCTGGGTAGTTACCTTTTCAGAGGAGAAAGCTGAGACAGAGATTTGCCCAAGGTCACACAGTCAATCAGAAACATAGCCAGGATTTGAACCCGGACACTCTAGCTCTTGATGACCATGCCACAGTACCTCTCAAGGCCAGGATCCTGAGCACCTGATTGACAGGTACTCGTTGAGTATCTGGAGCACTCCAGGAACTGTGCTAGCCACTGAGATGCAGCCTAAACACAAACAGATGCAAGCCCTGCCCTCACAGCCCTTCCAGCCCAGTAGGAAGCAGACATGAATCAAATAGTCACACAGACTTATAAATGGCAAGCTGTGTGAGTGCTAGGAGGGAAAAGTACCAGGTACCCTGAGAGTGTGTGTCAGGGGCCCTGCTCCTGCCTCAGAGCTCCAGGAAGGCTCCTCTGAGGAAGTGACATTTCAGATGAAGATGAAAAATTAGCAGGGAAGAGGAGGGAAAAGGCATTGTAAGCAGAGGGAAACGGTGCAGGAGCAGGAAGAAGCCTGGAACTGAAAACAGCCAGTATGGTTGAGTTCAGAGAGAAAGGAGAGTCCACCAGCCTATTAGAGTATCCCAGAAAGCTACAATGAGTGGAATGGGGGCTCACGCTGGCTGTAGGGATGACAAGGGTGAGGGAAGATGGGCACCTATGTTGAGTCTTGAAGCACAGGCAAGATTTCACTGAGGCAGAGGTGGGCCGAGGGGAGGAAACAGAAGCAAAAGTACGGGATCAGGCAGAGTCACCAGAATTGGAAGATGGGTATTCATGTGCCCAGGCTGCAGGAGGAGAAGCTCAACCGTATCCTCATTTAGCCTTTGCCATTAGTGAGGCCAGAGGGAAAGCAGCGTTGACAGTGTCAGTGTGCATGTGTGTGTGTGCACACACTTGCCAGTGCATGCTGTGGTGCAGTCTGCAGGATGTGTAGAGAGGAAGAAGAGGCAAGCTTGTAGAGTTAAGCTTTCCTGTGGCTTGAGTGTCCACGGGGAGGGTAACCAGAATGTTCAGGGTGTTATTTTGGGTGGAGAGTGAGGGTGAGGATGTGATACTGGTGGGTCTGTTTCTCCATGGAATCATGTGATTGCAGCGTCATCATCGAGTTAATTCCAAAGGGCTCCCAGGACTTCTTTGTATTTGCTATCTATCTTGGTGAAAAACTTGCCATCTCTACACCGTTGCAGAACACATGGAGCCATAACTTCTGTTTCACAATCTGAAGAGGTGATTCTTTATACTTGATGCTTCTGTCCCCTTTCTGACAAGTGTCATGTTTGAAGCCCTTTGGAAATTGAGAGAAGTACATGCTCTCCTGTCCTCCCTGTTCCCCTGGTGCTATGCTTATGGTGATGCAGCCCTGAACCTGATTTGAGAGGATCTTGGCAGGAAAGGCTTTGGGACCTCAGAGCTCTGTAATTCTACCTTCTTAAGAGGGTGGATGTCATTTAATTCTGGTCCAAGTGTGGCTGGCACAGTTTAGCTTCTTGAAGAAAGATGGCAGCACACCACACACGTGTTGGAAATGATACAGTCAGTGGGCCTTCACTTGGGCTGGCTCACAGCAGCCCTCTGAAGTGGGTGGAATTCAAGTGAGAAAACCCAGCCTGAGGGGACAGAAGGACTTTCCCACATTTCCACAGCTAATAAGTGGTAAAAGAGTCATCATTGATTCCGCTCTACATCCCATGGTACCTAGTATACATGGGACCTTGTATGAATGAATTGATAAATGGTCTAGAGTTGGTGTAATGAGTAAAACTAATTTGGGCAGGCAGTGAAATTGTTGGCATGTCATGTGTGGGTGTGTGGGTATGTGTTCCCTTCCCATCCTCTCCTCCAAGTTAGGATCACAATGGACTCCAGATGAGCTGGCAGACATTTTCACAACAGTCAGGTCCCGCCAAGACAGTTTTGAAAATGTCTGCCAGTTCATCTCTTTTTCTCCATCCTCACTGTCACTTGGTTCATGATCTTGCTGAGTCTCATCATGACAAGGATGACACTCTCTTTTATTATTATTATTATTATTATTATTATTATTATTATACTTTAAGTTCTGGGGTACATGTGCAGATCATGCAGGATTATTACATAGATGTACACATGCCATGGTGGTTTGCTGCATCCATCCCCCTGTCATCTACATGAGGTATTTCTCCTAATGTTAGCCCTCCCCAATTCCCCCACCCCCTGCCATGCCTCCCCTAGCCCCCTTACCCCCCAACAGTCCCCAGTGTGTGATGTTCCCCTCCCTGTGTCCATATGCTCTCATTGTTCAACACCCACTTATGAGTGAGAACATGCAGTGTTTGGTTTTCTGTTCTTGTGTCAGTTTGTTGAGAATGATGGTTTCCAGCTTTATTCATGTCCCTGCAAAGGACATGAACTCATCCTTTTTATGGCTGCATAGTATTCCATGGTGTGTATATGCCACATTTTCTTTATCCAGTCTATCACTGATGGGCATTTGAGTTGGTTCCAAGTCTTTACTATTGTAAACAGTGCCGCAATAAACATACAGATGACACTCTCTTAAGTGGTTCCTTTGCTTCCAGTCTTGTCCCCTCTTGTCTATCCCCACAATGCCACTAGAAGTAACTTCCTAAACCAATTTGGATTACATTAGTGTTCCACTTATTTTCCCAGCTCCCTGTCACCTGCCAAATACAGTCCAAATTCCAAAGACATTCATCTCAAAGTGTTATAATTAATTGCCTCCCTCGCCAAACAGACTGAATTGCCCAAAGACACAACTATATCTAAGTCATGGTTATCTTCCCAATACCTGTGTGGTATCAGGCACAGGATTGTTGCTGACAAACATTTGTTAGCTAGTTATCATGTGCTGGGGAAGTTGGAGGAAGACTGAACCAATAAAGGGACATTTGGGTACTTCTGAATGTGCCCTCTGATGGGGGACTGTCTGTGTCCCTCCTCAGAGGCTGTCCCAAGAGAAGCAGACCTCAGATTCTGACAGCGTGGGCATAGGCGATAACTGTTCTAGCCTTGGCCGCCGGGAGGCCTGTGATCACGGTAGGAGCCTCTGGGGGCTCAGGCTGGGGAATGCTGGAACTGGGAGGGGCCTTGCCCATGGGCATACAGCAGCAGAGCAGGTCCTGACCACTCTGGAGACCTGGGTAAGGTGACCTGGCCTGCCATACCTGGAGCTGCAGGTCCATCCCTGTGTGCTGGCTGAAAAAGCCATGGGGAAGACTAAGGGTGGGTGGGACCTGGGGCTCCCTCTACTGCCCTGACCCCTTTTCCAAACAGGCAAAGGGAAGAAGAGCAGCCTGGCAGAACTGAAGGGCTCAATGAGCAGGGCTGCAGGCCGCAAGATCACCCGTATCATCAACTTCTCCAAGAAGAAGCAACTGGCCGATGACCTGCAGACGTCCTCTGCCGAGGAGGAGGTTCCCTGCTGTGGTGGGTCCAGGGCACAGGGAGAAAGGGTGTTCAGGACCTGTGGGCGCGGGCTTCTGGGGCTGAGGCCAGGAGACCTCACACCTCATCCACCTCACCACCAGGGCCGGGGAGAGAATCCCAGCCTACCAGGAGGCTAAACCCCACTCTAGGCCTTCCCATCACTTTCCTCCCCAGAGGCCCTGACACTCAGTGAGAGGAAAAGCCCGCTGACCACTGCATTTCTATGCTCCCTGTGACCTTAGCCCAAATCACTGCCCATCTCTGGGCCTCAGTTTCCCAGTTTCCTCTACTATAACAAGACCAGGGGTATCTTATTTCCCAGCATAGGGTGTGCCAGGTGTATAAGTTACAACCCATCTTATAGGGAAATTTCTTGGAGAAAAATATTTAGGTACTTTTTGTTATAAATGCATTCAATGTGAATTAAAAGTGATTTGAGGGGAAAACATTATTTTGCTCACATAAATGTAGTGTTCCATGTACTGGAATCCAGTTTTTAAAAATCATATATTTTGGATATGCAGTAATATTCTAACCCTGAAAAAAATATTACAAAAGTACATGGCAGGGCCAAGCACAGTGGCTCACCCCTGTAATCCCAGCACTTTGGGAAGCTGAGGATGTAGGATCGCTTGAGCCCTGGAGTTTGAGTCCAGCCCAGGTAACATGATAAAACCTTGTTTCTACCAAAAATACAAAAATTAGCCAGGCATGGTGGTGTATTCCTGTAACCCCAGCTTCTTGGAAGGCTGAGGTGGGAGGATCACTTGAGCCCAGGAAGTCGAGGCTGCAGTGAGCCATGATAGAGACACTATATTCCAACCTGGGTGACAGAGGGAGACCCAGTCTCAAAAAATAAATACATAAAGAAATACATGGCTACAAAGAAATATTTTGTAATCAGCGAATCAGAATCTGTTATCACAAAAATAAACAAATTTAAATCTAAAACATTATGAGGGAATTCCAAACCTGTGGGTCATTAGCTATATAGCAGCTGTGCCTTGGTCAATTTTAGGATTATGTAAGCGAGACGTTTTTGTTCCCACACACTGCCACTGGGTGTCAGCATCATCCATTATTTTCCATCTTTCAATAACAGTTTTGATTTGGTGAGAAAAGCAAGAGTTGTGTCTTTTGTATATCCTATGCAGTAGTTCCTGCCCTTTTCATCAAGCTTGGTATAGTCCAAAGGCTGTGCAGAGATGTATGAATGCCATTAACAGTCTGTATTTCTCAGCTAAGAAACAAACTCAGAGAAAAGCACCAGCGGTCACGGGGGGGAGAAAGAGCTGACCAGGACCCCAAGACCTTCTTTCCAGCAGACACATACAGCCGCCTTGCATCCCCATGCTGTCCCAGGGCAGGCTGTGGGAATGTCACACCACTGTCTCCTCCAGGCTACCTGAACGTGCTGGTGAACCAGGGCTGGAAGGAACGCTGGTGCCGCCTGAAGTGCAACACTCTGTATTTCCACAAGGACCACACGGACCTGCAAACCCATGTGAACGCCATCGCCCTGCAAGGCTGTGAGGTGGCCCCGGGCTTTGGGCCCCGACACCCGTTTGCCTTCAGGATCCTGCGCAACCGGCAGGAGGTAGCCATCTTGGAGGTGAGAGGAGGTGGGGGAAGCAGGTGGTGCTTGGTCTGGGGCCTGAGTGTTGTGTTTGTGTGAGGGAGCCCTTGCTACTGACAGCCCAGGGACTGAAGGAGAAGGAAAGCAAGCCCCATTCCTGTCAGGTGACCCGAGTAGGATTATGAGACAACATACAGGACACCCACTTAATTTAAATTTCAGGTAAGCCACGAATATTACCTGAAACATTTTCATAATAATATAGGTATGTCCCACGCAAGATTGGGACATTATCAATACTAAAATAGTATTCATTGTTCATCTACTATGCAAATTAAACCAAACATTCTGTATTTTATTCACTAAATCTGGTAGCCCCAGAACCAAGGTTTGTTTCTTCTCCCTCACCTTAAAATCTCAAGCCTGAAAGGCATCTAGTCCGGTGTAACCCATTCACATTTTGGAATCTCCTCTAAGACCTTCCAGCAGTAGCCTCCTCTGGTGGAGGAGGAGTCCACTGCCCCTCCCATTGAGCAATTCAAATTTTAGAAAGATTTTCCCCATACTGAGTTGAAATCTTTACGCTCCAGGGAGGCAATAACCAGGCCTATTTTGCATAGTTTTGTTTTTCCAGAACCCTGCATGATGTCCAGCACTAGACTACTATGGGCTCTAGTAATATTTGTTGAACAAATGAGTGAATGAAGTATGATTGCATTTCACCAATTCATTCTCCTTCTTACCCATGGACTAGCCCTCCTCTCTGAGGTCATGCAGAATACGTGGACTCTCTCTTCCACATAGCAACCCTTTGGCTATTTAAAATTTAAAATGTTAACACTAGAGGAAAACAAAAGTCTACCTCCTCCCATCACGGATAAGGAAACTAAGGCCAGGGCAGCCACGCACCTTATCCAGGGGTCCACAGAGGGCCAGTGGTTTCTTGGTCTTGTCCTAGAACCTGACCTCTTGGTCTTGTTTTCTGCCAAAGACCCATTGTCTCTCTCAGTTCTTAAATTTCAAAAAAGACTGCCTCTCTAACTCACTTTTATTTTTTTGTAGTTTGAGATAAGTCTCTTATTTCTTTTATACATGAAGCTTTCTAACAAAAACTGTGCTTTATTTATTGAAGTTTAGCATTTGTGTGCTAATTTGCTTTTATAAGATGTTCTTTAAATGAGAATTAACATAAGTCTGTGTTTAGTTGACTGGCAACTTCTTGGAGATTTTTGAATACACAGTACTTTAATTATTTGGCAATTATAACATAAGGAAAAAATTGATTGACTTATATAAGAAATGGCCTTTTCTAAAAAAAAAATGAATATTTTTTTTAAATTCAGAGAACACCCAATGTTGGTTTTAAAGCCTAATGGTTGGGAAGGCTCTGAGAATGGAAAGTGATGACAGGGAGGCCTCTGTCTTAGAGAGGTCATCAGGGAGGGCCTCTCTGAGGAGGTGATATTTGAGTGGAAACCTGAATGGATGGAAGAAGGAAGCTTCTGAATTTCTAGATGTGTACTATGATCTTATTCCTCTTTGACCCCTGAGTATCAGGTACATAGTCAGTACTTACAAATATTTCTGGGTTTGGCTGAAGTCAACAGATCTCCAGAAGTCCTGACTGTATGAAAATGAACTCCACCTTTGCCTCCTGTCCTTCAGGCAAGCTGTTCGGAGGACATGGGTCGCTGGCTTGGGCTGCTGCTGGTGGAGATGGGCTCCAGAGTCACCCCGGAGGCACTGCACTATGACTACGTAGACGTGGAGACTTTAACTAGCATCGTCAGTGCTGGGCGCAACTCCTTCCTGTAAGGGTCACACTTGCCCATGACCTTTCCTGTCTCCATCCCACTCAGAGGCTGAGTCCAGCCCTGGGCACTGGGAGGGAAAGGAGGAGCTAAGGAAAGCTCTGCTTCCTTGGGAAGTTGGAATGGGTGTCTCCTCTTACAGTACGGGTGTGGGGAGCTGGCTGAAGGAGGTGGCCCAGGGTCAGAGGCAAGCTGTGAATGGAAGGAGAAAAAGTAGAGAAGCCTTGAAGTAGTGGCCTGGGCTCTGCCCTCATGCCACGGACTTTAAGCTTTCACACACTTGATCATGGACACGTGGCTAGTATATGGCATTCGGTACTAGAAGAGCCAGATTCGAGTCTCAGCTCTGTCACCACCAGCTGTGGAAGCTTGCACTGGTTGCTTGCCATCTAGGATCTCTGTTTTCTGACTCATAGAATGGTGGTGATGAATTACCTGCCTTTCACGTTGAATGAGAATCACATTGGTCCTGCCTATGACGCCCTAACACAGCCCAGGACACAATGCTGCCTGTCATCTTGCGTTTGCAATCTTCCAACCTGCCTTAAAGTTTCTGCCAGAATCAATGAGAGTGTGGACAGGAAAGTACTGTAAGCTGCAAAGCATCACTGTCATTGTCATTGTCCCTTTTATTTTCTAGATATGCAAGATCCTGCCAGAATCAGTGGCCTGAGCCCCGAGTCTATGATGATGTTCCTTACGAAAAGATGCAGGTACTGTTTCTTGGGGCTGCCCAGGAATGTGGCAAAGGCCACTTATTAGCTCTCCCTCTTTCTGTTCCCTTTATCTTCTGCCTCAGAGAGATCCTTTTCATTTAAGCAGCAGCAGCTAGAAGGGGAGCCCTTCTTATCATAGAGCATGGCTCAGGATGAGGAATCCCTGGCACAGGAGGCTGGGTGGTGCAGTGGAAAGAGCCCCAGGTTGGGAGAAAGAAAGGGCTTCTGTAGACTGTCAAGCACTACAGAAAGGTGAGGTATCACTTCCAGTTTGAGCAAGATGCTGGGGCCCTCCTCCTATTTACCACTATGTGAACTTGAACTTATCCTACTGATTCTGTGTTGTCTGGGGCGCATGCTGACTGTGGGGCCACCCGCAAGCCTTCAGATGGTCACCTTCATAATCTGGGAGCTTCAGCTCCCAGGCCAGTCTCCATGTTTTGCTTGCTAAACGAGGGAGATAGCTTATTAATTTACAGTGAGTCCTATGTAGCCATCACATGACCTGGAATGCTCTTGGCAGCATGCCCTGTGCTGTCTCCTCCCTCAGAAAGCAAGAGGAGAGCCACATTCTAGTCAGATGCTGGTGGGTGGGTCAGGTCTTACAGCTAGCAGGAGAGAGACAATTAAGCTGCCTAGGACAACACGTGTGTCTGCAGACAGGGCCTCTGCCTTGGATGGTGCTGGATGACACTGAGTTTTCACCTCCAGGACTCCCTTTTCTAGAAATTTCTCCAGTCATCCTTCTGTTCATATAGTCTTTCTTCAGAGTGAGATAAACCTGTGGATACAGCTTGAGGTTTTTCTCAGTTGAAGAGTTTAGTAACAAGACAGCTGAGCACTTAAGGACATAAAGGTTGGAGACCCAGTCTCAGGGCTAGGGCTGAGTTTCACTTCTCTGGTCCTCACTTGCTGACTCCAAAAGGGTATGATAAAACCTACCTTCTTGGATGGCTGCAAGAATTAAATAATACTTTAAGTAAAAAAGTTTAGGTGGGGGCTGGATTCAGTAACTCATGCCTATAATCCCAGTATTTTGGGAGGCTTAGGTGGGAGGATCACTTGAGGCAAGGAGCTCAAGACCAGCCTTGAGCTTGTCTCTACTAAAACGAAATACAAAAATTAGCCAGGCATGGTGGTGCATGCCTGTGGTCCCAGCTACTCCAGAGGCTGAGTCAAGAGGATCACTTGAACCCGGGAGGACGAGGTTGCAGTGAGCCAAGATCATGCCACCAAACTCCAGCCTGGGCAACACAGTGAGACTCTGTCTCAAAAAAAACAAACATTTAGGCTGGGTGCAGTGACTCATACCTGTAATCCTAGCACGTAGGGAAGCTGAGGTGGGTGGATCACTGAAGCTCAAGAGTTTGAAACCAGACTGCCCAACATGGCAAAACCCTGTCTCTACAAAAATTAGCCGGGCATGGTGCTGTGCACCTGTTGTCCTAGCTACTTGAGAGGCTGGGGTGGGAGGATCACTTGAGTCCAAAAGGTTGAGGCTGCCATGATCACACCACTGCACTCAAGAAAAGAAAAAATGAGCATAGTGCCTAGACATTGGAAAGTCTTATACAGAGGAGTAAATAGTACTGTTGTTGACAACATCATTATTTATTACCTTATTATCATTTTTAAACTCATGGTTTCCTAAGCTTTGACTGGATTTTTAGTGTTCTTAACATACTTCATGCTCAAATGTATAGTTGATCTATTAAATTATGTCACTCCTGTCACTGGCTGATCTCATCCAAGACTTTTCTTCTTGAGGAAAGACTGTTAGCAATTCAGAAAATCAGGATACTTCCAAATGTTCTAAAGACAAAAATATCTATGATAAAGCAATTATAGCCACCCACAGTCTTTTGAGACTTTTTAATTTTCCTCTCAGCAGATACTATAGTTTAGGGTTGCCTTCTGCTGCTCCCCAGCAGAAAAGTATGAGGTTCAAATGATATACTGCTAGAAAAACTGCTTTATGATTTTTGAGTGCTGCACAAGTCTAAAACTGTAAGGACAAGATCTCAGAGCAAGAAGAGCCCATGCTGAGCAAAGACCACAGTATACTCTGCAGTGATGAGTCTGTGCCTGCCTGCACTTGACTGTCTTTCTCTATCTCCCACCAGGATGAGGAGCCTGAGCGCCCCACAGGGGCCCAGGTGAAGCGCCACGCCTCCTCCTGCAGTGAGAAGTCCCATCGCGTGGACCCACAGGTCAAAGTCAAACGCCACGCCTCCAGTGAGTTGTGTGTGAGCCTCCCTGCTGACTAGGTGGGAAGGGAAGGAACCAGTCTATAGGAGGGATATCAAAATCAGTTCCTCTGGTGGGTAAATAAATGCAAGAAAATAGCTACCCTAAGAAAAAATCACATCGCAAGCACAATGATAAAGGGCAGCCGGCAGGTGGCCTCAGAGGGAAAATGAGGCCAACAGGGAGTTGCGGTGTGGGGGGAACTGTAGGAAACTGGAGTGCTCAGGTCCCAACTATAGGGGAGGCTGTTGCACAGCTCCAGAAGACAATCCCCATGCAGCAGTACCAGGCCCCTAACACCACATTTGCCAATTACTTAAAACAGGCCAGAAATCTAGACTTTAGGTGAAATTTACTTATTTTTTAATATCAGCAACTATTTTTTTTTAATTTAGCACTGAATGAGGCCAAATAGAAAGGAGAGAGAGAGAGATTGTTGACAAGTTGTATCTGTTTCGGAGGCTAACAATTTGTGATTTCTGATCTGGGGTAATGAAAGAGAACTGAATCCATCCAAACACCCTGGAGCCAGCTGCCATGAAAGCCAGAGCTTGCCATGGTATCCCACCCTAGCTCTGCTAGCACCCCACAGGGGCTCAGTGAATTGCCTGATTGCCACACTGCACCATAATGACTAAGTATGCCAGGCAACTCTGTTGTAAATTCTGTTTTACTTCCAACAGTAATCTGTGCTCCTGTGATTTATCTTCATGAACAAGCCAGCTTCCTGTGGGACAGCATGTTCCAAGAGCTTTTTCTTTGTTCCTTTACATTTCTTCCCCCTGCATCTCAACAGAGTCAAGTCCTGTTCTGTGCTTTTTGAAAACTTACTTTGTTAATACCTATTTTTAAAAATACTTTTCTATATTATAGCTCCATTTCATTTGTATAGATCATCCCTTCTGGGGATCAGGAAATGTGTATTCCACTCCTCATTCCTCCCTTGACCACTGAATTACTGTGCAACTTTGGGAAAAGTTCTTTCCCCTCTCCGGGCCTGAGTTTCCTCTCTGAGCAATCAGAAGGTTGTTGTGTAACTTTGCACTCTACTGTCAGAGTTACTGGAAATACAGGGCCTTGTGAAACGACCATTTTAAAATGGAAATCTACACTGAAAAAAAAGCATGTAAGATTAAAGAAATCACTCAATGTCAATGACAACAACAAAAAACTAACACACACACATAAAAAAGCAGACCCTTTCTTCAAATCAAATCTTATATGAAAGCCCAGTTTATAAAAGAAAAATAAAAGTGGAGCTACTCTGATTGAGGCCCACTGGGCCTCCACTTTTCCTGTTAGCCATCACTGGGAAACTACAGTGAAAAACTACTGATGAATTCCAACAAGGTTGTTTTTTAGATGAAGAAACTGAAGAAAATGAAAGGAAAGATATATTAATCCATTCCTCCTGCTATTACAAAATTCCATAAGCTGGGTAACTTATAAACAACAGAAATGTATTTCTCATTGTTCTGGAGGCTGGGAAGTCTAAGATCAAGGTGGCAGCAGATCTGGTGTCTGGTGAGGGCCTGTTTCCTGGTGATGGCCATGTTTTTGCTCCCTGGGGTCTCTTTCCTAAGGGCACTCGTCCCACCCATGAGAGCTCTACCCTCATGGCCTAATCACCTACCAGAGGCCCCACATCCAAGTGCTATCAATACAGGATTAGGTTTCAACATATGAATTTTGGGGGATGTAAACATCTAGTCTACAGCCAAAGAATCTTGTCCATGATCATGTATTAATTGCCTATTGCTACATAATAAATTACCCAAAATTTAGCTCTTCTAAATGATGAACATGTGTTATGTCACATGGTTTCTGTGGGGCAGGAATCCCAAATGGCTTGGATAGGTAGTTCTGGCTTGGGGTCTCATGAGATCTCAATATGTTGGCTGGTCATCTGAAGTCATCTAAAGGCTTGACCGACTGAAGGATCCACTTCTGAGATGGCTCACTGAATGCCTAGCAAGTTTGTGCTGGTTGTTGGAAGGAGGCCTCGGTTCTTTGCCATGGGAATCTCTTCATAGAGTTGCTTGTCCTTGTTATGTGACAGCTGGCTTCCCCCAGAGAAAGCAACCCAAGAGGGAACAGCAAGACTGATGCTGCAAGGTCTTTTATGACCTACGGTTAGAAGTTACACTCTGCAACGTCCTAATTCTGCAGTGTCCTAATGGTTGCACAGGTCAGCATTGTTTAGTGTGGGAGGGGACTACAAAAGGGCATGAATATCAAGAAGCAAGAATCATGGAGATCAAGTAGATTGCTGAGAAAAATGGTGATGTGAGAAGCTGCATAGACCCACTCCCTAGTAAAACAGTTGTAGCTGGTGAAATTTATGAAACAATTATCTAAAGGTTGGAAATTTTCCTAAGAGCAAATGAAGAAACATTTATTCTAGAAAATTTGCTAAATCTCAGTAAGAACAGTGAGAGTTTGTAGCATTTGAGCCACAACCTACCCCTTTACTCCTCAACTCAGTTTGAAATAATCTCCACTCCAGGCAGGTCTGAACAAGAAAACAGGGCTCCCTCTTCCTGCAGCTGCCAGTCAAGAGCTATAGTATCTCCCCAGAAAGGGCAGGCTACCAGTATTTCTTCTCATACTCAGCTCCATGCTGCAGAGGATAAATTTCAGGTGATTGCAGCCAACAGGTAGGAAGTTCCCTTCCTCTACCCAGAGTATAGAGCAAAGGCTTTGCCCCAGATAGGGTAAGCCAAGAATACTGGGGCCATGATTGCCCTCATCCTAGCTTACTTATAGGCCAGAGGTTCCATGCTGGGAGAGGCAAGCAGAGAAGACCAGAGGTTACTGCCCCCACCCAGTACCCTGCTCATACCAGGAATGTCACTGCAAGAGAAACAGGCTGTCTTAATCTGTTTTATGCTGCTATAACAGAATACCAGAGACTGGGTAATTTATAATGAATGGAAATTACTAGCTCCCAGTCTGGAGACTGGAAAACCCAAGATCAAGGTATTGACATCTAGCAAGGGCCTTCTTGCTGGATCATCACCTGGCAGAAAACGGAAGGGCAAAGAGGCAAAAGGGGGTTAATACCACCCATGAAGGCAAAGCCCTCATGACCTAAATCACCTCTCAAAGTCCTACCTTTTCATACTGTTACAATTGCAGTTAAATTTCAACATGAGTTTTGGAGGGGAAAAACATTCAAACTACAGCACAGGCCACTGTTCCCACCCCTGGATCCAGAGCAGTGACTTAGAGATTTTGGCCAGTAGGGAAAGGCAGGCCCTAAGAACAGAGAACTCCAGAGCTCTTCCTCAAAAGAACTGACTTTAGTTGGAACAGAGTGTGGGAAAGTTTAAACCAAAGGGTGCTCTCAAAAACAATGGAGATTTGGTGGTAAATAGGATGAGGCTGGTAGCTCCATGAGAACAAAAAACTAAACCATAGGGCAGCTAGTTTATCAGAGAGCACCACAGAAAGAGCTAAAAAATGCCCTTAGCCAGGCATGATGGCTCACGCCTGTAATCCCAACACTTTGGAAGGCTGAGGCAGATTGATCACTTCAGGCCAGGAATTCAACACCAGCCTAGCCAACATGGGAAAACTCTGTCTCTATTTAAAATACAAAAATTGGCCAGGCATGGTGGCAGGCACCTGTAATACCAGCTACTTAGGAGGCTGAGGCACAACAATCACTTGAACCCAAGAGGCAGAAGTTGCAGTGAGCCACGATCATGCCACTGCACTCCAGCCTGGGTGACAGAGTGAGACCCTGTCTCAAAAAAAAATTTTTTTTTTAATGTTTTTTAATAAAAAGAGCCCTCCTGGGATTAGAACAAATCTCAAAGATTTAAATCTCTAAAACTCCCCTATAAAGGGGCTGAATTTCATTGGATCAGACTGTGGAGTAATTGATGCATTGTCAAAAACAATAGAGCAAACACCTGACAATTAGTAGAGCCTAACAGCTGGGTCTAATAGCAACAGAGGCAGACTGCTTAACAGGAAATTATGGAAAGAGTCAGAGAAATCCCTGCTAATACATTGTCATCCCAGAGTGACTGTACACATGCCAAGGCCGTAGCCTCTGAGGAGCAACATCAGTGGCTTCATACTGCAAGAGGAAATAGACTACACTAAAATAGTTCAGACAAGTCACTAAACAAATAAGAAAATAACAACCCAACAACCTGATTGGGGGGATGTGTATCAGAAGATACTACAAGATAGTCTCTAAAATGACCAGTTTTCAACAAAAAATTATGAGACATGCAAAGAAGCAGGAAAATGTAACCCATACAGAAGGAAAAAAAAAGCAAGCAACAGAAACTACCCCAAAGAGGGCCCAAATGTAGAATTTAACAAAGATTTTAAAGCAGCCGTTATAAACATATTTAAAGAACTTAAGGAAACCATGCTTAAAGAAATAAAAGGAATGGAAGACGACAGTGTATTAACAGATAGTTATTATAGTGTAGTACTGTGTAGTACAGTTATTACAGGAAGATGACAGTGTATTAACAGATAGCCTATATTATTGGTAGTCTCTATCAATATATTATATTGACAATAGCCCATTTCTCCCGCTATAACAAGATCCCATAAACTAGATAACATATAAACAATAGAAATGTATTTCTTGTTGTTCCAGAGAAATTGGCTTCATACTGCAGAAAGAAATAGACTACACTGAGTACTATACTACACTATACTATACACTATAGTATAGGTATATAGAATTACACTGTAGTTATATGGAATATAACTATATGCTATCCTATATTATATTATACTATACAGTATAGTTCTATGAAATATATTATTGATAATGTATTGATAGAGGCTACCAATAAAGAGATAGAAATTGTAAAAAGAAGAACCAAATGAAAATCATGAGGCTGAAAAGTACAATAACTGAAACAAAAAACTCACTCAGGGGGCACAATAGTAAATTTGACCTGGAGAAGAAAGAATCAGTGAACTTGATAATAGAAAAACAGAGATTATGCAAACGAAAGAACAGAGAGGAAAAAAAAATGAAGAAAAATGACAGCACCTCAGAGCACTGTGGAGCACAGTTAAGTGAACAAACATACATGTATAGGGAGTACTAGAAGGAGAGAAGAGAGAGAGATGAGCATTAAAAATATTCAAATAATGGCTGAAACTTGCCAAATTTATTGAAAAACATTAATCTGTACATCCACAAAGCTCAGTGAAGTCCAAGTAGGATAAAGGTAAGGAGATCTACAAAAGACACATCAAGGAGAAAATCTAGAAGGCAGAAGAGAAAATCAAGTCATGTATAAAAGAACCCCAGTAACATTAACAGCTGACTTCTCATCAGTAACAATGGAAGTCAGAAGGTCCTCCATGCTGTATTTATGATCAGGCTTGAACTGCAAGGTAGTTGTGTCAGGAACTGATTTCTGCATAGGTCACTGGGTGACCACTGCAACCCCAGTACACCTGGGTAGACAAGACCCCCAGTTATCCACAAACTGAAGGAATCATTCTGCACCAACTTACATAGAGCTGTGTGTGGCTCTGTATGGCACAAAAAAAAAAAAAAAAAAAAAAAGTAAAACTTTCCCTAAGAGGTTGCACTATGGCCTTGGCCCAGCTAGAACAGTATTGCACAGCATGGACTGTGGAGTCAGAGAGACGTGGAGACATGGGTTTAACCTCAGCTCTGCCACCATTAGCAGTGAGACCTAACCTCTGTGTGCCTCAATTTCCTCAACAATAAAAAAGAACTAATTATAATAAGTTTTGTGGGCTGGGTGCAGTGGCTCATACCTGTAATCCCAACACTTTGGGAGGCTGACGTAGGCAGATCACTTGAGGTCAGGAGTTCAAGACCAACTTGGCCAACATGCGAAACCCCATCTCTACTAAAAATACAAAAATTAGCTGGGCATGGTGGTGCACACCTGTAGTCCCAGATACTCTACTCGGGAGGCTGAGGCAGGAGAATTGCTTGAACCCTGGAGGCAGAGGTTGCAGTAAGCCAAGGTCATACCACTGCACTCCAGCCTGGTCAGAGCGAGATTCCATCTCAAAAAAATAAATAAATAAAATAAGTTTTGTGATGACTAAATGGGAATGCAAGTAAATGGCTAGCATATAGTGCGTAGTGTATAGCAAATAATACAGTTTTGCCATAATTATTTGTTTTTATTGTCCACCATAGTGTTGAACCTTCAGTAGACTGCCAGGTCCCTCCCTCCCCCAACCCTTTCCCCAGCAATACAATGGACAATGCCTGACTGTAGACCAAAGTATAAATCTCTGGAGATCTGAGTTATACAGAACAATCTCGTCTTATAGATATCTGAAAACTGACTATAAAACATGCTCTTTTAAAACCCAATCCAACTGTGTTATGCATCACAAATTTGTTTTTTAATAATATTATCATTATTATCTAACCCTTACTAAGTACTTATCATTTGCCAGGTACTACACTAAGTGCTTTTCATTAATCATCGCATTTAATCCTTACCACAACTCTATGAGGTAAATTGTATCCATATCCTTATACACAAATAAGCAAACTAAGGTCAAGGGGGAAACACACAGAAAAACACTACCAGTCACTTTTGCCTAATGTCACACAACCTGGAAGGGCAAAAATGCCCACATCTCAGACTGTCTGGTTCCAAGGCCCTTGATCCTACTCCCTATGCTCTACAGCCTCCCTTTTGCTTCTTCTTTCCTTAGAGGATTCACACTAAATATATCTAAGGGACTAGATCTAAATATTTCCATTTTATTGATGAAGCAGTTGGGGCTGAGAAGCTGACACCACCCAAGTACTTTTGCCAGAGGTCAGAACTGAGGGCCTTTCCCTTCCCTACATCTCTGCAGGTGCCAATCAATACAAGTATGGCAAGAACCGAGCAGAGGAGGATGCCCGGAGGTATTTGGTAGAAAAAGAGAAGCTGGAGAAAGAGAAAGAGACGATTCGGACAGAGCTGATGGCACTGAGACAGGAGAAGAGGGAACTGAAGGAGGCCATTCGGAGCAGCCCAGGTACCTCTGTGGGTGTGGTCCTGAGCACCGATGGGTGGCCAGCTCATCCTTGGGCACAGTAAAGGGAGGTCTCTTGCACAGGTCACCTGGTTTTCTACCCAAGAGAAGTGGGTTTCTCTACTCCTCCTTCTTCTCTTCCTCCTCTTTCTTATCATCATCATCATCATCATCATTCCTCCTAAATAAAGGAAGTGCCATTAATTTAATAACTGTTTTGGAAAGATGAAAAAGCATCATAATAATGAGTGCACTTAATGTGGTAAGAAGTAAACTGATTTTAGAAATGTGAAGCACAGGCCGGACGCAGTGTTTCACGCTTGTAATCCCAGCACTTTGGAAGGCCAAGGCGGGTGGATCACGAGGTCAGGAGTTTGAGACCAGCTTGGCCAACACAGTGAAACCCTGTCTCTACTAAAAATACGTGGTGGCAGGCACCTGTAATCCCAGCTACTCAGAAGGCTGAAGCAAGAGAACCACTTGAACCCGGGAGGCGGAGTTTGCAGCGAGCCGAAATCACACCACTACACTCCAGCTGGGATACAGAGCTAGACTCCATCTCAAAAAAAAAGGCCAGGTACCATGGCTCGCACCTGTAATCCCAGCACTTTGGGAGGCCAAGGCAGGTGAATCACAAGGTCAAGAAATCAAGACCACCCTGGCCAACATGGTAAAACCCCATCTCTACTAAAAATACAAAAATTAGCCGGGCATGGTAGTGCGCTGTAGTCCCAGCTACATGGGAGACTGAGGCAGAAAAATTACTTGAACTCAGGAGGTGGAGGTTGCAGTGAGCCTAGGTGGCACCAATGCACCAGAGGTCAACAGAGCAAGACTCCATCTCTAAAAAAAGAAATAGGAAGCACAAAAGTGTGTCTTAGAATCAAGGAAATAAGAAATGTCATTCTGAACCCCACCTTCATTCATTCACAGATATGTGTGAGACATTGGTCCTGATGTAGGGAATGATGGACATGACACTTTCCCAGGATCCTCTTCTGAAACCCAGGGACCTCAGCAGCCCCTGTCTGCTCTGGGCTTCTCCACACCCTATTGTCTCCTGTGTTTCCTTTGCATTCTCTCTAGCTACAGTGTGACACATACTTTAAGCCTAAAGTTTCTCCACATGCTGGAGGGAGCAGAAGTCCTATTTCTGTAGAACATGTCCACAAACATGTAGCCCTATGAGAATCTGGTTAAGAAGAAACACCACAGTTCACAAAGCTGCAAAAAAGTTCAGGCGCTTGTGTGGCTGCCTATGGAGCCTACCTGTAGATTGCCTAAGACTCCATGAGCCTCAGATTGAGAACTTCTGGTTTAAAAGATTTGTTCTGTATAGCCAAAACCAGAATCAACAGGAGGAAGGCAGTCTGGCTTCCATATAAAGAAGAATCTTCTAAGAGTCAGAACCAGGATTTGGAGCAAGTTGACTACCCTTGTCCTGCTCAATTTTTTTCCCCTGTGGCTCTATCACTTTGTAACCTATCAGATTATTTATTACATTTATTATTTATTGTTTCACACACACACACACACACAGAGTGAGAGAGAGAGAGAGAGAGAGATAAACTCCATAAGGGCAAGGATTTTTGCCTGCTTTGTTCACTGATATAACTAGAGCCAAGGACAATGCCTGATACATGGTAAGCATGCATTAAATACATGGTGCATGATGAATATAAGGAATTCGGGAACCACCATCTTCCAGTAATTCACCAAAATGATGAACAACAAGGGAAAGAGGAGAGGCACTCAATATGTGTTCTCTAGACCTTTTAGAAAACATGAAGTTGTTCCTTTGGCCATGTTATTATATACAAATCTTTAAGAAAGGTGATATTGTAGACATCAAGGGAATAGGTGCTGTTCAAAAAGGAATGCCCCTCACGTGTTACCATGGCAAAGCTGGAAGAGTCTACAGTGTTGCCCAGCATACTGTTGGCATTGTTGTAAACAAACAAGGGCAAGATTCTTGCCAAGAGAATTAATGTGCATAGTGAGCACATAAGCACTCTAAGAGCCGAGATAACTTCCTGAAACGTGTGAAGGAAAATGATCAGAAAAAGAAAGAAGCCAAAGAGAAAGGTACCTGGGTTCAACTGAAGTGCCAGCCTGCTCACCAAGAGAAGCACACTTTGTGAGAACCAATGGGAGGGAGCCTGAGCTGCTGAAACCTATTCCCTATGAATTCACGGCATAATAGGTGTTAAAAAAAAAAAGACCTCTGGACTATAAAAAAAAAAAAAAAAGAATTCAACATTACTGGAAAACCCTCCAGTGCAGCCTCCCTCAGGGCAAAGAATAGAACTGATTTTTAAACCTGTTAAGACCCAACACAGCACTTAGCATGAGAAAGGTACTAATATAGGTTTGTTGGATTAAATTGAATAAGCAGGCTGGGTGCCATGGCTTACACTTGTAATCCTAGCACTTTGGAAGGCTGAGGCAGGACTGTTTGAGTGCAGGAGTTCGACACCAGCCTGAGCAACACAATGAGACCTTGTGTCTATTTTTTTTTTTTAAGAAAGAACAAAATTTTTTAAAAAAATTTAAAAATAAAAATAAATAAGCAGCAAAAGCCTACGGGAAACTCTGGTGTCTGTAAAGTACTGTGTTATGACTCTTGTTTACAAGTAACATAAACCAAAGCTAAACTGGCAGAGAAATGAAAAGAAGAAAGATGTAATTGGAAAACAGAGAGATCCGGTGTAGTGGGGTCCAGGGACTTAAATGATGTCACCAGGAAGCTTATTTCTTACACTTATGCTTCTCCCCTTGTGACTGCACAATGGTTGCACAGTGCTAGCCCTTACCCAGCCCTCCCAGCCAACCCAAGCAAAGAGAGCTTCTCTTCCACAAAAGCCTCTGGATTCACTCTGATTGGTCCCACTTTCATCCCTAATCCAGTCACTGTCACCAGAAGATGAGTTGTGATTATGGGGCAGACCTAAGTTATGTGCCAGACCCTTGAACCAGAAGTAGAGTCAGGCCCACCCAAACTATAGAGAATGATGGTGGGGGGTGGGGGGAAGTGTGGTGGCTCACACCTATAATCCCAGCACTTTGGGAGCCCAAGGCTGGCGGATTACTTGCAGTCAGCAGTTTGAGACTAGCCTGGCCAACATGGCAAAACTCCATCTCTATTAAAAATACAAAAATTAGCTGGGCATGCTGGTGTGCACCTGTACTCCCAGCTACTTGGGAGGCTGAGGCAGGAGGATCACTTGAACCCAGGAGGTGGAGGTTGCAGTGAGTCGAGATCACACCACTGTACTCCAGTCTGGGTGACAGAGTGAAAAATCCATCTAAAAAAAAAAAAAGAGAGAGAGAGAATGAGAGGGGGAAGGTGGTTTCCCAGTGAAAAATCAGAGTGCTATTTCCAGGATATGGTGAAATGGGTACCAAACATATAAAGACCACACCACCCAGCATGGAGTTGGAACCCCAAGCCCAGAGTCCATCTCTTTACCAAGACTGGGGGCTGGAAAGGCCCTCCAGGAGGGGCAGACAAAGGCCTGAGGCCCTGCCAGATTCCCTGACACTTCAGGTTAGGTTCAGCTGTTCCTTTTCAACGTCTCTTGATTCAGGAGCAAAATTAAAGGCTCTGGAAGAAGCCGTGGCCACCCTGGAAGCTGAGTGTCGGGCAAAGGAGGAGCGCCGGATTGACCTGGAGCTGAAGCTGGTGGCTGTGAAGGAGCGCTTGCAGCAGTCCCTGGCCGGGGGGCCGGCCCTGGGGCTCTCCATGAGCAGCAAGCCCAAGAGTGTGGTGAGTCCAGGGCCTTCCATGCCAGGGGCAGCTGCTCCTATATCCCTTCGGTCTCTACAGAGCTCTCCTTCATGATCATTCTTTGGAGGTAGGGGTTATGCCTATTTACACAGACAAGAAAATGAAGTCCAAAGAGGCGAAGGGCATGCCATGGGTACCACAGCTAGAAAGAGGACTCTTGGAGCAATTTATCTTGGTTTTCAGTCCTGTTCTTGTCTCCTCAGCAGCACTACCATTTGACTTTTTAACCCTGAAGGTGATCTTAGAAATGGCCTTGGGGTTATTGATAATGGTAGCCACCATATGTTGAATAACAAACATGTGTGATCCATTACTACAAGCATCTTAACTTGTATTATCTCACACAATCTTCATGGCAATCCTATGAGGTGTAGTATTATAGGGGTTACTGACAAACAAGGAAACTAAGGTTCAGAGACGTCAAATGACTGCTCAAGGTCACTCAATGAAGTGAAAGACAGGATTCCTAACCCAGGAAGTCTAACTCCAGAGCCCTGCTCCAGAGCCCTCTAGGGCAACATGGCAAAACCCTGTCTCTACAAAAAATACAACGGTTTCACATACCCTCTCCTAAGATCTCCAGGGTACCAGGCCGTGTCTTCAGGGCTCTGCATCCATTGTCTCTAATGCTCCCAGCAACTCTGTGAGAAGATACTCCCACCTGCAATGGGACTTTCTCAGAGTGAACTTCCCTGATCTCATCTACATCAGGGTTTCTCAACCTCAGCATACTGACATTTTGGACCAGTAATTCCTTTTTATAAGGGACTGTTCTATGCATCAGCAGGATGTTAGGGATGTTAAGGTCCCACCTAAGGATATCAAGTAGCATGTTAAGCAGCATCTCTAGCTTCTACTTACTGGTTGCCAGTAGCACCCCAACCTCCAATGACAACCAAAATATCTCCAGAAATTGCCAGATGTCCCCTGGGAGAGCAAAACTGACCCTAGTTGGTCTAAATTACCAACAGTTCCCTCTATTCTTCTTCCTTATAGCACTTAACCACAATTTGTGTGTATGCATGTGTGTATATATATTTGTGTCCTTGCTTGTCCAGTGTCTGTCTTCTCCACTAGATTGTATTTTTGTTAAGAATTGAACTACATCCATTTGATCATTAAATCCTTGCCCCTTTACAGAAAAACAGTAGGAGTACAAGAAATATTTGCCAAATGAATAAACGTTTTGCCTGCTTTTGGGTGAGGAAATTGAGACTCAAAGAGATGAAATAACTTGTCTGATAAGTATGACTTGTGGGAGGCCATATGTCATTATTATTGTTGTCCCAGGTCATGCTTCCTGGTCACACCACAGCTTATTGAGCCAGTGCTGTGTCTTACACCCCTATACTTCCTTTCCATGGGGTGTTTCCAACCTCATTGTATAGATGAAAAACATGACAGCCAAGGATAAACAACTTCCCAGAGTCAGAGGGCTGGTGGAGGAGCTAGAACTTCTTCATTCATCCCAGCTGCTTCCTCCCACCAGCATGGCCTAATATTCCCTAGTTGGTCTAAAGCACTTTTCCCTGTTTTGAATCCTTTTGACATTCTTTGGAGATAAAGAGAAGCCTTATCTAAATTCCTTGCAGGCTTAGCTGTTAAGATGTCACCCTTAAAAAAATTACATCCAGTAAGGTACTAACACTAAGCAATTATCTGGAAAATGTAGGGGGTAAAGGTAATTTCAAAAATGAGAAGGAATACAGGAGAGAGGTTAAGAGTCAGGCTGTGGGGCCAGGCATGGTAACTCACGCCTGTAATCCCAGCACTTTGGGAGGCTAAGACGGGTGGATCACTTGAGGCCAGCAGTTCTAAACCAGCCTGGCCAACATGGTGAAACCCCATCTCTATTAAAAATACAAAAATTAACTGGGTGTGGTGGCACATGCCTGTCCGAGCAACTCAGGTGGCTGAGGCATGAGAATCGCTTGAACCTGGGAGGCGGAGGTTTCAGTGAGCCGAGATCACACCACTGAACTCCAGCCTTGGCAAGAAAGCAAGACTCTGTGTCACAAAAAAAAGTAGGGCTATGGAATTGGAATCCTGGTTCTCACACTCACCAGCCATGTGACCTTGCACAGCAATTTGACCTTCCCCATTTCCTCACCTATAAAATGGAATGACTAATAATGGTACCTACTTCATAGGCTTATTGAAAAGCTAAAGGAGCTAATTCACACAATGCTTGGTACATAGTGAGGTTCAGTACTTGTAGTTGTCATTATCTGAAGGGCCTCAAGTATCTTCTCCTCTCACTTTGTTTAATGCTGTCATGTTTGCCAGGTGCCTTTTATTTTAAAGTTCCTCATGCAACTTGGCACATTAGCTCACACCTGTAATCCCAGCATTTTGGGAGGCCAAGGTGGGTGGATTGCTTGAGCCCAGGAGTTTGAGACCAGCCTAGACAACTTGGTGAAACTTTATCTCTACTAAAAATACAAAAATTAGCCAGGCACCGTGGCTCACACCTGTAATCCCTGAACTTTGGGATGCCAAGATGGTTGGATCATCTGAGGTCAGAAGTTTGAGACCAGTCTGGCCAACATGGTGAAATCCTGTCTCTACTAAAAATACAAAAATTAGCCAGGCATGGTGGTGCACACCTATAATCCCAGCTACTTGGGAGGCTGAGGTATAAGAATCGTTTGAACCCAGGAGGCAGAAGTTGCAGTGAGCCAAGCTCACACCACTGTGCTCCAGCCTGGTTGACAAAGAGACTGTCTCAAAAATAAAGTGTTCTCATGCTTTTGAAGGCAGGCTGGGTGTAGGCAGCCATCTCCAGATCTCACCTATCTAATTATTTCTTGCCATCAACAGGGAACTGCAAATAAACCCCAGAACAACGTTCCAGAGCAATCTCTGCCTGTCAACTGTGTTTCTGAGCTGAGGAAGAGGAGCCCATCCATCGTAGCCACCAACCAAGGAAGAGTGCTACAGAAAGCCAAGGTAGAGCAATAGTTGAGTTCATCAAAATCAGAGATCTGGTAGCTTCTGGTAGTTCTGTGGAACTTCAGATTCTGGTAGTTCTGTGGAACTTCACCCAAAACCAAAAAATCAATTAGTGAGAAAGGAAGAGAACTGCCAATAAATTTAGGCAATAAAACTCATGAACCTTCCTCAGAGGGAATAATCCTCAGATCTTATTCAGAACCTATTCACTCGTTGTTAACACATATTTCTAGCAAGCTCAATTGTCTGGTTTCTGAGCCTACAATGCATTTTGAGACAGGACAGGCCCCATTTCATAGATGAGGTAACTGAAAATTGAGGATGATGGGATTGCCCAGGGCCATGCATGGTATCATTGCAAAAGCAAGGAAGAAAACCCACCTCTTCCAATTCTAAGTCCATGGCTCCCTCAAGAATGCTGGTCCGCAATCCCTTCTGTGTGACTTAGGGGTCCGCTGTGTTTCAGAACTTTTTGGATTTTATAAAGGTAATATGGTACCTACACTAATATATGGTGAAAACCCCAACAGGTGGTATCATGTATGCAAACATGTTAGTAATTCTACAGTAAGACATAGGAATAGTTATAGCACATGGAGGGAATAAAGATTATAAACAGCCTCATATCAGGTCAGGTCAGGTTTTGCCACCAAATAAGTCTGTACCAAAACAGTAGAGAAATATTTTGGTTTCACACCTTTCTGGATTTCAGAATTGCAGATAAAGTGTGAACCTGTCCTGGTCCATTTTTTGCTGCTTATAACAGAATACCTTAACATGGATAATTTATTAAAAAAAAAACTATGTGTTTCTTAGAGTTTGGGAGGCTGAGAAGTCTCAGGTTGATGGGCCACATCTGGTGAGGACCATCTTGCTAGTGGGGACTCTTTTCAGAGTCTGGAGGTGACCTAGGGCATCACATGGTGAGGGGACCAAGCATGTTAGCTCAAGTCTCTCTCCCTCTTTTTATAAAACCACCAGTCCCACTCCCATGGTAACTCATTAATGCATTAACTCATGAATGGATTAATCCATTCATGAAGACAGAGCTATCATGACCCAATCACTTCTTAAAGGCTGCACCTCTCAATACTGTCACATTAGGGATTACATTTCAACATCAGTTTTGGAAGAGACAAACATTCAAATCATAGCAGGACCCAAAAAACAAATGCCTAGCACATCAGAGATGCTCAGGAAGCCTTTGCTAGACCTGTTTGGCAGCAGCACAGAGTATTTGAAAAATTGGTAGGAGATGACACTGGAAAGATAGTGTGATATAGAAGGACCTGAACTAAGAAATCCTAAGCTAAGAAATGTGGAAACTGATGACTTTTCCAGGAACAATCTCTTTTTTAAATATGAAAATATAAAATTCATCTTTATTAATTTAAAATTAAAGGGGGAGAATGGAATGATGGTTGCTAGAGGCTGAGGGCTGGGGAAACTGGGGAGATGTTGGTCAAAGGATACAAAGTTTCAGTTTTAAGATGACTAAGTTCTGGGGATTTAATATACAGTATTGTGACTACAGTTAACAATACCATATTGTATACTTGAAATCTGCTTTAAAAAGTAGCTTTTAAATGTTCTCACCACACACACACACACACACAAATGATAACTAGGTGTTAACTAAAGTTGACTGTGATAATCATTTCACAATACATCAAATCAAAACAAACAATAAAAGTTAAAAATTAGGAAAATAATAAAAAGGGGAACATCCTGTTTAAAGTAGTGGAAAAACTCCATTCATTCAAGAAACATATATTAACATCTGCTAAATGCTTGGCACTTTGCTAAACACTGTGAACATGTTCCTTCATCCATCTTTGCAATAACCAAGTAAAGTGAGCATTCTTAGCCCCATTTCATAGTGGAATAGACTGAAGTTTAAGTGGTAGATAAACCAGTAAACAAGACAGACAAGGTCTGGTTTTCAAGGAACTTCTAAGCCAGTGAAAGGAGACAGATAATACATAAGCACCCTGCTAATATAAGAAGATAATTCCAGAATATCCAGAAGATAATTCCAGTGATACATCTACAAAATATGTATGTGTATATATATGGAAAGGGACAGAGACTAGGGGCAGGATTGGAGCAATATACATAGTGGTCAGAAAGGGCCTCTCCTAGCAGTGACCCAAATGATAAGAAGGACTATCATGAGAAGATCTAGAGCAGAAACTTTCCAGCAAGAGACAGCAGGTCCAAAGGCTGTCAAGTGTGCCTGATGGCCAGGTGGAGGCCAGAGCAGCTGGAGCACAGAGAGGGAGTGTGAGCATGGAATTCCCCATTGAGGCAGGCAGCACCTGATCATGTATGGCCTGAAATTGCATATCATACTAGAATATATTTTAAAAGCAGCTGCTTATTAGCTTCATATCAACACTGCTTCGGGAATCGGCAAAATTTTGTCTAGGACCACACCAGCACTGACTTTTTAAATGAATGGTTTGGCCAGGCACAGTGTCTCACACCTGTAATCCTAGCACTTTGGGAGACCAAGGTGGGAGGATCGCTTGAGCCCAGGAATTCAAGATCAGCCTGGGCAACATGGTGAAACCTTGTGTCTACAAAAATACAAAAAAATTAGCCGGGTGTGATGGCACATGCTTGTAGTTCCAGCTGATCTGAAGGCTGAGGTGGGAGGATCATTTGAGCCCAGGGGAGGGGTGAGGCTGCAGTCATACTGCTGCACTCCAGCCTAGATGACACTAAGTGACACCCTGTCTCAAAAAACAAATAAAATAAAAAGCATGGCTCTATGTCTAGGCTGGAGCTGCATCCTCAAGTTGGAATTGACTTTCAGAGCCTGAGAGGGAAGAGACTTTATTCTTTCCAACAGTTAGTCAGTCATTCAAATATTTATTGAAGACCTACCATATGCCAGTCTTATTCTAGTTTCTGGTTACATAATAGGGAACCCAAAAATGTCCCTGGTCACATAGAGTTGGGAAGACAAGACTTTAAGTACCATACCTAAATAAAGAATGTGATGCCAGAGAAGATGAACCTTCCAAAGGGGTTTAAGCTCAGTGACAGCAAAGACCTTTTAGAGAAGGTAACACTTAAGCAGAGACCTGAATGGATGTGAGGTAGAGACCCATGCATGGGGCTGAGGGAAGGAAGATCCCAGCAGAGAGAAGAGCAAGTGTCAAGTCCCTGAAGTGAGAAAAAGCTTGATATATTTGAGGAACACCAAGAAGATCTAGGTGATTCCAGTGAAGAAAACAAAGGGTGAGCATTAGGAGTTGAGATCAGAGAAGTAAACAGTGAGGGGCCAGATCATCTAGACCAGAAGTCAGCAAACTTGTTCTGTAAAGGGCTAGAGAGTAAATATTTTAGGCTTTCTGAACCATGTGATCTGTTCCACAACCTCTCAACTCTGCCATTGTGGCATGAAAATAGCCATCAACAATATGTAAATGATGAGGAAAAGGGCTGTGTCTCAATAAAACTTAATTTACAGACACTAAAATTTGAATTTCATTTAATTTTCATGTGTCATGAGATAGTCATCTTCTTTTGATTTTTTTTTTCAAACATTTAGAAATAAGAAAATCATTCTTAGCTGATGGATGATATGAGAACAGGCAATAGGCCAGACTGCGCCCACAGACGATCATTTACCAGCCTTTTATTTAAAGCCTTACAGGCCACTGAGGAACCACAGAACTTGTTCTAACATAATGAATCTTGCTGTGATATGATGGAAGGTTTTGAGCAAAGGGTTTTGAATATGAATTACATTTTTTAAAGACCATTCAGGCAACTATGTTGAGAATGGATGAAGGGACAAGAAAGACCAGCATGGAGAAGTGACTTACTCAGGGCCACAGAGAGAGGGGGCTAGAACCCAATGCAACCTGGACAGCGGAGATCTTCATCTAACTAGGTGCCATGCAATGTCTTTATCCATCTCACACTAGACCATTCATCAAATTGATTTGTCTTGTCTTTCTGTGCTTCAGGAATGGGAAATGAAGAAGACCTAAGAAGAGGATAAGGATTTCATTCCAAAGGAAATACCAGCTTGTCCACCTGAGGAAGAAATGCTTTTTTCACAAGGAGACACCAAGAGAAGACTAGGAAGTAGCCCTCATTCTCCAGGGCACCAAAAAGACCAGGCTTTATTGTCTGCATGATTTTAGGGGATATGGGGAGGGAAGAAGTAGAAGGGAAGAGGGAAATTGAGAGCATCCTTATGACTTTAAAAGGGTGGAAATGAGGATGGAGGGAGACAGATGTCTGCACAGCGTAAAGGTTTTGTAGATGTCTTTGCCTTCCCTTCTGAAGAAGAAATGAAAGCACATGTGAATAACCCCTTCCATCCATTCACAGCATCATACTCCCAGTCCTTAAGGCAAAGGGAGGCAGCACTCAAGCATTGGTGGTGCAGTGAAAGAGACAAGACCTGATCATCCGATCACACTTGTGACAACTAGATTCATATTGGGCATTACTGACAACCACTGGGCAAGGCAAAGAGGTTGAACAATCAACATTATTCCTGCCTGCATACATGTGAACAAAATCTATAGAAGACATGCAAATTCTACAGTCATTCCTCATTTACTTTAGACAGAGTGCAGCTACTGGAATCTTTCAGATTTGAGTGTTTTAAAATCAGAGTTCTGAATACACAAAAGGAATGAAAAATGGAATAGCTGACATATTGTAAGCTCACAGTGATACTCAGTGACAGGAACACAGAGCTCTAATGTCCACAGGATGTTGTAGGGTAGGGTCTTTCAGTCAATCAGGTCCCTTACCTAACTTCTGATGCTGAGGCTCTTGGAGCTATGGGTTTAGAAATCCAAGAGGCAATATGTCTTTATTCTAATGAAGTCCTCATCTTGCACTCAGAGGCCCATTAGTCTGCCCTTCTATATATTAAGTAAAACCAAGAGAAATTAAGAGGATGATGGCTTATTTCTCTCACATGGGTGCTAAACCTTTTACAAACACTTGATACTTTTATAAGGGGAGTATGGACATCAAGTCCTGGGCAGTCTCCTTACTGTGCTACTCACTACTGTCTCAACACTCTAGGTACTTTCCGTGTCTGTCTTTAACACATTTCCTTCCAAAAAAGATATAACCACTTCTTAAAAGCCAGAGCTTAGCTCAAGAAGAAGGAAGGAAAATCTCAGAATAACCTTGGACACTTTGCTATAGAGTTTACATATTTAACCCATTTAAGGTTTTACAGACTTTAGCCTCACCCAAACTTTATCATCCTCTGAAGTAGCTGGAGACCACAGCAGGAAAAATAACCTGACCCAGTGATCACCCACTGACTAGTGGCAGAGCATAGGACTTAGGGGTTATAAGCCCAGATCCAGATAGGGCTAGGATTCAGCCCTGCCTCTGATAACCAGCTGGGTGACCTTGGGAAACTCACTTGACTGCTTTGATTCTTGTTTCCCTTATCTGTGAAATGGGATTAACAATTGTACTTTTCTCCCAAGATTTTTGGGAAGATTTAATAAGATAATACATAGTAGGCATCTTGCAGAGTGTTTGAGAAATAGGAAATGCTTAGTCAGTAGTGGCTCTCACTAGCCAGGCATCGTGGTACACACCTGTAGTCCCAGCTACTCAGGAGGCTGAGGCAGGGGGACCACTTGAGCCCAGGAGTTTGAGACTGTAGTGCACTATGATCATCCCTGTTCATCGCGACTGCACTCCAGCCTAAGCAAATAGCAAGACCCCATCTACTGAAAAAAAAAAGTGGCTCTTATTATTAGCTATATGAGAAATGTTGACTCACAAGCTTGTGTTCTTTCCACTGAGGAAGAAATTACTTTTACATGATAATTACAGCCACCAAACGCTAAAAGGTAACCAATACATAACTGAGAGTTTTCATCCAAATTCCACCTGTGTTTTCACAGTGAAAGGGGCTCACGTACTCTGGATTTTCAGTTTTTTTTTTTAAATGTGGATCCTGGAATGTCACCCAACACTCCAACTGTGTCTTCAGTGTCTGTCATACTCTTTCTTATGCAGTTACTTTGGGGTTAAGTGTCTTTTCTCACCAACAAATCTTGGACTCTGAGAGGAGTGGCTGTGGGTAATTAATAATTAAGATTTATCAAGCACTCACCATGTGTCAGGCACTGTGTCAGCCATGGCCAGCTTCACAGGCATGCAACCCGTGCAGTCACACAGGACCCCATGCTTAAAAGGGCCCTGTGCTTAGTTTAATGCTCTATTATTGCCTTCTTAATAATATTTAAACCCAGGGTTCTGCTTTTCCTCTTGCCCTTTAAACTACGTAGCCAGTCCTGGTGCTAACTCACCACTCTTCCAGGCACTATCCCTTTAGTCTTCACTAAAACCCTGAGATAAGTTATATTATCCCAGTTTTCACAGTTCAGGAAATGGAAGCCCAGCTAGGTCAGGTAATTTACCCAAGCTCACATAAGAAGTGGTGGAACCAGTACATGAAAATAAGAAGTCCAACCCTAGAACCCTTACTCTTAAAGCTCTATGTCATCCATTTATCTCTCTCCCCCTGTACTGCAACATTCAGAAGTACACTAGCACTTAATAAATAGATGAGTGAATGCGTGGGTGCAAGCAGCAACCTGGTGAACGTTGGGCAGCTAAGAGAAATGTAAGCAAAATGGCTAAGGCACAGATGCCAATTCTTGTCCTAGGTTGTTAAAATGCCTCAAAAAAAAAAAAAAGAGCCAGGTACAGTGGCTCACACCTGCAACCCCAGCATTTTGGATGGCCAAAGTGGGTGGATCACTTGAGGTAGGAGTTCGAGACCAGCCTGGCCAACATGGCAAAACCCCATGTCTACCAAAAATACAAAAATTAGCTGGGTATCGTGGCACATGCCTGTAATCCCAGCTACTCAGGAGGCTGAGGCAGGAAAATCTCTTGATCCTGGGAGGCGGAGGTTGCAGTCAGCCAAGACTGTACCACTGCACTCCAGCCTGAGCAACAGCAAGACTCCATCTCAAAAAAAAAAAAAAAGCCTTGTTTGGTTGTGTTTTTCCGAAGTGTGAGCCACCGGTCTAAGGTAGACTTGAAGCTCCATCCTTCCCAACACTGCCAAGTGTCTAATCTGTCAGAATTCTACTGTAACTGTCTCCTTATTGGAGGATCTTGCACAGGTTTACCAACCTTTCTGAGCCTCAATTTTCTCATATGTAAAAGAGAATCACAATACCTCCCTAAACCATGTCACCTTTTCATAAGGCCAAAAAGAAAATATAAGTTATGGGTCATGACACATTTGAGTTGGGCATCGGATTAGATAAAAAAATGAAAATACTCCAGCTCTGTCCTCATGGAACTCACAGACATGCAGAAAAGAAAATCTGACCCAAATAACTACAGGACAATAAACGCGTAACCCATGTTATGACAATATTCAGAGTGCTCAAAGAACACTTCTCATTCCCTTAAAAAAATTTTTTTAGAGACTATCTAGAAACTAAGCTGACAACTCCAAGTGTCGTGGACCCCAATCACCAATCCATCCTCACAAGTCTGTCAGGTTTTCATACTAAATCTCTAAAATTTATCTATATCTTCCTATCTTCACTGATACGATCCAACTTAAGTCATTCAACAAATATTTATTGAATACCTACTATACTAGATATCAGAAATCAGTGGTAAGACCTCAGGAAGCTCACATTCTAGTTGGAGGAATGATCTTTAACAAGGAAGCAAAAGAAAAGACACAAAATGGGTACTGGACACAGTTACTTTAGAGTGGTTAGGAAGGTCTCTCTCTGTTCTCCCAGGAGAGAACATAGCCCTGTCTTGCCTGGGCTACTGGAACCCACTGGCTTCCCTACCTTTTTTCTTATACCTTGCAGTCTGCTCCACACCGCAGTCAAAGTGACTCTTTAAACACAGCATTTGTCACATGTTCCCTGTCGATCTAAAATAATTTAAAAGGTCAGGATCTCATTTAAAGAGAGTTCGTTCAAGCACAAAGGTTGAGGATGGCCTGCCCAGGAAGCACAGAATGGAAGAATGTATCTGTCTTATACAGGATGAAAATCAGTGTTCCAAACTGCAGAAGTCTATTAAGTTTAGCAATTTCAACATCTTTATATGCAAAGCTTAATATATAGTTACAATGAACTGAGTAGTTAAGACTGTCTTTTTCCTTCGAGAACGGTGTATTTCACATTACACCCTGAAGATGTAACTGTCTTAGGGTCCGTGTTCAGGGCACCATTTGGTCTCAGTTAGGTACAGGACAACAAAGGAGGCCATCTATTACAAACATCAGTGATTGAGAGGGGAGAAATCTGGTCTCTGCTCTTTCCTAGTCATTATAGAACAAGAACAATGAGGAAGAGAATTAAGCTATAATTCTAAGAAGCGGAATTACAAAACATGCTACATGGATTCGGAACACAGCCACATCTCTCTCAAAGCTTAAAGTACTTGGGAAGTTCCAACAGCTTTTACATTTTATTTATTTTCACATTCCATTGCAATCAGAAACAGACTAAATTGCATTCAGAAAAAAAAAAAAAAAAAAAATGAGGCTGGGGGCGGTGGCTAATGCCTGCAATCCAGCGCTTTGGAAGGTTGAGGGTGGCGGATCACCTGAGGTCAGGAATTCAATGCCAGCCTAACCAACATGGTGAAACACCGTCGCTACTAAAAATACAAAATAGCCAGATGTGGTGGTGGGCGCCTGTAATCCCAGTTAGGAGGCTGAGGCAGGAGCATCACTTGACCCGGGAGGCGGAGGGTGCAGTGAGCCGCCGAGATCTTGCCACTGCACTCCAGCCTGGGTGACAGAGTGATACTCTATCTCAAAAATAATAATTTTGAACACCTACATTAGGGCACTGCTCAATGAATGGGAATGAACAGACAATATATCTACCCTAAAAGAGCTTATATTTTAGTGAGAAGAAATGAGAAAATACACACCATTTAAAAAACAAGTCGATAAGAAGGGCATTAGAGGAAAAAGTCTGGGAGGAGCGATAGGCAATGGTTCAGGCTGCAATGTTTTAAACCGTTCACGTAGGATCTAGCCCTGCCTAACCACTAGTCCTGTTTCCCTCCCGCCTCTGTGTATTTCAGTCCGGTACGTGCAATACTCTTCTCTCTTTACTAGGCTTTCTGCAGATATTTCCCTCTGCCTGAACCCTTCCTTCAGCTCAGCTCAAACACCCCTTCCTCTGGGAAAACTTCCCACACGGCTAGATTTGTATTCTAGGCTTCCCCAGCACCTGCCCCTCACCTTTAAACACTGCTCACGTTCTGACTTTACATCCCGCTTGTATCTGTTTATCACTCATAATATCAAAGTAAGCTCCATGCGGGCACAGCTATGATCTGCTGTACGCTCAACACGCAGCCTTTGTAGTAACTACTACGACTTGGTCTACTAGCGGAACACACTGAGAGCCGGAAGTGTCGCGTTCGCTCCGGACGACCGGATGGGGAACTGCGCCCCCCTCCCCCAAACAGGGCAACCGGAAGTATAGCGTTCTAGTCCGGAAGCCCTTACAAGGAAACGCCCGCAAAGGCTGGTTTTGAAGCGGGAGCGTCTCTCTTCACTCGCAGCAAGTGCGCGTGCGCTGCCTCCGTCAGCCCAAATCGGGAATATGGCCGTGCGGTCGCTGTGGGCTGGCCGGCTGCGGGTGCAGTGCCTACTGTCCTCGACTGCCGCGTGGGAGAACAAGTAAGCGTTGCACGCGAGGGGTCGGGAGCGTGAGGACTCTGCGGGGCTAGCGAGCCAGCCGGGTAGTTGTGGGCTGGAAGGCGAGAGTTATCTGAGCGTAGGCGATGGGACCAAGCCGCTCCCTCTACGACCATGCACTCACGGTCCCATTTTGCAGACGGGGAAACTGAGACCCCCAGCTGCGCCTCAGTCCTAGGCCGAGGAAGGTGGGGAGGTCCGAGGTCATGCATGGCCTGGAAGGTGAGAAGTCTCTAAGCCCCCAAGGGAGGGATTTACCTCTCACAGCTGCTTCTCCCAGTCTGTGGTACCTGTGGGTAAATTTGGGTTCTCGCCCCACTCTCCGTGGGACCTTAGGCCAGTCCTTTCTCCGTTATCCGGGCACTGTTGTACCTGTCAGTAAAAGAAGGCCGCTGAACTTGGATTCTCGAAACGGCCATTGCATCAGCCTTCGGGAGACAAGTTCCATTTGCTGCCTTTATCCATCGGTAGCTTTTATTGGTCGCTTACGAGGCCGACTGCAGAACTATGGATGGTCCTTTTTATTATTCCCCTTTTAATAACTGAGGAAACTGAGGTTTAGAAAAGAAAAGTTGAGTAACTTTTCCAAACTTAAATATTTGGGAAGTGGTGGAACCCAGGCTGGAAACCAGTCAGGGCGTTAGAATCGGCGCTGTTGTTTAATGAGACATGTTAACCAATTTTCTCAAGGTCTATTGCCCACACATTGTTTCTTCCTGGGAAAGAGAATAAAAATGGTTGAGTAGGAGGTAGGGTTGGACCTCTGAATAGTAAAGTAAGCTACGGGAGAATCTGGTAAATGTGCTTAACTATGTATGTAATCCTATTTACCTTGACACATCTGACCCAACATCCTGCCCCGTAGCACCTGAGTGAGAGGTTGCATTCAGGGTTTCGGGACTTGGTTTTGTTTTCCGTTCTCAAGTCTTTTTGGCAGCTTGTTGGTGATGTAAGGAAATGATCAGAAGAAAGATGATTCCTTTTTCTAAGCTGTCTCCCTGTTCCAGCTCTGAAGCAGTAGGAATTGAGATTGGCCACAACTGCCACCCCCTACTTCTTGGTCTGAGCTTTGGCTATTTTCCCTTTGAACTGGCCCTGAGACTATTTTGACCTGCCTTTTTAATTGGATAAATGTGTTTTTTTAGGGAGAAGGAGGTGTTTCACTGTGTGTAATTAGCCCCAGATCCACCATGACCATATTTTCTGACCCCAAAATGTGGAACTGTCTATAAAATCACACACCAGATTATAATAATTGAATTTAAGACTGGCTTGGAAAGTCAGGGAGATAAAAGTCCTCTTGCCTACACCTTTAAACTAGCTGTTTGCTCTGCCTAGGACGCTCTTCCCTTTTTTAAAGCCAACTTCTTTACCCCCTTTAAACCTTTGTTCAGCTGTCTCCTCAAGGACCACTCTACAATATATGCCAGTCCATATAAATGGGTTTAAAGGACTTTTGTACTCAGATTGATTTTCATGACAATTTTAGTTAAAGTCATGGAAACTTCCTTGACCTGGAGGTCAGGACTGCCACAGTCCAAGATTTGCTGTAAACTAGCCCCTAGTCCAAATTTCGTTCTGTTTGAACTCAGTGTAGGTGTACAAAATTCTAGATTACATAATGAGTTGAATGCAAAGACCTGTTTTCACCTGTGTCTATAGTTCACTAACAGTAACATATAGTGTTGTATTTCATTGACTTGATCTTATATATAGGTGGGAATTTCTTTCTCAGCACAGGTTCTCCTAAAAGCCTTATAACTTGTAGTGAAGAAGGCTTAGAATTCTAAGCCTAACTCCAGTGTGATAAGGTCCCTTTACTGGACTTAATTTCCCCCATTTGTGAGATGGAAGGTTGAACCAGAACTATATGACTTTTTGAATGCCCACTTCTGATAATGCTCCTTTGGTTCTGGGTATTAGCATTTGGTTTCCTTATGCTGACTTTTGTATACCTAGTTCTGGCTATTTCTGCTGCTTGGTGCTCAGTGTCCTGACCCAGCAGACTACCAACTATGTGATCTTGAACAGGTCTTCATGCCTTAGGCCTCTCGGCATCATATTTTTCATCTGTAAAATAGGGATGATGGTAGGGTTTATCTCACATATTGTTGTGAGAAGAAAAGATGATAGTGTCTGGTACAGAGTAAGGACTTCATTAAGTGTTCATTTGTTACTATAACTGAAAACACTTTCTCCAGAGATTCAATCTGGAAAGATCTCTGGTCTCTAAACTTGATTGTAATTTTGGCTTATGATGGCATTTCTTAATTATGTGCCACCTCCTTCCTGTTTTAGGGGATGGCCACTTCTATTCAGCACTGCCATCCAGAGAACTGCTGGTGAGGACTGCCGTTCTGAGGACCCTCCTGATGAGCTTGGGCCCTCTCTTGCTGAACGAGCCTTAAGGATAAAAGCTGTTAAACTGGAGAAGGAAGTGCAGGATTTAACGGTGAGTTATTTTCTATTCTTCATATCCTCTCTCTAGTTTAAATGTCCACATAAAGTTTTTTATGTCAATTTTTAAAATGAAGTTTTCTCCAATTGGCTCTTTATGTGCTATCCCTCATCCCTCCTCCACTCCCTTGCTAGGTATACTGGGCAGAAAAAAAAACTGTAGTAGTTCAAAAACACCACTGGCTAAAGATAGTCGTCTCTTTTCAGTTTCCTGTTATGTCACAGCACTTAGTTGTCTGACAGTAGACACACTTAAAGGGAGATAGATAAACCAGAGGAATTCCAAAGCAAAACCACCTAAAAAGGTAAGGAGGCTGGAAAGCATACCTTATGACAGTAATTGAAGGAACCAAGAATTGTAATAAGAATGAGAAAGAAAAGGACTAAAGAGGGTAAAATAACTGCCTCCAAATAGATGACATACTTTTTTTTTTATGAGACGTAGCTTCACTCTTGTTGCCCAGGCTGGAGTACAATGGCACCATCTTAGCTCACTGCAACCTCTGCCACCCAGGTTCAAGTGATTCTTCTGCCTCAACCTCCCAAGTAGCTAGGATTATAGGCGCCTGCCACCATGCCCAGCTAATTTTTATATTTTTATTAGAGACGGGGTTTCAACCATGTTGGCCATGCTGGTGTTGAACTCCTGACTTCAGGTGATCCACCCATCTCAGCCTCCTAAAGTGCTGGGATTACAGGCATGAGCCACCATGCCCTGCCTAGATGACATACTTTTAAAACTTATTCTCAGTTTTCCTAAGTTCAAGTCAATGAAAGGAAGTTGGAGGTTGGCAGTGTTGGCTGAATGTGAAAAACAAAGCTTTTTCTCAAGATAATGAACTTAAAGACTATTAGGAGTTTGAACTAGCAGGCTAAATGACTACCTAGCAGTGCTGCTAAAGAGTAGGTTTCTGCTTTGACTAGGGGTTTGGAGTAGCTGAATTAAGATTTCTGTAACTCCTAGTTTGTTTTATAAAAACCTATCAGAAGGGTGAAATGTGTAAAGTAAGCAAAAACGTTCTCTTTCACCAATAGGCATTTGTTTTCTCATCCTTTTGATTTTGCTTTTGATGTTCAGGTGAGATACCAGAGAGCTGTAGCTGATTGTGAAAACATAAGGAGGCGAACCCAGAGATGTGTGGAAGATGCCAAGATATTTGGTGAGAGATTTATTTTACAATAAAAAATATCTTTGGCTGGGTGTGGTGGCTTATGCCTATAACCTAGCACTTTGAGAGGCTGAGGCTGTCAGATCACATGAGATCAGGATTCGAGACCTGACCAGCCAACATGGTGACACACACCACACCACCCCACCCCACCCCGGCGCCATCTCTACTGAAAATACAAACATTAGCTGGGCATGGTGGTGGGCGCCTGTAATCCTAGCTACTCTGGAAGCTGAGGCATGAGAATCTCTTGAACCCAGGAGGCAGAGGTTGCTGTGAGCCAGAATCATGCCCCTACACTCCAGCCTGGTCAACAGAATGAGACTCAGTTTCAAAAAGAAAGAAAAAAATGTCTTTGACTTTAAGGTAGCTACCTGTTTTGACACAGACCCTTAAGCCTGTCCCTGGATTAAAGTCAGATTAACAAAGTCCTTGCCTTTCACCACTGGAGCTTTGCTATTGTGTCATAGACATTTCTAATGATGATATTTCTTGCCCTCATTTCTGTAAGAAAAATCAAGTTTTAGAATTGAGAGTAATGGGATTTCTCAACAACTGAATTTACTTTTATCTTGTAACAGTTCATATGACTCTTAAAAAAATCAGACAAATTTTGTGGTCCATCTCCAGCAACTTCATAGCCAACTTGCCTCATCTGTGGCTGTATCTTACTTTTATGCTCCTGTGTAGCCAATCCTCAAGAATACACCATTCTTGACACCCCTTAGCATAGTGTCGTTGACTTTCTTTTGTATTATTACTTTCCTTCTCATGAAATATTAATGTCTTGTCCCTGTTGAGAATGTAATGCCTTAGCACAACTGGAACAGGAAGGAATTTTCAAAATGTACATAAGTCAATACTACAAGCAAATAGCAACAGAAATTCATGATACATAAAAATAGTTGTTTTTAAAGGACAGGTTTAAGCCTGCTGTATATAGTCTTACCTAGTTCTTGGATTCTGTCTTTTCCATTTCCAAGTCAGGTTCCTAGTCATATTTGCCTTCTGAGAGAGACACTGATTTGTCGGTTGTGTTAGCTGGTAATCAGTGATGATCTCTGAGTCCTGTGTGGCAACCTTTCCACTTGCTGGACTGCTCAGCATACCTAGCCATCTATCTAGGCCTTACCCAAACTCCATGCCCAAGGACAGAGTGATTTCCTCACAAACAACTAAAATGTCTGGCTTCTCCACAGGAATCCAGAGTTTCTGTAAGGACTTAGTGGAAGTGGCTGACATTTTGGAGAAGACTACAGAGTGCATTTCTGAAGAATCAGAGCCAGGGGACCAGAAGCTCACTCTAGAAAAGGTCTTCCGAGGGTTGTCGCTTTTAGAAGCAAAGCTGAAAAGTGTGTTTGCCAAGCATGGCCTGGAGAAACTAACACCCATTGGTGACAAATATGACCCCCATCAGCATGAACTCATCTGTCATGTGCCAGCTGGTGTTGGGGTGCAGCCTGGCACCGTGGCATTAGTAAGACAAGATGGCTACAAACTTCATGGCCGCACCATTAGACTTGCCCGGGTGGAAGTGGCAGTAGAGTCTCAGAGAAGACTGTGAAGAGGCCATCAGGAACTGGATGTTCTCCCAGAGTGCAGTCACCTATGTTTCTTTTATTTATTAAACTAGGTTTGTATTGTACATGAGGTACTTCATGTGATATGTTTTGGATTTAGTCATATTGGCTTTATTTCTAAGATATTCTATTGATTTAATATGACCTGTTTGGTCTCATCAGAAGTCTTACCATTGGGCATTTGAACAGTGTGACAAGTGTTCCCATGGCCTTTATCAAAACATGTTTAGGAAAATTGGTACTCTGATGAATCTGAATCCAAAGTCCTTTTAACTATATGTTTTCAACTACATGTTCCTTCCTAGCGGTCCCTATAACAGGAATTGTAAAGTATCCTGTATTTTGTGGATCAAGGAGACGGTAGGGATTGGTTCAACATTTGGGTACTTAGGGGATAAAGCTTCATAGTTGTATAAATTTATATCATTTGCGTTGATTTTTATACATACAGATTTTCAGGACTTTACCTTTTGTTTTTTTTCCCTTTTAGCCATCTTTTGTCCCTGTAATTCCAACTAGATAGGCTTTATGCTCACATCATTATCCCATACCCACCCCTCTCTCATCTGCATTTGCAGGGGCTAATGGTCTAGGTGAGACTTGAAAGGCAAGGAGCATCAGGAAATTTGAGGTACCCAGGACCCTTTCAAGCAAGAATGGCCAAAAAGCCTTGTGCTATCTTTGCTCTGAGTTATCTTCAAATTATTTTCAGCCTCCCTGTCATATAATCATTTCAGGCAGATTGAGCTAAAGACCCACATGGCTCTATTTAGGTAATTTATCTACAACTTCTCTGCCCCTTTGTCAATGTTGCTTATAATCCCTTCATTAGATGATGGGAAGTGGTGATGATCAGGACAAAAGTGTTAGGTTCCCATGATTTCTTATTTATTAATAGTTATGCTGAAATTTTTTTTAAGTTTCCTCCTGCTGTATGTTATTTTTGGTGATAAGAACACTTAAGTATTCTCTTCTCTTAGCAATTTTTTTTTTTTTCTGTGTTGCCCAGGCTGACCTCCAGCTCCTGGGCTCAAACAATCCTGCCTCAGCCTGCCAAGTAGCTAGGACTACAGGCGTTCACCACTGCGCCCACTAAGTTTTTTGTTTGTTTTTTTTTAAGTTGGTACTCACAAATCACTACCTCTGTTACACTGACAAGCTTTATTTCCTATTTTTTGTATCTGTTAGGTCACATTTGTGTAAACATCTAGCTCATCTTTTATATTTTAACCTCCTAGAGTTAATGGGCCTATGTGGGTTTTTTTTTTCCAAGTGTTATAGCTGGTGTTTTGTAAAAGATTTGTCCAATAAATGACTTAATGAATGAATAACACATCAGTCAGACTTTAGGAAGGCAGTCGATTATGGATTATTTTAATGTTGGAAGAGGCCTGAATGGTCGAATCTTACCCTTTCTGCTTCTGAAGTATTTTTAGGACTGAACCCAAGGAAAATAATCTCTAGACTATTGACTAAAGTTCAATGAGAATATGAATAAAGAGCAACTAGATATTAATGTCAGTCATTGGGCATGCAAATCAGTGGCCAGCAGACAGTCAGATGTTGTTGGATATCCGGATTGTATAGGTTTAGGTTTAAGTTATTACTCATAAAATCCATTTCCACTGGAACTCTACGACCTCATTCAGTGGGTGGTGAAAAGTTGGCCTCTTATACATTATGGATAACTATAAGACAGCACACAAGCATATCAATAAAGCCATCTCCTTGTGGGCCCTACCATCTTCATCAGATTTAGACACTTAAAAAAACAAGTAAATATGCACTTTTAAAATGCAATCAAAAGATTGGTGGTAAGCTTTTAAAACCAGAACATCTTTTGGCATTCTACTAAGTGTATATTGTAAATTTAAGAAATAATCAAGATTCATAATAGGAAGTTGTCTTTTTTTGCCTTCATTTCTATGAGATTGACAGATGGTGACAATAAGAAAATGAGCTGATTATAATTGCCCTCTGTGTGTTTTTATTGCTAGCTATCATTACTGTTTAGAATTAACATTAATTAGAATTAACAATAATTTTCGGCGTGGAATGTTATGATTACCTAAAGATATGTCTCTACCTTCTGGGCTCAAGCGATCCTCCCACCTCAGCCTATACCAAGTAGCCAGGACTACAGGCAAGCACACCACCATATTCGGCTAGGTTTTTTTGGGGGTGGGGGGGTGGGGGGAGGGGTTGTTTGTTTATGTTTTACAGACAGGGTCTCACTATATTGCCCAAGCTAGAAGAATTCTCTAATACTTTTTACAGCTCCCATTTTGGCAAGTAAATTGAGAATGACTTTAGGTTCTTCTATTATTCAGTAGTTTTGCAGACTTAAAGTGTAAATTTAGCATTAGAAGATGAAGCTATCATAGTAAGAAACTCAAGTTGAAGGGCTTTGGGTTGCCAAAGCAGCATAATAGAGCATAGGCTTGAACTTAATTCTTGACAACATTGTAAGGAGCAAGTGAAATGTGTTAAATGCCTACTACAGTAGGCTCTCGGATATTTATTTTATTGTTTTATCATGCACATTGTTTTTCCTGACTTTTTATGGCTGTCTGAAGTCTAGGGAAAAGGGAAGACTGGTTAATGATGAGTAGAAAAAGCTTGTAAGCTAATCATTCACTGACTTATTTCCCTCGCACCTTCTGTTTTTTTAAAAATTAGCCACACCACACAAAACCCATATTTTAGACAGCAACAGCAAGAAAATTGTTTCAGTGCTCTTATTTTCACCTTAATGGTATAGTAAAAAGACATTGGCTTGCAGATGATACTAAGGAAGCTTTGGCTCACTCTCACTTGAAAGTGGGATCTTGGTGTTTTCGTACTTGTATTGTACAAATCTTTTACTGACTTTTCTTACTGCTACAAAGGAATCAGGCAGTTGGGTATTGATATGTTATCTAGTGCTCTCATTCACGGCAAAGGATTTGATAAATGAATAAAGATTCTTAAAACTAAAGCAAAATCAAATGAGCAAAACTAAAGATGAAATGTAATATTCATCAGAACAAGGATCACTGAGAAAAATATTCTGAAACAACTTTAATAAAACCTGAATTGAAATAACTGCAGTTCAGGTGTTTAGAGTTTTTGTCTGCCTATTCATATTGTATATGGAAAGTTATGGGTACTTCATGACTGCTGACCTGCCTCGTTGATGCTCTGGAAAGGTATGTCAAGATCTCACAGCAGCACAGCCAAGTGGATGCAGTATGGGCTTTCCATACCCTGCCTCAGTGTTGAAATCTTGTCTGTTTTCTTACTCCTTGACTTGCCTCTTTCTGATTCCTATGTATTTCTTAAATCTGAATTCCTATTTAGTGGAGATGGGGCCTCACCCCGTTGGCCGGGCTGTATTTTTAGTGGAGATGGGGTCTCACCCCGTTGACCAGGCTATATTTTTAGTGGAGATGGAGTCTCACCCCGTTGGCCAGGCTGGTCTCAAACTCCTGACCTCAGGTGATCTACCTGTCTCTGCCTCCCAAAGTACTGGAATCACAGGCGTGAGCCACTGCATCTGGTCCTATTTCTGCCTTCTTTTCTAGCATTGACTTGTTTTCTTGGGTTTGCTTCTTGGTTCTAGGTGTCTTATTTCCTTTGACTACTGCACTTGTACTGCTGGATTACCGACTGTTCTCACCAAATTACAGACACTTGGCCTTGTTCTGACCTTCAGCTTCCCCATGTTCATCCTACCTTCTGACTGCCTGGCTTTGTCTTTACCTCTGCTTCTCAGCTAGCTTCCATACCTAGACTCATGGCTGAATGGCCCTCTGCTGGGCCAGCCTTTCCTGGGATTTGGTCTTGCATTTTCATGATCTTTCCAATCCTGTCTGTATACTGTAGCTCCATACACCAATTTTCCCATATTCCCAGTGCTAGTCAATGAGTATATTATTCCTATCCACTCATGTTGTCCATGCTCCCAAGTTCACAGTGGTGGTTTTAAAATGGCTCCAGAATTCCTTGACACCTTTATTGAGGAGTAGGGCCTATGTCCATACTTGAATCTCCTTGGAGCTTTGTGATTGCTTGACCAATAGAATACAGTGGAAGTAACACTGCCATTTTCTGGATGCAAGTCTTAAAAAACTAGTATCCCCACTTCCTGTCTTGGGATGCTTATCCTTGGAACCTTACCATCATGCCAAGAGCAAGCTGAAGTAGCCTGTGGAATGGAACTGAGGGCCCTGGTTGAGCTTTCAGCTGAGCCAGCACTATCATGCCAGTCAGTGAGCCATCTTGAAGGTGGATCTTCCCATACCCAGTGGAGCAGCTCCAAATGACACCACATGCAACAGATGAGCTGATCTTACTGAGTCCTGCTTAAGGTGCAGTGTGAGCAAAATAAATGACTGTTACTTTAAGCCACTAAATTTTTAATGGTTTATTACACAACCGCAGATAAAATGATAGTCACCCCACTGCATTCCCAGTCTGGCACTCTGCCACAAGAATGGTGCCTACTTGCTTTTTCCCTTATCAGCTCTGTTGAATTTCTCTCACGATGATGAGCACACACTCTGTTGATGGGATGGTAGGGTTAGAAGGGCTTCCTAACAGAAGAAAACAGCTCTAGATTCAAGAGTTACAAAGGACCCTAAAATTACAAGCAAAGTCAAGAAGATGAATTTAAACACTAACATGATTTACCCTGCAAAAAAACGACAAGTACATCAGTACATAAGAGAATTTGGCACACAATGGTCAATGAATGCTTGTTTTAAAAACTGTTTAAGGGAGTATCTGGAATCTTTGAGGGAGCTGCTGTCATCCAGAAAGATCTGGGAGCCAAGGCACCCGCCATGTCAGCCTTCATCCTGGCTTTCCGGTCACCCCAAAGAGGCCACTCTGAACAGCACAGGCTTCCCAGCCCCAGAGGCACTGTACTGCCCCTATGCCTGGACCACCTCCACCGGCCTGCGCACCTCCCACCTGCAAATGAACTTAAAAGGTGTTGCATCCTGACCATTGCCAAAATAAAAATTTAAGATTATGACAAATGCATGATTATTCACCTACCAGTTTACTAGTAGTAATCCAGTTTGGCCCAAGTAAATTAAGTCTCAGTGCTGACTTAGAACCCCAGCTATAAGCTCTTTCACCACTCTCTGAATCCTTTCCATTTTTTGGTTTTGTTTTGTTTGTTTGTTTTTGTTTTTTTTTTTTTTTTTGAGTAGGAGTCTCACTGTGTCACCCAGGCCAGAGTGCAGTGGCCGGATCTCAGCTCACTGCAACCTCCACCTCCTGGGTTCAAGCGATTCTCCCGCCCCAGCTTCCTGAGTAGCTGGGATTACAGACGCCCACCACCACGCCCAGCTAATTTTTGCATTTTAGTAGAGATGGAGCTTCAGCATGTTGGCCAGGCTAGTCTCAAACTCCTGACCTCAGGTGATCTCCCAAAGTAATGGGATTACAGTCGTGAGCCACTACACCCGGCCCAGTTTCTTATTTTAGCCATAATCTGACTGAGTAAATACGGATTGTATTTATTTTTATATATTTATTTTTAGAGGCGGGGTCTTTGTCACTCAAGGCTGGAGTGCAGTGGCACAATCATAGCCCACCGTAACCCCAAGCTCCTGGTCTCAAGCCTCCCACCTCTGCCTCCTGAATAGCTAGGACTACAGGGTATGCACCACCACTCCTAGCAAATTTTTTTTCTTTTTAGAAACGGGATCTCTGAGTCTCACTATGTTGCCCAGGCTGGTCTCAAACCCCTGGCCTAAGCGACTCCCGGCCTGACCTTCCATAATGCTGGGATTACAGGCTTGAGCCACCCCCAGCCTCCAGATTTTCTTTATTCTGAAACCCAACCCTATTTATTTTCTGCCAGAGGAAATCCGTTTTTCACAGCGTGATAAACTAGCAAGTCTGACATAGTAACTATGTAAGAACTGCAAACACATAAATAACAGCCATATGGAAAGCATAGGGCTTATGTCAGCATATGAATAGGGTAGCGCCTTCCCACTCTGGCCACATGCTTGGTCAGCAATTTCCAGCACTTGCAGACACTGCAAACGGCTTCACACCCCTTATCTTACAAGATGGTTACAACCACCTAGAAAGGTGGAGCAGGACTCTTCGTCTGTGTTATAAAAGAGGAAACAGTGAGGTACAGAGAAGACACAGAGCTAATAACGCAGCGGTTGGACATAACTGAGGTCTTCAAAGCTTCAGTTTGTCTCTTTCACCCTTAACCCGCAGCTGGGCCCTGGTCCTGATGCTGAGGCCCCGAGGCGCGCACACCTGTGCCGGGCAGGAATGAACCAGCCAATGAGGAGCCCGCATGCAGGGGGCGGGACGGGAAAGCTGCCAATGAGAAAGCCGACCCCGAGAGACACGGAGCTAATGAGGGCCTCGTGCTGGAGAGGGACGGCTGTTCGGCCAATGCGGGGCTGGGTCTGGCGCGGCAGGAAGGCGGGACTGCCAGTGGGGCGCCGGGGCGGGGCGGAGAGCCGAGAGTCAACACGCGAGCGGCCGAATCCGGCGTGCTGCCCGCTTGCAGCCCGCCATGGCCCGCGCAGCCCCCCTGCTCGCCGCGCTAACCGCGCTTCTCGCCGCCGCCGCTGCTGGCGGAGATGTTCCGCCGGGCAAAATCGGTGCGGGAAGGACGCGATGAGGTTTCCAGCTGGGGAGGGCCGGCGAGTAAAGGGTTCTCAGCTCTCAGCTAGGTGGGGGTAGAGGAGGGCAGCTGGGCGAGGGAGGGGTCCTTGGGAGAGGAGGTGGGTGGAGGAGAGGGCGGAAGGGGACGCGGCAGGGAAGGTCCTGATGGGTCCGGGGCATGGCATGTGAAGAGGGCCACCTGGGACGGAAAAGAGGCCTGAGGAGGACTGGTCACGAATCTCACCGGGAGGTCCAGGATCACTGAGCATCTGCCGTGAACCTGGCTGTTTTCTAGGCACCGGGTGACAGAAGACAGAGAGGCTGGGCGATGGCATTCACAGAGGTTGGTTGAGGGCTGTCTGTGTAGCAGATGTGGTGCTCTAGTTCCTGCTGTGGGAAAAGCCCTCATAGTACAGGGAAGTCCTTGCTGAGCTGAGAAAGTACAGTGCATGCAGAGGAAGGGTGCTTCATCTCTCTTTGCGGCCCCAGGAGGGCTTCTTGGAAGTAACATCTAAGCCAAACCCCCAACCCAAGTCGATAGGAGACAGTCCTGGCAGAGACAGAACACTAGGTCTGCTGGAGATTTGCTGACAGAACAGGGAACTTTTAACAACAGTCATTTTGTTCATTGTGTGTGTGGTTTCTCCAATTCTTTATTTGAAAATGTTCCCATTTACAGCAAGAATTATATAGTGGTCATCTGTATGCCCACCACCTACATTCTGCCATTAACTGCTACTATACTTGCTATGTCACATAACTATCACTCATCCTTCTAGACATCCACGAATCCATCCTACATTTTGATGCATCTCCAAATAAATTGCAGACATCAGAAAACTTCACTAAAAACTTCATCGTGCATATCATTGACTAGAGTTCCATATGTGTTTACAGTTGCTTTTTTTCCCCTCCCTCAACAATTGTCTTTTTAACTACATGACTCGTGAAGATTTTCAAGTCCCTTGCACATAATATTCGCACAGGCGGAAATGCTGGGCTTCTTCGGTGTAGGAGGACAAAGGCCCTACTCCGCTATGCTACCCTCCATGCTCCCCAGTTGGCAGGAGTGCCTGGAACATCTCATAGAAGCACCGCAAACTTACAGGGTATAGTGCAGTGCTAAAGCCCTTTTTGTGTCAGAACCACAGCCCAGGCCATACAGGGTTAAGACTGAAGCATGCCAGGAACCAGTTTGAGACTGAGAATTTAGAGCTTTCCATGAAAAGAGAATCCTGAGGCTAAAGTAGGCAGAGACGCCCTCATGGAGAGAAGGTGGAGTTTGAGGCCGGCTTTGAAGGATATGGAAGAGTTAGGCAGGCAGTATCCATGAGTGACCATGTGTTCAATCTCTGCCCTTAAATTATTTGAATACAGTGTGGCTAGAGGTAAGCGGAGTGTTCTGTGGGAATATGCAGGGCACTCCCCTTTTTCTTTGCAACAGGCAACAGGACAGGACATTTCTCACCATTGGAGAAGGGATAGGACCTCCAGTCAGCAGAATTGCTGCATTGTGACAACATGGAGTATTCTGCCTGCCTCCTTCCAGCTGGCCCTTCTGGCCCCACCCAAGAGTCATCCAGAACAGGACACTTGGCAATGCCATACTGCCCTTTAGCTTTCTAGATTTTCCTCAGCCCTCTCACAGGAGCCTCTGTCCGCCCTTGGCGGTTTGGACTCTACCCACAAGAATGCGTACTTTCCTGTTAGGATGGCTTAATTCTTGTGCTCCTGCAGGATCAAATCTGAGAACCCCCATGTGGCATCAGGACCCTCTAAACTCACCCATATAGTTCCATATGCTGCCCTGCTCATGCTGGTCTCTTTGCAGAGCATGCATGCCCTCTCACTGACAAAACTGATTGTCCTCCAGCGTCTTGCATGAAATCTTATTTCCCTGAGAATCCTGTGTCCCGCACTCTCTGGGGCAGAATTCACTGCTTTCTCTTCAGGACTCCCTGGTACCCTGTTGCATTTCATCATGGTTTGTTGTAGCTAATTGCGCAGGAGTCTGTCTGCCCACTCCGTGCTGGCCTTCTGGGGGACAGAAGCCTATTTGATTTGTCTTTGTTCCTCAGGACATCTTACTGTAAATTAGAGAGTGAGTGTCAGTTGTGTTAAATGAGCTGGTTCACAATGAAATGCTGTCTTCTGCTTCCTGATCTTGGGCACCTTCTAGGCCTTAATATCAGTTTCTCTGGAGAAATTGGTAATTTGGGACTCTGCACATGGCGGGGACGGGAGCACAGTGGTTAAAATAAAAAGGTTATGTGCTGCCTTGGAAGTGGCTTTATAAGTACTGAGAGAGGAAGTGGTTTATTCTCTTAACACAGAAAAAATACTCCATGAACTCTACTGTCTGCCAGGATCTGGGGGCATAGTGACCATCCGCTCTCTCTCTGTCCGTTAATAACTTGAATACAGTGTGGCTAGGAGTAAGCAGAGTGTGCTATGGGAATGCACAGGAGGAACACCTGACTCGCCTCAGGTGGGTCAGTCAAGCCAAGCTATAGGTGACATCTGAGGGCTGTTAAAGCCAGTGAGACACAGGGTGATGGTACTCCTATCAAAAGGAACAGCTCAGGCAAGGCCCAGGCATAAGACAAAAGCTATACGACCACAATAAGAGAAGCCTAGACAGATAAGAAGGTGGCATCTTGGAAGGGTAAGGCAGGAAGTGGAGTAAGTAAATGGAGGCCAGATCATAGAGAACCTGGAGCTATCTGAGGATGGCCTGTCACTTCCTGGCAGCAGCTGGTACTCTTGAGTCCCAGTGGGTCCGGTAAGGGTAAATTACAACAGATTTTTTCCATTTTCTTTTTGGATAAGGCCGCTGGACTGTCTGGTGAGAGGAAAGTAGTGATTGAGATACAGATACATAATGGGGGAAAAGTATAGGTAGAGTGGTAGTCCAATTCAGTAGCCTCATAGCTGTTTACAGCTCTCTCACAGGACTGTTTAATGATTAGTGTCAGGCTAGGCACAGTGGCTCATGCCTGTTTCACTGTGTTGGTCAGGCTGGTCTCAAACTCCCGACCTCAAGTGATCCACCCCACCTCTGCTTCCCAAAATGCTGAGATTACAGGCGTGAGCCACCGCGCCCAGCGGGTACATTCCAGTCTTGACAAACACAGACATAGAGATGATTTAAGTGTCCGGTATAGGTTGGACTAGACCAGGGGTTGGCATACTTTTTCTGTAAATGACCAGAGAGTAAATACTTCAGGCTTTTCAGGTCATGCAGTCTCTGTTGCAGCTACTTAACTCTACCTAAAATGAAAACAGTCATAGACAATAAATAAAAGAAAGGGCGTCATGGCTGTGTTTGAATAAAACTTTTGTTTGCAAAAACAGGCGTCTGCCCAAATTTGGCCTGCAGGCTTTAGTTTGCCAATCCCTGGATTAAGGAGTGGTTTCCAAACACTGATCAGTGAACAGAACTGGTCAGTAACTTTTGACCAATTCATAGTGAAATAAGAAAACTAGAAGCAAAGTAGTGAGTTTGTATAAAACTAAACTTATTCTCTTTAAATGGTCATCCTGACTCAATATTCTTTGCTCGTCTTTTGCCGCTAAAATGCCTTTTTCTTTATGAAATCCAGGTTATAGTCAATGTTAGTTTTCAGGTTTCCCTTTGCTTATTATTAATGGCTCTACTGACAGTCTGCAAATTTCCTTCTGGAAATGTTATAAGCCTACAAAATTTAAGCACCTGGGAACCACCAGCACAGGAGGATGCAAAGCGTGGGCTGCAGCCTCTCACTCTGATGTTCTGTCTCTCTCCTTCCCTGCCTCCTGGGCCTGCTGACAGCGGTGGTTGGGGCTGGGATCGGGGGCTCCGCTGTGGCCCATTTCCTCCAGCAGCACTTTGGACCTCGGGTGCAGATCGACGTGTATGAGAAGGGAACCGTGGGTGGCCGCCTGGCCACCATCTCAGTCAACAAGCAGCACTACGAGAGTGGGGCTGCCTCCTTCCACTCCCTGAGCCTGCACATGCAGGACTTCGTCAAGCTGCTGGGTGAGTTGTCAGTCCTGGAGCTCCAGTGCCCAGCACCCTGGGGCTGGTAACAGCATTGGGCCCTTCTCAGACTTCCCAGACTGTCAAGGCCAGAAGGTGATGTGGCCCAATCTCCTCGTTTTACAGACGCAGCAGCAGAGACAAGAGAGGGGAAGGAACTTGCCTGAGGTTACACAGTGAGTTAGTTGCAGAGCCAGGATTAGAACTCAGGTTTGACTCCTAGGCCAGTTTCTTGCCCTTTCAATTTGCTGCCTCTAAATAATCTTGATCATATCACTTTCCACATGCTCGTGTTTGCCAGGCACCCAGCACCCTTCTGGGTGGTATATAGGCATTACCTCAGATCCTCCCTACCAACCTGCAAGATGAGTGTTAGATCTCCTCTTAAGGAAACTGAGGCTCAGATAATGTATAGATCTCAGCTAAAGCCATTACAGCAAGAGAGCTGGAATTGAAACCCAGCAGCATCTGTCAAATACACCTTCTGTTTGATGCAGAAACTCAACTTCTCAGAAGTGATGCTACAGGTGGTTTTACAGATGTGCAGAGTAGCATAGATATGAAGTTATTCATTACAGCATTGGTTATAATAGCAAAAGGCCAAGAGTATCCTATCTGCCTATTCGCTAGGACCTGGCGTTAAATATATTGTCTAACTACACAATAGGCTGTTCAGCAGTCAGAATGGGGAAGTTCTTAAGCCTAGATACAGGACAATCTCTAAGATATAGTGTATTGTTAAGGTGGAGAGCAGATTGGAACCATCGATGGTTCCAGTCCATGCTAATGAGATTACATGAGTGACAGAGGGACAACACATGAACCTGGGGGTGAGTGGGAGCCCTGTCAGATCAAGCCAGAGGAGAGGACAGGCTGGACTGGCAAAGAAGGTGACAGTATCGGCATGAAGTTGCAATGTGCCATGTGAGATTTGTGGGGGTGGGGAAGGAACAAGTCATAGTAGCTATATCTGTATTTAGGAATCCGCTGCTCTGTAAGTTGCAACGTGCAAGGTGGCGGTAAGAAGCTAGGATAACTTCCATGTGATCTCAGTGCCCAAGGCTACCATCTCAGAACAAGCCCAGTGGCTCTCAGCCCCTGGACATTCCGGACATAAAATCTGAGTTTCCCTTACTTGTGGATCCTGTTGGGGGAAAAAAAAATGTAAAGTGTTACATTATTTTCATTTTCATTCATTTATTGACTAGGTAGTCCAGCCATTTCCCCAGTGCATCTGTTCACTGTTTATAAACTAGCGGCACAAATGAACAAACCCCAGTGTTGGTGGTTCCTTTAATGGAGCCAGTCCATTTGCATCGAGAAGGCTCCAAGTCTTGAAGGGGACCTGAGGGACTCCTCTTTGTCTCTGCAGGGCTGAGGCACCGCCGTGAGGTGGTGGGCAGGAGCGCCATCTTCGGCGGGGAGCACTTTGTGCTGGAGGAGACCGACTGGTACCTGCTGAACCTCTTCCGCCTCTGGTGGCACTACGGCATCAGCTTCCTGAGGCTGCAGATGTGGGTGGAGGAGGTCATGGAGAAGTTCATGAGGTAGGGCTGGCGGAGCTGTGGGATGGCGTTCTGGGTGGTACCGAGAAAAGGTGGGGGAGGAAACAGCTTTGTGAAAAAGGAAAAGGTTTTTGCTGGATATGAGAGCCAGCACAATTCAGTGCAGGCTCAGAGCAAGCCCTCGCATGAGGAATGGCCATATTTGGTCCAGTAATGATCTCTCTAGTATTGTCACACTGACACTCATTTTCTTATTCTCCCTCTGCTACACTGATATTAATAAAAGCATGGGTTGCAAACTCAGTCACTTAAAAAGGGCTGAATTGGGATGTGAGTCAGTGAATCAGCAGGTAGAAGAGAGCAGAACAAGGTCCTCTCTGAAGGAGGCAGCCAGCCCTCCACCGCAGCCATCTGCAGCCAGCCACGTGCAAGGCCTACCTCATGTGGCTAGATCTACTCACAGTTCAGAAGAAGCTAGAATCCAGAGTTGTGTGTGTGAAATCTTTCAGTGTTTCCACATTGGCAGCCATTTCAGTCCACAGGCTGCATTTGCCCTACAGATGTGTTTCATTTGCAAGCCAATGAAACACATCTGCAAAGCAGATACAGCCGGTGTACCACTCATTTGCGAACTGTGTTGTCCCCATTTTTCCATCTAGAATAAACACCTTTCTTCACCACTCCTCTTATCCTTGGGCTCCAGCCCCCTCCCCTTCACCTTTGGTCCCATATATGGAGGGCAGGTGTTTTGTTCTCTCCCTGTTCATTCACTCACCAAGCTGTCACTCCACCTTTCCTCAGAGTCCTTCCCAAAGGTGCTCGCTGCTTCCAGCCCAAGGTGCAGGGGCTGTTCTTCAGACCCCATTGCTGTCTGCCTCCCTTCAGTGTCAGACACTTAAGTGTGGCCTGTGCCCTCCTTCCCTGGTTCCTGACACTTCTCCACTCCCTTCCCATTCTATAACTGCTGTTTATAGCCCTTCTTCCTAATATTCTCTAGATGTCACCCAAAGTTTATTTCCTTACCTCTCTTCTTTCTGATATTTTTCTCCCTTGTCAATTTTATCCAGACCAATAATGTTGACTGCTACCTTTTATAGGAGATGACTTCTCCCTGTCAACCCTAGTTTCCTCTTCAGTTACAGTCTCACATTTCCCCTTTGTAGACACCTCCCTCTGGTGTCCTATTGATAACCAAACTCAACATGTTTATAAAAATGGCCCTAGAATGGTCAGCATTTCAAAGGCCCACTGGTCAGGAAATCCATCAGTGGTTCTAATCCATGCTAATGAGATTACATGAGTGACAGAGAGACAAGACATGAGCCTGGGGGGTGAGTGGGAGCCCTGTCAGATCAAGCCAGAGGAGAGGACAGGCTGGACTGACGGAGAAGGTGACAGTATCAGCATAAAGTTGCAACATGTCATCGGGTCCTAGAAGCTGCTACAGAGCCAACACTATTGGAGTGGGGATGTGCCAGCAGGGGTGGGCTGTAGCCCACTGCCTGGCAGTCCCATCTGGGTGAAGAAAGGGTTATGAACTATGACCTCAGGCAGGAAGTGGCTCAGAGAGGTGATACAGTTGTTATTCAGCACAGTTATGATGTGAAGATTCCATACTGTGGGATAGGCCCACCACAGTCAGTGAACAGGCCGCAGGGAACATAACCAGCCTCCTCTCCCACCGCTCCATGTAGAGGAAGTGATGGGTTCCTGCTGGGCCTCCCAGGCACTATGACCCAGGGGCAGGTGTTCAGGCAAAAAGCCTTCTTCCACAAGGACTCCAGCTCTGTGTGTCTTCTAGGATCTATAAGTACCAGGCCCACGGCTATGCCTTCTCGGGTGTGGAGGAGCTGCTCTACTCACTGGGGGAGGCCACCTTTGTCAACATGACCCAGCACTCTGTTGCCGAGTCCCTGCTGCAGGTGGGCGTCACACAACGCTTTATTGATGACGTCGTCTCTGCTGTCCTGCGGGCCAGCTATGGCCAGTCAGCAGCGATGCCTGCCTTTGCAGGTGAGCGTCCAGCCCTTGGCCTGCCCGCCTGACCCTCCTCTGCCCAGGGTGCTCGTAATGGGCTGGAGGTCTCCATGATAACCTCCCCTTTATCCAGCTCATTACAGTCACCTAGGCACTCTGCTCCCCCATCCTGTTTGATTCTGGCACTGGCTGTGAGTTGGCAGGAGATGGTATCACCCCACTTCACAGACAGTGAAAGCAAAGCTCAGATCACAGGTCCAGTGTGTCTCTACCATTCCCAATTGCCTCATCATCCCTTGCATGTGTGTAAATGTTAGAGCTGAAATGATGCTCTGCTCTCTACTCTTTGGTTTCAAGAACTACCCTGTCAAGGCCTTTGAGCCACTGTTACAGCACCTGCTCTTCCCAGCTCCTGATGGGGGTGGCTTAGCCTGTGTATAGCTCTCTCTCTGCTAGCACAGACCACAAGAGTGGAGAAGGTAGGCTTCACGAGAGCAGGAATTCTTGTCTATTGTTCACTGATACATCCCAAACACAGAACTCAAGTTGTTTTAAAAAAGAACAGGGACTGTATTTGTTTCCTAGGGCTGCCATAACAAAGTAACACAAACTGGGTTGGTTAAACACCAGAAATTTATTGTCTCACAGTTCTAGAGGATAGAAGTATGAGGTCAAAATGTTGGCAAAGTTGGTTCTTTCTGAGGGCTGTGAAAAAACATCTGTTCCATGAGTCTTGTTTAGTTTCTGGTGATTTTCTGGAAATGTTTGGCATTCCTGGCCTGTAGATGCATCGCCCTGATCACCGTCTTCATCTTCACTTAGCATTCGCTCTGTGCATATGTCAGTCTCTGTGCCTAAATTTCCTTCTTATAAAGATGCCAGTCACACTGGATTAGGCTCTATCCTGATGACCCCATCTTAACTAATTTCCAAATAAAGGTTACAGTCACAGGTACTAGGGAGAATGTTTTCAACACCCCTGGTGGGGGGGGGCACAATTTAATCCATAACATACTAGGCATTCAGTGTATTTTTGTTAAATAAATGAATGAAAAGATTTACAGTAACAAGCACCTCCCTGGTACCCTCGATACTATTCATCTGGCTCTGCACATGCTGGTTCCTTCTCAGCCTTCAGGCCCTGCCTCAGTGTTCCCTCAGTGTGGCTTCCCTGCTCACTCAGTATCTTGTGTGTCTCCTTCATAGCATTTTTGTATAGAGATATATAGAATTCACATACCATATAATTCACCCATTTAAAGTATATGGTCAGTGGTTTTTAGCACATTGGGAGTTCTGAAACCATCACCACAATCAATTTTAGGACATTTTTTCACCCCAAAAAGAATCCCCTTGCCCTTTAGCCCTCACCTCCCCAGCACCCCCTAGCCTCCCAGCCCTTCAAAACCACAAATCTCTCTCTGTTTCTGTGGATTTGCCCAGTCTGGGCATTTCACATAAAACAGACCTCACAATATGTGGTCTCCAGGAGACGGCTCTTTCATTGAGCACAGTTCTTCCCCCATAGCGCTGTGTACTTTGTTGTGCTTATTTGTATGTTTGCCATCTCCCCATGCCCATGGTTGGGAGAGTTTTGCCCTGGTAGGGAGGCCCAATCAAATAGTACTGGACTCGCCAGCCCTACTGCCCCACGGCCCTGACAATCTCTCAGCAGCCCTTTCCCGCTTTGCCCAGGAGCCATGTCACTAGCCGGAGCCCAGGGCAGCCTGTGGTCTGTGGAAGGAGGCAATAAGCTGGTTTGTTCCGGTTTGCTGAAGCTTACCAAGGCCAACGTGATCCATGCCGCAGTGACCTCTGTGACTCTGCACAGCACAGGTGAGTAGACAGAGAAGGAGTGAGCACGCATGCCAATTCCCAGCTACTGGACACTCCCGCCTCCTTTGTACCTCATCCCTGGTCAGTGATCCCCCTGGGGAGTAGTTACAGAAAAGCATTGAGAAGCCCCAGCCCTGCCAGTGACACTAGAGGGTGCTGTTTTCCCAATTCAAATGTCAGAGCCAGAAAGCTGAGACTTCCATCAACCCAGCCTTTTTCTGTTGACTGATGAGGACTTTGAATGACAGCCTTGCCCAAGCTCCTTTAGCTGGTCTGCAGTGAAGGCAGAGCAGAAACTGAGTCTCCGGACTCCAGGCCCCTTGGTTCCTCTGCAGCCACACCTGCATGGAGACAACAGGACCCACCATCTAGACAGCTCCCCCTGCACCCAGGGCACCAGGGTCTTGTACCCTCAATGCTGGGCCCTGGTGGGGAGTTCAGTGGGTAGAAGCCAAGGGAAAGTTGACTTTTTTTTTTTTGACAGAGTCTCCCTCTGTCTGCTAGGTTGGAGTGTGGTGGTGCAATCTCGGCTCATTGCAACCTCCACCTCCCAGGTTGAAGCAATTCTCTGGCCGCAGCCTCCCGAGTATCTGGGACTACAGGCACCCACCACCACTCCAGGCTAATTTTGTATTTTTAGTAGAGATGGAATTTCTCCATGTTGGTCAGGCTGGTCTTGAACTCCTGACCTCAGGTAATCTGCCCACCATCGCCTCCCCAAGTACTGGGATTACAGGCATCAGCCACTGCGCCCAGCTGGGGAAAATTTACTTTGTGCTGTTTTCTTTCCAGAGGGGAAAGCCCTGTACCAGGTGGCGTATGAGAATGAGGTAGGCAACAGCTCTGAATTCTATGACATCGTGGTCATCGCCACCCCCCTGCACCTGGACAACAGCAGCAGCAACTTAACCTTTGCAGGCTTCCACCCGCCCATTGATCATGTGCAGGGCTCTTTCCAGCCTACTGTCATCTCCTTGGTCCACGGCTACCTCAACTCTTCCTACTTCGGTTTCCCAGACCCTAAGCTTTTCCCCTTTGCCAACATCCTTACCACAGATTTCCCCAGCTTCTTCTGCACTCTGGACAACATCTGCCCTGTCAACATTTCTGCCAGCTTCCGGCGAAAGCAGCCTCAGGAGGCAGCTGTTTGGCGAGTCCAGTCCCCCAAGCCCCTCTTTCGGACCCAGCTGAAGACCCTCTTCCGTTCCTATTACTCAGTGCAGATGGCTGAGTGGCAGGCCCACCCCCTCTATGGCTCCCGCCCCACGTTCCCAAGGTTCGCACTCCATGACCAGCTCTTCTACCTCAATGCCCTGGAGTGGGCGGCCAGCTCTGTGGAGGTGATGGCTGTGGCTGCCAAGAATGTGGCCTTGCTGGCTTACAACCGCTGGTACCAGGACCTAGATAAGATTGATCAAAAAGATTTGATGCACAAGGTCAAGACTGAACTGTGAGGGCTCCGGGGAGAGCTGAGGAACTTTCAGCCCCCACTGAAGATGGATCACACCCCACAGCAGCCCAGGACTGAATAAGCCATGCTCGCCCGCCAGGCCTCTCTCTGACCTCTCATGTATCAAGCATCTTTTCCCTCCAGTGTGGGTCCAGGTAACCTACTGTCTGCCTAACTTAAGGGTCCTCACAGTAGCCGCTGCTTTTTTATAAGGGGGAAAGTAAGAAAAGGAAAGGAAATCCAAGCTAGTATATTTGTTTTATTTATTTTTTTTTTAAGAAGAAATAAAAGTTCATCTTTACAAGGTGCTTCAGACTTGGTTTTTTAACTAGGAACCAGAGGACTATGATTATAAAGCAGAGAACTATGAGTCTAATCTTTTTACTGTTTTCCACTACGTACTCCCACAGTGGACAATCAGTTGAGGCAACTTACAGTAAAACATTTACAGAAAGTTACAAATCATGTAAAAGGGAAGATCAGAAACCCTAAGAAATGACCGTAGCTCCAGTTTATTGTGTGGACTTGCTAGATTTGAGGTACCTAGTTCGGAACTCACTAGTCATCATCTCCAAGCTTGTCAACATCACTGCATATTGGAGGAGATGACTGTGGAGGACCCAAGGAAGAGATGTGCACCTGAACAGTCGTCAGCATATCCAAGTTTCCTGGAACCAGTGGGAAAAGAGAAACCTGTGAGGCTGTAGGAACAGGGAAGCTTTTCCTTGGCACCTGGAGGAATTGACTATTCTCTTCCTTATGCAAAGATTGAGGAATGCAATAGTGCAAAGAAGACAAGTCCCCAGCTGATAGAGAGAGAGGTCATATCTCACACCACCAGGTGTTCATCCCCGCAGAAGAAAGAGAAAAGAAGGTGTTAGGTAGGATTCTTCAGAGGTTAGCCTGGTACTGCTCATCAGACACTAGCTCGAAATAAGAGGAAAATTATGCTTTGCTTTGCTTTTTCTACAAACCTTTAAAAATCACTCATTATAGAAAGGAAAGTAAAAGTCCGTTTCATTCCTTTTGGACCTGTTCTTTTCTGTAATGGAAGAACTAAGTCTTAGGCACCCAGGGACCAACAACTACATTAGAATCTCCTGGGGAAGGGTAGAGGGCCTTGAGAAAGATGAAGATACTTAAAGACTCGCTAAATCAGGCTTTAGGGAAAGGGCCTGGGGGCCCAGAGTAACAACACTGCCAAATTCATGGGCAAAATACCCTTCCAGTTGGTGGAGGCCCAAACTGACTCTGAGGTGATTTTTACTGTGCCAGGGTAATGGTAATGGGCAGTTCATTGAAAGAAAATAGAAGTAGTATGCACTTATTATAACTATGGAAATTATGAAACCAACACGTCAGTAAAAAGCTTTGTTTTTTTTGAGATGGTTTAATTCTTGTTGCCCAGGCTGGAGGGCAATGGCCTGATCTTGGCTCACTACAGCCTCCGCCTCCTAGGTTTAAGCAATTCTCATACCTCAGCCTCCCAAGTAGCTGGGATTACAGGCGTGAGCCACCACACATGGCTAATTTTTTGTATTTTTAGTAGAGATGGTGTTTCGCCATGTTGGCCAGGTGGTCTCAAATTTCTGGCCTCAGGTGATCCATTGCACCCAGCCAAGTAAGACTTTTTTTTTTTTGAGACAGAGTTTCACTGTTGTTACCCAGGCTGGAGTGCAATGGGCACGATCTCAGTTTACCGCAACCTCCGCCTTCTGGGTTCAAGCAATTATCCTGCCTCAGCCTCCCGAGTAGCTGGGACTACAGGCACGCACCACCATGCCCAGCTAATTTTTGTATTTTTAGTAGAGGCGGGGTTTCACCTTGTTGACCAGGATGGTCTCCATCTCTTGACCTCGTGATCCACCCGCCTCGGCCTCCCAAAGTGCTGGGATTATAGGCATGAGCCACTGCGCCCGGCCCCGAGTAAGAAGACTTTTGATGAAGTAGTAGAAAACCAAATTCAAATTGACTTAAGCAATAAAAAGTTTTTATTTGTGGCTAGGTGCGGTGGCTAACGCCTGTAATCCAAGCACTTTGGGAGGCTGAGGCGGGTGGATCACTTGAGGTCGGCAGTTCAAGACCAGCCTGACCAACATGGAGAAACCCTGTCTCTACTAAAAATACAAAATTAACTGGGTGTGGTGGCACATGCCTATAATCGCAGCTACTTGGGAGACTGAGGCAGGAGAATTGCTTGAACCCAGGAGGTGGAGGTTGCAGAGAGCCAAGATCACACCACTGCACTCCAGCCTGGGCAACAAGAGTGAAACCTTAACTCAAAAAAAAAAAGTTTTTATCAGTTATTGTGGCTTAAAAATCTAGACATAGAGCACTGTGCAATCTCACAGTTCCACGACTTTTCTCATGGTCCAAGATGGCTGCCAATAGCTCCCAGGAAGAAAAGGTCTTTTCTCATGACCACTGAACCAAATTTTGGGCTCTGGGCCAGCTAGACCACCCCTGAACCAATTCCTGTGGCCCAGGGAATACTGAATGCTGATTGACTTGGGATTCAGATACAAGACCAGTAACCATGATGGAGGGCAGGGAGGATGTGAGATTAACCAGATTGGCTTAGAGCAGTCAGGTCCCATCCCTGGAACAGAAGTGGTCTCATCCAAACCTCAAAGTCAGAGGGGGAAAGGGTATTGGAGAGAGAGCCACAATGTCAGCCACATGCAGATGGGACTCTCAAGTCCAGTGAAATCAAAGTGTGTAATGGCATCTTTTCATGGTCTGTTTGAAATGAAGATGGCATGTGCTGTCATGGTGTAACTGGTATTGGCCCAGCACTGGACAATACAAAACTTATCCTTGATAACCACCCCACCATTGCATCCCTACAGAGAATATGTGCACAGAAGACACAAACCAAGGCAGTTACATTTGATCCTCAGTCCTCGGCTGAGCTTTGGCCCCATGTCCATGCATGACTGCATGAGAACTGGCTGTGTCCTTCAGAAACCTCTTTACCTGGGTAGGCCCAAACAGCTCAGAACCAAAGCCAGCCAAAATGCCCACACTGCCTGCCTCCCCAAGCCCAAACCTGATTCCTTGGAGGCAGGGAGGAAAGGACAGATTCCAGAAATGAGAACCAGTAGGAAGCCTTTGCCCCAAAGCCCACCCCCGCCTTCTTAGGCCTGGACAGAAGCCCCAAGGGGCTCACAGACCTCTGGGAGAAAACATTTGAAAAGACAGCCAAACGAAACAAGAAAAGGGCCACACATCCTCAGTAGTCCAGGATGCAGTGTAGTAGATGTTTAATACCCTTCATGAGAACTGACTCCTGGAGCAAGTGACCCAAGCAAAAATTTCAGGACTTTGGGGGTTAAGTGGCAGCTGTAGGAGGTAGAATTGGAGTGGGTGGTTGGCAGCGGGGGACCAGGGAGGTTGATAAGGAATTCTTTTCTCTGGCCCACCCATGAAGGCAAAATAGAGGAAGGCAGGAGGCCAATCTTGGGCTCCCCTTAGAGGCGTCTATGCATTCATTCACTAAGCACAGCGCCCCTATCCACACTGGACACTGTGCCAGGTGCTTGAGGTGCAGTGCTGAGCGAGGGATGATGCCCCTGTCTCATGGAGTATGAGCTTTTTGCTAGAGGAGGCAAACATGAAACACACTTAGATTCAGACCAAAGGAAGTTCCAGGGTGCTGTATAGACCCATCCCTCCAAAGAACTTGAGCTCCCTGCTGCTGCCTTTAAACTGGGGGCCTGGGAGGAGCCAGCTGGGACTCAGAGCTATGCCGGGGCCAGCCCAGCCACCAAGGCCAACCTTCTAAGTCAGAGGATGGTAAGCCTGGGAAAGACCCTGGAGATCCCCAGATCCCATCTATTCATTTCACAGATGAGGAATCCAAAGCCCAGAAAGAGGAAAAGGCATCATCCGTATGAAACTAGCTGGTGTTTATGGCGCATCTGGGGGTTCCTGATGCTTGGGTAGAAGTAAGACACCCTCTTCTCACCACAGTGGGGGGTTTCCCCACCAGCCCTTATGCCCCAGAGCACGTAGGGTCTCCCAGGACTGCAGGCAACCCTTCTACAGCTCAGTTCTTCCACACCCTCACCCCACAGGAAGGGCTTGGAAGCTGTGGGCCTTTCATGTGGGGCTGAAGTCTGAAGACCTGGAGAGCAGCCCCAAGGGTGGAGAAGCAGATGCTGAAGGGATCAGCGTGCCCTAGCACAGGAAGTCTATTTTCCATGTGTCTGGAACCAGGCCAAAGCTTCCTGGAGTAATTTTAACCAGTATCCACTCTAGAACAATACCAAAAAAGGTAAGTTACTTACCACCCGAGGCAGGCACATACCTAACCACTGGCCTTTTATGAATTAAACCCTTAAGACATTCAGGGCTAAAACTGCTTTAAGCACTAAAGTTAGAGCAGCCAAGCCACGTATTCCTGTCCTGGGCCGTTGGCCCTTTTACTGAAATTAAAGGGCTAGCTATTCTTACCCTCAGAAAATAGTCTGAGCCCCTCAGCTGTCTTGCTGGAGGGACGGTATTTTTAGACCCTAGAACAGCTGATTTGGGATTTGCTGCAGGGGTTAGAGGGCCCAGGGGGAGGACTGAATTGCTAGGGGATAAAGGGGGAAGTGGGGAGTCGCATCCAGGGGACAAGAGTCAGCACGGGCTTTAGGGCGTATCAGGTATCAGTCCACACTGCCGTTTTCGGCTTTTTTCTGGTTTTTTTTTTTACAGAGTCTCACTCTATCACCCAGGATAGAGTGAACTGGTGCAGTCATGACTCGCTGCAGCCTCAGCCTCCCTAGGCTCAAGTGATCCTCCCACCTCAGCCTCTCTAACAGCTAGGACTACAGGCGTATGCCACTATGCTGGGCTAATTTTTCTTTTTTTTTTTTTTTTTTGTAGAGATGAAGTTTTGCCATGTTTCCCAGGCTAGTCTCAAATTCCTGAGGCTCAAGCAATCCCCCTGCTTCAGCTTTCCAAAGTGCTGGTATTACAGGAGTAAGCCACCATGCCCAGCAAGCTGTTGTTCTAACAATCCCTCCAGGAGATTCTGATGCTCACTAAAGTAGGATCACTGATAGCAGCAAACCATCGAATAAGATCCCCTTTTGAACAGGGCTGGAAGATAGAATGATCTACATTGACACTTCTCAACTTACAAGTGTCTGTTCAAACCTAGGAATCCTCAGCTCAGAAAAAGTACATACTTGCATAAAAATTTCAGGGATGCACTATCCCAGGTTAAAAACACCTGCTCTTTGGCAACCTGGAGGCCTTTCTTTGGGTCCAAGTCTGATGTGCAGAGAATCTCAAAGCTGAAAAAGACTTTCTAGATCATCTGCTCCAACCAGAGCAGAGGTCTGCTCCATAATATCTTTGAGAGGCTTGGTTTTAACATGACACTTTCAGAGATGGGGAGCTCCCCACTCCCCACTTCAAAAGAGCTTGTTTCCAGTCACCCTTAAGTGGGTAGAGTTATTAGCTCTTGTTAACTCCTGTATTTGTTTATAGCAACCAAGCCACATTAACATGGCTGAAACATAGACTTTTAAACCCAAATTAAAGGAAACACAGGGGCTGGGTGTGGTGGCTCACACCTGTAATCCCAACACTTTGGGAGACCGAGGTGGGCAGAAGTCTGACCTGCAGAGAGGCCCAGGAGTTGAAGATCAGCCTGGGCAACATGGGGAAACCCTGCATCTACAAAAAATACAGAAATTAGCTTGGTGTACTGGCACAAGCCTGTAGTCACAGCTACTTGGGAGGCTGAGGTGGGAGGATCACTTGAGCCTGGGGAGGTTGATGCTGCAGTGAGCTGTGACTGGGCCACTGTGACTGGCCAGCTGTGACTGGGCCACCCTGGGCAACAGAGTGAAACCTTGTCTCAAAATAAAATAAATAAAAGAAACACATAACGGCCCTAAGTGGTAGAAGTGAACACATTATTGTCTAATAGGCCATCTCAGTGTTGGAGAACTCAAGAGTAATGGAAAATCTCCTTTATATTAATCTGAAATCTACCTCCCAGGAACCTCCTAACCTGACCCTGTTTTTGACTTCGAAGCCACAAGAAGCAAACCCAAAGTCTTGCTTTCAAAAGTCAGCATTTACTTTTCATAGGCCTTTCTTGGCACAAGAGTGCAGGGAGGATGGCTTGGGCTGCTGGCCCAGCTTCTGCGCCAGGTGGTTCAGAAGATGCAGGTGCAGCCCACGGCAATGGTCTCCATGACCGCACGCTGGCGGCAGGGCCCTGTGCGGGGCGGTGGCGGGCAGAGGCGGCGGCGCACTGGCACCTGGCTGAACACCGGCACACTCACCATGCTGCGGTCCTCCTGCATGGTGAAGGGGTTCACACAGCCCAGACACAGGCACCGTGCCTCCGGCAGGTCCGCAGGGATACGGCTGGGGTCGTGGTTGATGCTGCGGGGAGCAGGAGAAACAGCAGAGTGGAAGGTGATCGGGAAACAGCCAGTCAGCACCCATAGCCCACACCCCTGCCTTTCCTAATCAGAGTTTTACTTCCCACAACAAGACTGTTGGGCTGGAGGAAAGGCAGTAATCAATTCCATGTTCCACATGAGGACGCTGAAGATCATGGAAGGCAAGTCGAGAGCCCCAAGGTTACCCAGCTTCAAGGTCACCAGTCACCCAACTTCCTTCTTTTGTGGACATCCATCACAGTATTAGGTTGTACCATTGGGATGGTAGAGTAGCTTTGGGCCTCCCCCTGCCTGCCCCACCCCCACTGTGTTTATATATTGTTGGGAAACTTAATCCACAGAAATAAAAGGTGGATTAGTTTTATTGATGCCTAATTTCCACTGGCAAAGAAGTCAGGAGGTCTGGTTCTATTCTGACTTAATCTCCATTCATTCTACACTTACATGCTCACCATGTGAGCGGTTCTGTCCCAGACTTTGGTTGTTCATTGATGAACAAAGCAGACAAGTTCCCTCCTAGTGCTCTCATGGAGCCTCCCATACATGGACTTGCGTTGTGACCTCTCCTGCTCTGCACCTCAGTTTCCCCATCTGCTAAATAGGGGACAAGGAAGTGGGTGAGCTGGACCTGTGGACATGCATCTTTAGTATCACTTTATGCTTAGGAGCTCTCTAGAAATGCAGAACCTCCTAAATCTGAAGCTACATTTTTATCAGATGCCTGAGTGAGTCATGGGCACAGTCAAGTGTGAAAAGCTCCGCTCTGGAGGATCTTTACCAGCCCTTCCAATGGTCACATTCGGGAGCTGCATTGTCCAGTGCAGTAGCCACTAGCTTCATGTGTCAACTTCAGTTTAAATTAATCAGGCTGAGTGAGTATGGTGGCTCACTCCTATAATCCTAGCACTTTAGGAGACCGAGGCCACTGGATTGCTTGAGCTTAGGAGTGTGAGACCAGCCTGGGTTTTGTAGTGAGATCCTGTCTCTACCAATAAATAAATAAATAAATAAATAAATAAATAAATAAATAAATAAATAAATAAAATTAGCCAGGTATGGTGATGCATGCCTGTGGTCCCGGCTACTTGGAAGGCTAAGGTGGAAAGATTGCTTGAGCCCAGGAGGCAGAGGCTGCAGTGAGCCGAAACCATGCCACTGTACTCCAGCCTGGGTGACAGAGCAAAACACTGTCTCAAGCAAAAAATTGAAAAATTTAATCAAAGTTAATCCCTCAATCACATAGCCACATGTCAAGAGCTCAGTAGCCACACGAGGCTCACGGCTACTGTACTGAACTTTACATCATCACAGAAAGTCCTGGTGAATAGTGCTATTCTAGAATCTCAGGGTATATGTCATGTGCCTGAAAAATCCCTGGCCTGGGTTTATGAGTGAAGACCTGAGGGTCAGCCCATTCCTTCATCTTTGGTCCTTTCTGTGGTTCAGGCACTGAGTGAGAAAGCAGAGCTACAACCAAGGGAGGACGCTGCTGTCATCGTCATCAGGGAAGCAGGTCTTGATTCCCAAATCACAGCCTGCCGTGCGTCCTGATCACATGGAGCTAGAGGAAACAGCATTTCCTGGGCCTCGCCGCTGGAGGTTTTGGTGGGGCATGGGAGTTCCTAGGTGATTCTGATACAGGCACTGGGAAGGCCTAGGCCAGGCATGAGAGACAGATGGTAACGCTGCATAGACATCTGAGAAGGGCATATGAGACCCACAGAGCAGAGGAGGTGACATCTGGGGAAAGCCTTGCAGGCAGCTCCGTGGAGACTTGAAGAACAATAAGGGCAGTTGTCCACATGGATATCTCATTTAACAACAAGTCTCTGAAGTAGGTACTACCATTGCCTCCTTTTACACTGAGGAAACTGAGGCTCAGAAAGGCTAATCCATTTGCCCAAAGCCTCAAAGGCGAGTAAGAGGCAGAGCTAGGATCCAAACCCAAGCACCCAGACCTCTGAATCCAAGATCTTAACTATCACAATGACTGAAGTGCGGGAAAGGCCCCCACCCCACAAAGACAGCTTGTCACCACTGCCCAGCCTACCTGTAGCCCCAGGGAGACAGACTCCTCTTGTTGGACATCCACAGCTGCAAGTTGACCTCACACTTGCTCTTGGCCAGCTCTGAGCTGTTCCTCAGCTGGGCCACCATCTCCTCGAGGTTCCTCTCGTACTCCTCCATGCGGGCGTACGGTTTCACCCGTGACACCAGGTCCAGTGGCACCTGGTGAGGGCCAGGGGCCAGGGGCCCAGACCGCTCTTGCCCCTTCCTCTTGCCTTTGGGGCTCCTCGGCTGGCTCAGCCCCAGGAAGATGGAAATGATAAGAAGGAACAGCTGGGGAGGAAAGCCAAGGTCAAAGGTGGGAGAGTCAAGTCTTTTTCTGGACCTAGACTTGAGGTCCATGGTTCTTTCTCATTGTCCTTAGGGGTCTTCCAGGCTCAGGTCTGACACAGCCCACCATCCCTCAGCTCTCCTTCCTCAAATCACCCCCTGATTCCTCTCTCATGTGTGCTCCAGCCTCTGGTCTGCCCTCATTCTTTCTCTCAGCATGCTCCCTCCTGCCACAGGGACTTTGCACAGGCCCCTGCCTGCAGCATTCTGCCTCCTCGCCTCCTGGACCCCTTCCCAGCCCTCATGCATCAGCTCTAGTGCCATGTCCCTAGGGATGCCTCTGGACTTTTTTGGGCTCTCATAACCCACATGCCTCTTGCATGACTTCAGTCTTACAGTTTGTATGTACAGTTCTTTTATGTGTCTGCCCCCAACTCAGCAGGGACTCCGTGGGGGCATGTGTCAGTTTCCATGCACTGTCATATCCCCCGGGTCTGCATGGTACATTCCGTGGACATTCACTGAGTAAATGATTGACTGTCCCCATCGCTGCCCTTCTGTCATTTATGTCTGAGAAGGAAAACAGTGAACAAGAAGACAAATACCCAAGTCTCACTAGCAACAAGTCCAGGATGGCCCTGTTCAGTGTGTGGCTGGAGAACAATGGGGCCCCCTGCTTACCTGTGCCACGACAATGGCCTAGGAAACTTTTCTGGGGAAGGGACATGTCAGATGAGGCGTGGCAGGCATGGGCAGAAGGAGGTGAAGTCTTACAGGTGTAGGAGGGGCAGGTGGGGGTACATGAGAGAGGAGATTGGAACTGATTAAGAACTTTGCTGAATGGAATGTTAAGAGTGGGCGGGAGGAAGAGGGCATGACATGAAGTTGGGGAGATGGGCAAGTCGTGGGCTAAAGGTGGGAGAGCCAAGTCTCTTTTTGTGAGTCAAGTTGTGGACACTTTGTCCACCTGCACTACCCTCCACCCTTAGCCTTCCCTCTCCAGCCATCCCCCAAGACCTCCTCACACACACACACATACCCATTGCCATCCACTTCTCCCTCCCAGCGCCGAGAGCATCAGGAAAAGCTTTGGCTCACAAGGAAGAGGACTCAGGCCTGGCATAACCCAGACTCCTAAGGAATCCAGAGAGAGAAGGGCCAGTGCCTATGTGTGGGGCAGAGGTCCCAGGATGGAGGCACCACTGACTCCTCTTACATTGAGATGGGCTCCATGCGTTCCCTGTATGCCTCACCCCACAGCCCCACAGCCCCATGGCCCATGCCTGCTTTATCCAGGCTATGCTGCAAGCCTCGACCCTAGAAAACAAGCTTCAGCAGAGCCCCTCTTGGCAGAAGTATTTGCTGGCACAGAATCTGCAACAGAGATTCAAGTTGCTAAATTCTTCCTTTTTGGTCCTAGATTCTAGTGCAGAAAAAATGTCTCCCTAACAATAGGCTCTCTCATCGGAATTTCTCACAGGGCATTCTTAAACTCTGGCTCTCCACTCGGAGAAACCTAGAATAGACTCAAAGCCCCCTCCCTCAAAGTCCCATCTCCAGATGGGACACTGAGAAACAGAAGGACTTGCCCAAGGTCATACAGCCAGGACCTCGAGGCCAGGTCTCTTTGGAAAACCCCCGCTGACTGAGTTTGCCGGGACCTCCCCAGACACCTCCCGTCTGAAAAGACTTCAGTGTGCCCCAGCTGAGCCCAGTTCAGGAGACTGTGCTGCTGCCCACGGCTGCGGCCTCTGAGACAGTCTCTGTTTCTTTCTAGTCTTGGGGGAGAAGACAGAGATGTCGCCTCTGCAGATTCCAAACCAAACAGAGGCAGCCATTAATCAATAGGAAAGAAAAACTGACATATTTGGGCTCTAAAAAGGGGTGGGGGTGCAGCAGGGAAGCGCCACGTACCAAGTTGTGAGGCCAGTCCATTCTGCCAAGCTACAAGGTCAGCCTGCAGCTGCTGCCCGCCTGGAACCCCAGATGCCGCCGAGAGAATGGCAGCAACAGGATGGAGCGAAGCAATTATAGCTCAACTGGGGGCCGCTGGGGGAGTGAGTGGGTGGGCTCATCATCAGCTGGGAGCCTTGGGCCCCCAGCTGGCTAAGCCTAGCCCAGTGGCAGGCGGTGAGCTGCGTGGGGGCAGGCCAGGAGCCGAGCTGAGGTGCCCAGGGGCTGTTGACTGAGGGACAATGCCCTGTGTGTCTGGTGGGGCTCTGGCCGGTGGCACCTCCGCCTGTGGCCTGCGGCCTGCTGCTCAGCCAGCACCCACAGGGCCAGCTAAGACAATCAGCTTCGTTTGCTTTGGGGATGGCAAGGGGGTGAGGGTGGAGGAGGGATGGGCCGTCTGTTGGTCGGGAGAGCAAATGTTCTCAGACCGTGCTGGCCAGGAGCGGGCACCCCATCTCCCAGAGAAACAGCCTCAGGCTTCTGCCAGCCTCAGGTGAGTTCCGCAACCCTAGGAGACCAAAGCCCCACCCCTCTAGATCACAGTCAGGTAAACTGAGGCTGGAGTGAGGAAGGGACTTGTGACTATTAACAGTGAGTTAGAGATGTCAGAGCTGCTGTTTCCAGCTGGTCCCCATCCAGTGCTCTATCCACCACCCCATGTTGTTTTTCTTGGGATGTTTTCCGCACAACTTCAGCCTGCTGTGAATATATTTCTGACGCAATATGCTCTCACTTAGGCCAAGTTGCAGATCCATGAGGACTTATGGCCGATTGTTCTGGCCGTCCTGACACAGCACTCTCCCTGCTGGGGTGGTCTCCACTCTCAGAGCCTATGTGGCTCCATGCGAGCTTCATTCTCTCCCAGCATCAGTTCCCTCCTCCACAAAAAAGGTGGGTGTACTCAGAAATAGACAGTGGCCTGGCCCATTCCCTCCTGAAATCTTTCTGAGCCTCAATTCCCTCATCTACAGTGGAAAGAATCATGGCACCCTCTTGAGACTGCTGTAAGGCAGAAGGGAAATAACCCATGTTAAATAGCTGGCATCAGTACCTGGCACACAGTAAGTGCTCAATAAACACTTAGTTGTTTATTACAGAAATTACTATAAAGTAATTGTATAATGATTATTATAAACATTAGTCATTCAATTAGCATTAGAGCTAGCACAGTTCTCATTACTCTCCTGACTCTCCCCTCCACCCCCTCAGGTCCACCCTCATGGCTGCTGAGAGAGGTCTCGGCCTCCAAGACTCAGGCCACAAGTTTGTGAGGTCAGATGACCCCAGGGCCCAGAGGTCCTGGAATCACATGCTCATCTGACCAGCTCCTCTGGCCAGTGTCTCTCACCTCAAGCAAACAGCCCAGCCCAATGTGAGTGGGCAAATCCACCCAGGGAGGCAGGAATGGCGGGAGGTAGTATGAGGAGGGCAGAGGAGGGGCATTGTGAAAAGACACTGAGGACGGCCTTGTCAGGCTGAAGGCCGGTCTTCGCCATTTACAGGAATCGTCCAAGGGGAAGAATGTAGGTTGAGAGGCTCTCCTGGATGTCACAAGATTAATCTGTCCGGGGCAGGCTTCCACAGCATAACTGAGACGCTGGCTGGGTCTCGAGCATGAGAGATGCCACCATATTTGGTCAAATACTAGACAGGGCTCTATTCTCTCGTTGGAAACTCTGGAGGGAGGGGGACTCTGAAAATACCTTCTCAGGCAACAAGGCCCAGTCCCCACCAGCCTGGGCGGCCTGTCTGGGTTCTGTACTGGCTCTCTGCACTCGCTCTGCTGCTGCTAGCAGTGGGGTCCCACAGACATGCAGCTGGGGCGAACCTCCCCTATGCACAGAACAGTGAGAAACTAAAAGATGGATACAGGTATCTGGGGGACCCCTGAAACCACCACATCCTTCTTACCTGCTGGCAATCTGCATCCCTCACTTCTGCCTCCCTGGGCCAGGACTGACTGGTCAGCATCCCCAGCTCTGGCTGCAGTGCTGCTACTTTAGATTTCAGGGTCCAAGCCCCAGAGATGCTGAAGTAGCGGCACCGAACTCTGCATCTTAGCACAAGTTCATTCTGGGAGCTACACAGGTCCTCACCCATCATCGGGCCTCCTCCTCCCACCCGTTTTACTACAGGAGACCTGGGTAAGGGAGGGTCCTACCCCGGTTCACACAGTGCATTTGTGCCAAAGCTGGGAGCAGAACTCCATCTCCTAAGTCATTCATTGCTCTTCCCTCAGACTTTATACAAACAGCTCTGGGCCAGGATGGGCCTCCTTGCTGGCCTGGCGGGGGCCAAAGAGCCAGGCCAGTGCTTTTGGGGGCCCCAGATCCCTCACAGTGGGGATAGGAGCTTTGGGGTCCCCAGGCAGGTGCTATGAGGAGTTGGGCATGAACCCAGTAACGGTCATTGGGTTTCCCATTCCTGGGCCATCTGAGACCAGGAGGGAGGCACCTTCTTACCGCCTTGGTTTTTAGAAACCCCTGGAGGGTCATCTGCCCTTCTTGATATCCTTAGTGTGCACCCAGGCAGGCTTGTGGGACCCAGCCCCAGGACTCAGCGCCAGGCCTGAAAGGGAGGCGCAGGAACTGGGCTTTCGGGACTCCCACCCCACAAGTGAGGCTGGGGTCCTTGGGTCTTTTCATGCAGAAGGTGGTCAGCACGTGTGAATGAAGGACTGGGCTGATGAGCTAGAGGGGGAGGGGCAGTGGGTGGCCACGGTCTCGCTCAGAGCACTGCCAGGAGCAGTGCTGCACTCACCACCAGGTGGCGCCACGAGAAAGCCAGCCAACCCTGAAAAATGTGCAGACTGAGGTCTCTGCCACCTCTTTCCCCAGGAGCGGCCAGGAGCTGAGAATGAGGGGATGGGGCAAGTGGGTGGGGCCCTGCGCCTGTACCTGGCTTCCATAGTGACCCTACTGTTGATGGGGACCAGAGCCTAGGACACATCAGAGCAGGAATGCCACAGCCGGCCGGGTGTCTGGTGGGGGCTTCTGTCTGCTGAGTGATTGCCTTTACTTTGAGCACCGGCTGTGTGCCAGATCCCAGGCATTTGGCACCTGGACACCTTAATTCACAGAAAATAACAGTTAGTAACAATAATAGCTGCTGCTTAATATCCACTTACTGACTGCCAGGCCCTAAGCTAAATCCTTCATGAAATCCTCCCAATAACACTGGGTGAGGTCCTACTTTTATTCTGAATTACAGATGGGGAAACTGAGGCTCAGAGTGGTTGGTCACTTGCCCAAAGTCACAGAAGATTCACTGCAAGTTTGTCTGACTCCTGTACATGCTGCTCCCTGCAGTAGGGCAAGGAGAGGAGCACAGCAGCCAGGGGTGAAGAGGGAATGTCCAGTTGGTCAGCTGGTCATTAAGCACGGTCTGTGATGCCCTCAGCCTTGCCCCACAGCCTCAAGCAATCCAGACCCGGCAGGTTCAGTGTTAAACCCACGCCCAAACTTAGTCATCGGGGGATCTGAGAGCTCCCAGGGTGCTTGTGTGGCACCTAGTGGCGTTCCTGGCATGAACTAAAATATTGATACATTGAATCCAACTGAGTGTAATATAGGGAGGCCATGCTGGGACAGAGCAGGAGGCCAGGGCGGTGGGACCTGGAGAAGGAAATGCAGCTTGGAGGCAGAGGTCAGGCTCCACAGATGATGGGCTGACCTGAGTTTCAATCCTGGCCCTGCCCCTTCACAGCTGTGTCATCTTGGGAACAATAATTGACTTCTCTGAGCTTTTGTTTCTTCTGCAAAGTGAAGATAATAATAACTTGGCTCTCAGTGGATTATTGTGAGGATCAAATGAGATAATGCATGTTAAAGTACTTAGCACAATGCCTGGGAGAAGTAGGCACCCATTAATGCTGGCTGCAACTGTCATTCCGTCAGTTAAAGTGAGTTTTGAGTTGGGCCTTCGGGATGCTTCTGGCGTGTTCCTAAGGTGAAGGACATTACGAAGTGGGGACAAGGCTAGAACCAGCAGAAGAATGCAAAGGTGCCTATTTCCAGTGGGCCCACCCCAGAGTGTTGGCGAGGCCAGGCAGACCTGAAGGATTTGGTCTAAGAACTTGCCCAAGTGGACCCAGTAAAGTCAGGGAAGGTGGGAAGAGGCTAGCCTGTGCCTTTGCTGGCTGCGGCCAGGAGGGTGCAGCCCCCTCGGGAGGTCCTGGATCTCCTGCCACACTGCCCCCCACCCCCCCGGTAGAAGTCCTTCTCCTAGGCCCATATTTGCACAAATGTCTGCCTCACTGCTCACTCCAGAGCCCCAGCCAAGAGGAGCTATTTTAAGCTCCCTGGACGGGAACATTGTTGGTGGGAACAGCCCCAGCCAGCAAGCTCCCAGTTTTCAAAAAAGGGAAAGGCCTGGGTAAAGGGGCGGCCCCTGGGATGTGCAGAGGGGCTACCATGTCGACATGACCCTTTGCTCAGGTATCAATGTCTCCTCCACACAGGGGGAAGTCAAGAAAATGTGAGTTAGGGTAGGACCCCAAAAGGTGGTCTTGTTCACTGGTGACTGGGTCGGCTAGGCCTGTCTTCTGCCCAGCATCCAGCCTTGAAAACACCAAGTTATAAGCCAGGTGCAGTGGCTCATGCCTGTAATCCTAGCACTTTGGGAGGCTGAGGCGGACAGATCACAAGGTCAGGAGTTCAAGACCTGCCTAACCAACATGGTGAAACCCTGCCTCTAATAAAAAAAACACAAAGGAAGGAAAGAAAGAGGGAGGGAGGGAGGGAGGGAGGGAGGGGGAAAGAGAGAGGGGCAGAGAGGAAGGGAAGAAGGGAGGAAGGAAGGGAGGGAGGAAGGAAGGAAACCAAACACCAAGTTTGTGTTTCTGAGTTGCAGATTGACTCCACGCTGTACCTAGTCTCTTGTTAGCGCTCACCATCCATAGACCATCAGAGGTAGGGTATCTCTTATCCAGCCCCTACCAAATTGGGAACCTTTCTAAGTGCCTTTGCTGGGTACCATCAATCTAGGAATATCATTTCTCTCCAAAGATACACAGTCTATCTTCTAAAACTCTAGTTGTTGAAACTAATTATAATTATAAAAGCTTTCTTTTTTATTTTGCAGAAGTCCTCCTCCTGTGGGGAAGAAACAGCAGACTTCAGGCAATGGCGTCTGGACGTCTGCCCTACCCCTTATGATACGGTCATGTCCTCTACCCTCACTTCAGTGGGCCTCCGTTTCCTCATGGGGTTGTTCAAATGCATTCATCATTAAAATTGTTTGCCTGGCACGTCACGGTACTTAATATTTGACAAGTTCAGGCTGATGTTTGTAACTCAGTTTGGTCTATATGAGCCCGAGTCTGTGGCATAGTGTTTTTGTGGATATATGTGCCACTTTTGCTTTTTGATTATGACGAGCCAGTATAGATTCATATTTAAAGCACAGACTTTGAACCGGAGTGCCCTGAACCTCATCCCTGCCATGTAGCAGTTAAGTCACCTTAGGCAAGTGACCTAACCTCCCTGAGCCTATGTCCTTGAAAGGGAGGTGGGGGGTTTAACAAGATTATGTGTGGCAAGTGCCTGGCACAAAAAATGGTCCTGCTATTATTTTGTTGTATACATTGTTCTTAGTTCTTCCCAATCAGGTGGCACAGAACAATTCTAGTCAGCTCAATTCTAGCACTTTCTAACCGCCAGAGAGTCCCAGAAACAAAATGGACTGCCCTGGAAAAGAGTGATCTCTCTATCAGCAGAGACCAGAAGACCAGCCACGAGGTCTAGATGAGGAAGGGGTAGGAGTGGCCCAGGTGTGTGTTGCGGGGTAAAGGGGTTGTTGTGCTTTTTCTTTTTTTTTTAAGATGGAGTCTTGCTGTGTAGCCCAGGCTGGAATGCAGTGCTGTGATCTCAGCTCATTGCAGCCTCCACCTCCCAGTCCCGGAAAAGCAGTTTTCCTGCCTCAGCCTCCAGAGTAGCTGGATTACAGGTGCATGCCACCATGTCCAGCTAATTTTTGTATTTTTACTAAAAACGGTTTCACCATGTTGGCCAGGCTGGTCTTGAACTCCTGACCTTGTGATCTGCCCACCTCAGCCTTGCAAAGTGCTGGGATGACAGATGTGAGCCACTGCACCCAGCTGGTTGTTTGAGCTTTTAAAGTTCCTTTCCAGCCCTGAGAGGTCCAGATCTGATGTCCAAGGCCTCAGGCCCCCATGTGGGGCTGTCAGGCCTGCTGTGACTCACCCAGACCTGGGACAGGAAGGAGTGCAGAGAGCCTGTGGGGGACATAGAATAAACAGCCTGTCCCCAGGGCAGACAGAGGCGCCGGGCCCCCTGCCCACTGGACTGTCCTCCCCTCAGTCCCGGGGGATGTTTATTCTCTGCTCAGAGTTTATAGGACGTCTGGATTCACAAGCTCCAGAATTCTGACTTTTCCCCACAAAGCTGTCAGCCCCTCCTCTGGCTGGGTGCGTATGGGTCTCTTTTGGGTGGAAGGCCCCAACCCTGCCTTCATCAGAAGCAGGAAGGAGGGACAGAACAAGAAATGTCCCCTTCAGCCCCCCAGAGCCGCTCCTGGCAGAGGAAGAGGCCACAGCTGTGGGGACGTGAGAAGCAAACAGTGGACCTCTCCCAGCGGCTATGTAGGGAGAGGAGCCCTGGGGGCTCATGGGTGGGGCAGAAAGGGCTTCTTTTGCAGATTGGGTTCAAAGGCCTGCACTCCAAACATTAAGCTCAAAATGGAGGGTACTTGTCAAAGTCTGCCTTGCATATTGGCTTCTGTTACTGGGTCAGAGAGTGCTGTTTTTATTGTGGTTGCTTTGGTGTATTGGGTGAGTATGAATTTGTGGATGGCGTCTTGTATGTGTGTGTTTTGTTATCGTTTTAAGAGCCATCGGGTAGGAGCTGCTTGCGGGCAGCAAGCATGCCTTACAGACATGGCTCTCAGCACTTGACTTGGGGAGTGGGGCCAGCTTTGATTAGGGCAGGATTAGCAGAGGAATGTCCTGAGAGCGACACACAACACAACACTTAGGGCACGGGCAGCAACTCTGAGACACATCACATCACCCTTGATGGCCATAGCCAAGGCCTCTATCCTCATTCTCCTGACTCCCAGAAAACTCACAGGCTCTTAGGGCTGCAGCGAATCCCCACCCTGGCCTCCTGGCAGAGCTTGTCTATGTGTCCTGAACTGTTAGGAGGCATTGTTGAGAAGCCGCTTCTGGTGGAGGTTTAAATATCTGGCTTAGGCCGTTCTGTAAGTTCTGTGAGCTGCGACCTTCAAGGAATTAACCTATGGTCAATGAAGAGCCTCTGAGAGTTCTTGAGGAGGGTTCATTCCATTCATTTAACAAATATATATTGAACACCTACTATGCACCAGGCACTGGAGACATAGTGGTGAACAACTAAAACAGCTCCTGAGCTTTTTTTTTTTTTTTTTTTTTTTTGAGACAGTCTCCCTGTGTTGCCCAGACTGGAGTGCACAGTGGAGCCATCTTGGCTCACTACAACCTCTGCCTCCTGGGTTCAAGCAATTCTCATGCCTCAGCCTTCCGAGTAGCTGAGGTTATAGGCACACACCACCAGCCCTGGCTAATTTTTGAATTTTTAGTACAGATAGGATTTCACCATGTTGGCCAGGCTGGTCTCAAACTCCCAGCCTCAAGTAATCTACCTGCCTTGGCCTCCCAAAGTGCTGGAATTACAGATCTGAGCCACTGGGCCCAGCCTATTCCTGAACTTATGTCTAATGCAGGATGGGGAATCTAACAATATGGATATTTTAGGGCCAGCCCACAGCTCAGGGGCTCTTGCTGGGCCCTTCTCCTCTGGGTCTTGTGCACCTCCTGCAGCCATGGGAACTGTTGGATCTTCTGGGAAGCCCATGACCTCAGCCCTCGGGGCATGTGGAGGAAGGTATGATGTCTCCAGAATGTGAAATCTTGCCAAATTTCCATGGAAGGTCAGTTCTCATAAATATTGTGAGGAAAGAGGAAGAAATGGCTAGTGTGGAATCTGACCATTTTCAAAGTCTTGTTTCCAGGAAAGAAGCTTCAGTAATTGCTCTAATGTGAGAAGGCAGCTTCAAGGTTTCTGGCTGTGGGAGATGGAAGGGGTCCAGCCAAAGACCCACGCACATGCTGATGACAACTGCATGGCGGTAAGAGGGATACCCCTGAAGCACTCTATAATTTGAAAAACAATTTTAGGCCAGACACCGTGGCTTATGCCTGGAATTTCAACTCTTTGAGAGGCTGAAGCAAGAGAATTGCTTGAGGTCAGGAGTTCAAGACTGTCTCTGTCAACATAGTGAGATCCTTGTCTCTACAAAAAATAAATTAAAAATTAGCCACATGTGGTGGCGTGCATCTGTAGTCCCAGCTACTCAGGAGGCTGAGGCAAGAGGATCACTTGATCCTGGTAGGTCAAGGCTGCAGTGAGCCGAGATCACACCACAGCGCTCTAGCCTGGGTGACAAAGCAAGACCCTGTCTCCAAAAACAAAACAAAACAAAAAAAGGAAAGAAAAAGAACGCTTTTACATTCATGACTTTATTTACTTCCTGGATCAACGTGTGGATGTAAATATTTTACAGAAGAAGAAATTGAGGCCCAGGGAAAAGAAGTAACCTGCCCATGGCTGGACAGTGAAGAGAAGAGGGACAGAACTTGGGACAAATGTTGGGCCCCTGAGGTCCCGTTAACATCAGCTACCCTAACCTTTGCCCCAGCTTAGGGAAACCTAATGAGCAGTGGAACCAGCAGGGGTTAGAGGTGCGTGCCTGTCAGTAGGCAGTGGACACAGAGCACCAAAAGCTATCCAAATTATTTCTGCCATGGTCAGCTGTGCTTTATGGACAAATCTACGTTGGAGAGAAATGTGTCTGGAGAGAAATGTGTCCAGTGAGAGGGCTCCGTGCCAGAGAGACAAGTTTTCTGAGTCAGCTCTGGAGAGAATTGAGGGGTCAAGCTGACCCTGATTCTTCTCTCCCCAGTAGTGTGGTCTTAGAAAAACCTAATTACTCGGGAGGCTGAAGCAGGAGATTTGCTTGAACCCAGGAGGCAGAGATTGCAGTGAACCAAGATTGCACCACTGCACTCCAGCCTGGGCAACAGAGTGAGACTCCGTCTCAAAACAAACAAACAACAAACAAACACAACCTAGGATTGTTTGGCCCTTCAGTCTGGCCAGCACATGGCTATGTTTATAAATTCTTATCTTTCATATTGGGATTCCCTTGTATTCTATCTTGTTATCTCAACTGCAGAGCTAGCTCTGACTCTGGCATTCTAGAATCACCTACAAATCTTCTCATTTTATTATTAATATTATTATTTTTAAAGATGAGGTTTCACCATGTTGGTCAGGATGGTCTTGAACTCCTGACCTCAGGTGATCCACACGCCTTGGCCTCCAAAGTGCTTGGATTACAGGCATGAGCCACTACACCCAGCAAATCTCATTTTTTTAGTTCCTATCTTAGACTCTCAAGCTCAACAGGACCATCAGGATCATGGTGCTGGCTTCTCAATGAGACTCTCACTATGTGCTCCTCAGTCTTTTATTAGTTGTTTTAAATGTCTTCTCTCCCTGCTCCTTCCATCTGCTGACTGCAAACTGGCTCTTTGTGAATATACAGAGCAAAACTGTTCCCTCTGCCCCATGGCAAGCAGTATCAGTCAGTATAGACAAAGTTGCACTGCAGTAACAAGCAACCCCCAAATCTAGGAGCTCAGCCCAGCAAAGGTGTCCTTATCACCTATGCTACATAGCCTGTGTAGGGCATGCTGTGCTCATCAGAATCATGCAGGGACATGGTGATGGAAGCTTCATCACAACACTTGCTTCCACAAGTGCCATAACAGAGTCAAAGGTTTGTAGACAACAGATCTGCAGAGGTCCAAAATCAGGTTGGCATCTCTGCTCCAACCACATAATTCCTTGTAGCAAATTCATCTCTTTAATTGTCAGTTTCTTATCTGTTAAATGAGGACAATGAGAAAGTACCATCTTCACAGGTTTGCTATAAGATTAACTGAGAGGATGGGTGTGAGCTCATAACATAAAGTCTGGTTCACAGGAAGAACTCAGTAAATGTCAGCTAATAAATAGGAAGTTGGCAGAATATTCTCTTCACTTAATTGGGGCTACCATCTCTAGAGAGAACAACCCTGATTCTTTCCACTGTTCTTCACATTAACCAATTTAATTTCTTTGAAGAGTTAAGGAACTGTCTCTTCCTAATAGTCATTGTCATATTATTTTTGATGCATTTTTATCCTATCAGAAAGATTCAAAGCTGAGGCAGAAAAAGGTCTATGTGTCTCGCTAACCCTAAACTAAATTCATCCAGTTCAACTTTCATTACCAAGTCTTTTTGAGAAGTCCAAAGAAGGAAGATCAAATTTGGAAAAGAATCTTTGCTTGATATAAAACTCAATGGCAGAGAGACAGAGAAATCAAAGTAGAATTTCAGAATAGGAGGGAACTTTTAGAATAAGACCCATCATCTCTCTTTTACAGATGGGCAAACAGAAGTCCAGAGAGGGAAAGAGGTCGATAGAGTGTCACACAGCAATCCAGTGTCAGAATTGGGACTAGAATTTATTTCCTTTAATCCCAGACTTGGGGCTTTCCGTGTACTACAGAAGGGGACAACACTCTTCAGCACTGGGAAGGGGAGGAGGGGATCTTCTGGAATTATGGCTTGTCCTCATTTCACAGAGTTGTACTCCAGCAGAGCTGTAAAGTTAAGAGTCCTATAAACATTACCTTATTAAGGCTTCTTGGAAACCCAAGATCACAACTCCTGTGGATCATGGGACATGAGCTGAGCATCCAGTGAACAAACAGATGGTAATGTTACATTTTTCACTTCGTTAATGCAACCTGGCTTCTAATTATAGAATTTGTTTAGCAATCCTGGGTGGTTTACAAGGCTTGGAGTCAGCCTGCGCCCAGAGGATAGCTGAGGAATATCAGACCCGGAGACACAGGCAAGGGTTGGGGCCTCGAGGCAGGGAGGGGAGATGAGGACAGAGTCAACTTCAGCCAAGGCCTGGAGGGGCTTATTTAAGTAATTTTCCCTAATCCCACTCACCTAGTTGCTCCCAGTTGGAAATCATTTCTAATAACCTCTCTGCTGCCATAACTCTTTCATACCTAGGTGGTGAATATGAATTTCTTGTACAGCAAGCAGGTGAAATAACTATATTACTCCGATCATCCATGTCAAATTGAATTCTCCTGCAATAGTGGTCAGTATTAGTGACTCCTTCCCCGTCCCTGGGGAGAGATGGGTCGGGGCCTGGCTCCATCTCTTTGTCTGCCGATAGTTAAGCTCATGATCTAAGGAGACAAAGGATGGAGACTAGTCAGGGGCAGAATGGAATCATTCGGAAGGTGAAATGCTCCCAGCCTCATGCAGCCAAGCTGGAATACAAGGGTCTTGTAAGCCTCTCCCACGCCCAGATGCTTAAGGTCCAGCCCAGCTACCACATAGTCACATCTCCCTCCTCATTCAGGGCTCTGTTGCAAGCTCAGCCCGAACCCTCACCACTTAAGGAAACCCCCTAAACCCTCGTGATGTCCCAAGTTTCCCAAATCTCACAGCACCTCCATCCGTGAGTTAGCACACACACTCATGCACACACACACACACACACATGGATACACAGGCCCGCCAAGTCCCTTGGCCAACCCAGCTCTGTACATGCTTAAAGCTAGGTCAGTGATTTCCAAAGTAGGGTGTCATTTGAGACTAAGGAAGAATATCAGGCCTTCTGTTTTTACTTCTGTCTTTTCTTATTTCTATTTTTTATTTGTGTTAGTATAAGAGCACTTTATAGAATTTATAAATAAGGATTCATTTTTTAAAATAACTAAATTTTAAAAATTTTAAATAAACTGTTGTTGATTGTTAGGGGTTTATGATCAAAAGGTTTGGGTATGTGCACTTGGCTCTTAAATAAATGTAAAATTAAGAAAAAAAAGAAAAAAGAAAAAGGTTTGCGACCCTGGACCAGGATTTTGGGGTTTTTGTTGTTGTTGTTGTTGTTGTTTTGAGATGGAGTCTCTTGCCCAGGCTGGAGTACAACGGTGCTATCTCAGCTCTCATCAACCTCCACCTCCGGGGTTCAAGTGATTCTCCCACCTCAGCCTCCTGAGTAACTGGGATTACAGGCACCTGCCATCATGCCCCACTAATTTCTGTAGAGACAGAATTCACCATGTTAGCCAGGCTGGTCTTGAACTCCTGACCTCAGATGATCTGCCTGCCTTGGCCTCCAAAACTGCTGGGATTACAGGCTTGAGCCACCTCGCCCAGCCTTGGACCAGGATTTTGAACTCAAAGCCTGTTAACTCTGGGTGGAATGGTCCAGCCTATAGAGACCGGGAAAAACAGGGAGCAAGCCACCCCAGTTCAGAGGCACGGAGAACCTCAGCCACAGGAGTGTCACCAAGTGACTGCCTGCCCCAGGCGCAAAGTCTCTTTCCTTTAACACTCAGATAAAATGGCTTCAGATCCTAACCCACACAATCAGAGAGTGCAGGGAATTCTTCCCCATTTTAGAGTTTTAGGGGGCTTAAGTTTTCCTGAATTAGTCCTGCTTTCCCACAGTGCTGGCTCCTGACTGGGGCTCCTGTCTCTGAGGCTACTATCCATTCCCCCACCTACTGGGCCCCCTAAGCACCTCTCCTTCATCTCCCAAGTGTCATTCCTGAGAATGCAATGCTGGAAGCATGGCAGGCCCATCACTGAGCCATCAGTGGAGGAGGGTGACTGAGTGCTGTGCATGACTTCGCCATTGGCTTAGGTTCTGCAAGTCTAAAGGTCACTGTCATGACTTCAGGAACTCCTCATCAGCCTTGTCTCACCTGAGTCCTCAGGCTTCTATGGTTCCCCAGGCGTCCTCCTTTCTCCCCATGCATTGCCCTCTTCCCCAGCTTCTCATCCCCTTACTCTCTCTCCCAGGCTGCCTGGAGAAACTCAAAACTTCTGTGACACAGGCCTCTTGCACGTTGCAGGTGGGAGTACACAATGGTTACAGCCTCCATGAGGGAGATGGGTACCAGGGGTAGAGCAATATCATGAGAATCACAAACGCATCAGGACTCTGATCCAACAATTGCTCTTCTACACCTTCGTCCAACAGAGGCAGCCCCATGTGGAAATGACGCAAAGACCAGGACAGGCTTTACAGCATGGTTAGTAATAGCAAAGGATTTTCACCTCTATCTTTTTCTTTTTCTTTTTGAGATGGTGTCTAGCTCTGTCACACAGGCTGGAGTGCAATGGCACGATCTCAGCTCACTGCAACTTCTGCCTCCCAGATTCAGTGATTCTCCTACCTCAGCTTCCTGAGTAGCTGGAATTATAAGCACACACCACTACACCCAGCTAATTTTTTGTATTTTTAGTAGAAATGGGGTTTCACCATGTTGGTCAGGCTGGTCTCGAAATCCTGATCTTTTGATTCGCCCGTCTCAGCCTCCCAAAGTGCTGGCATTACAGACATGAGCCCTGTGCCCTGGCCTCATCTTTTCTAATTTCTATTTTGTTTGTGTTAAAGGAATCTATTAGCACAACAGCATCCTCAAAGTGCTTGTCCTTATATGATGGGTTGCATGACTTATGGCGCATCCATGCACTGGAACCCTAACCAGACATCCAAAGAAAGAGGCAGCCCTCTGTAGAATGATACACTCCAATAGCCAAGAGCCAGTTATTATGTAAATGAACTAAGGAGCCTAAGAACGTGAATAGTACATCCCAATCTGTACCCCAAAAATGTAGGGACTGTACATACGTATGCTTGTAAGTGTATGTGCTTGCATTTGCATAGACTCTCCTAGAGTATATGTAAAAGTTAAGAGTGATTTTCTCTGGAGAGGGGAAATTGGGTTGGTAAGGAGGTGGGGTTAGGAGGGAAGCTACTCATCACAGAACACCCTTTGTACCTCTGTGATGGTGACAATGTATAGATATTATCTATTCAAACAATAAATACCATTGTTAAATGAAAACATACATTGCTGTTATTGTATAATGTGGATTATTTCATTCCCTCTCTCTCTCTCTCCCTCTGGGAGAGGCTGGGCCCAAGAGGCCTTACCTTTGAGTCAATAAGGCCACCAGAAGTGAATCGTGTCTTACCCTTCTGAGGCCGAAACAGCCACAGTCTCTGCATGTGTGTGTCTCTGTATGTCTGTGAGGGAGAGATTGTTTGCCCCTTTCCTTCCTCAGTAGCAAGTTACCTAATGCCTTTATTGTACAAATAGAAAAACTGAGGCCCACTCATCCACCCAATGTCACCCGGTAAGTCATCCTCTGAGTGGTTCTGAATCCAGCCTCTGGGCTTTGACTTATGCTGTTCTCTTTGCTCATTGCCCTTATCTGCCATTTTTACTCTACAGGTCGCAGTGCACTGCTTTCAAGAAGCTTCCTAGATCCCCCAGTAGGAAATGAGCTCTCAGTGTGCCCTATGCATCCCTGTGGCTCTGTACAAATCAGCAATTGACTCTTTACCTACCTGCCTTCCCCAATGAAGGGTGGACACTCCCTGAAAGCAGGGACTTGGTCTTCATCTCTGGAGCCCCAGGCATAGTTCAGTGTGAAGCCTAGAATAGGAGCTCAGTGTTTAAGACCTGAATAAATAAATGAAAAATGCATGAGTGCATTAATTCTTCCATCTTCCAAAACCCTCTTGTTCACTGAGACCTCTCACATCACTTAACGCTGTCTTCCTTATAGTGTAATTATTTCTGGGCATATCTGTAGTAGACCCACCCTTCGTTCCTTCCTTCCTCCCTTCCCTCCCTCCTTCCTTCCTTCCCTCCTTCCTTCCTTCTTTCCCTCCTTCCCTCCTTCCCTTTTCTCCTTCCCTTCCCTCCCTTCCTTCCTTCCTCCAGAAATGTATTGTCAGAGAGAGACAGATTCTGAGAACGTTGTTTGAGTCCCTGGAACCAGCCATACCTATAGCTAAACTACCCATGGAATTTTCAGTTACATGAGCCAATTAACTCCCTTTTGTTTTCAAGCCACTAAGAGTTGAGCTTCCATTTTTCTCTGACAAAGAGTGTTGAGGAATGTAGAGAATTGGAAACTGATCATAGTCCTGAAAGACACAATGCCAAATGCCATAACTCTGAATGTTGAAATCGTGAAAAATCAAAATCCTGAAAATATAATTCTGGAAAAAATCATTTTAAAATTCATTGAAAGACATTTATTTATATATTCAAAGGGAGATTTAATTGGGAAACATATCAAAACATGTCAGAATACTTCATAGGTCACTTTACACAGTGAGATAGGCAATAATAACATGCGTATTTTTGCAAGCATAAACACAGACAGTCCCATAGGTGTAACAGTTGTGTGCAGATGAACTGTATTTGTGATGAAATAGGTCAAAAGGAAATGTACAAATGCATATCATCAGTATGCTTGTTAATTGAGTGCATCCAGCTTTCTAACTGCGGCCATCTGAAATACCATGACAAACAATCTAAGTCTTTTAATGAGATCAGTCAAAAATTGCAATGGGTCACCACTCCATACACAGTCACCCGAAGAACTGAGATCTTGAGAAATTTTATCATTCACAAATGCATAGGTACAAAAAGGACTTCTCTTCATTTATTGAGGAAGTTTCAATGCTTTTACATACGCGCATTATCCTCACAAAGTCCACATTGTGATAATGCACCTTTGTGGAGTCAGATTTGCAAAAACGCATGAAGCTAATTAGGACTCTCTAAAAGTCTTTACACAATTCCAGTATTGGAAATGATGTGAAGACGAAATAGATAACATTGCAAATAGTAAAACATAATGCTGCCATGTAAAAGAGTGAACAAAAGCTGAAAAAAGATATAAAAGCTAAAAAGAAATTGTATTACAGGGATGGATTACGGGCAATTACACAGAGATAGTCCATAAGAGCTGGCCAGCTTTAATGATCATTCATTATATTTTGAAGTCTCGCATCAAGGTGAATAGCTGTTTTTTTACTTTCTTTTAGCATATGGCTCTGCTCAACACCACACCCATTTTCTACGTGGCACTGCTCTTTCTGAAATTCTTCTGTGATTCTATATACATAGCCATGAGCCTTCCCTATTGAATGTTCCCATTTTTTTAACTTTTATTTTAGGTTTAGGAGTACATGTGTAGGTTTGTTAGATGGTTAAATTTCGTGTCGCAGGGGTTTAGTGTGCAGATTATTTGATCACCCAGGTAACAAGCATAGTACCAGATAGATACTTGAGACAAAGTCTTGCTCTGTTGTCCGGGCTAGAGTGCTGTGACGTGATCAGCTCACTGCCACCTCCACCTCCCAGGTCAAGCGAATCTCCTGCCTCAGCCTCCCGAGTAGCTGGGATTACAGGCGTGTGCCACTGTGCCAGGCCAATTTTTATATTTTTAGTAGAGACGGGGTTTCACCATGTTGACCAGGATGGTCTTGATCTCTTGACCTCGTGATCCATCTTTTTTTTTTTTTTTTTTTGAGACAGAGTTTTGCTCTTGTTACCCAGGCTGGAGTGCAATGACACAATCTCAGCTCACCACAACCTCTGCCTCCTGGGTTCAAGCAATTCCCCGCCTCAGCATCCTGGGTTTCACCATCTTAGGCAGGCTGGTCTTGAACTCCTGATCTCATGATTCACCTGCCTCGGCCTTCCAAAGTGCTGAGATTACAGGCGTAAACCACCACGCCCAGCCCAGATAGATAATTTTTTTATCCTCTCCTTTCTCCTGCCTTCCACCTTCAAGTAGGCCCATTGTCTGTTGTTCCCTTCTTTGTGTCCGTGTGTGTTCTCAGTGTTTAGCTCCCACCTATGCTAGAAAAGCTCCCACCTTTTTCTAGTCCTGCCTTAGCTCACTTATGATAATCACCTCCATCTCCATCCATCTCCATCCATGTTGCTGCAAAGGACATTATCTTTTTCCTTTTTATGGCTACATAGTATTCTGTGGTGTATATATGCTGCATTTCCTTTATCCAGTCTTCCATTGAGGGGCATTTAGGTTGACAACATGTCTTTGCTAGTGCTGCAATGACACATGCATGTGTCTTTATGGTAGAACTATTTATATTCCAAATTTTTCTATCTTCGGCACCATGTTTTTTTTTTGAGACAGAGTTTTGCTCTTGTTACCCAGGCTGGAGTGCAATGGCGCTATCTCAGCTCACTGCAACCTCCGCCTCCTGGGTTCAAGCAATTCTCCTGCCTCAGCCTCCTGAGTAGCTGGGACTACAGGCACACGCCACCATGCCCAGCTAATTTCTTGTATTTTTAGTAGAGACGGGGTTTCACCGTGTTGACCAGGATGGTCTCGATCTCTTGACCTTGTGATCCACCCACTTCGGGGCTCCCAAAGTGCTGGGATTACAGGCGTGAGCCACTGCGCCCGGCCCATGCGCCATGTTTTTATGGTGTTTTGGGCTCACAGAAATTCATTCCACACCCACTAGTATACAGACCACAGATTTGGTGGAAACAATGCTGGTGATTGAACAGCAACACAATTGTGTAAGTGTCTTCTTATCCTACTGTGCACTAATTACTTTTGAACCGGTCGGAGATATCACTGGCTGCTTCAGATATCACTGGCTGCAACTTTAATTCATTAAAAGCTCCTAAAATGTCATCAACTGAAATGAATGCCAATGCAGGCAAATGACACATTTAAAAAAATTTTTTTTTCATTTTTATTCTTTTGAGATGGAGCCTCTCTGTGTCACCCAGGCTGGAGTGCAATGAAGCAATCTTGGCTCACTGCAACCTCTGCCTCCTGGGTTCAAGCAAGTCTCGTACCTCAGCCTCCTGAGTAGCTGGGACTACAACTGCACACCACCATGCCCAGCTAATTTTTGTATTTGTAGTACAGATGGGGTTTCGCCATGTTGGCCAGGGTGGTCTTGAACTCTTGGCCTCAAGTGATCCACTGCCTCAGTTTCCCAAAGTACTGGGATTACAAGTATAAACCACCACACCCAGCCCGCATTTTTAAACTGAAGTTGCCATATCTTGTGGCCAATCTACTCATCTAAATTTTCTGCCGAATGCAGTGGACTGAATTAAAAAAAGAAAAAACTGTACTGCTAATACATTGAAACACACTTTTAGAAGCTTGATCACACCTAATTCCAAACCTGTCATTATGGTTTGAGGATTCAGTTAAAACCCATTTTCTTTTGCAAAGTCCACTGACTCTTCAAATCGGCATTGATAAAGTACTTCACTTTTTCCAGTCACTGATATACACATAAGCAGATACATTCTAGAAATTTCAGATCTAACAGAGACATGAATTATATATAGTTGATCTTTTTTAAAAAAGAAGTCAGGACATTTTTAAAGTGCCATTCATTGGCCAAAGTGAAGCATGCAATAGTTTTTCTGTTAGATTTAGTGTTAATAGAAGAAGTCTGTCTTCTTTTTTTTTTTTTTTTTTTTTTTTTTTTTTTAGAGATGGGGTTTCTCCACATTGGTCAGCTGGTCTCGAACTCCTGACCTCAGGAGATCCGCCGGCCTCAGCCTCCCAAAGTGCTGGGATTATAAGCATGAGCCACCGCACCCGGCCTGAAGTCTGTCTTCTTTGACAGTCAAATCCCTTACCGAAGATAATTTGGCTGGATGCAGTGGTTCAGGCCTGTTGTTTCAGCACTTTAGGAGGCCAAGACATGTGGAACGCTTGAGTTCAGGAATTTGAGACTAGCCTGGGCAACATGGAGAAACCCCATCTCTACAAAAAATACAAAAAACTTAGCCAGGTATGGTGGTGTACACTTGAAATTCCAGCCTGTAGTCCTGGGAGGCAGAAGTGGGAGGATCACCAGAGCCTGAGAAGTTGAGGCTGCAGTGTGCCATGATTGCGCCATTGCAGTCCAGCCTGGGTGACAGAGCAAATCCCTGACTCAAACAAAAGAAAAATAAAAGAAAGAATAGTTCACCATGTAATGTGTTTTGTAACACTGGAGGAAAAGACAGCTTGGTATCAGTAAGTGCCTTTGGGTCAGAAGGTTGCCGAACTAGTCGGACTCTTCTCATTCTCTGATAAAGGGTGTTTTTTAAGGCAAGCGTGGTGCTGTGTGGGAAGGAGCAGAAGTTGTATGCAATTGAATAATTTGGCAGGAGAGAATTCCTGTATCTTTTGCCTGCGTTTTCATTTCTTTGATATTTTCCCAATTGTGTAAGCATCCAATTCCCTGTAGTAAACCCCTTTCTGCTCAAAGGAGCAGGAATAGTTCTTTCCTACATATGGACCCCGACAGGTAAGACTTGATTAATGGACACTGAATTAAATTTTCAGTTTTGCACAGTTGCTATTTGTAAATTCTGAAACAAACTAAGCTGTCAAGGTCTTGTTGTATGCTTTTTTAAAAGTGATAGTTGCACCAGGCATGGTGGCTCACGCCTGTAATCCCAGCTACTTGTCGGGGCTGAGGCGGGTGGATCACCTGAGGTCAGGAATTTGAGACCAGCCTGGCCAACATAGTGAAAACTCATCTCTACTAACAATATAAAATTAGCCGGGTGTGGTGGCACATGCCTGTAATCCCGGCTACTTGTGAGGGCTGAGGGAGGCTGAAGTAGGAGAATCTCTTGAACCCAGGAGGCAGAGGTTGCAGTGAGCCGAGATTGCACCACTGCACTCCAGCCTGGGCAACAGAGTGAGAAACAATCTCAAATAAATAAGTAAATGTGATAATTGTCTTTTCTTCTAATCGCTAAAAGAAAGAAATGCTCAAGAGAAATCAAGACAAAAATCAAATACAGAAAACTATACTGAAGTAAGCCCAAATCACTCCAAATTTCCACCACCCAGAGATAACCTCTGTTCTTATTTTGTTGAATATGGTTTCACACATTGAACAGGGCATTTTGACACACATGTGCAGTCACATGCATGGTCACATGTGTTCCCCTGCACAGTTCAGGGTACAATTAGTGTGGCCCGGTTTTCCTTGAGACTTCGAATGTTCAAGCCCCATGTGCGGGTGATAGCAAAGAGTCCAACAAGCAGCCCTGCTGTTCTCTACACGGCTCTCACTACCTCCCTCTTACCCTCTTACACACAGAGGGTTCCCCTGCAGGTGTCCTGGACGGGGGTGGTGTCCAGTTCCATGTGGTCCTGTTTCAATGCACCAACCATGGTAGAAGGACTTGAATAAGTGACCAGAAACTAATCTTAGTGAGCAATACTCTGACTTGTCAGTTGGGTTCACTGCTCCCAAAGCAGCCACAGTGGTGGAAGCCCAGTGTTCCCCCTAGACCAGAGAAGGGCTGGCTCCAAGCCAACCACCCAGGGCCCTTCAATGCAAGCCTTTCCCACTTCGTGCCAGGCAGGTCACAAAGATTTGGGAGGACTGGGCTACATCATTGTTCCCCTTCCCATAACCATTCTTCCCAGAAACACCCCCACAGCAATCAACGCAGAAGTGTGTTACATCCTTCTCCCAGGACAATGAGTCAACTCACCCTCCCCTGCCATTCCCAGAGATACTACCTTTGGGCACTCCACAGTGACTTTCTGTCCTGGCCTGTCTGTGCAGTAGACTAGGGAAGAGAGAAAGCACAGATGAACCTCCAGCAGGGTGCCTCGCTGCTCTCACACCTACCCTCTCCTGACACACACAGATGACAGATGTACACATCATTTGACTTAAATGGGATTATACAATTTATCCTCTTCAATACCACACTAAGAAAAAACACCTCAACAGCAAGTTGTGGACAGTTTTCATTTATTTGTTTTGTTTTGTTTTGTTTTGTGACAAGGAGTCTGCAAGCCCAGACTGCAGTGCAGTGATACAATCTCGGCTTACTGTAGCCTCTGCCTCCAGTGGTCCTCCCACTTCAGCCTCCCAAGTAGCTGGGATCACAGGCACACTCCACCACGTTCAGCTAATTTTTTGTATTTTTTGTAGAGAAAGGTTTCACCATGTTGCCCAGGATGGTCTCAAAGTCCTGGGCTCAAGAGATGCTCCCACCTCAGCCTCCCAAAGTGCTGGGGTTACAGGTGTGAGCCACCACGCCTAGCCATGTGGACAGCTTTCTATGGTACGATGTTTTCGAGAAAATGGTTGGATTGCAAGGCAAATAATTATGGGCATTTCATCACTAATTGACTACGTTCTGACCTCCCACCTACCACCTCTACCAACAACAAAAAAAGTTTTATGTTTATTGAAGAGAATATATGGAGCTTGATTTTTAACTCAGGGGTTAGGGGCCTTTTCAATATGAAATTGAGCTGAGCCTTCTGGGTAGAATTAGTGTGAAGTCAGGGTTGCTGATTAAGGGACAAGTTGGGAGGTGAGAACAGAAAGGGTGAAGTAAAGTCCATAGGCTCTCAGGGCTGGAAGGGACTTGCCCACGTTGTCCATCTTCTGCTTGCATTCCCTTCGTAACGGGGAACTCAGCACTTCACCAAGACAGCCTGTTAGCTCACAAAAGTATTTCCTGTGTGGGTCTAGATTCCATCTTCCTAAAGGTTCCAACTGTACCGATTCAAGGTCTTCCTGAGTCACTCTGTAGAGAAGTAGAGCCAGCTATCCCAGGGCCCATGAGTCCTCTATTCTCCAGTTCCCTAACTCTGGTGGATGGGGGCCCCCTCCCTCTGACTAAACACACCCTCTGAAAACTCAGGACTGCCCGATGCAAACTCACTCTCATACCCAGCTCCTAACAGGAACCTCCCTTCACCTCCCAAGAAGCCTTACTCACACGTACCAAGCCGCAGTCTGTAAACCTGTATTCTCCGGGAATGGAGCGATTTCAAGGCTGACTCTCCCGGTCTGGAAAGAAAAGTCACTTCCCACAGTGAGCAGTTCGTAATGTAAAGTGTTCATAACTCCCAAGAGATAATACGGGCAGGAAATAAAAACTGCTTCCAAATATTTGAGACAGATTTATGGACACTGAGTCACAAACGGCTGCCATTTCCTTCACTGTTTCAGGTAGTTTGGTGCCAGAACACCTCCCTCCTGCTGCTCAAGGACCTGTCTCCAGGCCGCTTCCGTTCCTCGTCTCAGCCTCTCGCAATGGGCTTTCCACGGATGCAGCGCAAAGCACTCGGCCCGGTGCAGAGTTCTCGGGCATTGAAATGGTGGCGGTCTCGCCACAGCTCACGCTGCTGGTTTTTGTCTTTGTTCTTGAAGACGAATTATCTCCTGTTTATTATCTCCTGTTTAAGCACTAACAGAAGCATAACTTACATTTCACAGCCTTCAGAGTGGACTTTACATAAACGCAATGTTTCTGTTGGGCCGGCTTTACCTTCCCTCTGGAATCTGCTGGAGGTGTTTGGAGCGTTGGACTGGGCCACTGCGCAGGGGTGGGGAGCGGGGTCACAGCCTTCCCTATCCCATCATCTCCTACCTGCACCTCAGGGCATGCACGCGAATGGAATCCATCTTCTTGGTTTGGAAAAGAAGGGGATGATCCTATCGGCGAAACCTCCGTGTCAGGCTCTTGCACCTCAACTGTGAGTCATATCCTACATGGATCAGGCACTCACTCCGCAGCAGGCCCGGGGCTAAACCTTCACAAACACTGTCCCCGCCATTCTTCACTCCATACTACAGAGGAGACTTCATGGAAGTCAGTTCACAGAGGCCTTTCCCCAGCCCCACGGTGGGGAGCAGAGGGGCAGGGCTGAGCCCAAGTCTGACTCCGGTCCCGCTCATACCTTCCCCAAGACTGCACAGGCCACCTTGCCCAGCCTTCATGGCGATGCTGAAGGCAGGTGTGATTCTTGTCATTTTACCCACCAGGAAAGGGAGGAACCAGGGGAAAGGGAGCCTGGGAGTAGCAGTTAAATAACCTGCCCAGACCTCACAGCCAGGAATTGGCAAGGCAGGAAGAAGCCCACCAGCCTCTCAACACCAAGAAATCTCTCCTCTGAAGGAGGGAGGGAGGGTGGAGGGGTAAGGCTGTGGCATTTTTAATCCTCCTGTTGAACTGGGAGCCTCTGAAGGTCAGGGGCAGTGTCTGATTCGGCACCCCACCCCCTCGGGCCCTTAACCAGCCCCACTCAGGATGTCATGAGCCCCTGTGCTGCCCGGGGTTGGTGATGGGCAGACCACAGCCTGTGGCCTGGAAGGAGGAGAGACAGGGTGGCAGGCCCACCCAGGCTGGGGTCTGAGGAACAGTGAATGAGGTTGTGAACAGAGACAGCTGGGGTGCAGCAGGCCCGGCAGCAGAAGGGAAGCTGTGAGCCACAGAGGGCAAGACTGGTGGCGGCCCCACTGGCCCCTGGGAGGAGCCCTCCCTGGGCCTCCAGCAAGATACTCCTAGGCTGGCAGCTGAGGCCTGGTTCACGTAATCGCTCCATTTGTCTTTTCTGACATTTTCACAGACACTGTAGGAAGCCTGGGGACACAGAGCCTGCCGGGCAAAGCCACACTCTCATGAGAGAGCTAGCCAGCAGGAAACTAGAACCGTGGATGTGCAAGATGGGCACACGCGTGGCGAGTCCTGAGAGGGAAGCCAGCAGAGGGTGCGACGGAATACCCAGGGGCCAGGACTTCTGAGCCGGGGGGTGGGGGGGGGGCAGGATTGGGGAGGGAGCAGCCATGAGAAGCTCCGGGAAGAAGGAGGCATTTTTGGCAGTGAGAAATGCAAGTGCAAAAGCCCTGAGGCATGAAACCGGAAGGAATCTGTGGGAGGTCAAGACGGCAGAGCCAACGGAGAAAGAGGGCCTGCGGCAGGGGACGGGCATTTCTCAGGGAAAACAGAGCCCCATGAGGGATGTTCCAGATTCAAGCCCCTGCCCTGTGGTGACCCTGCCAGGTGGCTAGGTCAGGATCTTCCCTGGCAGGCCCAGGTCTCATTTGCTGCGTGAGGACGGGGATGGATTCCCAGGGTCCGGGCTCTCCTTCCCCATATTCTCCTGTCCCCTCCCATTCCCATCACTCAGATTCCAGGAGTCACGACTGGTGTCTCCCCCACAGGAGGTTCCCAGAAAGTCTCAAAACTCCCACTGCAGTCCCGGGACGCAGGGGCTGAGGGAGAGGAAGGAAATTCTCACACAGCTTTCTCCCAGGGAGTTTGCTCTTGTTCCCAGGCTGACAACTGGCAACCCTCAGAACTCTGCTCCCCACCCCCTTCCTCCTCCTCCTCCTCTTCCTTCTCCTCCTCCTCCTCTCCTTGCCTCCTTCTCTCCCCCTGCCCCCCTTCATGGGCTTAATGACTTCCACATGGGCCTCTGGCGGCTGGAGCCAAGCCTCCCAGCATTGTCTGAAATCTCCAAATTTAGAAGAAATATGAAAATTGTCAACCACTCCTTCCTTAGGGGGTAAAAGCAACATTCAGCACCGGGGGCAGGTCAAGGCGAGGTAGTCACGTGGGGGGTGCCTGGGCCAATGGGGGGCCCTGGGAGGGCTCAGCACCCGCCTTGCCCCAACACGGGGCTCGCCTCTCTAGCTCATATAAGGTAAAAGGCAGAGTGGCCTCTGTGGCCAGGGAGCCGCAGGCAAGGGACTAAGGGGAGGGGGGCTCAGTGCCAGCTGCTTAAAAATGCCCTGTGGCAGTGAGGGGCTCCAGAGTCTAGGTCAAATTAGTTGAGAAGCAGTGACACCCTCAGCCACTCCCCACACAGGCTGGCTCCCATCTCCAGGCCCCAAGGAGCCACACCTGGACCAGACCCCAGGAAAGGTAAGCACCAGCGGCAGGCCTGGGATCCGTGGATGGGGGCTGCTGGGACATTTCCCCAGGGGGGGATGCTGCATCTGGGGGTCTTGCTCTTTTGCTAAGTGGCTTTGTGCCTTTCTCGACAGATTCTCTGGGTCTCAGTTTCCCCATCTGTACAGAGCTGGACTCGATTATCTCTAAGCATGCGTCTAGCTGATTGCCTCTAATTCTGTGGTCCTGGTGGCTTCTAGGATTCCTTGTTGCTATAGGTAATGGGGGGAAGAAGGGGCAGAGGGAGCAGACAGAGTTAACATCCTATCAGCCCGAGCTTCACCACAGCGCCCGAGTCTGGGGCAGTCTCCCTGGCTTCTACATAGGCAGTGCTTCTTCTGTATTGTATGGGGCTTCGATTTTGCAGTTCCAAGAGCTTGGGGCTCCTGGCTAGGAAAACGGTTTTCATATAGTGGTTTCAAGAAACAAAGCTGGGGACAAGGCAATGTACGCTCCAGCTCTTGCAGGCGGGCAGAGGTCCTGGGAAGCTGGGGTGCTGACCACGTGGAGCAGTGGGAAGGGATGCTAGTGAGAGGAGACCCATGCGCTTAGGCTCCAGCCCCAGCTCTGCTCTCAGTGCCTGGCTGTGTGGCCTGGAGCTGGCCCCTCCCCTCTCTGGGCCACATTTTCCCCATCTGGATAGCAAGACCATTGGACAAAATGGTCCCTCTGCAGATGTGGCTTCTGAGTTGTTTGTGCCTGAGGGACAGCCAGTATTGGGAAGTTCTCCCAGGAGGTCTCTGAGCCGAGTCTGCCCTTTGACCACAAGCTTGGAGTCCAAGCAGATGAAGCCCTGTGGGAGCTTTCGGGGGCTGAGCCCGAGTGAGGGTAGCTGAAGGTTCTGTGACTGCAGGCTTGGCCAGGCGGTGCCTCGAGGCCTCCAGATGAGCTTGGCTGCAACCAGCCTCTGGTGGGGAGAGGGCTGATCTCTGGATTCAGCCACACAGGAGTGCAGAACATGGAAGTAGGAAAGGGATGGAAAAGACAGCAGAGAGCTTCGGGGGATGAAGTGGTGGGCAGAGTTAACATGCTATCAGCCCGAGCTTCACCACGGCGCCGGAGTCTGGGGCAGTCTCCCTGGCTTCTACATAGGTAGTGCTTCTTCTGTATTGTATGGGCTTCGATTTTGCAGTTCCAAGAGCTTGGGGCTCCTGGCTAGGAAAACGGTTTTCAAATATCTCCTCTAAACACACTCTGGCCACCTCTGGAGCCCAGAACAGAACACATTCCTCTAGCGCCGGCCTCTGTCTGGTGCCCTCACCTTCCCGCTTCTTGTCACACAAGGCCCAAGGCCAACATGGTTCAGAAGGAGGCTCTGAATTCAACTGCCTGGGTCCAATTCTGGGCTTGTTTACTTACCGGACAAGTAACCCTGGGCACGCTGCTTGCCACTTGAGCCTCAGCTTCCTCCTCCGTAAAATGGGTACAGTTCTGAGCTTGTGGGGCTGTCATGAGGATGAGGGATGTAGACAGATAAAGCAGGATGAATGGGGTCGATGTTACATCGAAGTCAGAGACCGCACCTCCTGCGGGCAAGATGCCCTGAGCTATGTTGGGGGTGAAGTGGGAATGAGACCCAGCCAGGGGATGCCCAGAGTTGCTGTAGAGACAACAGGCTCTGGAAAGAGGCAGGAGGAATTGGAAGTCAGAGGCTGCAGGACACAGGAAAGTGACCTGCTTGAGATGCCTGAAGGACTATCTGAGGTCTCCTTTCCTGCCTTTCTAAGGCATTGTGGGGGCAATGTATCTGAACCACTACGCACTCACCTGCTGAAAGGAGACCCCGGTTGGGGCCTACGAATCTGCATTACAAGATCCCCATGAATTCCTATGTTCATGGAAGTTTGGGGAATGCCAGGCCATAGGGCAGCTTAGGACTCTTACAAACAGCCGAGGCAATGGAACCACAGAGAGAAAGCACCACTTTAGGTTATTCAGCGAGCTGATGGCAGCGCTGGAACAGAACCTGCCTCTCTGCCCAGCCAGGGATTCCATAAGGTGGTACAAATCAGGAGAATTAGGTTACATCATTTGTGGAGTTCTCATGAGGTCCAGGCATTACCTAAGATCTTCACATGAACTTGTTCATTCAATCCTCACAAGAGCCAGTGAGAAAGGGGCAATTATTATCCTCACTCCACAGATGAGGTACCTGAGGCAAAGAAAGGTTAGGCAGCTTGCCTGAGGTCACACAGCTCATGAGTTTTAAGTTGTGTGTGCCAGCTCCCCTAGAAGTCTCCCACCTCCTGCCCTGCCTTTTAGCTATCTCAAGACTTCCTGAGAACCCTCCGACGGACCTCACGGAACGGGCAGAATATGTGTGGTCGACGTCCCGGGAGTCAGATTCTGTGCTGAACAGCTTGCATTATCATTTCACTGTCCTGGGGATTCCTGTGAGGCAGGAATCAGCGTCATTCCATCACTCTCACTTTCTAGAGAAGGAAACCACTGCAGCTCACACAATGTCACACAACTAATAAGTGGCAAAGGGGATTTCAACCCAGTCTACGCATCTGCAGAACGCACACCCTTGGGCTGCCCACCGTGACACCTATGAGGGCGGTGATGAAGAATCCCACGTCGCAGAGGAGACGGAGGCCAGGAAGGAGGCCCTGCGGGAGCCTGAGCCCATCTTCGAGCTCTGAGGCCGCTCCTCTCCCTTCAACCCTGTTGCTGCCCCGCATTGGTCCCTCGGAGCCACACCACAGCCCTTTGGGCAAAATCAGCCCCTTCCCAGCCTGGCCAGTTCTGAGGAAAAGTGACACTGACACCTATTCTTTTTTTTTTTTTTGAGATGAGGTTTCACTCTGTTACCCAGGCTAGAGTGCAGTGATGCTTCTCAGCTCACTGCAAACGCCACCTCCCAGGCTTAAGTGATCCTTCCACCTCAGCCTCCCAAGTAGCTGGGATTACAGGTGTGTGCCACCATGCCTGGCTAATTTTTTGTATTTTTTTAATAGAGATGGGGTTTCGCCCTGTTGTCCAGGCTGGTCTCAAACTCCTGGGCTCAAGCAATTCTCTATCCTCAGCCTCTCAAAGTGCTAGGATTACAGGCATCAGTTACCACTCCCAGCCAACACCTATCCTTGAGGAACAGAAAGATCCAGGCCCCATACCATACATCATCACTGACTCAAGTGGCTGTGTCTGACTCCTGGGTGAGCCTGAGGGGTTCAGGGAGGTAATCTCTGAGGTCCTCATTGCTGAGCTGTGCCTGGGCATGGCCTCTTCCTGCAATTTTCCAACTAAACTGTCCCAGGGGTTCAGCGCCGTGGGGTGGTTCAAAGAACTGTGACAAAGGTTGTTCGGAATCGTTGCAATGACCATTTTTCTCCACATCTCCTGCTACCCATAAGCCAGAGTCTCTCTGTAGCTTATACCTAGAAGGGGTTCTGGGTCCTGGGGTGCAGGCCTGTCAGCTTTACAGGAGAGCACAAGATTGCTTTCCAAAGTGGCTGAACCAGGTTACGCTCCCATCAGCAGTATGTGAGCGTCCCCATCCCCTTGACCACACTTGAAGTCATCAGATTTCTTAAAGCATGTGGGTTGCACACTTTGTTTTGCATGTATCAAATTCATATAGTAAAAAATGTAAGGAAGACATGGAAATAAAAACATAGCTTTGTCTTCTATAGGCTGCTGTACACCTGTGCACGAGGGTGTCTAGAACTTTGCCCTCCATGCACAAGTTGCAGAATACTGTCATCAGGATACTTACAAAGGCCCTGGAATGGGAATGAGCACTGCCTATGTGGTCCTCCCCCAGCTCAGCAGTATGCAGTGGCCAGGATCCAATCAGAGGTCGCCTGGGAGGGTGAGTTGCAGGAATTTGGGGGAAAGAGCCCAAGGTGGCTGCTGCCTGCTAACAGCTTGTCTAGACAAGCCTCACGGGGCTTCACCACACATTGCGAGAGCCCCGGCCAGCCCCCTGCCCACTTGCAAAAGAAGCTGTTGGCAGCAACACTTCACCACCAGAAACCTTTACTCCAGTTTGAAATATGCCTTAATGCACAGTGTGAATTACCCACTCTCATGGCCCACAGAGGTTGACTCCTTCAGGCCCCCTTTTGTTCACATGAGGAAACTGAGGCTGACTCCGAAGCCAGGGTGCTTTCAGATATGGAGTGGATCCCTGTGCCCAAGTGACGAGGGGACTAGGTGGGTCTGGAGCAGGGCTGGAGCAGGCTCAGATGTAGTAGGCTGGTAGCTAAAGGTGCCAGATGTGAGCCAGGCAGCTGGGTTTGAGTCCTAGATCTGCATTATAGCAGCAATAGGACTTTGGGTGACTTACATAGGTGCTGTATGCCTCAGTGACCTCATCTGTAATATAGAGGTGACAAGAGTACTGTCTCATTGATCTATTGAGTTGTCTGGATTAACTCATTAAATTAATTAAAACTCATGAAGCCCTTGGAACAGTGACTGACACATATTAAGTACTCAGTAAAAAATAGCTGCTAAGGCCAGGCATGGTGGCTCATACTTGTAATCTGAGCACTTTGGGAGGCCAAGGCAGAAGGATCCCTTGAACCCAGTATTTTGAGACCAGCCTGAAGGTCACCATAAGGAGACTCTGTCTCTACTATAAGTTTTTAAATTAAATTTTAATAATAATAGTAACTGCCAAAATATGATTATTAAAGGCAGCATCTTCACAGTGCAAAGAGATGCTCTTCGGGGTATCACCTCTTTGGACTTTGGGGGATTAACTGCCCTTATTCCTTCAAAATAACACCTGCCATATATCAAGCCCTTTCAAGTACCTGGCCCTTTACCCAGCACTCTGAGGCAAATACCATTATCTCTCTAGGCACACAAAGGCTCAGAGAGGTTTAGTCATTTGCCCAAAGTCATACAGCCTGTACGAGGCCAAGCCAGGACTCAAACCCAGTTCTGACTAGTTCTAAAATTATGTGTTTAACTGTTGTACTCTCGGACCACCCACAGTGGGTCTGTGAAGCTGAACTAGCTCTGGTTCTGACCTGCCTAGTAGGGCCTTTGGCATTTGAGGGAGGAGGCCATTGGAAGTCCGAAGCCCCCTTCCAGACTAGGCATGATTGCAATAGGGAAGAGATAGACTCTTCAACTCCCCTACCCCTGCTCAGGCTCAAAAATGCAGACCCTGGGCCAGGCGTGGTGGCTCACACCTATAATCCCAGCACTTTGGGAGGCCGAGGCGGGTGGATCACGAGGTCAAGAGATCGAGACCATCCTGGTCAACACGGTGAAACCCTGTCTCTACTAAAAATACAAAAAATTAGGTGGGCATGGTGGCGCGTGCCTGTAATCCCAGCTACTCAGGAGGCTGAGGCAGGAGAATTGCTTGAACCCAGGAGGCGGAGGTTGCAGTGAGCCGAGATTGTGCCATTGCACTCCAGCCTGGGTAACATGAGCGAAACTCCGTCTCAAAAAAAAGAAAACAATGCAGACCCTGGCAAAACAGTCCTTCTTATCCAGAAGCACTCTGTAGGGTGGGCTGAGCAACTTTGAGGGCCTCGTCAGTCTTGGGCTGCCCCATGCTCTGCACAGCCCACCTGAGGTTTGAGGAAATGGCAGTCAGTTAGGCCCAGACTGGAGAAAGCCAGCCCACCATGGCTCCTCCCCAAGAACCCCCAGCCAGCCACAAGCCTAAGCCCCCTCCTTAAAGATTCCTCCTCTGGGCCAGGCACAGTGGCTCACACCTGTAATCCTAGCACTTTGGGAGGCCAAGGTAGGCAAATTGCCTGAGCTCAGGAGTTCGAGATCAGCCTGGTCAGCATGGTGAAACCCTGTCTCTTCTAAAAATACAAAAAATTAGCTGGGCATGATGGCACACACTGTAGTCCCAGCTACTCGGGAGGCTGAAGCAGGATAATCGCTTGAACCCAGGAGGCAGAAGTTGCGGTGAGCCAAGATCATGCCACTGCACTCCAGCATGGGTGACAGAGTGCAACTCTATCTCAAAAAAAAAAAAAAAAAAAAAAATGAAAGTTCAAAACTGCTCTGCTGCCACATACTATCCTTCTCCTCCCCCTCCAGGGAAGCAATGACAGGGGTGAAGTGTCTAGAGAGAGGTTGCCTGCTGGCCTAGAGATGGCATCCACAGAGGCTATGACACCTGGAATGCCCAGCCCTGGCTGGGCTGCCAGGCTCAGAGGTGCCCAGTCAGCCTGCCCAAAGCATGCCAGCCACCAGGCATGTGATCCAACAACCCTGATGAGTCTAAGAGCATCTGCCCAGATGAGCTGAGCAAGACAGAGAGAAGGAGAAAGAGGCCAGCTAGAACCAGGAATGGCTCTGCAGCCAGCACACCTGGGTAAATGCCTCGCTCCTCTGGGGCCTCAGGCTGTGAGGTTTCATGGTTTGGGACAAAGAGGACAGATGAGGTCATTCCATGTGTGACAGCAGACACCTGGATTCTCAGAGAGGGAACTTCTGTGGAGCTGGGGGCGTGCCCTGGACAGACAGAGAAGACAGCATTCCAGGTGGAAAGCTCTGTGTACAAAGCTATCGAAGCAGGACTGCAGAGGCATTTTTGGAGAACAGCAGAGAAGCCCAGTTGGCTGGAACCAAGAGTTGGTCTGAAGTTCAGCAAGGCTGGAAGTTGGCAAAACAGGGAAGGTCTAGATTGTGTGGTGGCTTTGACAACAGGAATCAAAGCTTCAGAGCTTAGGAAAAGTCCTCCTTGGTATCTCTCTGTCCCTGGGAGGGAGTCCCTTTCTTTAGCCTATTTTTCCCCCTCCCCAAAACACCATCAACCAAGAACCCCAGTTCAGGGCAGAGACCTAGGAATTTGGATTATGGGCAACTCTCAGATGTCAGGCAATGAAGAGAGGAGAGCTCAGGTGGGACTAGGAGGGGTAGTAAGCCCGAGGGCTGCAGACACCATCTTCAGACCTCTCCAGAGCTTCAGATCAACTCGCTGTGGCTCACACCTGTAATCCCAGCACTTTGGGAGGCTGAGGCAAGCAGTACAGGAATTGAGGAGTTCAGGAGTTTGAGGTCAGCAGTTCGAGACCAGCCTAACCAACATGGCAAAAATCCATCTCTACTAAAAAAATACAAAAATTGGCCAGATGTGGTGGTGGGTGCCTATAATCCCAGCTGTTGAGGAGGCTGAGACATGAAAATCACTTGAACCTGAGAGGCAGAGGTTGCAGTGAACTGAGATGGCACCACTGCACCCCAGCCTCTGTCTCAAAAAATAAACATAAAAAAACACATTCAACTTACAATATTTTTCATTTACAATAAACTTATCAGGATTTAGTGCCATCATAAGTTAAGGAACATCTGTAGTGAGCTCCTCATCACCAGAGGTGTGTGAGCTTAGTAGGGACACCATAAAGAGAAGCCAAACATCAGAAGAGGTTGGGCATCATGGACTTCCCTACCACCAGCCTCAGATCTCACTTGCCAGCTCTAGCTGCTTTGAGACAATCATGAGTGGAGCCTTCCTGCAGCCTGGATGTCACAGTCCCAGCCAGACATGACATCAGTTCTGCCCTCACATTGCACAGGGGCCTCTTGGACCTCCCACCTCCTACCTCCCACTTCCTTTCTGCTGCTGCCTCCTGCTTTCCCAGGGGACACTAGGCCTGACCAAAGGGACTTGGATCCTGGTTGTGAGATGGAGGTCCCCAGGGAGCATTCAGCTGATGGCCTTCCGCCCAGCAGGAATGAGACGAAGGGGGCCAGGGTTCCTGGGAGCCCTGTTCACACGCTCTACAGAGTCTGCATGGAAATTCCAGGAGGGTCACAGGAAAGCTTCAAATTGAGAACCACAATGCTTTATTTTTTTCCCATTTCTCTTCTGTTCCATCCTTTCCCTCAGTAGTTAGTTGGAGGAGGGTGGCGGTCATAGGAGGCTGGGAAAGGAAAGCAAGCATCCTCTTGGGCTGAGTCACAGAAAGAGCATGGAGAGACGGAGGGTGTGGGGTAGATTAGGAGGCCCACCAGACAGGGCTTGGAGCGGTGGACAGCAGTGTGGGAGAGGATGGAGGAGTCAAGGGCATGGCCAGGCCTGTGAGGGTCCTGGAGCAGTGGGCAACTACACTGCCTGGGCAGGCATGCCTCCCTAGACACTCAAGACCAGAGCTGCCAGGGCCTGGGTTCAAGCTGGGTTCAGGAGTTAGCCCAGGGGTGTCTAGAATAAAGACAGAAGGATCTTGGGAATGGGGCTTCCAAGAATCTCAGGCAATGCGCCCCCACCTCACATGGACTGCAGAGCTCAGGGTCTTACAATATCCATCTCATTCCCTCTGGCGCCCCTGGTAGATGCTTCATAAATATTCCCAGTGTTGAATCCCATACCCATTGCATCATAGTCCTTTCAGAGCTGAGGGACCTTAAATAGCATCAAGGCCTATCTCCTCATGTTATAGATGCAGAGACTGAGGCCCAATGTCAGGGAGCAATGCTCCCAAAATCGTGCTGCCGGTGACCACATCCTTTGCTTCTTCTCTGCCTTCTAGCCAAAGATAGAGACTATGGTACACTTTTCACAGCCAAGGGCAGGGGACAGAGGAGAGGCAGGTGCCCTGGCAGGATGCAACTATCTCCAAGACATAGTTAGAGGACGGCAGCCTATCTTGAGTTCTGACTGTTCTGTCCAGGAGTTCCCTTTCAGTGGCCAGAGATGTTCCCCAATGCTGTTGGCCTCTTGCAGAGGAAAGAGCCTGAGGTGGGAAGGGAAACCCTTGATTCTATTCCTGGCCCAAGCTTTGCTTTATAGCTGTGAAATTCCCAGAGAGACAAAAAGCTAAGAAAACCCTTAAGATCACCCCCAGAGAGGGTCCACAGATGGCTCAAGGTCACACAGCAAACTAGGAATGGGCCTTGGATTTTCTGACTCCCAGGCCAGTGCTCTTGCCACTCACCACGCTGCTTTCCAGAATAACAGGCATATAAGCTGTCCTCGTGTGGACCCCAGCATTGATTTAGCTTGGCGGATTAAACTCCCACACAGGGAGCTACAATCTCTTCCCCTGGCTGGGACTCAGTTTCTTCTTCTATAAAACAGATGGCCAGGCATGATGGCTCATGCCTGTAATCCCAGCACTTTGGGAGGTCAAGGCAGGTGGACCACCTGAAATCAGAAGTTCAAGACCAGCCTGACCGATATGATGAAAACCTGTCTTTACTAAAAATACAAAACTTAGCCAGGCTTGGTGGTGGGCACCAGCAGTCCCAGCTACTCAGGAGGCTGAGACAGGAGAATCGCCTGAACCTGGGAGGCAGAGATTGCAGTGAGCCAAGATCCTGCCACTGTACTCCAGCCTGTAGGACAGAGTGAGAGTGTGTCTTGAAAAAAAAAGACACACAGGGTGGACCAGATGTCTCTAGGAGCGCTTCTGCCATAACACTAAGGATCTACCAGGACCCTAGTGCTTTCCTGGGAAGCCTCTGCTGACACCTACCTCAACCCTATCTTCCCCAAAGGTAGGGCCACCCAGGCCAGGAAATCCCACCAAGTCTTCCCCACATTCTACCCTGTCCCACCCCAGACCCTGGGGCTGGACTTCATCCAGAACTACAGGCTCCAGCCCAGCTCCCCCTCTGAGGATCTGGACTTTTTCTTACCATAAAAGGGCAAGCGTGCCTCTCTTGGTCCCTGCTGCCAGCCCCGCTGGGGGAAAGACTGAGCTATTTTTAGAAAACTCAAGTGTTTGCTCCTGAACTCAAGATGGGGCATCTCTGCGCCTGCACCCTGGGAGCCCCTTCCCATCTTTCTTCCTCCTCCTTCTCCTCCCATCGCTATCTCCCTTCCTTTTCTCTTCCTCTCTGTCTTGCTCTCAGTCTCATCCAACCATCTCTCTTCCCTTTTCTCCCCCTATGCTCCCACCTTGAATTGCTGTTCTCTCTTCCTTCCGCCTCACTTCTTCCTTCTCCCGAAATCTTTTCATAGTTAGCTTCCCTCCCCCACGTCTCTCCCTCAGATCTCATTTCTGGTGGTGGAAAAAAGTAACACAGCTGCACCCCCACCCCTTCTTAAACACTATTTACAACATAAATTGCAAACATCCGCCATCTGGTTCTAGGAAGGCCCAAAAGCTATTTGGAGAAGGAAGTCATGATTATTCCATCTTCAAAGCAAAAGGAACTTAAAGGCTCTCTTCTCTCCCACCTTCCTCCCGTGGCCCCTTTGTTTAATATCTGACCGATCAAGATCCCTAGTGAGCAGAAGAGGTCAGGACATTTGCCGGAGTCCCAGCTGGACCTGTGACTGGCTGCATCACTTTGAGTTCCTTGCTTCTCCTCTGCATGCCTCAGTTTCCTCATCTGAACAATGGGTGAAAGACTAGGGTGCCTCCAGCACTAAGTTCCAAGACTTCAAGTACAGAAAATCCACTTGGTCCAGGTCACTGGGGCCTACTTTGGGCTGAGCAACGAAGGGTAGGATGAGGGCAAGGGAGTGGGAGGCAGTGAAGGAGCTCCATCCTCATCCCTTCAAGCACCAATTTCTCTCTCGCTCCATGGAGATCTATGCAGACCATTCACCTGCATTCACACCCACAATCACACTGGGGAATGGGGTGGGGTCACACTACCCCTCCATGTCTGATCTAGATGGACTCTGGACACTCCAGAGTCCAGTCCTGTCTCCACCACATCATGTAGATGCGAGCCCTTGAGGCCCAGAGAGGGGAAGACCCTTGTCGCAATTACACAGCGTATCTATAGAAAACCTATTACCTAGCCTGCTCCTCCTCCCACCCAACACATTCCAGAAGAAACCAACATTTGTATTATCTAGAAAGCATTGCCCAGTCCCAACAAAGCTCCTGGAATCCTGGAGGTCCCCTGTTTTTGCAAAGTTTACAGGACAAAGGGGGAATAATGCCTTTTTTTTTTTTTTAAGACAGTCTCATTTTGTCACCCAGGCTGTTTTGCAGTGGGGCGATCTCGGCTCACTGCAACTTCTGTCTCCCAGGTTCAAGCAATTCTCCTGCCTCAGCCTCCCCAGTAGCTGGGATTACAGGCACGCGCTGCCACACCCAGCGAATTTTTGTACTTTTAGTAGAGATGGGGTTTCACCATATTGCCCAGGCTGGTCTTGAACTCCTGACCTCAGGTGATCCACTCGCCTCAGCCTCCCAAAGTGTTGGGATTACAAGTGGGAGCCACTGCAACCTGCCAAGAACCAATACCTTTAACATGATGTGGATTTCTTTTAACAAACAGCACAGAGGGAAGAAATACGGGCAAGAGGCAGAACACCACCAAAAGGAGAAGCCCTCTTGCTTCCGGCAACAAATGGCGTTTCAGGGCTCAGATGGTATTCACTTATACTGACAATGCTTTCTCTGTTAACAAACCCCTCTCCACAAAGACTAACACACACCTAAATCTTGCCAAGAGATACTGACTCCAGTTATCACTCTGTAAAAATGATGTGATGAGTAGCTGGTCTTACAAGGGAGCTGTGAGAATGCATGTGGGGCTGCCTGGAGCCAGTCCTTACTAGCTGTGTAATCGGGAGGGAGTGCTGTGACCTCTGGAGCCCCAGTAAAGCGGAGGTAAGAATGGTACCTAATTATTCAAAACAAGGATCTATGAGTAAAGAAAAGAAAAATTAAAAGAATGGCACCTAATTCAGCCAGGCACAGTGGCTTATACCTGTAATACCAGTGCTTTGGGAGGACAAGGCAAGAGGATCACTTGAAGCCAGGAGTTCAAGACCAGCCTGGGCAATATAGCAAGACTCCATCTCTACAAAAAATTTAAAAATAAAAAATTAGTTGGGCATGGTGGCATGTGCCTGTGGGCCCAGCTACTCAGGAGGCTGAGGCGGGAGGATCACTTGAGCCAGGAGCTCAAGATTACAGTGAGCTGATTGCACCACTGCACTCGAGCCTGGGCAACAGGTTGCCCTGGAAAGCAAGATCCTGGAGAATGAGACCCTCTCACTTCAAAGATAAAAAAAAACGAATGGTACCTAACTCATAAGTTACTTTGAAGATCAGATGAGAAAAGCCTTGTAAAATAAAGCACTTGGCAAGTGTGGGGTGCATCAAAAGCACCCAATGACATGTTAGCTCTCATTACAGCTCGTCCCAGCGTGCCTGGTGCACAGGTGACGGCTTTTACCTTTGTCACTCTTTTCCCAGTTTCTGCCCTCACTAAAGGGCCAAGTGACAGGGATTCACAGGGATCCTGGTGGCTATTCCCCATGTGCCCCAGGGCCTGAGCGCTCGAGGCAAGGCTTGGGATTCTAGGCTGGGCAGGTCATGTTTCCCCCCCACCCCGTCTCTTCCCTTTTCCCTGCAATGCTCTTGTTTCTGCTTCAAACTGCGTTCCCAGGGCTTGCTCAAAACTCCCCGGAGCAACCCTCCCTGGGGAGGAAGTGGGGAGCGTGTGAGGCTGGTGAACTCATCTGGGTTGTCAAGGGGGCTGGAGGGCACTCTGGGAACAGAGGCCTGGGGAAGCTGTGCGACAAAGGGGACATGGAAGGGGCCAGTCAGGGGCTCCCACAGCTTCCCCAGATGCTTCTTCCGACCTTTGCTCTCTCCCGGCTTCTGCTCTTCCTCCCAAGGCTGGGCTTCACTGCGGCCCAGCCCCATGCTAATAATAGAAATGGCAGCCATTTATCATGGGCTTATGATGTGCCTGGAAATATGCTCGCACTTGACATCTGCCTCATTTGACCTTCACAAACAAGCCTGTGAGGTCGGAAACAGGCTCATGGAGGTGAAGACACCAGCTTTAGATCACACAGCTAGGAAGTGCTAGTGGCAAGATTCAAACATGGGTCTGCATGACTGCAAGCCCTGTGTCTTTTCTTTCCAGAATATGGTAGAAACCCTAGGGCCCTGGAGCCCAAGGAGAGCAAGGACTATAACAAGTACACAGGCGTGAGCAAGCTGAGGAAGGGGAACTGTGGGCAAAGAGTCCCTGTAGAAAGAACTGGGTGTGAGCACAGGTTTGTGAGCTTGCCTGGAGCCCCTGCCTCAGCCCTCTCCCCACTAAGGTGCCATCTGGCTCCCAGATGTGGCCCATTCCCAGACCCTCATGTTTCTTAGAAATGAGCAAGACCAGGAAAGGGCACAGGGGCTTTTGCAATGACCGTGGCGATGATAGCTTTGACTTGTGGTCATCCAGCCAGCCACTGCCCATGCCCAGAAGAAAGCTGGATTGAGCATGAAGAGCCTGGGTTCAAGTCCTCTCATGCTGTTCCCCAGGTGACCCTGGGCAAATCCCACAGGCTCTTGGAACTTCAGAAAGGGGAAAAATTATTCCTACCTCTGGTGCTGTCAGTGAGCGTGCCTTGAGTTATGGGAGGGAGCGTTTTGCAGGCTGGAAGCTTTACGTACATGGAAGGGGTCAAAGACAGCCATGAGCCTGTCCCTTTGGTCTTGGTCATCATGTTAACCCTAGGTTTTAATTTAGCCCTACATGGCTCCTTTCTTATGTGTGAGGCTGAGGTGGGGGCATTGGTCAGAAGGGCCTCTGGGAAATTTCTTTCAGGACAGTTCTTTTGTTAAGGGGCCTAGGTGTGCTGAGAAGGGAAGGTGGCCCCTCCTACTCTTGGAGCTTGGAGTTTCTCAGAAGTTCTCCCTTAAAAGCCAGGCAGGGCCGGGCGCGGTGGCTCACACCTGTAATCCCAGCACTTTGGGAGGCTGAGGCAGGCAGATCACTAAGTCAGAAGATCAAGACCAGTCTAACCAACATGGTGAACCCCATCTCTACTAAAAATACAAACATTAGCCGGGCATGTAATCCCAGCTATTCAGGAGGCTGAGGCAGAAGAATTGCTTAAACCCAGGAGGCAGAGGTTGCAGTGAGCCGAGGCCACTGCACTCAGCCTGGGTGACAGAGCAAAACTCCATCTCACACAAAAAAAAAAAGCCAGGCAGGCCAAGAAGGAATAATGGCTGCTCAGGGACCAAGGGAAGATCTCAGTAGGTTCAGCCCAAGACTTCTGAATACCTAGAGGTAGCCCAGGCCCATCCTCCATCCCTCAGAGCCTGGCAGCCTGGTCAGGACCTTCAAAGGCCACAACCGTACCTGTAAGGCATCCCGGTGTCCTTCTGACAGGTGGGATCTTTGCTTCTTTCAGGCAAGGGCACTAGCTGGTGAAAGCCACCGCTGCCACACTGTTGTTGGAGAAGCAAGAACTCAGGAGAAGCAGCCTCCTGGGACAAGAGGAGGGCCAGCAGCAGCCAGCTTGGAGACAGAACTGTGAGCCCACCCCACCTCCACCCTTCCAGTACCCACATTCGCTCCCCACCCCAGCCCACCTGCAGGCAGCTCCTGGAGTAACCTGAGTCCCTCAGAATAAACTCCCCACCCTAACCTCAGAACGACCAAGAAAGCAGGCCTCAGGATGATGAGAAGCAGCATGGGCCTTGGTAAAGGAAGGCCCCCACTGATTGGTGGCAGTGCAGGCAGTTCGGGCCTGTTAGGGTCTGGGTTGTAGGTAAAAAGAAGTTGAACCAAAGCAGGGAAATCCAACCAGGAGCCAAGAATCCAGTCTACCCCATCCTCCTTACAAAATGGCAATGCAAAGCCCATGTGATGTGGACATAAAGCCTCTGTTATTCAACTTGATTCAGTGAATAACAGACTGGAGAGAAATGTGGAGAATAATAGTCATCCTCCCTAGAAAGGAGTAAACAGAGTTCAGCTTCAGAAGCAGGAAGACCTGGGGCTATGTGATCTTGGAGGAGTCAATCAACCTCCCTGAGCCTAGTGATAAAGAGCCAACTCTCAGGGCTTTGAGAGGGTTTGTGAGATTGGGCTGGCATCCCCAGCTGCAGCCCTTGGCACATTGTGAAACTCAGGAAAATGGAGCAGTTTTTACCATTCATCACATTATTCCTACACTTGTCAATGTTTAAAGATACTTTCAGGCCGGTCACGGTGGCTCACGCCTGCAATCCCAGCACTTTGGGAGGCTGAGGCAGGTGGATTACGAGGTCAAGAGATCAAGACCATCCTGGTCAACATGGTGAAACCCCATCTCTACTAAAAATACAAAAAAAAAAAAAATTAGCTGGGCATGGTGGCGTATGCCTGTAGTCCCAGCTACTCAGGAGGTTGAGGCAGGAGAATTGCCTGAACCCAGGAGGCGGAGGTTGCGGTGAGCCGAGATCGCGCCATTGCACTCCAGCCTGGGTAACAAGAGCGAAACTCCATCTCAAAAATAAATAAATAAATAAAGATACTTTCATGCTTACGGTGGAACTCATAGGGTTAGGTGCCAGTTCCATAAGACAAGAGGAGAAACTGAGGCCTGGGGAGGTGAAAGCATTCACTCAGAATTGCACGTACAGTCAGTTGCAAAGGGGAATTCTGGCACCAGCTCTCATGTGGATGGAAAAAGTGCAGGAAGATTTGGAGGTGAGCAGAGGAGAAGGGAGGAGGAGGCAGGTTTCCAGGAAAGGAGCTGACACTGGGATGTGGGACAAGGCCCAGGCCTGTCTTACATAACAAGGTCCACCTGTTCACCCCTCCATGCCCCACACATGTGCAAACGTGTGCCCCGGCACAGTGCACACCCGGTCCTCCCTCACTAGCAAATGAGCCACAGAGACTGGGTCTAAACAAATTGGATTAGGAGGGCTGCAGGCGCCTCCTCCCCCCAACTGTCCGGCTCTGACACTAACCAGGCCTGCGGAACTGCCAGCTGGGATCTCTCAGACACACTGACAGTCGGTTCTTGGCTCCCTCACCCCACCATGGGCCTCAGGAAGGGGGTCTGGGTCCGAGAGGATGCCACAGTGATGGATGGGGTGAGGGAGGTTCCAGGGCTAACTCAACAGCACACAGGATGTTAGTGCTTTTGTGAGGCACATTTCCGAGCTGTTCCCAGGCCCACTCCTTCCTCCCCTCTCCCCCTCCTCTCTGACAGCCTCTCCTATGGCCATTGCTGCTGTCTGGGACTTGGGCCCAGCCTGAGGCTCCAACCAGAGCCCAGAGCCCTGTCCTTGAGCAGATCCACTTCATCTCTTAGTCCTGCAGCTGGGCTGAGCGGGGAGTGGTCAGCTCAGAAGACACTGACCTGGAGATGAGATACAGGGGATGCTTCCGTAGGAAGAAGGAGCTTGTGGACAGACAATGCGGTCTTAAAGGTGGCATCTCGGTGCGTTCTCATCCCTTGTTTCATTCCATCCTCAGAATGTGGCTGGGAGTGAGGGGATGGCTGTGACTCCCAAAACTTCTTTACTTGATGATTCCACAATATCCCTTTCTGAGAGCCTGAGCCTGTGCCGCACCCTGTGTGATGTGCCAGGAACACCAGGGTGTTCCCCTTCCTTCATAGAACAGCCTCCTTCAGGCTGGGTCATTGGGCACTGGGGCCTCTCTGGTCTTCCAGGGGTGCAGCTTCACAGAATCCCTTTTCCATAAGGCACGTGGAAGTGACTGGAGTGGGAGCCTTGACAACCAGCCAATCCAGAACACAGACCTTGATGTCAGACACGAGTTCAAATCCTGCCTTGCTCCCTTTCAGCTGGAAAGCTGCTGTCAGATAACTTAGCCTCTCCAAGCCAGTTTTGCCTTCTGCGAAATGAGGATACACAAGCTGCCACCTCACAGAGTGACTGTGAGAATTAATTCTTATTTTTCACATCCTCATTGGACAGAGGGAGACACAGAAGCCCGGAGAGGGAAAGGGCTTGGTTAGGATCACATCATGAGCTGGGGTTTAAGTCAGGATGGGGTAGGTCCCCTCTTCTCCGGGTGTTCCTCTCCCCCATCTCTTAACTCAACATAAATCCTTCCCAGTTGCCCAGGTTGTCCAGGCAATTCCTGGCGCTTATGCTGGGGCCTGCCCTCCACCTTCAGCCCTGCTCTGGCCTCTTCAGCAGCAGAGTCCTGGGTGACCAGCAGTGGCCCCCAGCCCTCGGAGTGGCAGTGGAGGGTGGGGGAGCACTGCGGCCGGCTCCCAGCCCAGATCACCCTGGCCATATAAGGGAAGGAGCCCAGGGAGGCCTCCTGGCTCAGGTCCCGAGAGAAAACCCAGACAGCCACTGTTTATTTTCTCCTGCCCAGCTCACCCACGCTTCCCTAAGCCTCCTGACAGAAGACAGAGGTTCCCCCCAGACCAGCAACAGTTCCTGAAGACATGGGGAGCACAGAGGCAGAAACAGTCCATCTACCCACAAGCTGTCAGCAGCCAGTACCCAGAGCCACCAGGTAAAACTGAGGCCACCTGGTTCAACGTTGCCTTTCACAGAAGGGGAAATAGAGCCACAAAGAGAAGGGCCTGGTGAGAAGTGGAACCCAGGACTCCCAAGCGGTGTCTCTCAACCTTGGAATCCAGAGTAGGAGGGAGCCTTTGGTGGGGTAAGTGGAATGGAGGGGCGCAGCCATAGACCCCTCTTCTCAGTGAGGCCCTCATGTGATGGAGGCAGGGGTTGGGACAAGTGCTAAGTATGCAAGACTCAAGGGAAGAGCTCCTGGAGCCAGGAGAAGCACCTCCCTTCCAGCCCCTCTGCCCCTCCCCTCAGCACAGCTGCACTGACTCCTCCTCCAGGAAGCCTTCTTAGCTTCCCTGGTTGGGAGGAGAACCTTTTTGTCCTCTAAGTGTGCTTGGCTGTCCTTTCTTGAGTGCCCCTCCCCTCTCCCCCCCCACTTGGGTCTGCCCCTATTCACCTTGCCAGGCATTTTCCTTCTACTCCACCCGACTGAGGTCCTCCAGGTCAAGGATGGTGTGGCTCTCAGACCCACTTCCCCTTGGGACATAGAAGAAGCCCTGCGCTGAATAGACAGGTGAAATGATTAGACCCTGCTCCCAAACCAAAGGTCTAGCAAACCGGTCAGGGCATGAGCCATCCAGCGTAGAGGTTAACATGAGGGCCCTGGGTTGGCAACCCCAGCTGAGTCCCCAGCTCTGTACCCTTGGAAAATTCCCTTCCCATGGAGCCTTGGGGATAGGGACTTACACAGTGAAAACATTTAATATCCAGGTCTAAACAATTCCACAAATGACCATGCATATTACATTCACTATCTTTATGATTATTCCAGACACAAAGGAACAGAACGAGGCACTGATAGCCAGGGGTGAGCAGATTCAAGGGCCTCAGAGGAGAGGGAGGCAAACACCCTCCGCTGGTCGGAGGCTGCGCTTCAGCCCTCGTCCCTGCATTAGTTTCTCCCACAGAGGCGTGGGGCTGCCTCCCATCTAGTTCCTGTTTCTAAACCCAGGGGAGATGCTATCTTTGCTGGAGTAATCTTGGCCGACATCCTGGAGTGGAAATGGCCTTCAATTCCCCTGGTCCATGCTCAGGCCCGGTGACCCTAGAACAATCCCCTTCCCTTCCTGGTCCTCCATGTAGAAGCAATAACATTCCTTGACAGGGGCACCAGCTGTTCTGATGATTAAATGGGATCAGACACTGTTTCCTAAAATCAGTCATTCAGATTCCCCTTATTTTATTTTTTTTCTGTATGCAATTATAATATTTTAAAATGTAAGATGAGCCCCTCCTTTTTTTTTTGAGACGGAGTGTCGCTCTGTCACAAGGCTGGAGTGCAATGGCGCAATCTCAGCTCACTGCAACCTCCACCTCCTGGGTTCAAACGATTCTCCTGCCTCAGCCTCCTGAGTAAAGGGATTACAGGCACCTGCCACCACGCTCAGCTAATTTTTTTTAGTAGAGGTGGGGTTTCACCATGTTATCCAGGATGGTTTCGATCTCCTAACCTCGTGATCTGCCCACCACAGCTTCCCAGAGTCCTAGGATTACAGGCATGAGCCATCATGATCGGTGGATGAGTCCTTTTTAATACATAGAAATAGCTACTGTATAAACAAAATTGTAACATTGTACATAACTAGGAAATAAAGGTAACCACAAATACAATAAAAATGAAACAATGTTATTATACTTGAACCTGACAGTGTGGCTTGCAAGGCCCTGGACCTGAAGCCTGGGTGATAAGCGAGAGTTAGAAAGGTGTCACAGACATGACAGCACCAAGCTGAGGCTTCCTACCCTACAGTAAATAGGACTGAAGCAAATTGACACGGAGCAACAGCATGGATCTGTTGCTCCGTGTCAATTTGCTTTCCATTCTGTTGTGTCCTGTCTTCCAGCAGAGGTCACAAACTCCCCAAAATCACTCACCCACCTGCTGCACTTGGGAAGCCAAAGGTAGTTTATGTGGAAGGGCTTTGGAAACAATCAGGCACCAAGCAAAGGCAGAAGACACACTTTGTCAGTTTAGTTCTTGGCAGCAAATCATCTCTTTTTCAAGATAACCCTGCTTGATTCCTACTGAAATCTCCTTGCTGATCATGCTAAGCTCTTCTCTCCCAGGGCCAGTGGGAGCCATGGAGAGTGGAGTAGACCAGTTGTCTGTGACTCCCCACCAAGGGAGTCCAATGTTGGAACACTCCCCAGCCAAATGCAAGGTTTTTTAAAAAAATCTATTTATGTATTTGTTTAGAGACAAGTCTATGAGCCTGGCTAATTTTTTGATAGAGGCAGGATTTCATTGTGTTGCCAGGCTGGTCTTGAATTCCTGGGCTCAAGTGATCCACCCATTTTGGCTTCCCAAAGTGCTGGGATTACAGGCGTGAGCCACTGTGCCCAGCCGCCAAATGCAGTTGAAAAGAGTTCCTGCAAGAGAATTCCTCAGAAGAGGAAAGCAGTTTTCTGGCTGGAAATACCTTAGACAGAGGCTGTCCGCTCCATAGGCTGTCAGAACTGACCTGCAACCATGATAGACCAGAGGAAAACACTCTTTCCACTCTTCTCAGAGTGGAGCCTGACTTCAGATTTCTGATAGAGGTGTAAGAGACAGTCTTTTTTTTTTTTTCCTTAAGAGACAAGGGCTCTCAGAAAAAAAAAAAAAAAAAAAAAAAATCCAGGTGTGGTGGCTCACACCTGTAATCCAAGCACTTTGGAGGCCAAGGTGGGTGGATCACCTGAGGTTGGGAGTTCAAGACAAGCCTGACCAACATGGTGAAACCCTATCTTAAAAAACAAAAAAAAAGAGAGAGAGAGAGAGAGAGACAAGGGCTCTCTGTGTTGCCCAAGCTGGTCTTGAACTCTATCTAGTCTCAAACGATCCTCCTGCCTGAGCCTCCCAAAGTGTTAGGATTACAGGTGTGAACTCAGCTCTGTTTTTGTTTTTTTCAGGAGGTATATTTTTTCTGTTCTCTCTCAGCCCTGAGGAAAGGCTACCCACTGCTTCAGACATTCCTGAAAATATATGTCATCCAACATCAAGGCCACCACGGTGACCACTGAGCAATGCAAGAAGGTCCTCCAGGGTGTCCTGAGATCTTGGCAAGGCAGGATGAGTGAGAAAGGGCTTTGCCAGCTCATCTGAAAGTTCCCACCCAAGCCAGGCCCAGAAAATAAAATGATTTATCTACATGGTCATCCAGTCAGCTACCAAATGGCATTACCTGGGTCCATCAGCATGTACAAAGCCATGGGCAAGACCCAGGGCCCCCTAAATTAACAAGCCATGGGCACTGTCCTCAGGAAGTGGAGATCTAGCCAGGTCAGACCCACACACAGATAACACTGATACTAGAGATAATGAAATTGGGAAATATGATTCAGTCATTCAACCTGGGTTCATGTGGTGTCCACACCACCTGGCCCTGATTTCGGTACTGAGCACAGTTGACAGGGTCCCTTTCCCTCATAGGTGAGCCATGCGGTCCACAGGTGGAGGTGGTTGTAAGTGAAATCCACATCACCAGCATGGTAAAGGGTTAGAAAAAGGGCACAGCATGGGTGAGAACATGGAGCAGAGGGTGCTGATGGATAGAGAAGTCAAGGAAGAACTGGGCATGGTGGCTCATGCCTGTAATCCCAGCACTTTGGAAGACAAAGGCAGGCATATTCCCCTGATGTCAGGAGTTCTAGACCAGCCTGGCCAATATGGTAAAATTCCTCTCCATCAAAAATACAAAAATTAGCCAGGCATGGTGGCGTGTGCCTGTAGTCCCAGCTACTTGGGAGACTGAGGCCTGAGAATCGCTTGGACCAGAGAGGCAGGGGTTGCGGTGAGCCAAGAGTGCACCACTGCACACCAGCCTGGGCAACAGAGGGAGACTCTGTCACAAAGAAAAAAAGTCAAGGAGTGTTTCCCAGAGTGTCCACTTGATTAGAGAGCTAGCGCAGGAGGAGGAGCTGTGCAGGGGGAGTGAGAAGGAGCAGCACAGTCCCTGGGAAACCCAAGGTTGGTGGGCCAGGGCTCCCTGGGAGAATGAAAGGACATCTGCGAGCTGTAGCCCAAGAGGAAGAAGCCACTGGAGCCAGAGGCGGCAGGCCCTCGCAGGCTTTGGTGAAGGCATCAGAATTTAGCCTGAGGGCAGTGGGGAGCCCTTAGCGATATTAAGCTTGAGAAAAATATGACCATATTTGCATTTTGAAAAATCATTATGGGAAGATGGTTGGGAAGAGAGGAGGAGTGGCAGAAGAAAGCTAGGTTGGAGACAATTGCTCAATGATATAAAATGTTAAGTACTTGCCGGGAGCGGTGGCTCACGCCTATAATCCCAGCACTTTGGGAGGCCGAGGTGGACGGATCACAAGGTCAAGAGATCGAGACCATCCTGGTCAACATGATGAAACCCCGTCTCTACTAAAAATGCAAAAATTAGCTGGGCGTGGTGGCGTTCACCTGTAGTCCCAGCTACTCCGGAGGCTGAGGCAGGAGAATTGCTTGAATCCAGGAGGCGGAGGTTGCCGTGAGCCGAGATCGTGCCATTGCACTCCAGCCTGGGTAACGAGCGAAACTCCATCTCAAAAAAAAAATTAAAAAAAAAAAAGTGAAGTACCATGAATGATGCTGTTTTGCTGGGATGAAGCATGCAGCATGAAGGTGGGACATGGCATTGAAAGGTGGGTTAACATATTAAATAATTCCATGTGGCTGGTCCGAGTGCAGTGGTGTTTACAACTAATTGATCACAACCAGATTTCTTTGTTCCTTCTCCACTCCCACTGCTTCATTTGACTAGCCTAAAAAAAGAAAGAAAGAAAAATATATAAATAATTCCATTTGTTGAAATATTAGAATAGACAGATCTATAGAGACAGAAGGAGAGTGGTCTGCCCAGGACTAGGGGTTGTCTAAAGATAAGGGGCTTCTTTTTGGGGGGTGGTGAAATAACCTGAAATCTATTGTGGCATTGTTTGAATCTATTAAAACCCACTTAATTGTACTGATTAAATGTTCTCCTTCTAAATTAAGCTGTCTTGAAAAGAAAAGGATGGTCAGGGTTTGGTCCTAGGGACTCAAATGGCAGGCCATGCACAGGAAACGCAGCTGTGGGGAGTTACAGCAGCATCCTGAGCAGAGCTGGAGGGGTGGAGCCTGGGTCCCCTCTAATGCCCCTTCTCCTGGCCAGGTTGGAGTCCCACCGCAGGCCAGCAGAGCGGAGCAGCACGGCCCTGTCTCCCAGCCTGAGGTGCAGTGCTGCATCTCTGGTCAGTTGGGAGTCTGAGATGAAGCACTGTAGCTCAGGAAGAGAGAAGTTGTTCTGCAGCCACCAGCCTGGGGGTGGTAAGTGCTGGGGGCCTGGGGGTGGTAAGTGCTGGGGGGCTGGGGGTAGGGCTGTCCCAGGAAGGACAGAGTGTTTCCAGACTCTATACTGTCAGCGACTTGTGATACTGGGGAAGTTCCTTGACACAGGTTCCCCTGGTTCCACAATCCGCCTCACTGAGTCTCAACGTGTCCTGGCTCCTCTGTGTACCCCAGTGAGTGTTAGCATTTCCCTAGCATCCTGCATCCGCTTTCTCTTTCTGAGTCCATGGCAGACACAGCTAATCAGTAAAGTCATACATTCTTTTTTCTGAGACACAATCTTACTCCATCACCCAGGCTGGAGTGCAGTGGCATGATCTCAGCTTGCTGCAAACTCCTCCTCCCAGGGTCAAGTGATTCTCGTGCCTCAGCATCCCAAGTAGCTAGGATTACAGGTACACGCCACCACACCCAGCTAATTTGTGCAGTTTTAGTAAAGATGGGGTTTCACCATGTTGGCCAGGCTGGTCTTGAACTCCTGACCTCAGGTGGTCCGCCCTCCTTGGCCTCCCAAAGTGCTGGGATTACAGACAGAAGTAACTACACCCGGCCAGGCACCCATTCTTGAAATGTTCTCAGATGCAACTTCAGAATCCTCAGCAATGAGCCCTGGAGAGCCACTTAATAGTGGCTGATGCACAGCTGACACTCATTCAACATTTCTGCAAACTATTCCTAAAAACCTCTCAGCCCTGAAGACAAAAGTTCTGGCCTTTGAGTCAGGGTCTTCACTCTGTGCTTCTATCCTTGGCTCTGGGGTATTGCTGAAACCAGTCCAGGCACCTCACAAATATCTGACTTCTCCACATGCTTCAGAAGTGCAGTGAGCAGCAGAGGAGAGCCATGGAGCCAAGCACAGTTTCATTTAACCTCCCCAAAAGCTTGGGAAGTGGGTGGTGTTATAGCCCCATTTTACAGATGTGAAAAACTGAGGCTCATTTAAGTAGCTCACCTAAAGTCACATATTGATTGTGCTGAACTGAGACTGTACCCTGATCTGCCTTCGGATCCATGTTTTTACCCATTGCATATGATTATGGAACTGGGACAGGGAAGCAGGCAGAGAACATTCTAAATCCTGCTCCCATCTTGTCTTTACATCTCAGGTCACTTTTAGCAAAGACAGACCCACACACTTGCCATTAATCCCATGGTCTTCCTTCCTCCTGCCCCCTCCCACATAATTTTATTTATCTCACCTCTCCAGTAGGTCCTAGACTCTTGCATTTTAGCATTAAAGAAGGCCAAGGCTCAGAGGTTAAGCGACTTGCTGGAGATCATCAAAGCGGAAGGTGCCAGACCCAGGCTTGGACGTGAATGCTTGCTTTAAATTCACTCCTCTGGCAGGAGACTGGGGAATACACACGAGCCAGGCAGACAGCAGTGGGCAGTCCTGAGGGCAGGGGCGCCGGAGGGTTTCTGGTACTTTCCAGGGCAATTGAAGTTCCAGTCACTACTCCCTCCAGAGCAACGAGCCCCGACCTGCGATGTTTGGCACCCACACTGGCTGCTACAGATGGGACTGGATGCAGAAGAGAACTCCAGCTGGTCCTTAGGGACACAGCGGCCTTGATGCTGAAGGCCATTCGCTCCCACCTTGTCCTCACGGTCCAGTTTTCCCAGGAATCCCTTAGATGCTAAGACGGGGATTCCTGGAAATACTGTTCTTGAGGTCATGGTTTCACAGCTGGATTCGCCTCCTTCCCAGCCCAGAGTTGCCCCCCATGGGGCCTTGGCTGGAGCACGAGATGAGGGTTCAAGAAGAAAGCTGTCCCTGGAGGTAAGAGGGCTTGTGAACCATGTTCCCAACCTTTGCATTGCTTTTCTTTCCATCATGTCTATTTCATAACATCCCTGTGAGACTGGATGTGGGAACTTCAGCACTGCCGTACTCTTGGGAAACTTGCCCAAGGCTACCCAGATGAGCAGCGGTTGAACCGGGACACCATCAGGCATGCCTCTTGTCTCCACCACACCCTCACCCCACTTCCCAATGCTGCTTGCGACAGGGGCCGCAATATTGCCTCCACATGACTGATAAACTAGTAAACACACATGATTTCCTTTTTAAAGTGTATTCAGTCAGTTAGGTAAGTGAAAAACCGTAAGCCTTCATTCGATTTGGAATGCAGCCAGAGAAGAAATGAAAAATTTTTCAAGGTAGAGAAGATAAAACTCAGATCGCCCTCTTGTGGTGCCTCTACCCACCCCAGGAACACTAGAGCTTTTCCCCTGCACGTGGTGATCTCTAATCTTGCTGCAAGATATGGACACACACACACACACACACTGAGCTTCCTTTTGCCCCCCGCTTGGGAGTTCCTGGCTTCAGAGAGCTATGATTGTGCCTGTAAATAGCCACTGCACTCCAGCCTGGGCAATAGAGGCAAACCCTATCTCTAAAAATATACACGAATAATTTTAAAAGTCAGCCTCTCTGAATGCCTATAAAGAATTCTAGCTAACTGAATGACAAAAGACCTAACGTGATCCAGGTGCAAAATTAGAACTTTCCCCAAACTCTTGCTAGGGCTTTTCACGGAGTTGTAGAAAACGGCAGTAGTTGCCAAGGCCCCAGAACCCTCATTACAGGGTCTGACTCTCACATTGCCAGGGACCAGGCGGCTTCCACAGCTGTCCCAAGCTGTGTTTCTCACAGGCCACATTGAAGCCATTTATGAAATGAGACTTCCTCTACCTAATCCAGAGAGACAGGTCTGGCCTGACCATGGAGAAATCAGATTTGCTAATAATCATGATAGCTTCCACTCCGCAACTGGTCACGATCTGCCAGGCGCTGTGCTAAACACTTCCACAGGCCTTGTCCAATCCATCCTGATAACACCCCAGCGAAGCAGGCTCTGCTGTTCACTCCACTCCACAAAGCCAAGGCTGAGAGAGGTTGACAGACTTACCTAAGGTCACACAGCTAAAAAGTTGCAAAGCTGGGATCCAATCAAATCTGTGTTTGTGGGTTTAACTATCGTGTTCTTGGCCCCAACCCCATTTGGCCTAGCCTGGCTGCTGGGCTGCCTCGCCGTAGCTTCCCCTGGAGAAGAGGAAAAGCAAGCCTTCCTTGAGACCCAAGTGGTCTCTCCTGTGTTCTGTGATAATAATAAAGTCCTGGTCCTTGGCTTCTGTCCTGTTTCTTTCTGGGAACTTGGGGAAGGTGGGAGGAGGAGAAGGCAGGGAAAGAACCTGACAGGCCCAGCTGAAGCACCCCCTAGTGCTTCCACACTGCCAGACACTTTCAGAGGCCACATAGATAGCAGTCAGCACCCACATCCCGGCAGTGGGAGGCCCCAGGAAGCAGCCATGTCTGCGGATGCTTCCCTGATGTCAAGGGTTAGGGGACAGAGAGTGTCCCTTGAGGTTCAGTGAGGGTTAAGGGGCACTTGGGGTCTAGCCACGTCAACCCCTCTCTGTCTGTCACAATGGTGTGATTGACCAGGTCAAATAGGAAAGAGAGTGAAATGTGAGGCCAGTTCACATCTCACACAGGTGTTTAGATTCACAGTGGCCTCCGGACATTAGCCAGGCCCTGCAGTAACACTGAACATTAGCTGTACCATAGTCAGCATGGCCAGCACTTGAGGATACTTTTCACGTGGTTATCCACCTTGGCATGAGCGTCCAAACTCTGCCATATTTTAAGGAAAAAAAAAACACCTGAAAAATCACTGTGTTAGTCCATTTTCACACTGCTAAAAGAATACAAGCTGAAACTGGGTGATTTGTAAAGAAAGGAGGTTTAATTGGCTCACAGTTCTGCATGGCTGGGAAGGCCTTGGGAAACGTACAGTCATGGCAGAAGGTGAAGGGGAAGCAAGGCTCAGCTTACACAGCGGGAGGAGGGAGGGAGAGCAAGGAAGTGCTGCGCTTTAAAACCATCAGCTCTCAACTCACGTGAGAACTCACTCACTATCACAAGAACAGCATGGGGGAACCACCCCCAGGATCCAGTCACCTCCCACCATGTCCCTCCCTTGACACCTGGGGATTACAAAGTGGGGACACAGAGCCAAACCATATCACCTGCCTCTCACCTGATGGTTCCCAGATTCAAAGGGCATCCCCACATCTCTCTCGTGCATCCCAGAAGGAGCTGAGAGGAGACCTGGGTAGCAGCACTTCACTACTGAGGGACCTGAGATTCCACAAGGCTACAGGCCACTGAGGACCCAGGGAGGGAGGGCAGGGACAGACCCAGGCACTCCAGGCCCTGTCCACCGGCCGCTGCATCTCTTTCTCCTTCAGCCTTGAAACAGGACCCAACCAGATGCTGGGGCCTTCTCAATGCTCACAGTCCTTGTCCTTGCCATAGTTCCTTCTGGAACCTCCTTTCTACATGCCTCAGGAATGGATCACCAGCTCTGATGGGGTTTCTCAACTCCCACAGACAGGAGACACGCTGTGGTTTGAGATTCCTGGGGGTCTCAGCGTTGGGAGTAGACAGGAATAATGGCAAATATCCAGGTAAAGGAGCAGCTTCTGTACTCATTCAGTGCCTCTAAAGCACTTACTGCGTGCCTACCTGTGCTTGAGGCTGGAGAGACAGCTGTGAAAAAGACAGCCAGAGAACTCCTGTGTGGGAGGAGACTCCATCACTGCGTGTAAATACGAGATCCTGCACCCCGCTTGCAGATACAGGGTTGAGATCATTTCTGAGCACAGCTCTAAAAGTAGTAACACTTTCAAACATATCCCTCGATGCCACCATGGGCCTCTATTCTACAGAGACGGAATGGGCACCCCATGTGACAAGCCTGGTGAAAAATCCCCAGGACAGAGCCCCAGGCCCAGGATCTTCCCAGATGGAGGGGCCTTCCTTTTACTTACAGGGAGGTGTGGACAAGGGGGCATGGCATTGGCAGGGGGAGAGGGTGCCCTCTTGTGGCCTCCCTGAGAGGACACGTTTCCTTGCTTACAAGGACTTTGTATTATTCATGTTATCCAAAACTATTATCTAACACATTTGTGTAGGATTTTGCATTTCAAGATGAACTTTCAATTAATTTTTTTGAGACAGGGTCTTACTCTGTCACCCAGGCAGGAGTTCAGTGACAGAATCATGGCTCATTGCAGCCTCCATGCCCTGTGCTTAAGCAATCCTTCTACCTCAGCCTCGCAAGTAGCTGGGACTGCAGGCACCACCACAGCCAGCTAATTTTTTAAGTACTTTGTAGAGACAAGGTTTCACTATGTTTCAGACTCCTGGGCAATCAAGTGATCCTTCCACCTAGACATCCCAAAATGCTGAGATTGCAAGTGTGAGCCACCGCTCCCAGCACAACATGCACTTTCTATCCTGTGACCTCATTTGATCCTTTCTGTGAGATGCATATTGTCATTACGCTTTTTACAAGAGCCAGAAAGTTTGGACAATACTTGTTATTAAGATAATAGTGGCCACACACAGCAGCTCACACCTGTAATTCCAATACTTTCAGAGACCAAGGTGGTGGATCATTTGAGCCCAGGAGTTCAAGATGAGCTTGGGCAACATGGCAAAACCCTGGAGATTGGAGATGCTTCCTTGATGTGGAGGGTCAGGGGATGAAGAGTGTCCCTTGAGGCTCTCTGTCTGTACAAAAAAGTACAAAAATTAGCCATGTGTGGTGGTGTGCGCCTGTAGTCCCAGCTACTCTGGAAGCTGAGGCAGGAAGACTGCTTGAGCCTGGGAGAGCGAGGCTGCAGTGAGCTTCGATCACTCCACCACACTCCAGCCTGGGCAACAGAATGAGATCCTGTCTCAAAAAATAATAATAATAACAAAAATATAACAAAATAGTACTTACAATTTGTTTGTCCTTTAACTCTGTGCCCCTCTCTGTTAATTTATTTTACATATATTATCTTGTTAGTGACATCAACCTGTGAGGTATCTATTCTGGTCCTTCTAGAAGAAACAGCCACTGAGGTAAATATTCTGGTCCTTATAGATGGAGGACAAGTTCAGAATGTTAGAAGCATGCCCAGGGTCCCCTAACTGGTAAGTAGCTACATCAGGAAGCAAACGCAGGATACCACCTTCCATACTGGCTTGGAAAGAGCAGTGTTCAATCTGGTCCTCCAGTCTCTGGGAGATGCCCCAGCTGCCGCTGGCCAGGAAGAAGGCCCTGGGAGATTTCGCCCATCAGAATTGACTGCGCATTCCCAACAAGTATCTGAAGATGCCGTTGGCTTTGGAACCAGTGGCCCCTCTGGAGGCATCACCTTCCACCTCCTTCTGTGCCCTGAAAACATTGGCTTAGGAGAAAGACCTTTTTTCTGCTTCAGAAAGAGAGATTCCCCAGGATCCCTGGGAGCTGCCTTTCTGAGAAGCGGACAGCAGGAAGGGCACCCTGAAATGGCTGCAGGGTATGGCCCAATGATCCACCCAAAGGAGGTAAAATAGGACGCTCCAGTCCTGAATAATACATGGACACACAAAATGCTGCCTGCTATTTTACAGCTACTTTAGAGAAACCCTAAGAACTCTTTCTTTAGTGTATGTCACAGTATCTAGAAAGCACTTGGCCTTCAGTGTGTGTTTATGTATTTGACAAATGTTTATGGAGGGCCTGCTACATCCCAGGCACTGTTTCCAGCACCCAGGATGGAGGGGTGAACAAAACAGATTCCAGTTCCAAGGATGTACAGTCTAGAGCAGGGTAGGGGGAACAGGCACAAACAAAGGACAATAAATATATTTATAGTATTTTAGGTAGAAGGAAAAAAATGATAATATATCATCAAGACAATTTTATATTGCCACATATTCAGTGAAATGCAGGAATTCACACCTTGTAAACAGGGTGGTATGATAAGAAGAGGCAAAAATAAAGGAGCAATTTTAAATTGGGATTTCAGGGAGGGCTTCTCCAGGGAGGTGACATTTGAGTAGGAATGACAGGAAGACAGTGGGGACTGACTGAAGGGTCTAGAATTTCCAGGCAGGAGCAAGGGTGGCACCAAGACCTGGCAGAAGGAGGGTGGGATCAGCCAGGCATGGTGACGCACGCCTGTAATCTCAGCACTTTGGGAGGACAAGGCAGGTAGATCACCTGAGGTCAGGAGTTCAAGACCAGCCTGGCCAACATGGTGAAACCCCATTGATACTAAAAATACAAAAACTAGCTGGGCGTGGTGGTGGGCACCTGTAATCCCAGCTGCTTGGGAGGCTGAGGCAGGAGAATTGGTTGAACCCAGGAGGCAGAGGTTGCAGTAAGCCAAGATCTTGCCAGTGCACTCCAGCCTGGGAGACAGAGTGAGACTGTTTCAAAATAAATAAATAAATAGGCCAGGCATGGTGGCTCACGCCTGTAATCCAAGCACTTTGGAGGCCAAGGCGGGTGGATCACCTAGGTTGGGAGTTCAAGACCAGCCTGACCAAGGTGGTGAAACCCCATCCTTTTTTTTTTTTTATAAAAAATATAAAAATTTAAAAATAAATAAATAAAAGAAGGAGGGTGGGATCTTCATGCAGGAAGACAGTGGGGCTGGGGCCTAGAGGACAAGAGAAGACCATGGGATGGGGTCAGAGGGGCACAGAGGCCAGGTTGAGTGGAGCCCTGATGCCCACTTGAGGAGTTTGGATCTCATCTAAGTGAGTGCCTGACAGCATCAGATAAACATTTTAAGAGATCCCCCCTGGCCAGAGCAGCAGCTCTTGCCTATAATCCCAACACTTTGAGAGGCCAAGGCGGGTAGATCACTTGAAGTCAGGAGTTTAAGACCAACATGGCAAAACCCCGTCTCTACTGAAAATACAAAAATTAGTCAGGCATGGTAGCACACGCCTGTAATCCCAGTTACTTGGCAGGTTTCTGTGAGCCAAGATTGTGCCACCGCACTCCAGCCTGGTCAAGAGTGAGACTCTGTCTCAGAAAAAAAAAGTAAAATTAAAAGATCACTCCTAAATGAGGCAGGAAAAGCAAATGTATTCCTCTTGTATACTTGTTTATATCTATATAAAGAAACCCAGGAAAAATACAAAAGGACCTAATGAAAGTGGCTACTATAAAAGCAAACTTCTCAATACCCATTCTAGCATCATGCTGACCTCGTAACCATATGTAGCTATCATCTGCATTCCTTTCTTCTGGCTGCCATAACAAACTGTCACAAGCTGGTGGCCTAAGACAATAGAGATTTATTCTCTCACATTTCCAGAGGCCAGAAGTTCCAATCCAGGCATGAGCAGGGCCACATTTCCTCCCAAGGCTGTGTGGCGCTCCTGTTCCCTGCCTCTTCCGTCTTCTGGGGCTCCATGCATTCCTTCTTGATGCATCAGGGGCATCGCACCTGCATGGTCACAGTTCCTCCTCCCCTTCTCTCTGTTTTTTTTTTTCTTTCTTTCTTTCTTTTTTGAGATGGAGTCTCGCTCTGTTGCCAGCCTGGAGTGCAGTGGTGCAATCTCAGCTCACTGCAATTTCCGCTTCCCGGGTAAAAATGATTCTCCTGCCTCAGCCTCCTGAGTAGGTGGGACTACAGGCGCTCAGCTGATTTTTTATTTTTAGTAGAGACAGGGTTTCACTATGTTGGCCAGGCTTGTCTCAAACTCCTGACTTCAGGTGATCCACCCACCTCAGACTCTCAAAGTGCTGGGATTATAAAGGTAAGCCACCGCGCCAGCACGCCCAGCCGTTTTTTTTGTTTTTTTGTTTTTTTTTTTTTTTTTTGAGACAGGGTCTGGCTCTATTGCCTAGGCTGGAGTGCAGTGGTGCAATCTCAGATCACTGCACCTTTCACCTCCTGGGTTCAAGCAATTCTTGTGCCACAGCCACCTGAGTAGCTGGGATTATGGGCCACCACCACACCCAACTAATTTTTGTATTTTTTTAGAGACGAAGTCTTCCCATGTTGTCTAGGCTGGTCTCAAAGTCTTCCAAAGTGTTAGAATTATAGGCATGAGCCCCTGCACCCAGCCCCTTCTCTCTGTCAAATCTTTCCTGTGTGACTCTGAATAGGACACGTGTCAGTGAATGTAGGTCCCACTCAAATCATCCAGGATGATCTCTTCATCTCAAGATCCTTAACTTCATTACATCTACAAAGACCCTCTTTTCCAAACAAGGTCACAGTCCCACAGATCCTGGGAATCCAGCTTCGCACATAGCTTTTGGGATGCCACCATTCAACCCGTCGTGCTACCTACTCAAAAAGACAGAAGTAAACAGAAACATTTATTCTAGCTGTGGGATGTTGAATGAACTGCAGGGTGGTGGAATGGAGGCGGGTGGGGAAGAGGGAGTTGGGTACTTGTGGGACGAAAGGCTAAGAGAAAGTGATCTGCAGGAGGGTGGGAAAAGTCAGAAAGCGGCCTTCCCCACCCCACGCCTGTCTGGTTTACGCAAATGGCAAATGTTGGTGCCTTTGCTGTGGCTGGAGTTGCAGGACGTGGCGATTGGGAAGCGAGGGAAGTTTTAGACATTTCAAAACGTTTCAAAGCACCATTAGGTAGTTGGAAGTCCTCAAGGCAAGGAAGGGGAATGGAAGCCTCAGGTGACTGAGCAGCCGAGGCTACAGAAGCCCTGTCACCTCCCTGCTCGTCACCTTTCTGCTCGGAGAGCTCAGCACCTGGTGATGCAGCTGCCTGGCAGAGGTGGCCATGATTCAGCTTGTGAAATCCAGGTTTCTCCCAGCCTACATTTGCACAACCAATTCTGTGAATCTAACAGCAAGACTTCTCATCTCCAATGTAAATTTCAGGATCCCTGTGACTAATCTTTCCCCGTAATTCTGCCTCCAAACCCAGCAGGAGTGTATGCGTAGTATGATCCCATTTTTGCAGGAGGAAAAGACTCTTTGTGTGGGCCTCTAACCATAGCTGAGCCAGACCTTATGCTGAGCTCAGCATACTTTAGCTCATTTCATTTTCTCAGCCACACTCTAACGAAGGTGGAATTCTCATCCTCCAAGGAAGGAAATGAGACCGAGAGGTCACTCACCAAAGCTAGTGACCTACTGGGAGTTGTATCCTGGCATCTTGGCCTTTGTGTCTATAATTATTAACCCCTCCCCCCACCTTTACGCCCACTTGTGGATACAAATGCATATAAAACGTTCAAGCATGTACCTGCAAAGCTGTTAACAGCAGTTAGTTCTGAGATGGTGGTGGGAGGCTACCCATTACACACTTCTGCCTCGCTTTAAATTATCTTCAAAGGACTGGGCTCAGTGGCTCACGCCTGTAATCCTAGCCCTCTGAGAGGCTGAGGTGGGCAGATCACCTGAGGTCAGGAATTCGATACCAGCCTGGCCAACAAGCCCTTTCTCTACTAAAAATACAAAAATTAGCTGGGTGTGGCAACAAATGCCTATAGTCCCAGCTACTCAGGAGGCAGAAGCAGAAGAATCGCTTGAACTCAGGAGAAGGTTGCCGTGAGCTGAGATCGCAACAGAGCAAGACTCCATCTCAAAAAAAAAAAAAAAAAAAAAAAAAAAAATTGTAACCTGGCGTGGTGGCTCACGCCTGTAATCCAAGCACTTTGGAGGCCAAGGCGGGTGGATCACCTGAGGTCGGGAGTTCAAGTGAAACCCCAGCTTTATATTTTAAAAATAAAAAATAAAAATTGTTCAAGAAACCTGCTTCTCTAATTAGTAAACAGACGTCTGTTCATCCAAAGAAAACTCTGGAAGAACATACACCAAAGTGTCCACTGCGGTTACATCTGGGGAGCATAAGCGATGGAAGTGAGCTACCTTCCACACTGTCTATTTTGTTGTTTGAACTTCATACAGTGAGCATGTGCTGCTTTTGTAAGCAGAAAAAAGTAATTAAGACTTTTCTTTAATGTAGAAGGCAGAATAAAGAGGAGGGTGACTCAGCCCCTAACAACAGAGGCCCCACCTTCCTTCCTGTGCTCCTTTCCACCTCTCCCCACCCCTTTGCACACACCCTAACTGGAAAAACCTGGGCCCCTCCTGGCTGCGTCTGTCCTTCCCCTCTCTCCTCCTAGTGGCTGAACTGGGCCACTGCTGATCCCAGGGCAATAATCTCCCCTCCCTCGCCCCTATTAGTAGCTTGTGGTTTATGGGATGCCTCCAGGGCTAGCTCATGTTTAATCCTTTCAATGACACTATGAGGTGGCTCTTCTCATGCCCATTGTACAGACTTGAAAACTGAGGCTCAGCAAAGCTAAGCTCTCTGCCAAAGGTCACAAAGCACGTCTGCAATTGTGCCTGGGCCCAAATTTCCAGGCCAGGCATCTGGTTTGCTGCATCAGTTCAAGCTCATTTCAGGCACCTGAGGTTTGCTGCCTAAATTGAGCCTGTTGGATCTTGTTTAGCTACATGAAAGAGCAGACAGGCTGCTGTTCTCTGAAGAGCGCATCCCTGCAGCCTCAGGCACTCAGACCCTCCCTGCACTGCCTTGGCCCTGGGGCTGAGCCTGAGAAAGGAATGGAAAGGTCCTTTGGGCAGAAGAGGGTGGGTAAAAGAGAGACAAAAAGGGGGCAGACCCCTAGTATGCACACAGGCAGGTGCAGGCAGGCTAAACCCTGCAGTCTAGGAGAGTGGGTAGAGGCTGGGTGCCTGTGATCCCAGCACTTTGGGGAGCTGAAGTGAGAGGATCACCTGAGGTCAGGAGTTTTGAGACCAGCCTGGCCAACATGGTGAAACCCTGTCTCTCCTAAAAATACAAAAATCAGCTGGGCATGGTGGCAGGCAGCTGTATTCCCAGCTACTGAGGCAGGAGAATGGGAGGCAGAGGTTGCAGTGAGCCGAGACTGCACCACTGCACTCCAGCCTGGGCAACAAGAGACTCCATCTAAAAAAAAAAAGCTGGGGTGGGTAGGTATGGGCTGGATCAGAATCCTGGATATGGCTTTGATCTGTGGCCCACAGCGCTTAGTATCTGTGGGCCTCAGTTCCTCCATCTGGAAAATGGGTGTTACAGTACCACCACCTTATAGAGCAATTCCAAGGACTCAGTGAGGAATCCTTAGAGTGCATTTAGCACAATACCTGGACATAATGCCTGATGAGTAAGTGTTGCTTCTTGTTATGAACAAAACTGAATTGATCTGATCAAACCAGCTGCATTTGATTTCAGTGAATATTTACTGAGGGCCTACTATGTGCAGTCCTGGGGTAAGCCCTGAGTAGATCGTGATAAAGTAGGTGGAGCTCTACTCTCACACAGCTTCCAAGCTATCAAGGAAGGCCAACCCAGAAAGAGACTGACCATTCCTGGAGGCCACCAGGGTATAGGAGTAGTGGCTAGGATGAAGGGTACCATGTGAGGCGAGGCCTTGAATGCCAGACTAAGCTATCTGAACCTTCTCCTGTTGGCCTGAGAGCCACAGAAGATCTTAGAGCAGGGGTTGCTGACCAAGTCATCTCACTTAGAAGTAGGATCTCAGTCCCTGCGGCCCACTGGGCTTCTGAGCCATCGGTGAGCCAGGTGTAGTGGGAGAAGGGGAAGTCTAAAAGGGTCAGGTCAGGCATGGGTCCTGTGAGGCCGGGTTGGGGGCGTCTTGGCTCCAGCAGGGTTGAAGGTGGACTAGGGGAGGCCACACAGAGAGGTTAAGGAGGGGATTCGGTCTTGGAGGCAGTAGCAGGGGAGGAATCCATTTAAACTCAACCAAGGGCAGGGCTGACGAGCTTATCTGGGAGTGCAGCCGATCACTGGGGTGGCATCTCAGGTGATTTTGTTTTCTTTCTGCGTGTCTGTGTCTTCCTTTTTACTACATGGAGTGACCGGAAGAAATAAGCCAGCTGATGTTTGGGAGCCCCAAAATGAGACCCAAGGGGTCCTGTCTCAGCGCAGGGCACAGAGGAGCTCCTGTGCAGCTGGAGGAAGCAAGCAGGACTCACTGGCGTGTTCCAGGATCCAGGGAGAGAGGCTTGAACACGCCAGGGCTGTGGCTTTGGGCAACGCCAGCCTCTCTGAACCTTGGCATCCTCCTCTGTGGGGGGATAGTGATGCAGTGGTAGAGGGGGTAGGCCCAGAGGAGGATCTGAGGCACCCCCATGCCCTCTGGCTCCTGGGTGTGTCTGCGTCCGTGTCATCTTCCGCCCAGGCGTGGGCCAACTCAGCACAATCTAGCAGGGCAAGCCTGGGCACCAGCCGAGGGAGTCTGGGTTCTGACACTTGCTGCCCAGCCTGACCCAGTTGCCCCGACAGGAGGGCCTCCATTTTCTCCTGGGGCAGCCCAGTCACCTGGGAAAGTCTACTCGTGGCGAACAGGAAAAGGCCAGGACTCACGCCCCAATGACGCCACAGCAGCGCAAGCCCTGGGGCCCCAGAGGGCCTGGTTTCAGTCCTGCCTGTGGAACAAACTCAAAGTTCCCTTCTCCGGGACTCAGTTTCCCCTCTGGTTACGACCCCCAACCAATCCATGCATTCATTTCCCTTTGTGGGGCATCTACCAAGTGTCAGACCTGCAATAAGCATCAAGCATCATAAAACCCCTGTCCTGGGCCTTGGGAAGCACCCAGCCTGGCCTGCTTGTGGCTCTGTGTAGGCACAAAACTAGAAGCAGCTGCTTTGCAGGGCCGATGGGCTTGGCTTCCCTCTGTATCTGCAAGGCTGCAGATACCCAGAAGAGGGCAGCAGAGAGCGAATCCCCAGCCTCCCAGGCTGAATTCCAATGAAAGGGAGCCTGTGACCTTGGCAGTCCCGGAAGGCCAAGGCCTGGGGATTTTCAGCTTCGCTCTTGTAAGGACAAAGTTTCAGGAGAACCTCTGGCATGTTAGCATTCTGTTTGTCCTGGGCCCCTGGGTGGCCGACACCCCCGCACTCTCCAGTCCCAGAGCATCCAGCCCTGGCACCCTGGCCTGTGCACTGCCCTCCAGGAAGAGCTGTCCCAGGGCTGCCTTCAACCAGCTGTGGCCAGCTCCGGGGAATGGGAGGAGGGGACCGAGGACCGAGGAAGGCTGCGGAGGAGGAGCCATCAGCCAGGGCAAGTCCCTGCCACCCGGGGCATGCGCTAGTCCTCGGAGCAGTGAGCACCCTGCAGCGACTTCCACTAGGTCATAAAAGATACCAGTGTGTTTCCTAAAGATCACCGTGGTGCCGTGAGCGGGACAGACTAGCACACACGCTCATGTTCTCATTCTCACACACGCACACTCACACACACTCATGCTAACACGGTTCACACAAATCACCCCAAACTCACACAGTCAGATACACTCACAAACACTAACTCACACGCTCACACTGGCATATACACATTCATACCCACAAGCATACCCTTTCACACCAACACACTCATACACACCAAAGCTCACTCATTTCCACACAGCTTGCACACACTCACACACGTACACACACGTTCACACACTCATACTCTCATACACTAACACACATTCAGTTTTCACACAGCTCTCACAAGTGCTCACATGCACATGCTTACATATGTTCACAAAGTCACACACACACACACCCCTCCATATGCTCTCTCACCCACACACAAACACTCATGCACTCACATTCGAGGCCCTCCCCGGGGTGGGTCAGGTGCAGTGGAGGGGCACTGTCAGACCCGCTCCCTCCTGCTGGGGTTCCAGGGATAATCCCAGCTTGCCGGCATCTGTGATTTGCCTCCCACCTACTTCTGAAAAGGATTTCAGATGGTTTAGAAGGGCAAATCCCAAATGAAGCAGGATAATGAAAAAGAAAAACAGGGAGGGTAGAGACATTAAAATCTTAACCCTGGTTTCTCCTGGCCCAGGGCCTTCTAAGCTCATAAGCACTGGGTGGTCAAAGATTTCAGAGCCCCTCCCCCAGGCTGCCTTTTCCTGGCCTTCCATCCACTGCACTTTGGCCCTCGAGGGCCTCTCTACTTCTCCCAAGGCAGGCTGTGAGGGGACTTGTCCCCTGCCACCATGCCCACGACTGCCTGGGAGGTTAGTGCAGCCAATGTCTGCTCTCCCCTGCGCTCCCCCAAAGCGGGCTGGGCTGAAGGCAGTTCAAATGACCACCTCACAAATGGTGCTCCCTGACCTCAGTCAGGCTGCCAAGGAAACATCTTGGTTCGACCTCTCTCCCCCACGGAGGTGAACTCCCAGCAACCCAGGACCCTCCAGTGCTGAAGGAGCGCTCCTTCCCTCATCGTTCCAGAGTCCTAGTCTTGATGCTCTGCCCATCTGACCCTCAGCCCCATCACAGTCCACCACAGTGTCTCACTGAGGGCCTCATTCAGATAAGACAGTGAATGATCATGCTGTGGTTTGGATCTGCGTTCCCCCACCCCCAAATCTAATCCCCTGTGTCGGAGGTGGGGCCTGGTGTGAGGTAATTGGATCATGATGGGGGGGATTTCTCATGCATGATTTAGCATCATCCCCCTTGCTGCTGTTCTTATGGTAGTGAGTTCTCAAGAGATCTGGTTAAGAGTGTGCAGCACCTCCCCCTCTCTCTCGCTCCTGTTCCTGCCATGTAAGATGTGCTGGCTCCCCCTTCCCCTTCTACCATGATTGTAAGTTTCCTGAGGCCTCCGCAGAAGTTGAACAGATGCCAGCACCATGCTTCAGCCTGCTGAACCGTGAGCCAATTAAACCTCTTTTCTTTATAAATTACCCAGTCTCTGGTATTTTTTTACAGCAATGCAAGAACCCACTAATACAGTGACACATCCTGATATCCAGAACTGCTTAAGTGGGTGTTTCAGTCGCTAAAACAGTAACATTTGGTTTGCTGGAACATAAACCAACCCAAAAACTAATGGCTTAAAATAGCTTTCAATTTGAGACGGAGTCTCACTCTGTCGCCCAGGCTAGAGTGCAGTGGTCCCATCTAGGCTCACTGAAACCTCTACCCCCCAGGTTCAAGCTATTCTTCTGCTTCAGCCTCCTGAGTAGCTGGGACTGCAGGCATGCACCACCACACCCAGCTTATTTTTGTATTTTTAGTAGAGATGGGGTTTCACCATATTGGTCAAACTGGTCTTGAACTCCTGACCTTGTGATCCACCTGCCTCGGCCTCCCAAAGTGCTGGGATTACAGGCATGAGCCACCACACCCAGTGTTTGTTTTGTTTTGTTTTATTTTGTTTTTTTGAGACAGGGTCTTGCTTTGTCACCCACACTGGAGTGCCCTGGCACAATCACAACTCACTGCAGCCTCAACCTCCAGGTCTCAAGCAATCCTCCTGCCTCAGCCTCCCAAGTAGCTGGGACCACAGGCATGCACCACCATACCTGACTAATTTATTTTTTGTAGAGACAATGTCTCACTATGTTGCCTAGGCTGGCTTCCAACTCCAGGGCTCAAGCTGTCCTCCCACCTCAGCCTCCTAAAGTGCTGGAGTTACTTGGCCTGAAATATCAATTTATTATTTCTCATGATTTCCTTGGGTTGACTGAGCTCATCTGGGTGGTTATTCTGCTATGCATGGTGTTGGCTGGGGCTATAATGTTCAAGAGAACTTCCCTTACATGTCTTATGCCTCCACTATGGTGGCTGGGACACTGGTGCCTTCCCAGGCCTCATCTCTCCCATGGCCTCAAAATCTTTCCCACAGGGTAGCCAAACTTCTTTACATGGCAGCTCAGAGCTCTAAGGAAGTAAAAGCAGAAGCCTCCAAGTCTCGTAAGACCTCAGCCTGAGGCCGGGTGCGGTGGCTCAAGCCTGTAATCCCAGCACTTTGGGAGGCTGAGGCAGGTGGATCATGAGGTCAAGAGATCGAGACCATCCTGGTCAACATGGTGAAACCCCATTTCTACTAAAAATACAAAAAATTAGCTGGGCATGGTGGCGCATGCCTGTAATCCCAGCTACTCAGGAGGCTGAGGCAGGAGAATTGCCTGAACCCAGGAGGCAGTGGTTGCAGTGAGTCGAGATTGCGCCATTGCACTCCAGCCTGGGTAACAAGAACGAAACTCCATTTCAAAAAAAAAAGACCTCAGCCTGAAACTAGCACACCATCACGTGAGCCACTCTCTATTGGTCAAAGCAAGTCATAAAACAAGCTGAGTCATGATTTAAGGGGAGGGAGAATGGATTTCACCTCCACTGGGAGGCAGTACGCATGCACAGGACTGAATCACTGGCAACCGTTTTACAGACACTGCCACAGTGTGCAAGCTCGTTAGGTTCCCAACATGTTAGAAGAAGCAGAGCAGCAGATATATCATCAGGCTGAAATAATGACTCAGCCCTTTTTTTTTTTTTTTTTTTTTTTGAGACAGAATCTTGCTCTGTCATCCGGGCTGGAGTGTAGTGGCGGGATCTCAGCTCACTGCAGCCTCTGTCTCCCAGGTTCAAACAATTCTCATGCCTCAGCCTCCTGAGTAGCTGGGATTACAGGCAAGTGCCACCATGCCCAGCTAATTTTTGTATTTTTAGTTGGAGACGGAGTTTTGCCACATTGGCCAGACTGGTCTTGAACTCCTGGCCTCAAACAATTCACTGGCCTTGGCCTCCCAAAGTGCTAGGATTGCAGGAGTGAGTCACCGCACCTGGCCAGGCTTAGCATTCTTAATCACAAAATTTTTATCTCCATTTTTAGACAGAATCATATTTTAGTTAATGTATTATTGGGGATAATTTTATTTGCCTGTAATGGAAACTCAGCTCAAACCAGCTTACGCAGAAAAAGAACATTGACTCATATATTATGAAATTCAGGGGTATAATAACTTCAGGCATGGCTGATTCCAGAGGCCCAGTAATGTCATTGGTAATGTGTCACACTCTCGATTCTGCTGCTCTGCTGTCTTCTGTATTGGTTTTATTCCCTCATTCCAAGAAAAGTCTTTCTGTACGGCGCAAAGATAGCCACCCGCAACTGCAGATTTACATCGTATCAGCTTAGCACCCACACTGGAAAAGGTGTGCTTCCCCCACCCTTCTCCCCAGCCCCACCAATTATGTTAGCAGAAGTCCCAGGGCTGTCTCTTAATGGCCCAAACTGGACCATGAACCAATCCAGATTCATCACCATAATTCCAATTAGTCAGGCCTGAGTATTGTCCTCACCCACAGGAGGAGAAGAAAGGGTAGAGTCAGCCCCATCAGAACCACATGGACTGAAAGCTGCGGTGGGGAGGGGGTGGGCTGCATAGAAGAAAAGCATGTGATGTTACTAAAAGGGGGAGAAAGGCATAGTTCTAGGGAACAAACACAACAGAGGACCACTGCACTATCTGATGTGTTGGCAGACTAAGAAAGTCATATGAGCTCAGCTGGAGATAAGCATTTTCCTGATTCTGAATTCCAGAATGAATCCCTTCACACAAGCAGTTAAATCCAGCGCACTTCCTGACACAGCGGACAATAACATCACTCCAATTTTTGTACAAATATGGAAACATTTTTCAAGTACCCATTTCACAAATGGCCCACCTTTGAAAGCCAAGGGCAGAACACTTTATTGCCCCAAGGGAAGGCAATTTTTCAGGTTGCTCAGCTCACACATTCCCAGTGAGAGACTTCCAAACAGTGGGAAGGTGCTCAGTCAGTAAGGAGAATGGAGAGGCTGTCCTTCTCTAATAGCCGGCATCTCTCTGAGCTCTGCTGTCTTCCCTCAGCCGTCTCACCATTCCATGTCACTCAGATCCCTGCTATGAGTTAAGGGCATGTGTTCAGATCTTGGCTACAGTGATAGAGAATTGAGAACAAAAAACTCATGTACTCCGCTTTTAGAATGGAAAGAGATCAGAAATATCATGCCTGCAATACCAGCACTTTGGGATGCCGAGGTGGGTGGATCACCCGAGGTCGGGAGTTCAAGACCTGCCTGACCAATATGGAGAAACCTCATCTCTACTAAAAATATAAAAATAGCAAGACATAGTGGTACGTGCCTGTAATCCTAACAACTCAGGTGGCTGAGATAGGAGAATCGCTTGAACCCGGGAGGCGGAGGTTGTGGTGAGCTGAGATTGCACCACTGCACTCCAGCCTGGGCAACCAGAGCAAAACAGAAAGAGAGAAAGAGAGGAAGAAAGAAAAGAAAAGAAAAGGGAAAGAAAGAAAGAGAGAGAGAAAGAAAGAAAGAAAGAAAGAGAGAGAGAAAGAAAAAAGAAAGAAAGAAAGAAAGAAAGAAAGAAAGAAAGAAAGAAGGAAGGAAAGAAAGAAAGAAGGAAAGAAAGGAGGAAAGGAGGAAGGGAGGAAGGGAGGAAGGGAGGAAGGGAGGAAGATCATCTATGGAAGAGACTGCTGATTGTCTCTCAACATCCATTCTCCCCTTCCACAAAGACGGACTTGGTAGCTGCAACCATGGCCACCCAGAATAAAGACAACATTTCCCATCCTCCTTTGCCACTGGTCATGGTCATGTGATCAAGTCTAGCCAATGAGATGAAAGCATCAACACCCCTGGCAGCATCTGAGAATCTTCTTTTGCCATTTCCACCTTTGCCCCTTCATCCTTCTAACTCTGTCCCTTCTTTCATCTTGCTCCCTGGAATGTGGATATTCTGGCCACTGTTTTGGACCATGAAGATGAAGGTTACATGACAGGGAATGTGATTTGAAAAAGAGGAGGCATGATCCCCCTACCCACCTCCCTACCCCTGCAATCGGGCAGAGAAGTGCTGCCACACCCATCCTTAGACTTTCATGGGAGAAAGAAATAAGAAAGAAAGAAAAGTATCTGGGTTGGATAAGCCAATACTGTTTTGGGCTTCTGTTTCCTGCAGTCGAATCTCATCCTAATTGATGACACATTATCTCTTCTCACTTTCGCATTGTCTTCACCCTCCCATACCCCAAATACACCCAAGGCTTGAATCCTCTCCAAACCATTGTATTAATCTAAAGAGTAATTGTACAGTTCACACAGCTAGAGTGACAGGGAGCTTACTATCTCTTAGGTCAATTTGTCTCTGGAACAGATTTGCTAGAAATGTGTTAGAAAATTCTGCCTCATATTCATTCATTCAATCTGCATAGGGACCAAGTTCTCTCCCTCAGGTGGGCCACCCTTGCAAACAGTGCTCTGGGCTCCCAGAGCTGCTCTTCCCGGTTTCCTCAGCCTTTCCCATCGGACTTGTCTCTTTTCGGTACATCCTTCAGTCCACTCCCTAAAGCCACGTGGGGAAAATGCCTCATGTTTGCTTCCCCCTGGCAAAGGGGTGAGGTTGCAGGTTTGCAAGGAGCTTTTGATTTTGTGAAGCAGTATGTTCTGTATCAATGCAGCTCCAAGACAGTTTGGATATGTGGTAAGAATTCCTCACATGTGCACAGCAGCTTACACACTTGGAAGCATTCTCCTACAATTTCATTTTCCACTCGTAAGATAGACTCACAGAAAATAATAATCGCAGTAATAATAATATTAATAATGTCACCTTAACCGAAATGTAAAGGAATGCATAAAACGTAATATGAAAGTACAAATTAAAAAGTAGGAGCAGCTAGGTGCGGTGGCTCACACCTGTAATCCCAGCACTTTGGGAAGCCAAGGTGGGCGGGGTCAAGAGATGGAGACCATCCTGAGGGTAAAACCTCGTCTCTACTAAAAATTCAAAAATTGGCCAGGCGTGGAGGCTCATGCCTGTAATCCAAGCACTTTGGAGGCCAAGGTGGGCAGATCACCTGAGGTTGGGAGTTCAAGACCAGCCTGACCAACATGGTGAAACCCCATCTTGAAAAAAAAAAGAAAAGAAAAAATTAGGTGGGCATGGTGGTGCGCACCTGTAGTCTCAGCTACTTGGGAGGCTGAGGCAGAAGAATCACTTGAACCTGGGAGGCAGAGGTTGCAGTGAGCCGAGATTGCACCACTGCACTCCAGCCTGGCATCAAAGCAAGACTCCACCTCAAAAAAAAAAAAGAAAAAAATCAAGCTCCAGAGACCAGAACTAACAAAGGGAAGCAGGTTATAAAATACAAGCAGACTAATAGAAATCATACCCGCACAGCAGCTACTTAGCTGCCATTTTAGTGCTTCTTCTCCAGGGCTAAGGCCCTGGAGCAAGCAGGGGGCGCTGCATGATTAAATCACTGATTTACAGATGGTGAAACACACTGGGGAGGTTAAGGGCCCTTTCTCAGGTCCCCAGGCTGTAAATTCAGGAACCATTTCCTTGACCCCCATACTCTCCACCCAGTCTGTGCACCTCATTCCACTGAATGAACTGGCCCTCAGCCTGGAGCTCTCTTCCTCACCCCTTGCTTGACACTGGTGCCATCTCTCTTCCACATCTCAACCTAGATGTCACCTCCCGTTCTATCCCTTCCCTGACCCCCATCTAGAGCAGGTTCTTCCCTTTCTCATAACTGGGTCATCAGGAGTCTTCTCTGGAACATGCCTCCAGTTTACAATTAAGTATTTATTCAATGCGGACCCCTTGCTGAGGATGGGACTGCACCTGTCTTGTTTGTGGCTGTGTCTGCAGCACCTAGAATGGAGCCTGGCACCTCCATGTGCTGGAACCTCCCGACTGAATGGCAGCCTGTGCTCACAACGGTCGGATGATCTTGCCTTCCCAGAGGCATTGCTGAAGCACTGACTCCTGGGACTGAAGGAGCCTTCAGAGCCCACTTCCTCCTATCCCCTCAAAAATAGAAGGGGGAAACTGAGGCCAGGGGTGGTGGTTCATTATAATCCCAGCACTTTGGGAGGCCAAAGCAGGCAGATTACTACGTCAGGAGTTCGAGACCAGCCTGGCCAACATGGTGAAACCCCATCTCTACTAAAAATACAAAAATTAGCCAGACTTGATAGCACACACCTGTAATCCCAGCTACTCGGGAGGCTGAGATGGGAGAATCGCTTGAGCCCAGGAAGCAGAGGTTGCAGTAAGCCAAGATCGTGCCACTTCACTCCAGCCTGGGTGACAGAGCAAGACTCTGTCTTGAGGAAAAAAAAAAGTCGGGGTGGGGGACTGAGACTGGAGCAGGCAAGGGACTTGGTAGGACATCACAGTGGTTAGATACAGAGCTGGGGGGCAGGGCCCCAGGTCCTCCAGACCAAGAGCCTGACACCAGTGGGTTACCCCCGCTGTGTCAGGGTTTATATCCATGGAGAGGTAAAATGAGGCAAGAGGGTCCCAGAAATGTAGCTGGCAAGAGGGGTTGCCTAGAACAATGGGGCCAGCTTGGGGAGGAGGTGGAGAGTCCTGCGGGCCTGGCTGGTAAGGAATCCAGCAGGCCTTGCTCAGTTTCCTTCCAGCACATGGGGGAAGTAAACACATTCCTTGGCTATGCAGGCATCCCCGCCTCCAGCCACCCTCCCAGCTGTCAGAGCCTTGGGTCCCAGCCAGTGGCTAGCTGTATCATGGAGGAGAGGACCCAGAAAGAGTGTGATTTTCCCAGGGTCACAGAGTACTGTGTGGCTCATACCCTTTGCCAGGGCACAGAGAGGAGAGAAGGACACCAATGTCTCTCTTCCCTGCAATCTGGATTGGGCCAGGCAGAGGCCCAGGAACTGCTGAGTTCCAGGCCTGGCTGAGCCTCTCCAAAGAGTTGTATCTGGGTCCCCCCAACCGGCCAGGAAAGGGAGGAGAAGGGCACTGGGGAACTCTAACAAAGCATCCAGCCCTGCCTCTCTACTGTACCAATAAGGAAACTGAGGCCCAGAAGGGCAGGGACTTGTTCCGAGCACACGGCAAGCTTGTAGCTAAGCCAAGACTGGAATCTGGGTCTTGTGAGCAATGGTTTCATGCGTCCCGGCTGCCTCCCAGCCCGTTCAGCCCCATCCCATCCCCTCTTCCTTCTACTGCGTCTGGTCCTCACTGAGGCTGATTCTTCTGCCCAGAATTCCTTCCTTGAACTTCCTCGCCCAAGCAAACTCCTAATTGTACTTCAAAACCATTCTGAGCTTCCCCACTAAAAGGCCACACAGTCCGGGGGCAGGGCGGGTCCTGCAGCAGGGGCAGCTGTCCTTGGTCACCAGCACCAGGGCTACAATCGCAGCAGCTGCAAAACCTGGCTGTTGGCAGCAGCCAGGAGTGAGGGCGAAGATAGAAAAGTTTGGGTGTCACCCCTGCGTAAAAAGTCCCAGTGTCCTGAAACAGTGCCTGGGCTCTGGATGGGGAGACCTGTCCCAACCTACCTCTCTCCAGCCGCAGAGCCTCTCTAGGCCTCCCTATACTGAGAAATGTCAGTAGGCTCAGACTTCTGGGTCTGGAATTAGAACCACAGGGTCATTTTTAACTCTTGTGCCAGCTCCAACTGACTGATAGTATGTCTGGAGAGCTGTGTTGAGGAGAATTCTTCTACTGATTGATTTAGAGACAGGGTCTCATTCTGTCATCCAGGCTGGAGTGCAATGGTGCAATCATAGCTCACTGTGATCTTGAACTCCTGGCCTCAAGTGATACTCCTGCCTTGACCTTGTAAAGTGCTGGATGACAGGCATGCACCTCCGTACCTGGCCCTGAGGATTCTGAGGTAGGGAGTTTGGTGTTCGATTATTTGTACAATGTCTCCAAGGGCCCTCCCTGTCCTGAAGAATATACACCCCACCTGATTCCAATCAGCAGCTCTGAGCTAAGGCAGGGTCTCTGGCCAGGCCACAGGGCTGCGCCTCACCACTCTAAGCTTCTGTGTCCCCCATACGTGAAAAAGCCCAGCCTCTCAGAGGAGATAAAGGCCCTTCCCCTGGCCATGGGCCTCTGGCTGCAGCTCTCACCCTCTCCCCTCTGCTTGACCCCAGACACACATTCTTTCCAGCTTGTTCCAGCCAGAGCTTTTCCTCCTGAGTTGCTGCTGCCTCTGCTGGCTAATTCAAGCCAGGTCAGCACAAAACAGGCCACAGCAGAGCTCTAGGCTAAGCCACTTCCTGCCTGCCTCAGGGAAGCTCTGGGGTCTGTGGGGCTAGAGAAAGGGAGAAAGGGCGAGAGGCTAAAGTTCAGTCCCTGCACTGATAAGCAGCCCTGGGCGCTGCCCTGAGAAGGAATTTCCTGTTGCTGGCTCCTTCTTCCTCCTGAGTGCAGCTCGTGTCCTCCTCCAGCGCCACAGCGTCTGATTAGGAACAAGGCAGCCCTTTGTAGGTTGGAGATCTGGGTTCGTGCCAGCTGGCTGTGTGACGTTGGGCTGGCCTGTACCTCAGCTTTCTCATCTGTAAAGTGGGATAACTTAACAGCACTGAATTCATTCTGATCAGGTGATGACTAAGGGATTTGCTAGGAATAGTGTCGCCTAAAAACTTCACATCCATCATAACCTGTGAATATGACCTCACTTGGAAATGGAGTTTTGCAGATGTAATTCAATTAAAATTAGTTCATACTGAATTAGGGCGGGTCCAAAGTCCAGTGTGACTGGTGTCCTTATAAAAAGAGGGAAATTTGGTGGGGCGTGGTGACTCACACCTGTAACCCCAACACTTTGGGAAGCCGAGGAGGGTGGATGGCTTGAGCCCAGGAGTTTAAGACCAGCCTGAACAACACAGTGAGACTCCATTTCAATAGCAAATAGTAATGAAATAAAAACATAAAAGCAGAGGGAAATTTGGACACAGAGACAAAACACAGATATGCACAAAGAGAATTTCCTGTAATGACAGAGGCGGAGACTGGAGTTCACTGCCACAAACCAAGGAATGCCAAAAGCCACCAGCAGCCGGAAAAGGCCAGGGAGCATGTCCCAGCTGACACCCCGATTTGGGACATCTTGCCTCTGGAGTTGTGAGAGATATAAGTTTCTGTTTCAAGCCACCCAGTTGGAGGTGATTTGCTACAGCAATGCCAGCACACAGGAACAGGGGTGTCCCTTTGGCCCAGGCACAGGGGGACCTCAACAGAGGGAGCCACCGCCACTGCCCCTGGGGGTTGCAGTAGTTTCCCTCTGTCCTCCATCCCTGCCTCCCCCGAGACTCAGTGGTCTTCCTGACTCACAGCCCCAATGCCTTCCTCCTTTCAGCCACTGGCAGGCACATGCCAGCTGTGGAATCAGACAGCAGGACTAGATGTGTGGGCAGATGAGGGTCTCACAAAGGCTGGCTGAGACCAAGCCCAGAAAAGAGCAGTTTCCCCACAGTATGAAAGACAAGGTGCAGCAGGACCCATAGCCACTGCTGAATGCTAGGCTATAGGCTCCGAGAAGGCAGAGGCCAGATCCACTTTGCACCCGCAGTAGCTGGTTCAGGGCACAAGGCCGGACATTTAGCAGAACAAACTAAGTGCCCTGCACTGTTATAAGCATTCACATTTATCCCTCCCAATGACCCAGTGAAGGGCCATTATTACCCCCATTTTATAGCTGAGGAAACTGAGGCACAGAACACTCCTATGATTTATCCAAAGTCATATCACCAGTGAGTGACAGAGCTAGGATTCAAATCCAGGTGGCCTGGCTCCCAAGCCGGCTTTCATCTGCTTACTGTCAATATTTATTGAAGTAATGAAAAGGCAAACCAGATTGCAGCTGTGAGGAATGTACATGTTTTCCTTTCTTTTTCTCTTTTCTTCTTTTTTTTTAAAAAAAAAAAAAAAACAGCATGTTACCCAGGCTGGAGTCCAGTGGTACGATCTCGGCTCACTGCAACCTCCTCCTCCCGGGTTCAAGCAATTCTCTGCCTCAGCCTGCTGAGTAGCTGGGATTGCAGGCACCAACCACCACACCCAGCTAATTTTTGTTTTTTTAGTAGAGACTGGGTTTCACCATCTTGGCCAAGCTGGTCTTGAACTCCTGACCTCGTGATCCATCCTCCTCGGTCTCCCAAAGTGCTGGGATTACAGGCATGAGCCATCGCACCCAACCACGTGTTTTCTTAAGGTAAAATTACCACCCCAAGGCCAAGACCTGTTCCTAGACCTAGCATATGAAGACAGGTGACATGGGGAGGATGCCATGCTCTACACACAGTGGCTGGTCTCCAGCCTTCCATGGCCCAGGAAATGCACCCAGCATGAGTTCTAACTGAAGTCAGCTCTCATAGGAGGACCCCACTCCATGATCTCACAGGGACCTCATGTGAACCTGCTGTCCGAACCTGGAAGCTGAGGCCCAGAAGCTCTAGAGAGCAGGCCCCACCCCTTGGCACAGGAAAACCCCTTTGGCCAGAAATAGATTCAAGTGGCCGTGTGCTGTGACTCAAGCCTGTATTCCCAGCTATTTGGGAGGCTGAGTCAGGAGGATCCCTTGAGCTCAGGAGTTTGAGACCAGCCTGGGAAAAATAGCAAAACCCCTGTCTCTACAATAAGTAAATTTAGCTGGGTGTGGTGGCACAAGACAGTAGTCCTGGTTACTCAGGAGACTGAGGCAGGAGGATCACTTAAGCCCAGGAGTTCAAGGCTGTAGTCAGCTGTGATTTCATCGCTGTACTCCAGCCTGTCTTTAAAACAGTAAATAAGGCCAGGCACGGTGACTCATGCCTGTAATCAGAGCACTCTGGGAAACTGAGGTTGGCGGATCACAAGGTCTGGAGATCGAGACCACCCTGGCTAACACAGTGAAACTCCGTTTCTACTAACAATACAAAAAATTAGCCAACAGTGGTGGCATACACTTGTAGTCCCAGCTACTCAGGAGGCTGAGGCAGGAGAATCACTTGAACCCAGGAGGCAAAGGTTGCAGTGAACCAAGACTGCACCACTGCACTCCAGCCTGGGCAATAGCAAGACTCCATGTCAAAAAAAATAAAAGAGCAAATAAGGCCGGGCATGGTGGCTTATGCCTGTAATCCCAGCACTTTGGGAGGCCGAGGTGAGTGGATTACTTGAGGCCAGGAGTTCAAGGCCAGCCTGGCCAACATGGTGAAACCCTGTCTCTACTAAAAATATAAAAATTAGCTAGGGGTGGTGGCAGGCACCTGTAATTCCAACTACTTGGGAGGCTGAAGCAGGAGAATTGCTTGAACCTGGGAGGCAGAGGTTGCAGTGAGCCAAGATCATAACATTGTACTCCAGCCTGGGCAACAACAGAGCAAGACTCTGCCTCAGAAAATATACTAATAGGCAGGGCATGGTGGCTCATGCCTGTAATCCCAGCACTTTGGGAATCCAAGGCGAGTGGATCACCTGAGGTCGGGAGTTCGAGACCAGCCTGATCAACATGGAGAAACCCTGTCTCTACTAAAAACACACACACACAAAAATTTAACTGGTTGTGGTGGCACATGCCTGTAATCCCAGCTACTTGGGAGACTGAGGTAGGAGAGTCACTTGAACCCTGGAGGTGGAAGTTTTGTTGGGCTGAGATCGTGCCATTGCATTCCAGCCTGGGCAACAATATCAAAACTCCAGTTTAAAATATATATAAAGAAAAAACAAAACAAAACAAAAAATATATATATAATTTAAAAGTAAATAAATATATAAGTAACTATATATATAATTAAAAGGTAAATAAAGATTTTTTTTGCAAAAAGAAATAGACTCAATGGGTAATGGGGACCCAATTATTGGTAAACAAGCCTATATTTCTTGCCTCCCACACCCTCACACCCTCACCCAAGGTGACTCCAGGGAGATGGTCATGTCGGCTTCAGGAGCCAGGGCAGTGGGTGGGAGACGGCCTTGTCACTCCAGCGTGTATCATTACCCCACTCAGCTTCTCTCCTCACTCTCTCCATTTCCATCTTTTTTTTTTTTTTTTTTTTTGAGACGGAGTTTCGCTCTTGTTACCCAGGCTGGATGGAGTGCAATGGCGCGATCTCAGCTCACCGCAACCTCCGCCTCCTGGGTTCAGGAAATTCTCCTGCCTCAGCCTCCTGAGTAGCTGGGATTACAGGCATGCACCACCATGCCCAGCTAATTTTTTGTATTTTTAGTAGAGACAGGGTTTCATCATGTTGACCAGCATGGTCTCGATCTCTTGACCTCATGATCCACCCGCCTCGGCCTCCCAAAGTGCTGGGATTACAGGCTTGAGCCACCGCGCCCGGCCTCCATTTCCGTCTTACAGCTTCAGTTCTTGCTGCCAGCTGTTCCACTGTTTGCCTTGAATTGGCATTCCTCAAAAAAGGTTCTACTTGTCCAGTTCATTTCCCACCAAGCTGCCTCAAAGCCTGGTGAATCAGCCTATAGATTGGGTTCCCACCCACATCCAGTCAGCTGTAGCTGGAGGTGGGGAAGGGGGGTGGGTTCTGTGGCACCAGCCTGGCAGCCTCTGAGAAGGGGGCTGTGGGAGTGGTAGGCACACTGAGGCTGGCTTGGCCAGTGTGCAGCCTGAGGGTCATGCCTTCAACTGTCTCCTTCATGCTTCAGTTCCCTTTAAACTGTAGAGCCCAGTTCTCTCTCGTGATCTCCCCTCAACCCCATGAAGGGCCTCTGACCAACACACTAGATCCAGGATGTCAATTCCAAGCACAGGCCCCCACTCCTTGCTTCCCAGCCCACAGCCAGCATCTCCAGCTGACAGCAGTACTCCATTCCCGTCACTGAGTAGAGATGCAGAATGACTCAACAGTGTTTTCCAGAAGCTGCTGCCAAGCTACTCCAGCTGACACGAAAGGTGGAGGGGATGATCTCTCTCTCTTTTTTTTTTTTTTCTTACTGGAATAGTTGCTCTGGATATGGATGGAGAGATGATCTCTCTCTCTCTCTCTTTTTTTTCTTACTGGAATAGGTGCTCTGGATATGGATGGAGGGATGATCTCTAAGTTGTTTCGGGTGCTGGCATGGCCTTGGTGTGAGTCAGCATTCTCCACCTGAGTAGAACACACAGCCAGGGAGAATACCTGTAACAGTGGTCAGTGTCCTGGGGGAGAGGTTCTAACTCTGTATAACCCTCAGGATATAATGAGGGGACCCTGAGCCAGCGGCAAGGCTCGGGGTTAAATGCTGACTCACTGGCTTAGGGTTTGAGGTTGGTCACTTGATCTCCTTTTATCTCTGTCTCTTCTGTGAGTCAAACAGGCAGCTTCCCCCACATCACAGAAGGACTCTGCATTTATCTAACTAAGATCCCATCAATGCTTTGAGAGGATACCAAAGCATCAGCCCTGGGGAGGCACCCACTGTATCGAATGGTGACCACCATGCTTTAAGAAACAGCAGGGAGCTGGGCATGGTGGCATGTGCCAGTAGTTCCAGCTATTCAGGAGAATGAGGCAAGAGGCCAACTCAGGAGGATTGTCTAGGTGTTCAAGGCTCCAGTGAGCTGTGATCACACCACTGTACTCCAGGCTGGGTGACAGAATAAGACCCCGTTTAAGAAAGAAAGAGAGAATTGGGGGGTGAGGGGCAGAAGGAAGGGAGGGAGGGAAGGAGAAGGAGAGAGAGAGAGAGAGAGAGAGAAAGACAAAGAAAGAAAGAAAAAAAGAGCTGGGCGCGGTGGCTCACACCTATAATTCCAGCACTCTGGGAGGTCAAGGCGGGTAGATCACGAGGTCAAGAGATCGAGACCATCCTGGTCAACGAGGTGAAACCCCCTCTCTACTAAAAATACAAAAATTAGCTGGGCATGGTGGTGCACGCCTGTAGTCTCAGCTACTTGGGAGCCTGAGGCAGGAGAATTGCTTGAACCCAGAAGGCGGAGGTTGTGGTGAGCCGAGATCATGCCATTGCACTCCAGTCTGGGTAACAACAGCTTAACTCCATCTCAAAAAAAAAAAAGAAAGAAAGAGAGAAAAGGAGAGAGGGCAGTAGAAAGGAGGGAAGGAAAGAAAGAAAGGTGAAAGAGAGAAAGGGGGGAGGAAGGAGGGAGAGAAGGAAGGAAGGAAGGGAGGAAGTGAGGAAGGGAGGAAGGGAGGAAGAAAGAGAGGGAGGGAGGGAGGGAGGGTGGGCAGGACTTCTCAGAGCCTTGATGGGTTCAGGAGTTTTGTCAAGCAACAAGAACAAGACATAGTGAGCAGGTGAGCAGGAGCTTCCTTGAATTATTTGACTTATTTTGAGATACAGACTACATAGAAGTAAAAAAAAATTCACCCACCTCTGGAAGGGGGCAGATAACAGAAATGAGGACAGAAACGAGGGACAGGGACTAGAGATAAGGAGGCACTCTGAGAAAGAGCACAGGGCTAAGTCAGGCCAAAGGCCCTTGGCTCTTGCTGAATTTTTCCGTGAGCAAACACAGGCCTGGTACTACCAGATTTTTCCATTTTTTCTTTTTCTTTTCCTTTTTTTTTTTTTTTTGAGATAGAATCTCACTCTGACATCACCCTGTCACCCAGAGTGGTATGATCACAGCTGACTACAGCCTCAACCTCCCAGGGCTCAGGTGATCCTCCCACCTCAACCTCCTGGGTAGTTGTGACCACAGGCACATGTCATCATGTCTGCCCAATTTTTATGTGTTTTTAGTAGAGATGGGCTTTTGCTATGCAAGAAAGGAAAAGACCAAATGAAGAAAGATAGCCATTGGGCTGGGGGTGGGGCGGGGTGGCTCATACCTGTAATCCCAGCACTTTGGGAGGCCAAGGCGGTGGATCACCTGAGGTCAGAAGTTCAAGACCAGCCTGGCCAACATGGTGAAACCCCCTTTACTAAAAATACAAAAATTAGCCAGGGATGAGATGTATGCCTGTAATCCCAATTACTTGGCAGGCTGAGGCAGGAGAATCTCTGGAACCCAGGAAGCAGAGGTTGCAGTGAGCTGAGATCATGCCACTGCACTCCAGCCTGGGTGACAAATCGAGATTCTGTCTCAAAGTAATAATAATAATAATCTACATTCCCACCAACAGTGGACAAGCACTTCCCTTTTCTCCACATCCTCTAGCTTCTGTTATTTTCTTTCTTTCTTTCTTTCTTTCTTTTTTTGAGACAGAGTCTCTGTCGCCGAGGCTGGAGTGCAGTGGCACAATCTCAGCTCACTGCATCCTCCACCTCCCAGGTTGAAGCAATTCTTGTGCCTCAGCCTCCCAAGTAGCTGGGATTACAGGCACCCACCACCTTCCTGACTAATTTTCGTATCTCAATAGAGACGGGGTTTCACCATGTTGGCCAGGCTGGTCTCAAACTCCTGAGCTCAAGTGAACCACCCGCCTCGGCCTCCCAAAGTTCTGGGATTACAGGCATGAGCCTTTGTGACTGGCCCATTATTTTCTTTTTGATAAAGGCCATTTTAAGTGGGGTGAGATGATATTTTATGGTTTTGATTTGCATTTCCCTAGTGTTATTGGGCATTTTTTCTTATACCTGTTGGTCATTTGTATATCTTCTTTTGAGAAATGTTTATTCAGATGTTTTGCCCATTTTTAAAATCAGATTATATGTTTTTGTGCTAAGTTGTCCAAGCTCTTTATCTATTCTGCTTATCAACCCCTTGTTGGATGCACAGTTTACAGATATTTTCTCCTATCCCATAGGTGTCACTTTACTTCGATGGTTCCCTTTGCTGTGAGAAAAGGTTTAGCTTCACATAATCCCATGTGCCTATTTTCCCTTTTGTTGCCCATGTGTTTGAGGTCTGATTTAAAAAATCTTTGCTCAGACCAATGTCCTGAAGCCTTTCTCCAAGGCTTTATTCTAGTACTTTCATAGTTTCAGATCTTACATTTCAGTCTTTAAACCATTTTGATTTGGTTTTTTTGTGTATGGTGAGCGAGAAGGGTCTAGTTTCCTTCTTCTGCATGTGGATAGCTAGTTTTCCCAGCACCATTTGTTGAATAGACTATTCCTTCCCCAACATATGATCTTGGCACCTTTCTGGAAAATGAGTTGGCTGTAAATGTGTGAATTTATTTCTGGGTCTTTATTCTATTCCATTGGTCTATGTGTCTGGTTTTTTGCTGTTGTTGTTTTGGATTTTCTTTTTTTAACTTTTTTGAGACAGAGTCTCGCTCTGTCACCCAGCCTGGAGCACAGTGGTATGATCTCTGCTCGCTGCAACCTTTACCTCCTGGGTTCAAGCAGTCCTCCTTCCTCAGCCTCACAAGTAGCTGGGACCACAGGCATGTACCACCACGCCCGGCTAATTTTTCATATTTTCAGTAGAGACAGGGTTTCACCATGTTGCTTAGGCTGGCCTCAAACTCCTGGGCTCAAGTGATCCATCCACCTCGGCCTCCAACAGTGCTAGGATTATAGGAGTGAGCCACTGTGCCCACCTTACATGTCTGTTTTTTGTCTTTGAAATGGGGCCTCAACTCCTGTCACCCAGGCTGGAATGCAGTGGTGTGATCTCAACTCACTGCAACCTCAACCTCCTGGGCTCAAGTGATCCTCCTACCTCAGCCTCTCAAGAAGCTGGGATCACAGGCTCAGGCCACCACATCTGTCTATTTTTTTTTCCTTTTCTTTTTTAAATTTTTTAAATTTTATTTTTTTGTATTTTTGGTAGAGATTGGGTTTCACCATGTTGCCCAGCCTGGTCTCAAACTCCTGAGCTCAAGTGATTCACCCTCCTCAGCCTCCCAAGTAGCTGGGGCCATGGGTATGCACCATCATACCTGGGTAATTTATTTTTGGAAGAGACAAGTTCTTACTATGTTGCCTAGGCTGGGCTCAAACTTCCGGACTTGAGAGATCCTCCCACCTCAGCCTCCCAAAGTGCTGGGATTACAGGTGTGAGCCATGGTGCCAGGTTGTCTGTCTGATATTTTTTGTTTTTGAGACGGAGTTAAGCTGTTATTACCCAGACTGGAGTGCAATGGCACGATCTTGGCTCACTGCAACCTCCACCTTCTGGGTTCGAGCAATTCTCCTGCCTCAGCCTCCTGAGTAGCTGGGATTACAGGCGCGCACCACCATGCCCAGCTAATTTTTGTATTTTTAGTAGAGACAGGGTTTCACCAAGTCGACCAGATGGTCTCGATCTCTTGACCTTGTGATCCACCCGCCTCAGCCTCCCAAAGTGCTGGGATTATAGGCGTGAGCCACCGCGCCCGGCCTGTGTGTCTGTTTTTATGCCAGTACGACACATTTTACATTTGGGGAGACTGAGGCCAAGGGAGGTCAAACCAAATTCAGCAAGCTGATGAGTAAAGAAAACAGGATTGGAACCCAGGTGTACCTGAGTCCAGAGCCCTTGCTCTCCATCCACCATCTCCACAGCCTCCACTGATGGCTATGCTTTCCTATCCTGGCCGTGCCCCTGGCAGGGTCCCCACCTCCAATCAGAGGCCCATTCAGGACTCTGAGGTTGAGAGAGCCCAAGAGGGAAGGAGGATACCACTTGCAGGCCCTCCCAGCACAGACACATCTGGCGCTGTCAACATTTTCCAGCCAGACCCTCACACCTGGGAGTAAGCCCCCACCCTTCATCCCAGCAATCTGCTCAGCAGCCTTAGGCCTGTGTCTGTTTATGGTTCCTTTCCCCAACCACTGACTCAACCCTTCCTTTTTTGGGCCTTCAAGGACTGGAGGGGGGCAGGGAGAAGCCACCAGGCCGAGCTTCAGACTGCAGAACTCCCTGTTGCTGCAGTGGGAGTAAGAGCCCACAGCCAGGCAGAGGCAGGAGGACCACTTGAGCCCAGGAGCTCAGGACCAGCCTGGGCAACCTGGCGAGACCCCGTCTGTATAAAAAGGAAAAAAAATGTCCACAGCCAAACAGGAGCTGCTGCAACAAACAGCGCCTCCTGAACTTCCTGTCTGCTTCAGCATCTCCATCACTAGACTCTCTACAGCCAGGACAGAGTCGAGCTTCAGCTTCCTTGCCTGTAAACTGTGGGTAATAATAACAGCCACCTATAGTTCACTAGGTCTGTCATGGCAAAGCCACACAAACTCAGTGGCTTCAACTACAGAAATAGATTGCCTCTCATTTCTGGAGGCTGGCAGGCCCAGAACAAGGTATTGGTAGGGCTAGGTCTTTCTCTTTTTTGTTTTGTTTTACTCTGTAAAGCACGATCTAAGCTCACTGCAACCTCTGCCTCCAAGGTTCAAGCAATTCTCCTGCCTCAGCCTCCTGAGTAGCTGGGATTACAGGTGTGTGCCACCACATCCGGCTAATTTTTGGATTTTTAGTAGAGACAGAGTTTTACCATGATTAGGCTAGTCTCCAACTCCTGACCTCGTGATCTGCCTGCCTCAGCCTCCCAAAGTGATGGGATTACAGGTGTGAGCCACCAGGCCTCACAGGGCTGAGTCTTTCTAAGGCTGTGAGGGAAGTCTGCTGGAGACCTCGCCTAGCTTCTGGTGCTTTTCTCTCAGTCTTCGATGTTCCTTGACTTACAAATGTATTACCTCTGCTTTCACATTCACATGGTTCTCCCCTGTGTGTGTGCCTCTGTATCCAAACTTCTCTTTTTATAAGAACAACAGTCATATTGCATCAGGACCCTAATAACCTCAACCTAACTTAATCATCTGGAAGGCCCTATTTCCAAAATAAGGTTACATTCACAAGTACTGGGGGTTAGGACTTCTGCACCTTGTTTTTTTTGAGATGGAGTATTACTCTGTCACCCAGGCTAGAATGCAGTGGTGTGATCTTGGCTAACTGCAAACTCTGTCTTCCAGGTTCGAGCAATTCTCTGCCTCAGCCTCCTGAGTAGCTGGGATTACAGTTGCACACCACCACGCCTTGGCTAATATTTTGTATTTTTAGTAGAGACGGGTTTCACCATCTTGGTCAGGCTGGTCTTGAACTGCTGACCTCATGATCCATCAGTCTTCATCTCCCAAAGTGCTGGGATTACAGGCATGAGCAACCATGCCTAGCTGTCTTCTGCATCTTTTAGGGCAGGGAGATGTTCAAGCCCTAACACCGCCTCAGAATTGTCGAATGGATGAAGTGAGTTAACGCATGCTGTGCGGGACACAGAGTCATCACTCATCAAATGCTCTTTATTATCATATTGTTATTATTTCTCTGCACAGTGGATGCCTACGGGGTCCTAGGGGGTGGCCACCCCAGGGTAGTGCAAGTGCCCCACAAATCCCTAAAATATGACCAGCAGTGGCTCCAGAATTTCACAGTAAGAAGGAACTTGGGGTTGTGGGAGGGAGATCAGGTTGGAAGGGACTCAGCACACTCACTGATGGATCTAAGCTCTCACATCAGATGATAAAGACAGCAGCACTTCCTGAAGAGGCTGTGAGTCCCATTTGGTGCATGACTAAGAAACCACACAGCTGTCCACCTGTGTCAGATCCTATTGTTGCTGTTGTAAATCCTTAGTGAAGCTTGTAGGGGAAGTGACAGTCATTGCCAGTGGTGAGTGGGGTGACTGATGTGCTCCCAAGGCTCTCCTTGACGCAGGCACTTCATGCACCACATCACCATGCTAGGCTGGTAGTCCCAGGAGGCTGAGTCACTGGGTAATGTTGAGATGCTCCCCTCGGGGGGCTGTGTCTTGTGAGTGGTCGTGTTGGTGGGGATAGCAGCTCTCTAGCTGGGAGGCAACAGACCTCCGTGCGTGGGTGTGAGGTGGCGCAGGCTTCTCATCTGGGAGACCAGATTGAATCTCAAATTCCTGCCTGCCTTCCGCACTTAAGCTGCTTCCTCACTCCGTGCTTTGTGAAGCTCAAGTTCAAAGTCCTAAATGAAAACCTTGATCATGAATCTGACCTGATGATGATACGAAGCTTCAATTATGGAGCTTGTAAAATGATCCTGATATATGTGTGCTTCCCTATAATTCTGGATTTCAGTTGTTCCCCTGTGCCCTTTTGTAAAAGTGTTTTGAAAGCTGCAAAAAATGGAGGCTTGAGCAGGGAGCCTGGTAGAGTTTTGTGGGAAAGTGGCTATCAGCCTGTTGGGCAAAGCTCCTGAACTCCAGTTTTGGAGGAATGTCTGGTCATCTAAGCCATAATAATAATAATTAGCTTTTTGAAGCATCTTCTATGCCTGAATACAAGACTTAACAGCTCATTATTTTTTTTAAGACAGGGTCTTGCTCTGTCACTCAGGCTGGAAGGCAATGGTGCGATCAAAGCTCACTGCAGTCTGAAATTATTCCGGGGCTCAAGCTCTCCTCACTTCAGCCTCCCAAGCAGCTGGGACTATAGGTGTGTACCACCCTGTCTAGCTAATTTTTTTTTTTTTTTTTTTGAGATGGAGTCCCGCTCTGTCACCCAGGCTGGAGCACAGTGGTGCAATCTCGGCTCACTGCAGGCCTGGCTAAGTTTTGTATTTTTAGTAGAGATGGGATTTTACCATGTTTGTCAGGCTGGTCTCAATCTCCTGACCTTGTGATCCACCCACCTTGACCTCGCAAAGTGCTGGGATTACAGGTGTGAGCCACCACACCCGGCCAAATTTTTGTATTTTTAGAGACAGGGTCTCACTATGTTGCCCAGACTGCATGTGGCTCATTTTATTAAATCTTTGCAGCAATGCCATGTGGTCCATCGTATAAGTAAATCTGAATTTTATAGACAAAGAAAAGAAATGAAAGTTTAGTGACTTGCTGAAGGTCACTAGCCAAGAAGTGGCAGATGAGCAATTTGAACACAGGCCTGATTCCAGGGCCTCAGCACGTGCACATGATGCTGGTCTGCTGTGAGCTGTTATGAGGCCCCAAGGGTGAAGCAGAGCAACCAAGTGTCTCTCTAGCTTGTGTGTCCATGTAAATAAAGCAAGAGACCTAAGAGCAAATAGAGGGAGAGGGCTTACTGTGTCCTCTGTTAGGCCAAATGAAAGAGCTGGTCCAGCTCATACAACTATACACTCAAGATATGAAGAGGAGGCCGAGGCAGGCAGATCACTTGGAGCTCAGGAGGTCAAGACCAGCCTGGCCAACATAGTGAAACCCCTTCTCTACCAAAAATACAAAAAATTAGTTGAGAATGGTGGTACATGCTTATAATCCCAGCTACTTGGGAGACTGAGGCAGGAGAATCACTTGAACCCAGGGGGTGAAGGTTGCAGTGACCCAGATCTCGCCACTGCACTCCAGCCTGGGCAGCAGAGCGAGACTCTGTCTCAAAAAAAAAAAACAGTGGGGCCGGGCGCAGTTGCTCACGCTTGTAATCCCAGCACTTGGGGAAGCTGAGGCAGGTGGATCATGAGGTCAAGTGTTCAAGACCAGTCTGGCCAAGATGGCAAAATCCCGTCTCTATGAAAAATACAAAAATTAGCTGGGCACAGTGGCAGGCACCTATAATCCCAGCTACATGGAAGGCTGAGGCAGAATTGCTTGAACCTGTGGGCAGAGATTGCAGTGAGCCAAGATCTTGCCACTGCACTCCAGCCTGGGTAACAGAGTGAGACTCCTTCTCAAAAAAAAAAAGTTGAGGCCGGGGGTGGTGGCTCAAGCCTGTAATCCCAGCACTTTGGGATGCCGAGGTGGGTGGATCACGAGGTCAAGAGATAGAGACCATTCTGATTAACATGGTGAAACCCCATCTCTACTAAAAATACAAAAAATTAGCTGGGCATGGTGGCACGTGCCTGTAATCCCAGCTACTCAGGAGGCTGAGGCAGGAGAATTGCCTGAATCCAGGAGGCAGAGGTTGCGGTGAGCCGAGATCGCACCACTGCACTCTAACCTGGGTAACAAAAGTGAAACTCCGTCTCAAAAGAAAGAAAAAAAAAAGTTGAAGTATGTTTGGAGTAAGGAGTGAAGTGGTGATCATGCCTGGTAGGTTTTGTTTGTTGGTTGGTGTGTTTTTGTTTTTATTTTGATAGAGTCTCGCTCTGTCACCCATACTGGAGTGCAGTGGCATGACCTCAGCTCACTGCAACTTCCACCTCCGGGGTTCAAGCGATTCTCCTGCCTCAGCTTTCCAAGTAGCTGGGATTACAGGCATATGCCACCATGCCCAGCTAATTTTGTGTTTTTCATAGAGAAAGGGTTTCACCATGTTGGCCAGGATGGTCTCGATCTTCTAGCCTCAAGCAATCCACCCACTTCGGCCTCCCAAAGTGCTGGGATTACAGGTATGAGCCACGGTGCCTGCTGGCCATCCCTGGTAATTTTAACATCCAACATCCTGACCCATGGTTTGGTCCATTCTCTCCTACAAGAGTCCATCTGTTGCACTTTTCAGGATTTCCACAGCTGGGAGGGAATTTCCCTTGCTCAGGAAGGCAAAATAGCTTTCGTCACTGTCTTATTTATGCATTCACTCATCTATTCTTTCAATATTCAAAGACATTTGTAGGCCGGGCACGGTGGCTCATGCCTGCAATCCCAGCACTTTGGGAGGCCGAGGTGGGTGGATCACTTGAGGTCAGGAGTTTGAGACCAGCCTGGCCAACATGGTGGAAACTCATCTTTATTAAAAAAAAAAAAAATTTTTTTTTTCAAAGACATTTGTAGAGCGCCTGCTGTGTACCAGGCATTGTGTTGAGCAAACAGACCAACAAAACATCTGCTCTCGTGTTGCTGTCATCCTAGTGGGACTGAGACTATTGCTACTTTAAAATAAGAAGAAAAGTGTACAGTGTGTGAGTTGGAGAAAGATAGAACAGGGAAATGAGTGAGGCGAGAAGGATAGTTCATATCTTCACATTTGAAGTGGTCTAGGAGGGGCTCACAGAGAAACAGGCATTTCAGAAAAGCTGGGAAGGAAAGTCTAGGCTGGCTGCAAGTACAAATGTCCTGGGACCAGCCTCGGTCTGAGTGAGGAAGGCAGGTAGATAGTCAGGTGGCTGGAGAGGGTGACAGAAGGAGAGCCACCGAGATGGGGTATGGAGAGTGATGGAGGGCTAGAGGGGACAGGGCCTTGTCCCAATCGGGGCCTTGCTCAACCAAGATGGGGTTTTCACAGTCCCACTGCATGGCTGGGAAACATTGCAAGCAATTACCAGCCACCACTTCATGCTAGGCAAAGATCACGAGAGGGCCATGGTGGAGGGGAGAGGAGAGTTCCCAGGCTCGCTTGCTGCACTGGGTCTGGCTCTCCACCCTTGCTTTTCTCATCCTGTGAGTAGCATGGACCTCGACCCACCAGAGCACTGGAGAGAAGAGGGAGGGAGCGCTCATGCCCTCCACTGTGGAAGCACCAGGAGAGGCTGGAAGTAGACGAACAGCAGCCCAAGCCTCTCTGGGCACGGAGTAAGAAACCTTTGCTGAGTGCAGCAGGTGGAATGGACCCTGTATCCTTGCAGTTCTTCTGGAGGTTTTCCAAGGAAGCAAACGTTGCCCTACAAGGTTCTCAAGAAGCTCCTGACTATAGCCAGAGTGGGAAAGATGAGGTGGAGACAGTGAAGTCATCTCAGGCAGGGCGGCACCCTCCTCTCCTGGCTGCAGGAACTGCTGACCTCACCTCCTTCCCACACCCAGGAACCCAGGAGGGAGCCGATGGCTGTGGGGGAAGGGCTACTGAGACTGCGACAGGTTCCAGGAACCATGCTCTGGCAGGACAAAGCAGTCTTTCCCTGCAGCATGGCGTTTTCTTGGGGGTGCTCGCGGGGTGAAGGCTGGAGTGGAGGGAGTCCCTGTATGTGTGGCCTGGCTCTCTCAGCTCCTGCTGTGTGGCTCCTACACAACAAACTCCCACTCAGGGCTGTTCTCCATCCTGTAAAGCAAAGAGCTGAGCTAGAGGCTTCTTTTTTATTTGTATTTATTTATCTATTTATCTTTGAGACAGGGTCTCACTCACTTTGTCACCCAGGCTGGAGTGTGCATTGGTGCAACCTCTGCCTCCAAGGTTCAAGCAATTCTCCTGCCTCAATCCCCCGAATAGCTGCGATTACAGGTGTGACCTACCATGCCGCCCGGCTAATTTTTTGTATATTTAGTAGGAATAGGTTTTTGCCATGTTGGCCAAGCTGGTCTCAAACTCCTGACCTCAAGTGATCCACCCACCTCAGTTTCCCAAAGGGCTGAATTACAGAGGCATGAGCCACCCCCCAACCCCGGCCCTTGCCTTTTCTTTCATTCTACAGCTGCATCCAGAGAGCCCACTAAGTGCCTGCTCTCCACACTGGGGGCCTTGGCTTCAAGGAGCTTAGTCCAGGGGGCTCCTAGGGCCAAGCCTATGGGTCCCCTGCTAGCTTCTTATCTCCACATGGAGTAAAGTGCAAAGTTGTTACCTGCTTGTGGGTGCATCCCAGGTGGGCTGATGTTTTCTCCCTTGTCTTCATCATCGATGTCACCTCCCCAAGGAAACATGTCAGGCCTTATATTTGAAAATACAGTCTGTGCTTGGCACGGTGGCTCATGCATGTAATCTCAACACTTGGGGAGGCCAAGGCAGGCAGATCGCCTGAAGTGGGGAATTTGAGACCAGCCTGACCAACATGGACAAACCCCATCTCTGCTAAAAATTCTAAATTAGCTTGGTGGGGTGGTGCATGCCTGTAATCCCAGCTACTCAGGAGGCTGAGACAGGAGAATTGCTTGAACCTGGGAGGCAGAAGTTGCAGTGAGCCAAGATCGCGCCATTGCACTCCAGCCTGGGCAACAAGAGCAAAACTCTATCTCAAGAAAATTAAAAAAAGAAACTGCAGTCTACGGCTATACCACCCTGAACGCACCGGATCTTGTCTGAAAATACAGAGCCCTGAAGTGATCTGCCCCCTCACAGGCACATTCACAGGCTCCCAGTGGCCTACTGAATCAAAGCCTGTCTCTGCCTGGCATTCATGACGTCCACAGTCTAGGGATTAGGCTTCCCTTCCGCTCCCTTTTCACACCCCACACTCCAGCCCTTTGGACTCTGTAACCTCCTCAGTCCTCATAAGGACATCGCTTCTCAGCCTCAGGCCTTTGATGTGCTCCGCCTGCAAAGCCCTCTTCCTACAACTCCACCAGCTAAATGTTCACATAGTTCTTTATATTTACCTGTATTATATAAAACATTGCTGAATTCTCCTAGAGACTTTGTGGCAGGGATATCCTCCTTTTGAGAGATTGGTCTAAGGTAGCATAGCTGGTAAACAGCGGGGCCAGAAGTCACTCCTTAGGCTTCAGTGCTGAGCTCTGTCCCCCTCACAGTGCCTCTCCCAGCTCCTGAGTAGATGTGGGGCCTCTTCCCTGGATGGACCATAGTTGCCTGAGGGCAGGGCCTGAGCCTCCCCAGCCTCCCCAGTGGGGGCCATTGCTGTCCAATGCATGATGTTTCTTCTGCTCTCCCGGACTTTGGCCAGCAACGCTCTCATGCTTGGGGAGAATAGGCTCTTCCGGCAGCCACCCTGGGGCAAGCCTGGCTCTCCTCCCTCCGCTAGGCAGGTAGGGCCAGCTGCTGTGCAGACATGCAGCCACCATGACTCATCCTCAGCTTGGGCATGGCCCGCCTTTCCCTGAGCAGAGCTGTGGGAACCAACTGGGTGGGTCCCAACTGGCAAAGCAGCCCATCCACCCACTTTTCCTACCATCCCAGGCTCAGCAATGCGGTCCTTGCTTTTCCCACTTGAACAATGGACTTCTGGAGATCATGCTTTAACCCTCTGGGTGTGCCCACCAATCAGAGCTGTGTCTTCCTATATCAAAACCCACCCAATCCGGCCGGGCAAGGTGGCTCACACCTGCAATCCCAGCACTTTGGGAGGCCGAGGTGGGGGGATCATGAGGTCAGGAGTTCAAGATCAGCCTGACCAACATGATGAAACCCCATCTCTTTAAGAAACAGCAACAAGAAAACCCCACCCAATCCAACCATATTCCCTGAGATCATGAGAAAGAGTGTCTTGTGAATCCAGCCTCAAATTCTGGGAATAACTTCCACTTGGATATGAATAATGGCTGTTCACTTTCATCAACAGCTATGTGCTTGACACTATTCTGTTTTTTGTTTTGTTTTGAGACAGGGTCTCACTCTGTCATCCAGGCTAAAGTACAGTGGTGTGATCTCGGCTCACTGTAATCTCAACCTCCTGGGTTCAAAAGATTGCCCAGCCTCAGCCTCCCAAGTAGCTAGGATTACAGGCCTGCACCACCATGCCCAGCTAATTTTTTTTTTTTTTTTTTTTTTTTTAGTAGAGAGGGGATTTCACTATGTTAGCCAGGCTGATCCCAAACTCCTGGCCTCAGGTAATCCTCCCACCTCAGTGTCCCAAAGTGCTGGGATTATAGGCATGAGCCACTATACCTGGCTGTGCTTGACACTATTTTAAACTTAACAGGCCAGGTGCAGTGGCTTACATCTATAATCCCAACACTTTGGGAGACCAAGGCGGGCGGATCACCTGAGGTGAGGAGTTTGAGACCAGCCTGGGCAATGTGGTGGAACTCTATCTACTAAAAATGCAAACATTTTTAGCTGGGTGTGGTGGCAGATGCCTGTAATCCCAGCTGCTCAGGAGGCTGAGGTGGGAGAATCGCTTGAACCCAGGAGGTGAAGGTTGCAATGAGCCAAGATCGTGCCACAGCACTCCAGCCTGGGCGACAGAGAGAGACTTTGTCTCAAAAAAGCATTACACTCAACAAAGCTTTTGCCTTGATCCCTGATGGTGGGAGGGTAAGACAGAAGGAGAATTTTTATCCAATTGTTTAGACACAAGAACTGAATCTCAGGGTAGAGAAGAAAGCTAACCTGGGTCATTGTCAGTGTCAGAGTGAAATCTAGTAACTTGGTCCTCTATGTCCCCCAGCTCCAGTGTTATTTCCAAGGCACCAAGCTGCCTCCCGGGAGCAAGGAGGATGCGACTTCTGTTTTAGAGCAAGGGTTAATGCAAAAGACAGTTAGCAATGTATGCAGCTTTGATGTTGTGACTTCACCTTTAGTAGAAATGGGAACAAGCCAAGGAAAAGGTCCCAGTGAAACCTGAGATAATTAATGTGGCCAGAAAGAGGCAAGAATTCATTAGATCCAGATACAAAAGCAAAGTTAACGGCCTGAACTGAAATGCTAACGGAGGCGAGTTAGAGGCCAGCACCCCCCACAATTTTCCAGAGTGCTTTAGCGAATTGAGTAGAGGCTGCTAGTTCTCTGTATTGTGTAAGAGCTGATTGTAAATGGCTCAAACAGCTGACACTGAAAGCTTTCAGCAAACTTGTCTTTTTGAAGCCGGAGTAAATGTGGTAGGCCAGCTTTCCCAAGCCACCTCTGTTGATTACGTTGTTTTATAAGTAGCATTTTAGATCACTGGATTGATTTGCTAATTATACAGGGTAAGTCTTTGTTTGAAAGAGATCGTCTAGAACAATGAGAACATGTGGACACAGGGAGGGGAGCACTACACACTGGGGTCTGTTGGGGAGAATAGGGGAGGAACAGCAGAGGGTGGGGAGTTGGGGAGAGAGAGCATGGGGAGAAATGCCAGATATAGGTGAAGGGGAGGAAGGCAGCAAATCACACTGCCACGTGTGTACCTATGCAACAATCTTGCATGTTCTTCACATGTACCCCAAAACCTAATATGCAATTAAAAAAAAAAAGAAAAGAAAGAGATAGTCTACTCAGGAGGAGGGATTATTTATTTATTTATTTATTTTTGAGACTGAGTTTCACTCTTGTTGCCCAGGCTGGAGTGCAATGACACAATCTTGGCTCACCGCAACCTCCACCTCCTGCATTCAAGTGATTCTCCTGCCTCAGCCTCCCAAGTAGCTGGGATTACAGGCATGTGTCACCATGCTTGGCTAACTTTTGTATTTTTAGTAGATCTGCGGTTTTACCATGTTGGTCAGGCTGGTCTCGAACTCCCGACCTCAGGTGATCCGCCCGCCTCGGTCTCTTAAAGTATTGGGATTACAGGCATGAGCCCCCGTGCCCGGCCATGGGGAGGGATTATTACAGTGGGAGCTGACTTTCAACTCAAAGGAGTTTCAGGAATTCGATCCAGAGATTCAAACCTGGAGAAGAAAAGGAATAAGGTGAGAGCAAAAGAAAACTATTGTGACCCTTTGCTTAGGGTCCTGGGCCTGTGGGCAGCCTGACTCAAGAAGCTCCTACTCTTGGGCCTGACGCTGTGGCTCATGCCTGTAACCCCAACACTTTGGGAGACCAAGATGGGTGGATCGCTTGAGCCCAGGAGCTTCAGATCAGCCTGGGCAACATGGCAAAACCTCAGCTCTACAAAAAATACAAAAATTCTTAGGGCGTGGTAGCACATGCCTGCTGTTCCAGCTTCTCCAGAGGCTGAGGTGGGAGCATCACCCGAGCCTGAGAGATCAAGGCTGCAGTGAGCTGTGACTGTGCCATTGCACTCCAGCCTGGGTGACAAAGTGAGATCCTGTCTCAAAAAGAAAGAAGCTCCTACTCTCATGGTCTCCCAACCAGTGGGCATATTAAAAAACTGATCTATCTTGTTTTAGAAGCTTGTCCTGGCTGGGCACAGTGGCTCATGCCTATAACCCCAGCACTTTGGAAGGCTAAAGTGGGAGGATTGCTTGAGTGGAGGAATTCTAAACTAGCCTGGGCAACATAGTGAGGACCCCACCTCTACATTTAAAAATAAAAAATTGGCCAAGTGTGGTGGCTCACACCTGTAATCCCAGCATTTTGAGAGGTTGAGGCAGGCGGATTATGAGGTCAAGAGGTGGAGACCATCCCGGCCAACATGGTGAAACCCCGTCTCTACTAAAAATACAAAAATTAGCTAGGCGTGGTGGCGTATACCTGTAATCCCAGCTACTCAGGAGGCCGAGGCAGGACAATCACTTGAACCTGGAAGGCAGAGGTTGCCGTGAGCCAAGATTGTACCACTGCACTCCAGCCTGGTGGCACAGTGAGACTCCATCTCAAATACAAAAGTAAATAAATATAAATAAATAAAAATAAAAATTTAGGCTGGCTGCAGTAGTTCAATCCTATAATCTCAGCACTTTGGAAGGCCAAGGCGGGAGAATTACCTGAGGTCAGGAGTTTGAGACGAGCCTGGTCAAAGTGGTAAAACCCCATCTCTACTAGACATTAAAAAAAAAAAAAAAATTAGCTGGGCATGGTGGTGGGTGCCTGTAATCCCAGCTACTTGGGAGGAGGAGGCAGGAGAATTGCTTGAACCAGGGAAGCAGGTTGCAGTGAGCCAAGATCACACCACTGCTCTCCAGGCTGGGTGACAGAGTGAGACTCCATCTCAAAAAATAAAATAAAATAAAAAATAAAACATTAGCCAGGTGTCGTGGTTCAGACCTATAATCCCAGCTACTTGTGAGGCTGAGGTCAGAGGATCGGTTAAGCCCAGGAAGCAGAGGTTACAGTGAGCCATGATCATGCCACTGCATTCCAGCCTGAGTGAGAGGGTGAAGCCCTGTCTCAAAAAAGCAGCAGCAGCTTGTCTTGATCCATTTTTGTGCTGCCATAACAGAATACCTGACGCAATGGGTAATTTATGAAGAACAGAAATTTATTGGCTTATGGTTCTGCAGACTGGCAAGTCCAAGATCGAGGTCTACATCTGGTGAGGGCCTTCTCGTTACATCACAACATGGTAGAAGGCATCGCATGGCAAGGTGCATGTTCATTTTTTTCTTTGAGATGGAGTTCCTCTCTTGTTGCCCAGGCTGGAGTACAACGGCGCGATCTCAGTTCACTGACTTCTGCCTCCCAGGTTCAAGCTATCCTTCTGCCTCAGTCTCCTGAGTTGCTGGGATTTCAAGCATGAGCCACTAGGCCCAGCTAATTTTTGTATTTTTTAGTGGAGACAGGGTTTCGCCATGTTGGTCAGACTGGTCTTGAACCCCTGACCTCAGGTGATCCACGGCAACCTCTGCCTCCTGGATTCAAGCAATTCTCCTGCCTCAACCTCCCGAGTAGCTGGGATTACAGGCGTGCGCCACCAGGCCCGGCTAATTTTTGTATTTTCTAGAAGAGACAGGGTTTTGTCATGTTGGCCAGGCTGGTCTCAAACTCCTAACCTCAGGTGATCCACCCTTCTCGGCCTTCCAAAGTGCCGGGATTACAGGTGTGAGCCACTGTGCCAGATTTTTTTTTTTTTTTTTTTTTTTTTTTTGAGGCAAGGTGTAGCTCTGTCATCCAGCCCAGGCTGGTGTGGAGTGGCACAATTACAGCAGCCTTGACCTCCCAGGCTCAAGCAATCCTCCTGCCTCCAAACTCACTTTTATAGCAAACCCACTCCCATGATAACTGCATTAATCCATTCATGAGGGAAGAGTCCTCATGACCTAATTACCCCTTAAAGTTTCCACCTCTCTCCCAGCACTTTGGGAGGCGAGGCGGATCGATCACGAGGTCAAGAGATTGAGATCATCCTGGTCAACATAGTGAAACCCCATCTCTACTAAAAATACAAAAAATTAGCTGGGCATTGTGGCGCGTGCCTGTAATCCCAGCTACTCAGGAGGCTGAGGCAGGAGAATTGCCTGAACCCAGGAGGCGGAGGTTGCGGTGAGCTGAGATCACGCCATTGTACTCCAGCCTGGGTAACAAGAGCGAAACTCCGTCTCAAAAAAAAAAAAAAAAAAAAAAAGTTTCCACCTCTCTCTCTCTTTTTTTTTAAAGACAGAGTCGCCGGGTGCGGTGGCTCACGCCTGTAATCCCAGCACTTTGGGAGGCCGAGGCGGGCGGAGCACGAGGTCAAGAGATGGAGACAATCTTGACCAACATGGTGAAACCCCCGTCTACTAAAAATACAAAAAATAGCTGGGTGTGGTGGCGCATGCCTGTAATACCAGCTATTTGGGAGGCTGAGGCAGAATTGCCTGAATCTGAGAGGCAGCGGTTGCAGTGGGCCGAGATTTCACCACTGCATTCCAGCCAGGTGCCTAGCAACAGAGCAAGACTCTGTCTCAAAAAAAAAAAAAAGATAGAGGATCTCACTCTGTCACCCAGGTTGGTGTGTGGTGGCACAGTCACAGCTCACTGTGGCCTCACCCACACCTCCTGAAGCAATCCTCCCACCTCAGCCTGAAGATTAGCTGCGACTACAGGCATATGCCACCACACTCAGTTAATTTCGGTTTTTGTTTTTGTTTGCAGCGACAGGGTCTCACTATGTTGTTACCCAGCCTGGTCTTGAACTCCTGGGCTCAAGTGACCTTCCCACCTCAACTTCCCAATGTTCTGGGATTACTGATGTGAGCACTGTGCCTGGCTAGGTCCCACCACTCAAAACGGTTGTATTGGCTTTCCTTTTTGCTTTCGGCCCAAGTGGTTGCTGCCGAGAAACCTGGGAAGTTGGTGCTTGTCCTGGCTGGACGCTACTCTGGACACAAAGCCGTTATCATGAAGAACATTGATGATGGCACCTCAGACCACCCCTACAGCCATGCTCTGGTGGCTGGAATTGACCACCATTCTCACAAAGTGGCAACAGCCATGGGCCAGAAAAAGATCACCAAGAGGTGAAAGATCAAGTCTTTTGTGAACGTTTATAACTACAATCACCTGGTGCCCACAGGGTACTCTGGATATCCCCTTGGACAAACTGTCATTATTTACGATGTTTTCAGAGATCCTGCTCTTAAACCTAAGGCCTGACAAGAGGCCAAGGTCAAGTTTGAAGAGCAATACAAGACAGGCAAGAACACATGGTTCTTCCGGAAGCTGCTGTTGTAGGTGCCTTGTTTTGGTCATTAAAAATTTAAAAAAAGGCCAGGCATGGTGGCTTACACCTGTAATCCAAGCACTTTGGAGTCCAAGCACCTGAGGTTGGGAGTTCAAGACCAGCCTGACCAACATGGTGAAACCCCATCTTTATTTAAAAATAAAAATTAAAAAGATTAAAAAAAAAAGTGGCATTGGATATTAGGTTTTCAGCATATAAGCTTTGGGGACACATTCAAATCACAGCAAAGCTCCTTCAGGGGAACAGCTCTAGAGAAAAGGGGTTGCCATGATCAACCTGAAGGAGGAACTGATGGAGTTGTTCACTGATTTTCAGTAAAAGCTCTCCAAGTGATTTCTGCCAAGTATCTTGGAAATAATCCAGAGAACTGAGTGACACTGTAATAACAAAACTCCTTCCAGTTCCACATACTTTTGTGAAAAAAGCTTCTAAACTCATATATGGATTAAAATTTAAAAATAAGGATAGTGTTGATAGTGATTCCTGTTCCAAGGAATAAATAATATTTATCAATGTATACATGAACATACATTTAAAAAATCCCTCTCAATAAATAAAATGTAACTCTCCATATTCAAACTGTTATCAAATTTGTATTGTACTTATGTGGTTTTTGATCGGTTAGGTCTAATGGCAACTCTAGCCGGAAGAAATAACACGTCAAAGTTTATGGTCACAAGAAATTAAAAATTGAAATTGGAATTCAAGTGCCTATTTCTATTACAAAGAAATGCTCTATGGCAATCATGAAAAGACAGTATAGGATCGAAACGAATTGCATGTATGACCCAATACTGCAGGGAAAGTGAAATGGAAATAGGAGTTCAAGAAGAAAAAGAGAGGAATGTGAAGTTTTTGACTGAAATTTGTCCATGTGTTTTCCAAGGATGGTAGTAAGTAGAGCTGCCCCAGAAGGGTGTGACTCCAGTTCCTCAGTAAGTGCCACCAGCCCAAGATAATCACACTGGAAAGGAGGCCACGGGCCGGCATGGTGGCTCATGCCTGGAATCCCAGCACTTTGAGAGACTGATGCAGGAGGATCACTTGAAGTCAGGGGCTTAAAACCAGCCTGGTCAACATGGTAAAACACTGCCTCTACTAAAAATACAAAAAATTACCCTGGTGTGGTGGTGGGTGCCTGTAGTCTCACCTACTCAAGAGGCTGAGGCAGGAGAATCGCTTGAACCCAGGACGTGGAGGTTGCAGTGAGCTGAGATACCACTGCAATCCAGCTGGGGTAACAGAGCAAGACTCTGAAAGAAAGAAAGAAAAAGAAAGAGGCTGGGCATGGTGGCTCACGCCTGTAATCCAAGCACTTTGGAGGCCAAGGCGGTGGATCACCTCAGGTTGGGAGTTCAAGACCAGCCTGACCAACATGGTGAAACGCCGTCTTTAAAAATAAAAATAAAATAAATAAATAAAAAGAGAGAGAGAGAGAGAGGGAGGGAGGGAAGGAGAAAGGAAGGAAGGAGGGAAAGAAAGAAGGAAAGAGAAAGAGAAAAAGAAAGAGAGGGAAAGAGAGAAAGAAAAGGGGCCACAGCTGGGTGCAGTGTAATCTCATGCCTGTAATCTCAGCACTCTGGGAGCCTGAGGTAAGGAGATCGGGAGGTAGAGAGGTAGGGAGATTGCTTGAGTTCAGGGGTTCTAGCTACCTGGGCAACGTGGCAAAACTCCATCTCTTAAAAAAAAAAAATTAGGCAGGTATGGTGGCATGTGCCTGTGGTCCCAGTTACTTGGGAGGCTGAGGCAGGAGGATTGCATGAGCCTGGAAGGTTGAGGCTGCAGTGAGTTGTGATTGCACCACTGCACTCCACCCTAGCCAACAAAGTGAGATTCTGTCTCAAATAAATAAAGAAATAAAAACAAAGAAAGGAGGTAACACTGTGGATATCTTTTTTTCCTTTTCTTTAATTTTTTTTTTTTTTGAGACAGAGTTTCGCTCTTGTTACCCAGGCTGGAGTGCAATGGCGCGATCTCAGCTCACCACAACCTCTGCCTCCTGGGTTCAGGCAATTCTGCCTCAGCCTTCTGAGTAGCTGGGATGACAGGCACGCACCACAATGCCCAGCTAATTTTTTGTATTTTTAGTTAAAACGGGGTTTCACCATGTTGACCAGGATAGTCTAGATCTCTCTTTTATTTTTTGAGACGGAGTTTCACTCTTGTTACCCAGACTGGAGTGCAATGGCAGGATCTCGGCTCACCGCAACCTCCGCCTCCTGGGTTCAAGCAATTCTCCTGCCTCAGTCTCCCGAGTAGCTGGGACTACAGGCACGCACCACCATGCCCAGCTAATTCTTGTGTTTTTAGTAGAGACGGGGTTTCACCATGTTGACCAGGATGGTTTCGATCTCTTGACCTCGTGATCCACCCGCCTCGACCTCCCCAAGTGCTGGGATTACAGGCATGAGCCATTGCACCCGGCCCTTTTTTTTTTTTTTTTTGGTGTCTTGACTTGGATATGAACTGAGGTTGTTGCGGGCACAACACCAACTACTAACCACTATACGATCACGGCCTGTGGATATCTTTAATTGACTCTCTTGGGATATAATTAAAAACAGAACTTTCAAATTTGAGTTCTAATAGTGCTCAGAAAAGTACAACCCTCTATAGAAACCCTTCAACCACAAGCTTTGCAACTACTTAAAATTATGATTTAAAAAACTAGATGTCAAAAATTAGGCACAAGCCTGACCAACATGGCAAAACCCTGTCTCTACTAAAAATATATAAATTTGATCCCTGGGGAGTACATTGATGAAAATAAATAAATAAAATTTAAAAAAAATTAGCTGGACCTGGTGGTGCATGCCTGTAATCCCAGCTACTCAGGAGGCTGAGGCAGAAGAATCTGGGAGGCGGAGGTTGCAGTAAGCCAAAATCATGCCACTGCACTCCACCCTGGGTGACAGAGCAAGACTCCAACTCAAAAAAAAAAAAAATTAGCCGGGCATGGTGGCACATGCCTGTAATCCCAGCTACTAGGGAGGTTGAGGCAGGAGAATTGCTTGAACCTGGGAGGTGTAGGTTGCAGTGAGCCGAGATCACACCACCGCACTCTGGCCTGGGCAACTGAGTAAGTCTCCATTTCAAAAAACAAGTAATAGGCCAGGCGCGGTGGCTCACGCCTGTCATCCCAGCACTTTGGGAGGCCGAGGCGGGTGGATCACAAGTTCAAGAGATCGAGACTATCCTGGCTAACATGGTCAAACCCTGTCTCTACTGAAAATACAAAAATTAGCCTTGCATGGTATCACGCACCTCTGGTCCCAGCTACTTGGGACCAGAAAAAAAAAGGGCAGAAGAATCACTTGAACTCAGGAGGCGGAGGTTGCAGTGAGCCGAGATAGCGCCACTGCACTCCAGCCTGGTGACAGAGCAAGACTCCGTCTCAAAAAACCAAAAACAAATAATAACAATAATAAACCAGATGTCAACTTAAAGGTGTGCAAAGAGATACACTATTTTCAGATTTATTTTAGAGACATGTGAACAAAAGAGTTTGAAAAGTCTAAACCAGCAATGATAGCCAACAAGGTGACCATCCTCGCTTCACTTTTCTCAAAAGACTCAACTTAATTTCTAACCCCTTGTCTTCAGAGAACTGAAAACCATTTTCTCCCTGCTTTCTGATCTAAATCCCAATTAACATGAGAAATATGAAGAGAATGAAGATTAAGAATGAAGATATCTGGCCAGGAACAGTGGCTGACACCTGAAATCCCAGCATATTGGGAGGCCGAGGCAGAGGAGGACGGCTGAGCCCAGGTGTTAGTTTGAGATCAGCCAGGGAAATATGGGGCAACCTCTGTCTCTATGTTAAAAAAATAATAATAAAAATTTAAAAATCAGGCCAGGTGCAGTGGCTCACACCTGTAATCCCAGCACTTTGGGAGGCCGAGGCGGGTGGATCACGAGGTCAAGAGATCGAGACCATCCTTGTCAACGAGGTGAAATCCCGTCTCTAAAAAGAAAGAAAGAGAGAAAGAAAAATAAATAAATAAATAAATAATAAAATCAGCCAGGCATGGTGGCTCTCGCCTATAGTCCCAGCTACTTGGGAGGCTGAGGTGGGAAGATTAACTTGAGCCCAGGATGTCAAGGCTGCAGTGAGGTGTGATTGCACTACTGCATTCCAGCCTGGGTGACACAATGAGACCCTTTCTCTTAGGGAAAAAAAAGAGTGAAGAAACCACTAAATTGCTTTGTGGCCTTAATGCAGTCAGCTCCCCTTTTCTTTTTCTTTTTCTTTTTTTTTTTTTTTTTGAGACGGAGTTTCGCTGTTGTTACCCAGACTAGAGTGCAATGGCACAATCTCGGCTCACTGCAACCTCTGCCTCCTGGGTTCAAGCAATTCTCCTGCCTCAGCCTCCCCAATAGCTGGGACTACAGGCGCGCACCACCATGCCCAGCTAATTTTTTTGTATTTTTAGTGGAGACAGGGTTTCATCTTGTTGACCAGGATGGTCTCGATCTCTTGACGTCGTGATCCACCCGCCGCGGCCTCCCAAAGTGCTGGGATTACAGGCGTGAGCCACCGCGCCCGGCCAGCTCCCCCTTTCTGGGCTGGTTTCCTCCACTGCAGCATGTTGAAGCATATTTTAAAATGTCTATTTAAAAGGTGCAGTCTTGTCCTAAAGGTTTATGAGCTTGAATGTCCGTCCAGCAATAACATTTTTAGACTCCTTGCTATTTTTCAGTACCAAACTCTTGTGTTCTCCATGCCTCTCCCACCCCCAACCATGCGCCCCTGGAGAGAAATGAGCACATCTTTGGGTGAAACACACCCTCAGTTTATGGCCTATGTCTATAGATTTACAAGTTCTTTTCTGGTTGGAAGTCACCTCACCAGCCCCACCCCCATGCCCCAGGGCTGTCTTAGCTATAGCTGAGCTGCTGCTCCTCATGAGTCTATCACTAAAGAAATAGTCAATAAGTGGCTGGGCATGGTGGCTCACGCCTATAATCCCAGCTCTTTGGGAGGCCAAGGCGGGTGAATCAGGAGGTCAAGAGATCGAGACCATCCTGGTCAACAAGGTGAAACCCCATCTCTACTAAAAATGCAAAAATTAGCTGGGCATGGTGGCACGCACCTGTAGTCCCAGCTACTCGGGAGACTGAGGCAGGAGAATTGCTTGAACCCAGGAGTCAGAGGTTGCAGTGAGCCAAGATCGTGCCATTGCACTCCAGCCTGGGTAACAAGAGCAAAACTCTGTCTCAAAAAAAAAGAAAAGAAAAAGAAATAGTCACTAAGCATCCGCAACACGTGTGCCCTTCCTCAAGCATTAGGAGTAGAGACTAATGCAGTCTGGCCTTGGGGATCTTTGTCCAGTCAGAGAGAAATGCATGTTTCAGTAACTGCAGAAATACAATTGCAGAATCTGGCTAGGAAAGTGTGACAGTAACGGTGCAGAGGAGGCACAGAGCAGCTTTCCTTGTGGTGTGGGAAACTTCCCAGAGACGTTTGAATTGGCTTTTGAACAAAGAGGCAGATTGGAGAAAGTGAAAGGCATTTCTAGCACAGAGAAACATATGAAGGCAAGATGGCACAATGAATCCTGGGAATTGCAAGTGTATCTGGAGTGTACAGTGTGGGATGGAAATTGGGGCTGGGAATAGAAGCCAAGAGATAAATTTGGATAGCTTGGTAAGCAGGGAACAGATCATGGAATTTGGTCGTTATCCTGAAAGCAGTGGGGGTGGGAAGGGGCACATTCAAGAAGAATCATATGGAGAATGAAGCTTAGATAAAAGCTACTTCAAGAGTTCAGGCAGTCAGCAGCGATGGCTCACAACTGTAATCCCAGCACTTTGGGAGGCCAAGGAGACCAGATCGCCTGAGGTCAGCAGTTCGAGACCAGCCTGGGCAACATGGCAAAACCTCGTCTCTACTAAAAATACAAAAATTTGCTGGGCGTGGTGGTGGGCACCTGTAATCCTAGCTACTCAGGAGGCTGAGGCAGGAGAACCGCTTGAACCCAGGAGGCAGAGGCTGCCGTGAGCCAAGATCTCACCATTGCATTCCATCCTGGGTAACAAGAGCAAAACTCTGCCTCAAAGTAATAATAATAATAAAGCCTGCATGAAGGTCAGCAAGAATTAGTGAAAAAAAGAAAGTTGGGCTGGGCATAGTGGCTCAATCCTGGAATTCCAGCGCTTTGGGGGGCCAGCAGTTCAAGACCAGCCTGGATAAGATGGCAAGACCATCTTTAAAAAAGAAAAGAAAAGAAAAAAAATTACCCAGGCATGGTGATGCATGACTGAAGCAGGATTGGTTGAGGCCAGGGGTTAGAGACTGCAGTGGGCTCTGATGGTACCACTGCACTCCAGCCTGGCTGACAGAGCAAGACTCTTGTCTCCAAAAAGAATTAAAGTGGTTAGATTTAAGCCTACAACACTAGACTTTTAAAAATAAAAATATATTTTTTTTTTTTTTTTTTTTTTTGAGACGGAGTTTCGCTCTTGTTGCCCAGGCTGGAGGGCAATGGCATGATCTCAGCTCACCGAAACCTCCGCCTCCTGAGTTCGAGCGATTCTCCCGCCTCAGCCTCCCAAGTAGCTGGGATTACAGGCATGCCTGTGTTTTTACTAGCGATAGAGTTTCTCCATGTTGGTCAGGGTGGTCTCAAACTCCAGACCTCAAGTGATCCACCCACCACAACCTCCCAAAGTGCTGGGATTACCAGCGTGAGCCACCGCGCCCGGCCTTTTCTGAAAACATACTTTTAAAACAAAATAAAGAGGCCGGGCGCAGTGGCTCACACCGGTAATCCCAACACCTTGGGAGGCTGTGTCAGGCGGATCAGGAGGTCAGAAGCTCGAGATCAGTCTGCCCAACATGGTGAAACACCGTCTCTATTAATAGTACAAAAATTAACCCGGCGTGGTGTGCGCCTGTAGTCCCAGCTACTAAGGAGGCTGAGGCAGAAGAATCGCTTGAACAGGGAGGTGGAGGTTGCGGTGAACTCAGATCACACCACTGCACTCCAGCCTGGGTGAGAGAGTGAGACTCCGTCTCAAAACAACAACAATAAAATAACTGGGTTCGGTGGTGTGTGCCTGTCGTCCCAGCTACGTGGGAAGCTGAGGCAGGAGGATCACTTGAGGCCAGGAGTTGCAGGTTTCAGTGTGTTGTTATAATCACACCTGTGAATAGCCACTGCACTCCAGCCTGGGCAATATAGGGAAACCCCATCTCTTAAAAAAAAAGGGGGGGGCCTAGATCAAATATTAATAAAATTCCTTTTACAGTTAGGATGAGGATTACAGTTCTATTTTCAAGAAAGTCAATCTGGGGGCCTTTTGTTGATTCCTTTTGGGGTAATACTGGTTAAGAGTGAGGCCAATTTAAAACTCTGAATCTACAATTGGCATGTGGATGAAACAAAACTTTTTTTTTTTTTTTTGCATAGGTGCAAGGTAAATGTGACCTGACAGCAGAGCTTGAATAAGACATAGCAGGGTTTTTTTGGGTTTTGTTTGTTTTTGAGATGGAGTTTTACTGCTCTGTTGCCCAGGCTGGAGTGCAGTGGCACCATCTTGGCTCACTGCAAACTCTGCCTCTCGGGTTCAAGTGATCCTCCTGCCTCCATCCACCTCCTGAGTAGCTGGGATTACAGGCGACCACCACCACACCTGGCTAATTTTTGTGTTTTCAGTAGAGATGGGTTTTACCATCTTGGCCAAGCTGGTCTCAAACTCCTGCCCTCTGACCTCAAATGATCCACCCGCCTTGGCCTTCTAAAGTGCTGGGATTACAGGCATGAGCCACTGTGCCTGGACGATAGCAGTGCTTTAATTGACCACAAATCTGGGTCAAAACTGCTGAAAGAAAGCGAATTTATCCTGATGTACGTTAATATTCAACAGCAGTTTTACTGGTCACTTTTTTGTACTAGCATCTATAAGGGAAAAAGGAGATATGGCCTTTACCCTAAAACAAACAAACAAACAAAAAATCTCTCCTCTCCTTATATTACTTTTTGAGACAGGGTCTCACTCTGCTGTCCAGGCTAGAGTGTGCAGTGGTACTATCATGGGTCACTGCAGCCTCGATTTCCCAGGTTCAAGTGATCCTACCACCTCAGCCTCCCTAGTAGCCGGGACTATAGGCACACACCACCATGCCTGGCTAATTTCTGTATTTTTTGTAGAGATGGGGTTTTGCCATATTGCCCAGGCTGGTTTTGAACTCCTAAGCTCAAGCAGTCTGCCCACCTCAGCCTCCCAAAGGGCTGGGGTTACGCCTGGTCTTCTCTTTCTTATTCCTATGCCACCAACACAGAGATATTGCCCCTCAAAAGTCAAACAGCTGTTGGTCATTTATGGGAAAGTTGCAATGCTAAACCCTCAGCAGATGGACAGATTATTTCTTGCTATGTTTATGCATTTCCTAGCAACGGGGGACTGCATGGCTTGTTTTCCTATGTGACAAGCCCTGAAAACCAGGCAAGGAGCCAATGGAGAGTCATCTGAGTTTACAGCCTGAGGATCTGCCTTCCTGGAAGATCTAGCCTGGATACCTGAGGATACAAACAGCCAGAGACTGCTTCTCTGACACACCCAACTTTCTCTAACATGAACATGCAAACAATCTGAAAGCAAGAACATTAGAAGGAACCACATACCTATCATCTTCCCCATATCTTTAAACTTCCTTTGCAGATAGATGGGGACTGAGTAGTTCTGGCCAGTAAGCTATGGAAAAAGTGGTATGTGTGTGTGTCAGTTCCCAGCTTAACCAGTTCACTGCTGGTGTGCCTCTCTGCTGCATCAATCTGGAAGGTCTCAAGTTCCAGATGGTGTTGTCAGAAGACTGTAGGCATGTTACTTGGCTCACATTAGGGAGAAGGACATTTTGCATAAAGCCGTTATTCCAGAGATCATCATTAAGCACCATGACTAATAAATAATACAGCTTCCTCCTTGACTTCTCCATAAGACGCTACTAACTTTCTAGATGTGCTCCTTTCTGACTACTCCCATTCTTCTCCAGTTTTTAATCATTTAGCTTTATATCCCTCAGAGTTCTGTGTTCAACCCCCACTTCCAAATCAATACCCTCAGGCTGGAAGCATTCACATAGCTCTGCCACTTCACCTATCACCCTGGAATAAGAATTCTCAAACCTACACATCTGGCTGCAGGCACTTCTCTTCTGACCCCACCCCTGGGAAATGTGTTGCTTCTCAAGATTCATGTATATGGGATTTTGATAGAAAATGAAGTCCTGTTAAGATACATAAAACAGATTTCTCTACGAATTTTACATTTTCTCTTAATCCAGCTGGGCGTTGAGAAGCAGGCCCTGATTGTAGGGTTTTCCAATTTCTCACCACAGCTAATTTCAAGATACCATGTCACCAAATGTACAGTTGGGAAGAAATGAGCAGTTTTTACAAGCTAAGATATGCCTTCAGCTCTCCACTGTCTAGGGCAAGTCCTACAGTATTTGACTTCATTCCATACTCATGACTAGCAGCAGATTGACAACCTGGGGATTATTCCCCCTTTCTAGATGAGGATACTGAAGCAAATAATAGGTCTTGCACCAGTTCCCTTCCCAGTTCATTCTGCCACCCATCTGATCTCATTCTCTTTTGCCAGTGGCTCTTCAAACTTTATAGTGCACCAGAATCACCTGGGGATGGCTGGAACAGAGGGGTTCTTCTTAAAACACAGATTACTGGACTCCATCCCAAGTTCCATTCAGGGGATCTGTGGCAGGGCATAAGAATTTGCATTTCTAACAAATTCCCAGATGATGCTGGTGTTGCTGGTTCTGGAATCATACTTAAAATCACTGCCCCGTGCTTAGAGTAGCAGTTCAGTGGCCAAAAGAGCATCAGTTGAGTTCTTTTGTAGCCCGGCCACTGAAAAGCTCTGTGACCTTGAGTGGGATATTTTCCAGAGGAAGACCAGAGCTTCAAGAGTCAACCAGCCCATTATTTACTTTCCATGCATCACCACTGTCTTCTCATTTATCTCAGCTTGTCACCACTCCAAACATAGTATCCAGAGACAAAAAAGCACAGAGTAAGGGATCTCTAGATTTTGCAAGCAGCAAAGTCCTCCTGTTAGGCTTGATATTCTCCTGGGTGACAATGCACATTTAAATGTGACTTTATAAAAAGGCTCAGGCAATCATTCAGAGTAAAATTAATGTGCAGTGTTTTCCTTCCTGATGTCCAGTTATAAATATAGAACATTTTCTTCTAAGGACAGATTGAAGATAGGACATTTAAAAAGACATTAAGGCTACAAACCACCGTGCTTCCAGATAATAGTTAAAAAAAAAAAAAAAACAAAAAAACGACATTAAGGCTGGGCACAGTGGCTCACACCTGTAATCCCAACACTGTGGGAGACTGAGGCAGGAGGATGGCTTGAACCCAGGAGTCTGAGATCAGCCCAGGCAACGGAGAGATCCAGACTATAAAAATAAATCGCTGGGCATGGTGGTGTGCACTTGCAGTCCCAGCTACTTCAAAGCTGAGGCAGAGGAATGCTTGAGCCCAGGAGGTTGAGGCTGCTGTGAGCCACGATCCTGCCACTGCACTCCAAACTGGGCAATAGCATGAGACCCTGTTTCAAAAAAAAAAAAAAAAGAGATGATACATTTATCCCATAGATAAATTATCAGCCTTTAAATCCAAACTTTCAATATGTAATGAAAACCATTGAGTCCTTACCACCAATTTATGAGGTTGTTATTGAAGCAACTGTTAGCACCAGGAACAAAACTTTTTAGAGGGTTAGATTTGGTGGGACAGCATGAAGAACTTGTTTTCCAACTTCCTGCCACTGATCAGAAAATTGAGGCTGGGCACGGGCTCACATCTACAATCCCAGCACCTTGGGAGGCCAAGGCAGGCGGATTGTCTAGCACAGGAGTTTGAGACCAGCCTGGGTTACATGGTGAAAACCCGTCTCCATTAAAAATACAAAAAAATTAACCAGCTGTGGTGGTGTGTGCCTGCAATCCCAGCTACTCGGGAGGCTGAGGCATGAGAATCACTTGAACCTGGGAGGTGGAGATTGCAGTGAGCTGAGATTGTGCCACTGCACTACATACAGCCTGGGTGACAGTGAGACTTTGTTTCAAAAAAAAAAAAGAAAAAAAATCAATATTCCACTCTCAGGATGGCTACCTGCTCTAAACACTATCCTGTTTTCCCTGACATTCACCTAAAGTTGAGTTTATGCTTGCTGCTTGAATGTTACTTATCTTCTGCCTCTAACATTAGTATCATCCTTTTGATCTCACTTTTGTTCTTCAATTTCCTCCTTGGTGGCATTGCAAGGATTTACAGACCAATAAAACTGTCATTGTATAGAGTCACAGCTGGATAAAACTTTTATTTTGAAGACAGGGTTTCGCCATGTTAGCCCGGCTGGTCTTGAACTCCTGACCTCAGGTGATCCACCTGCCTTGGCCTCCCAAGGTCCTGAGATTACGGATGTGAGCCCCACCACACCTGGCCTGGATTAAACTTTTCTTAGTCTTTATACTTCATTATTTCAACTTTTGGTTAAAATCTTTGTGACTGAAGGCATGCTCATTACTGAGCTGGTGTGAACCTTCAACACTTACTATGCCACTCATTTGGCTTTGTGCTAAGAAATGGGTACCCTTTGCTGGCTGAAACCATTTGTGTGGGTGTGTCTGCCAGCATTCCTCCAAGATTAATTTCCTCATGGCAAGGAGTCTTCACCACCTGGCGAAACTTTACTCATTCTTTTCTTTTTTTTTTTTTTGAGACAGTTTCATTCTTGTTGCCCAAGGTGAAGTGCAATGACGCGATCTCGGCTCACCACAACCTCTGCCTACCAGGTTTAAGTGATTCTCCTGCCTCAGCCTCCTGAGTAGCTGGGATTACAGGCATGCACCACCATGCCTGGCTAATTTTGTATTTTTAGTAGAGACGGGGTTTCTCCATGTTGGGCAGGCTGATCTTGAACTACTGACCTCCCATGATCCACCCACCTTGGCCTCCCAAAGTGCTGGGATTACAGGTGTGAGCCACCGTGCCTGGCCTACTCATCCTTTCAGATGCAAATAATAGATTATTTTCTCTGGTCTTCTTCTGCCCCATGAGTACTGTATCCATAACACCCTATATTGTATATAGGCCTGTTCAAATTGTCACCCCTGAATTTCCAGGGACTAGCACAATGTCTGGCATTTAAAAACTCAGTCCCTATTGTTTGTGTAGGTACTGCATTTTGTCATAAGCTAAAGAAAAAATCATGCATGCCATTATATTAAACTCAATAAAGTATGCTTCCCAATTTTGCAGGGTGCAGGATGGTCAATGATTTGAAAAATTGTCTCGAGTATTTAGTTTCCCTTTGTTTGGTGGCACAAAAAGCACTAGAAGCTATTTTATCAATTTCACTGTCTAAATGTAGGCTAAAACATTATGCTTTTAATGGAGTTACATACATTAGCACAGTGCAAACCAGTTTTGCAATTAATGGAAAATATTTACTTAGCAACTGTTAAAAGCAGTTTCTAAAAATATCCACCTCCACCCTTTCTTCTGATCCTAAATATCTAATGCAGCACTTTATCACCAAGCTTTGTGCCTGTCCATTGGCATACAGAACCAATGGCAGGCTGCCTGAAATCCACACAAATTGTTTCCAAGTTATTCAAACTATTTTGCTTCTCTGAAATAGCAGCATTGCAGACTTAATATGGTAATGTTGAGAAAAGGCTACATTTTTTACCTAAGACATTCTGCTCCACAAATGACAGGCTATAAAAGTACTACAAAACTATGAGAAAGAACACCCTGTACGTGAATACACTGGTATATTAGAACAATCTATATAAACCTAGGGGCATGGAAATGCTCTAAAAGTGAAAAAATAATTCGCAACTACAAGCAAAAATAACTTGGTCAAGTTTGCTTTTATGTAGCAGACTGCAAACCTAATTAATGCATTCCACTCTTGTAGATATGAATAATGTATCTTAAGTCCAAATACTAATAATTTTAGTCAAGTTCTAAGGTGATTTTTAGAAAAAAGTCAATTTTTAATAAGACCTGAAGCAATAAAACTGGCTGACATATTCTTTTTGCTATCATCACCACATACGTGAAGTATTGATACCTAGGTAAAGGTTGGCTGATAAATGCATTAAAAAACTTCCTTGGCTTAAATGTGCCCCTAAATTCACATTTAAAGGTAATATAAAATATATATTACCTTTAAATGTGAATAGTACTATTTGGTCTGGGTTCTAGTCTTGTTTGGGGAGCTTGACCACACCTACACATCTTTTTGGCCTTCATATTTGTTAACTGATCTCTAAGAAACTAAAATGAGCCCTAGCATTTGCTTCTAAATACGGATTCCAATAATGAGCCACAAAATGACCAACCATGTCAGTGGGTAAATTAAAGTCCTGATAATTTGCCTCTTTCTCTCCTGGACCTACATTTTGTAGAGTGTGTCTATATTTCAGTGAATAGATATAGATGAGGGGTGAAGGGAGTTTAAAGACTCCTACCTAAGGAATGGCAAATTTTGCTGTTTGAAGGCCAAAGGACCAAGATCCAGCACAGCATGTAGAACATATACAATTACTGTTTTTCTAAAGATGGAGTCTTGCTCTGTCGCTCAGGCTGGAGTTCACTGGTGTGATCTCTGCTCACTGCAATTTCTGCCTCCCAAGTTCAAGAGATTCTCCTGCCTCAGCCTCCTGAATAGCTGGGATTACAGGTGCATGCCACCATGACTGGCTAATGTTTGTGTTTTTAGTAAAGACAGGGTTTCACCATGTTGGTCAGGCTGGTCTCAAACTACTGACCTTGCGGCCCGCCTGCATCAGCCTCCCAAAGTGTTGGGATTACAGGCATGACCAATCATGCCCGGCCCACAATTACTTTCAAATCATACACAAAGTACTGTCCTGCCTCTTAAAGTCATTCCCTCATACTTTCACTAAAGGCCCTTACTCCATTCTGCCTGTTCACATCCCCCACCACCCCAATCCCAACACTATCACATAGCAGCCTTTTGCATATGGCAGAATCAGTTTCCATCTGGTGGATGTAATGAAAAATTCACTAGACTGAAAAATTACTATTAAAATTTCCCAGATTTTCATGTTAATTTAAAAATACTCTGTAATACACTGAGATTAACATATGTCTAAGTACTTCAAAGATACTCTTAACTCACTGTTATCCCAGTGACATATCTTGTTTTGTCACTCCTATTTTCTCTAACACCCTAAACAATTATCTATATTTTCTAATCAGATACATGTCACAGTAAATTTAAAAATGCCACAAAGAAGTAATCAAGTTACCCTAGACATTTTACTTAAGACTTGGTATGATTGCTTTTTAACTTACTGGGTGTGGATACAGGGAAGCTACTCATTGCTTTTGTCTTTTAAAGTGCCTGGATCTTAGTTCAAAAATGCTCCAAGAATAACAATATTTCAGTTTGTGTAAAGTTGAGGACAGATGCAGAAACTATCCATTTGCTTATTACAGACGGGCTTTGCCCTGCCCAAGCATGAGGGGTAAGGGAGGCAATTATAAGTACACAATTTTCAGATGAAGTCTTGCTCTGTTGCCCAGGTGGGAGTGCAGTGGCTTGTTATCGGCTCACTGCAGCCTCTGCCTCCTGGGTTCAAGTGATTCTCCTGCCTCGGCCTCCCGAGTAGCTGGGACTACAGGCGTGCACTACCACACTCAACTAATTTTTACATTTTTAGTAGAAACAGGGTTTTACCATATTGACCAGGCTGTTCCCGAATGCCTGATCTCAAGTGATCCGCCCACCTTGGCCTCCCAAAGTGCAGGGATTATAGGCGTCAGCCACAGCACTCCGCCAAGCACAATTTTCTAACTCCAAAATTTTTATATCTGAATTCAGCAGACTTCACTTCTGGTCAATTTAATTTTGATACTGAAAAGATTATGCAACATGTCTAAGGTGAAAACAGCTGCAATTTAAGAAAGTTTACTTGCCCAACCTCCCAGTCATTCTAGATGTTAAACCTTTTTAGGCTGCCATCCTATTTGATGTATACTTTGATGTAAGGTAGTTAAGACACTGTAAACTACTTTGAAAGGGTAAAGTTAAGGTCTTTGTTAAGAATCTGGCCACGCTTGGTGGCTCAGGCCTGTAATCCTAGCACTTTGATAGGCTGAGGTGGGTGGACTGCTTGAACCTGGGAGGTCAAGGCTGCATGAGTCGTGATTATGCCACTGCACTCCAGCCTGGGCAACAGTGCAAGACCCTGTCTCAATCAATCAATCAACCAATAAAGGGATACCAAGACCCTGTCCCAATAAATAAATGGATATAACTGTCTCCCCTCAACCAATTGATAGCAAGACCCTGTCTCAATAAATAAATGAATGGATATAACTATCTCCCCTGCAACTCTGTGCTTTGGTATCCTCATATGTAAAATGGAGACAGGATGTACTTCACAGGATACTGAGGATTAGGCAAATACATGCAAAGGACTTAGAACAGTGCATGACACTCAGTAAATCATGGCTATTTTATCAATCTCTGGTTTTAAAAGGATGATATAACAAGAGGAGCCCCACGGCTTACCTGCATGAAAGCAAAGAAAATCAGGTTTAGGTCCTGGCTCTACAAAGCCTACCAATTACCAAGATGCCTTGCTTTGGGCAGTCCCACCTTTCTGAAACAGTTCTTTAACCCTTAAGGGAGTCACAATAACTGTTCCTTATTACTGTTATGAGGAATAAAAGACATGACATACATTAAGGATTCTGAAAACTATAGTTTGCAAAATGATTTTTTTTCTAACACATAAATCCTTTCACCTTAAATTAGCTGACATTCTACTTCGTTAGAGCTTTCCCTTCTCTTCATTTCAAAGTCAATATGAAATCATGGAATCTTAGTACTTGTAATGTTGCTACCAGTTTATTTTGATAATTGACACAGATTTAGCAAGTATAAACCCTTTAAGTGGCTTGTGTCCTTTTGACAGGTATTCCATTTTCCCCCTCTTTTTTGAGATGCAGTCTCACTGCAACACCCAGGCTGGAGTACAATGGCACAATCTCGGTTCACTGCAACCCCCGCCTCCCAGGTTGAAGCGATTCTTCTGCCTCAGCACCCTGAGCCCAGCTAATTTTTGTATTTTTAGTAGTGATGGGGTTTACCATATTGGCCAGGCTGGTATTGTAATCCTGCCCACCTTGACCTTCCAAAGTGCTGGAATTACAAGCGTGAGCCACGGCACCTGGCCATCCACCATTTTTTTCCGGATTTCCTGTTTGGCACTATAGAATGTTCCAGGTTCATCTCATATTTCTCCATCTCAGGAGCCATTATTAGTCTACTTTTGAGGATGTCCTCAAAACTGGTCTAACAAGTCATTTCAGAAAACAAATTATTTCGCTTGAACAATATACTGTTTGATGAGTCAACACAAACTACATGGCCTGCTTAGATCAATTTACACTCGGTCCATTGAAATCTCTAGCTGTTTCAAACATACACTGCTAAAAAGGAAGACTGTCATTAAGAATGTTACAATAGAAGTGGAAGTTTTGAGGACAAACATTCCCCCTAAATGGAGGCAATGGTAATGCATTTAAAAGTATAGTCTCACAAAGTCTCACTTCAAACAGAGCAGCGTACCTGGGACACATATATTTATCTGCTTACAACACTTTACTATGCTTCATATAGATGTCTTCACATCTTGATTACATGGTTATAATTGCTTAAAAACTGGCAAAGAGATCTAAAATAATGCTTTATACCAGTTTGAGTCAAAGCAAAACTGTTCCAGACTAGTTGCGAAAGAACCCAGGAATTTACCTGCATTAAATGCTGCTGGATTTTTCAGCTGAGCTAAAAATGTCCATGGCTCATTCCAGTCAAGTAATAAAAACATATTCCTTAATAGTTCAGCAAACTTTAGGGAAAACTAGCTCATTGTCTTGGGTTCTAAAATCCTTTTGTTTGATATTTTTATTATAGTGAAATTAAACTTATGATTATTACAGTATGCTCGGCTTAAAACATTTATGAGTACTGCAACGACTAGTAGAAACAGGAAAAATCGTAATAAAATCATTTGTTGATAGGAAATCATTGTGAAAACAAACCTCAAAATATCCATTTGTAAGCCATAAGAGCATAAGCACAACCATATGGGAGGAGATAACCAGTCTCTCCCTTCATATATATTCTTTTTTATTTCTTGTTATACCTTCCCAAAACAGACATTCAACAGTAGTTAGAATGGCCATCTCCCGACATTTTAAAAAAACTGCACCCCCCAATGGGTGAACAAAGTAAAGAGTAGTAACCTAGAGTTCAGCTGAGTAAGCCACTGTGGAGCCTTAAGTGGTGAGGTCTTCCAATTTCAGAGTGATGTGTCTTCAACTTGTATCATCATTTTAGCGGAAAAACATAATTTAATTTTGGTGAAATGAGATTCATCTCGCGACAGGATTAGTAACAGCATTCACTGAATTTCACATTCTTCTTTTGTGAACTGTGAAGAAAATGAATGGTAGCTAGAAGATCAATGGGATTCCAGCTCCAGCTGCAGATGGAATGATGATATACCAGGACAAAAAACACCTATATTTTGATTTACAAAGCTAACAGCAGTTTTAAATCTGCAACTTAATTACAGACCAACTACACCACAACCTTTTCAAATGGCAAAAATACAAAAAAGTGTTACAAAAATATTTCAGAAAAAGTGCATAGTCTAAGTGCATAGTAAATAAAAGCACTGAAAAATATCTTGCTAGAGGGAGTTCAGCTTGGAAAAGTTATTACCAAAGCTAAACAGTTTTATTTTACACAAACTATACTCAAAAATAGCTTTATGAGACCAATTTCTGGCTAAAAGTATCAAAGGGTTTATTAGTCAAGAAACAAATACCTCAACCAACAAGGGTGGATAGAAAAGAAACAAAAAAGCTGCCTACCCCAAAAGTTCAGACTTAATAAGATTTCTTCAGTATTACGGTACTATCTCCCTTAATGGCAGAATGTGATAATCATGGAATTAATTATTGCTAAAGTGTTTTCAAATAAAAAAAAGAAAAAAGAAAACAGAACAAACTTGACACAATCTGACCAAACACGTGTCAATTTACAATTTCAATGTTATTTTACAAAATACCTACATTTACACAATAGGCTCCTGGCAGCATTTCCAGACAAATGTTCTTTTAATTTATCCTGACATGCTATAAATGAATAAATTACACTACTTTAAAATTATCATCGGTAAGTTTTCCTTTCTCTTGGGTCAGAGAAAAAGAAATGAGCGTGCAAAGAAAATTGAGAGGAAGCGCACGCACAAAGATAAAGACAGATAAAGAAGCAGGAGGGGCTGGGGAGGGTCAACGATCACTGAACCTCACACAGTGTGATGCTCTCCAAGGATGAAAGTCAATTGCTTATAGCCATTTCACAAGTATTTTAAAGAAAAATGTTTTATAGGAAAACCCTTTAATGCTTTCATCTTTATTCAAAATCAGTCTAGCGGGCAGCAGCTACAATACCAAGTTCTGGCAGTTGCAGTACTAGATATTGTGCCTGCAAGTCATAAAAAAAAAAAAAAATGAAAGAATGCCTTTCCCCTTCAGACAAAATAATTAGATTTTTTTTTTTTAAAGGAAAAGTTAACATGAAACCTAAATTGACTTGCAAAGGAATACCATGTAACAAATGGCTTAAAGTAGTCTATCAAAAAATCGGGGAGATTTTTATTTTATAGTGAGTCAGCAAGGCATTTTTGTTGTTTAAAAAAAAAATCTCATTTCCTTACAGAAACAGTTTTTAGTTTTTAATGAACTTGTAAACAAAAAAGCTCCCATTTCAAAATAAAAACAAAATCCCAGATCATATAGATGTTTACAGTGATTACATTTATCTAAGCAACATACATACATGTTCAGTTGTAGGATGTTAACTAAATTTCTGTGACAAATATGCTTTGTTTTTTTTTTAATACCAAGAACATTATAGAGTTAATGCAGAGTCCTAAGGATAATCTAGTAGTCACTAAGTTTTTCTTAAGTCTTCACTTTAGATGCTGTTATTTCTAGCACAATTAAGCAGGCAGAGTCTTTCATATGCTCAAACACTGGAATCTTTGGTTGCTACCATATCAGCTGGCTTGCAGACAAGAAGCCAACCATTTTAAGAATGTTTTAAGTGAACAACTTGCAAACCCCAGGGATGGAAAAACCCTAAGAATGCACAATTGTGAGCATTTACAACCATCACAACTGTGGCTGAAGACTGTTCATGCCGTTCTTCTGAAATGAGATCTCAAAGCAGTATAGTTCAAAACAAAAGGTTTTAACAAAAAATTGGCATATGCACAATTTCTCCACCAATTTGTGTGTCAACCATTTAGTTAACTTTTCCACTTGAAAAAATGCAATAGAAAACCGGACACCATGTTTCACTATCTCAGTTAATATTCACAATTACAGCGGCTACAACTCAGGATACAGCATCACCAATGCTGCCCAGAGTCAGTTTATACTGAAATTAAGTTCTTTACACCAAGTAAATGGTTGTCCACAACCACTGGCTAGTGTACATATCAACTAAAATTTCTAGATTTGGGGAGAAACAAATGCTGCTCCGATCATCTGCTCTGCTTCTTCTGTTCCTCAGTTCATGCTTAGAAACCTGGTAAAAAAATCAAAACAAAAAAAAAAATGTTAAAATTCCAAGTTAAAAATTTTAAATTATACCCAAAATATGGAAATTGGGTGGAACTGAGCCAATAATTACTTTATAGTGGCTCATGTTATTTTCTCTCTTGTGAAAAGCATTAGCTCAACCTTTTAAAACAGAAAAACATGAAATCTATACTTAAAACTAGTTTTTCTGTTTTGAATGACTCTAGGAAGGAGTGGTACAATGAATTCAAAGCCTCCCAGCATACTAAAATAATTATCAGTAATTCAAATGAGCATGTTGCTATTCACTTCTGTATTTTTAGTACCTAGAACATATTATGCACTCAAATATTTATCAAATCAACAAAAAACAGATTGCTTCACTTTAAAGAACACAATTTTAATCCTACCATGAGCAAAAACTTTTCTGCACATTATTTGGACACAAATTAAAATGTTAAGTTCAATAATTAATTCATTCAAGGATTATCTAAATTATTTTACTAATCGAAGATCAGAGAAGCAAGTAATTTCTGTAGAGAAACCTTAGATTGACCTTTGAAACTTCTTTACCAGCTGCATTAGAAAGATGGTTTTGTGATAAGCAAATGATGCTTTTCTAGCTTTATTTTCTTCTCAAGCCTACATATTCTGCACATACTTCCCTCCTCCACCACAAGTAGACCCTAGGGCCTCTACATAAGCCTTAGGCCAAGTTTGAATACAAGAAGCTTCAGGTCATAACTGCAGTTTATCTACATCTAAAGGCAAAGAGAGAAAATTTTCAGCAATAGCCTAAGAATCTGTTAAGCACCTTTTTCCATTTCACCAGATACCCACTCTGAGGCACCAATGCCCCTCTGTCCACCTCCTTACACATGAGCTAGAAACTATAGCTCCCTCTGGCCCACTCCAATCTCTCCTTACTTCTTTAAACTAGGTCAAGTTTTCCTCAATCACAAACTGCTCCTTTTCTTTTACTTTTTTTTTTCCCCCTTTTTTTCCTTTGAGATAAGAGTCTCACTCTGTAATCCAGGGTGGAGTGCAGTGGCACAATCTCAGCTCACTACAATCTCGTGTCCCGGGTTCAAGCGATTCTCCTGCCTCAGCCTCCTGAGTAGTTGGGACTACAGGTGCGTGCTAACACTCCGGGCTAATTTTTGTATTTTTAGTAGAGACGGGGTTTCACTGTGTTGGCCAGGCTGGTCTCAAACTCCTGACCTCATGATCCACCCACCATGGCCTCCCAAAGTGCTGGGGTTATAGGCGTGAGTCACTGTGCCTGGCCTCTTTTACTTTTTAAACATTTGTTGGGCCATCTCCCACGGGCTTAGTGGGAGAAATAAAATAATTCTCATGTTTATTTCTTATTATGCATATATGCCTGTTTGGGGGAAAGAATAGTAAACATATAACAGAGTAGGTGCATAATAGATCTTTGTTGCCTGGGTACTAAGTCCATAAGAAGCAAATGCCAAAAATGAAGGATAACAAAACTTTGACAATATATTTCACCACAGGGAATATTATGTGATGCATGTTATTAAGAAGTATTAGCGAGGCAAAGCTTTCTTTTAAAGGCTGTCAAACCAAACCCTTAATTAAAAAAAAGAAATCTGACTACACGCTGTTAACCAATTTCAATTTTAAAATACAGGATAAGTTTCAAGCTTCTTGTTTGGGACTTAAGAAAAAAAATTACAATACAGGATAAGCTATGCAGGTTAACAATCTAAGGATTAAACAGAAATGGCCCTTCCCCCATCAGAATTTGGTTTTAAGTCCTGCAATTATTCTTAAACACAATTTAAAAAACATGTTTTCACAACTACTAAAATTGCTGGGTTTTATCATAGTTTTCTTATGTATTGTATTAAAACTAATTGTTATGGTGAATATACCAAATGGCTTTCAAAGGGAGAACCACCATCACTAACAAACTAAAATGGAAACATGTTATACTGACAGTCAAAATACTAAGAAACTCTTATGCCTTTAATAACAGGGAAATTCAAATTGAAATATATCTGTACATCTTTTAGCCTGTTGTCTGAGGAACTGCTGAGTCAATAAATGATGACAATTGTTTAGAAACTGGTAAAAGGCTTGTCTAACAATATTCTGGTAGAATAGAGCAGTCAAATCCAGCTTCAACTCTTCAGCTGGGTCAATGGTATGATATTCCACCCAGGGTTCAACATTTCTCTGGTTAACTGTCCTAAGATGTTTCTGAAGTATGTTTAGGAAAAAAGAAAAAAAGTCAATAGGAATATTCAATAGGTATTCAACATTCAGTCTTCAAGTACTAAGCATTATTTTCTCCAATATGCATTAGTTTTTGTTTTTTTATCTTGCAGATTAGGTGGCTTATCCAGGCTTCCAAAAGTTCAAGAACCCATCTTCACTGTAATATGAGTTAAAATGAGGAATGAATCCCTTTGTTCCTAAAATAAAAATAAAAAAAAAAAAGGAGGGGGGGTAGTTAAAACAAAGCTGGATGATTAAGAAGTTAACAGCTAAATTACTTTTTAAATTTGCAAAAAGAAAAAAAAATTTTTATATAACTATATGATTAACTATATGATATAGTTATATAACTAACTATACGATAACTATATGATTTATCCCTGCTCACCCCCCAGTCTGAAATCTAAAATGTATGTTCTGGCCCAGAGAGGTGGCTCATATTTGTAATCCTAACACTTTGGGAGGCTGAAGAAGGAAGACAGCCTAAAGCCAGGAATTCCCGGGTATATATATATATATCCTGGGTATAACATATATATATATATATATTCATATATGTAAATAAACCAGGGCAACACAGTGAGACCTTGTATTTAAAAAAAATAAATAAAAGGTATGCCTTGTTTTTGATAGGCTAGACTTATAACTCCTGGGCTCAACAGAGCCTACCCTCTCAGCCTCCCCATACAGTGTGTATCTGTTCTTATTTGTAAATTAACTTCAGATGTTTCTGATTTTTAAATTAGAACCAGAAACTAGTTCAAAGGAATATTTATGTAGTACTAAGGCTTGTAAGTTTGTGATGGGGCTTCTGAAATTAGGATCCCTTCATATTTTTACAAGACAACTTTTTAAAAGATACTTTGGATATAATATTCATTATGCTATGTCATTTATACTAACTTTTCCTATAACATGTTTTTTTTTTGTATGTGTGTTTTAATTATTTAAAATAGAGATGAGGTCTCCCTATGTTGCCCACGTGGTTCTCACACTCCTGGGCTCAAGTGATCTTCCCATCTCGCCTTGAAAATGCTGGGATTATAGGAGTGAGCCACGGTGCCTAGCCACTTGTGTGGTTCTTTTAGTTGCACATAATTAAGCTTGGAGAATTTTAAATCAAATTGACAGTATCTAAAGTTAAAGAAAAATTAAAAAAAAAAAAAAAACCCTATTATTCTTCTTTCTGTACAAAAACTAAAGGAAGTGTTTAATACTACAAATGAGATAAATGACAATTTTTAAGTATAGGAAGTATACATCATTCCTAAACAGCATTAAAAAACAGACTGAATTCTTCTGTCTTCCTTATAACAGAATTCATTCTGCTACACATTTCTGATGTTACAGAGTTTTAAAATACCTGTTTTAATTAATTCTTTCCCCAGCTGGTAAATGGTCTGCATTAAACACCACCGAGTCCCAGCAACACTGTATTCTTCTAGGTCTTCTAACAGTTGTGCTATCATCCAGAAGATCTAACAAGCTGCAAAATTTGAAGGTCCAGCAGCCTTGGAGAAGTGGACTCCAGATGACCACAAACCAACTCTTGCACTTTCATCTGCATTTCCAGCTGGGTTATTTAGATCTTTTCTTTCCAGCTTTACTATCCACAGTAAAAAAAATCTGACAAAAATTCAAGGCTTCAGCAAGATGTAGTTCCCTGGTACTTCTTTGGATTGAGTGTATTCAGGGCAGTGTATTCAGACTGATCAGTTGGTCCAGGTATTTCAAGATCTTCCCCTGTGATCTGGTTGTGCTGCTGAATGACCAGCACATTCCTAGCAGCAATTGGCAACGTCAGAAAAAGTTAAACTAGACATAAATGGTAGATGCAGCCCAGGAAAACTGGAAGGTAGTTCAAGGAAGACTGTGGACATGGTCAATTTGATAGAAAAATAACTATTTGTAATCTCCTTTGAATGTCAACACTTTGATAGCTATCTATATTAACGATAAAACTCTACTTGGTAACTATGGTTAGGGTAGTAAACAGATGGGTTAGAGAACCCAAAGGTAAGAATCCACCCTTTGGGCTCACTACCTTCTGAAATTCTCCCCACCTCTGCCCTCAACTAAAGAAACACTGAACTTCATGGGATTTTGAATGGTCTAAAAATATTTCCTTTTCCTTTACTTATTTTTAATGTCTTGAAAAATACTTTTTTGATAATCACATATAGTCAAAGGGAGAGAAATGGATTTTGAAGTGTGTTGGTGTGAAACGTATGTATTTTTCTTCTGAACATGAATAAAAACATTAATTATAATCTTGTGGTAATTGAACCTTAAAAACCAGTACAAATAATAATTGGCATAAAGGGAAAGGCCTTGTTTCTTGATCTTTTGATGGGCTTTGGAATGGAGTATTTGAAAAGCCCTAAAGAACATAACAAAGACAAAAGTCTGTCTATTATTTAATAGGTCCACATTAGCTACATAAGCCAGACTTTAAACATTCCTATTAAGTTACTAAAACAACACCATTTTTACTAGAGAAATATTAGATATATTTTTCAAAAATAACCATATAAAACATTAGTAAATGTTACCATTTGAGGGATTTTCCTACATTAGAGATTTACTTGCTTAAAGTACACTCATGACAATTCAATAATACTAAAGCCTCTGAAAATTTAACTCTGTCAAGAGATAAAATGCATTTAAAAAGCACCTTTCAAAAATTCTTTTTTATGACACAGGGTCTCTCACCTCTTGCCCAGGCTGTAGTGCAGTGGCATGATTACAGCTCACTGCAGCCTCAACCTCCAGGGCTCAGGTGATACTCTAATCTCAGTTTCCCAAAGTAGCTCGGATCCCAGGTGCGTACCACCACGCCTAGCTTTTTTGGGGGGGAGTGTTGGAGGGGCCAGACAGGGTCTTACTATGTGGCCCAGGCAAGTATAGACTTCTGGAGTCAAGCAATCCTCCTACATCCTCCCACCTCGGCCTCCCAAATGTGTTGGGATTACAGGCACAAGCCACTGCGCCTGTCTTAAAGTTTTTTAACTAGAAAAACCTAGTAGGATGTTTTCATCATTATTAAAAGGATTTATTGGGATCAATGAATCATTGAGCTGTATGAGTTCTTTTTTTTTTTGAGACAGTATCACTCAATCACCCAGGCTGGAGTACAGTAGCTCAATCTTGGCTCACTGTAACCTCTGCCTCCCAGGTTCAAGCAATTCTCATGCCTCAGTCTCCCAAGTAGCTAGGACCACAGGTGTACGCCACCACACCTGGCCTCAAGTGATCTGCTGGCCTCGGCCTCCCAAAGTTCTGAGATCACAGGCATAAGCCACCATGCCCAATTGAGTTATTTCTTAAATAAAAAACCACTACAGTGGACCTGAAGAGACGATGCTTTCAAATGCCCTTGTTACTTAGAGACTGGAAGCAGAATAACCCAGGGCAACTGCTTTCTAATTCCAAAACTCCTAGAAGATTTTATAAAGAATAACCTGCTAGGGTGGGGGTAGAAATTAGGAGAGTATGTTCCTAATGCTTATTTCATGCCTAAGACCCCAGACCATCCGTATTTTCATGGCTTATGAGGGTTTCATATAAGATTTGTCTTGAGCACTAAGTTTTGTATTAAAAAACAAATGGGTGTTTTCAAGATGTCAAAGAGCAAAAAGAAGTCTGTGTTAGGTGAAGTGGCACTTTTTGGTAGCAATACAGATGCTTGGAAGTGTATCTATGAAGAGCAGTCAATGACATATGATGTGTTTTATGAAAAGTCTAATTTTTCAAGTCCATGATAATTTGTATGACCATTGTGTCTAATGGTGCTATAAAATTTGTATAAGATTTTAAGTTGCTTTTATGAAAAACAGCTACAATACAAAACAAGGATTAAACAAGTTAAATTACAGTTCCCCACCCTCCCAAGGAAACATCCCAACTGAGTGGATCCTACTTCTCATCTTTACAACCTGGATAAGGCAGGACAAAAATTCTGCTCGTTTATTGAAAAAGAGACACACAGTAAACTAACTAAGGAACTAACTCAAAAAAAGTTAATTCTTTCTGAAGTTTGCTGAATGCCTGAAGTAAAATGTTCTAGGTCAGATGAGATTTCAATCTAATTATAGTTACAGAAACTGCAACTTGTGATGATCCTATTATCCCAGCTAGCTTTAGGCAGAATTGGTCTCATTTTGTGAGAAAAAGCAAATACACTATAGGTGTCAGGTGTAGCAAGTCCTTGGGTTAGAGACTCTTACTTAAATGGTAGGACTATTTTTCAGTGACACTAGCTACACAACACATTATGAACTTCTTGGCACTATGATTAGTTATACAATGATTAAAACACTCAAAAGGGGCAATTAAGGACCAACTGAGATGCAGAGGCAGAGCACTGTGCGAACATTAGTGTTTGCTATTCTGAGTTTAAATGTCACCATCTGAAAATCCCAATGACAATAAACCATCAACTTTGAATCCTTCCCAAATACAGAAACATGTAAGAAAAGCATTTCAACTTCATTCCTAACAGATGAGCTCCTGGGATGAGGATGACATCCGTTAATAATATTTCTTGAAAAGTATCTTCAGATTAGAATCTACTTTTAAATTATAAAATAGTTTAAATACAACACTAAAAATGTGAAGCAAATATTAATCTATAAAGGCCAAGTTCAGACTAGAGCAGTCATTTAGAAATTTAAAAATTACAAACCAAAAGCCAAATCTTACTTGCCCACTACTTCCAGAAAGTAGGCAGGTATCAGGAAGTAAGCCCCAGAAACGGGAAAAGAAAAATAAAACATGAAAATGGGAGTCAAACTGTATGGCAACAGTGTGCCCTAACAGTTCTACTTCTTACAGGCAGTAAGAGTGCCAGAGAAAAGTAGAAAGGAAATAGACCAGCAGTTTCAATGGCATTTGCCCCAGTCATCTCCAATTTGCAAGGCCTGACTGTAGATTTCAACTGCACATTAAACCAGAGAGCCTGATATTTGCAACATTTTAAAAAATAAAGCAAAAAGCAAAGAAATTATTTTGAAATTAAGATCATATGTAGTTAAACTGCAAATAAGAGAATTATTTTAGTGACTAGAAAAGATGTGCTGAGTTTTGCAGTTATGTGAGCATTTAGGAGAGTAAATGAAATGCTCTGTAACTTCAGGGGTAATGCCAGACTCACCTCTTGATATTAGATCATGTTCACAATTTTCCGTTTTAAATGCTAAAGCATTAACATGCAAAATAAAAAATCTTAACATTGTTAGTCTGAAATAAAGTCAAAATATGGCTAACCAAATTCATTATTAGAAATCAACAAGTGTTAGGTCTAGGATTTTGGATTGATTGATTATATTATATTATATTCCCAACACCAAATTTTTGGAAAGGGGGTTAATGAATGAGTAAAAAAGATGCAGTTGTTAAAAAATGACCCAAAATCCCAAGAGAAATGATATAATATACACACATATATGTATATACAAATACATATACATATATATGAACAAGGACATTTGGGTTTAAAGTTAGTAGTCAAATTTTCCAAGGACGTCTTTTTTTTTTTTTTTTTTTAACACAGAGCCAAATTTTTTTTGTATTTTAAAACCACCTCCTTGATCTAACACTGTTAGAAATGAATGAATTACCCAATTTTGTATTCAATTTTTTCCCTGTAACGTCACTTGGTTCTTGGCTACTAACCTTTCATGTTACTCTTGGTTTTGTCAGTTTGCTTGCCTGTGGGGGTTTGGGCCTGCTGACCCTGCCCACTGGAAGAGGCTGCCTGCTGTGCTGCTTTCTGCTTTAACATTGTCCAATCAAATGTGTAGTCATATTGATGGTTCAGGGTCCTGGAAAACGTAAAATATTTTATGTTAATCCTTCAATAATAGAGTCCAGTTATATAACTTACTAATGTTTTAAGACAGTGAGGGCACTTCTTGACACAACGAGTATTTCCTCAAGTGTGGCAGCTTCTAAAATACTTCTCTTATTATAGATGAAAAAGGCAGCATGAAAACTGAAACACCGAGTCAAACTATCAATTATCTAGGGGAATACTTATAAGAGGAGGTACTTCCTAAAAACAAGTAAGAATAAATATTCAACTGGAAGTTTAGGAATATCTGACTGGTACCTTGGGAAGACACTTTCCCAGGGTTAAAGGGTTACCTGCCTTTTTTTTTTTTTTTTTTTCTTTTGAGACAAAGTTTTACTCTTGTCACCCAGGCTGGAGTGCAGTGGTGTGATCTTGGCTCACTGCAGCCTCCCAGGTTCAAGCAGTTCTCCTGCCTCAACCTCCCAAATAGCTGGAATTACAGGCGCCTGTCAACATACCCAGCTAATTTTTGTATTTTTAGTAGAGATGGGGTTTCATCATGTTGGCCAGGCTGGTCTCAAAAGCCTGGCCTCAAGTGATCTGCCAGCCTCAGCCTCCCAAAGTGCTGGATGTTTACAGGTGTGAGCCACTGTGCCTGGCTGGATTACCTCAATTCTTATTCTCTTTCAACTAAGAGTTTGAGCCACATGTAATGTATTCTGTGCCAACCCCCTATCCCCTACCGCCCAGCACCACTACCTTGTTCAAGACCAATTCTGGGTTATGCCTAAGGAACACTACCCTAGTTTAGGACTGTCACCACTTGATCAGATTCCATGACTATGCGATTATTTTAATTGCTTTTCTATTTGATACTGTACCAAAGTTGGAGAGTTCCACAGGGCGCTAACAGTCACTTATATCTAATGTGAATTATAACTATTCTAGAAAAGTCGCATTCTACTTTGAGTCTGATTCAACTCTCTATCCACTCCAAACTAAAATCATTTGAATAATATTTACACTACAAATAGAAAAATGCCAAATTGGTCCCAAATAAATCTGTTTCTTAAACCTTTTATTCACATTTGTTAGATCTGCTTCACTTTAGTATTTATCAAAATGAATGTTAGGTAGATTTAACCAATTTCCCTCACAGTTTAAAATCTTAAAAATACCTTAAAAACTGACCTGAAAAGAATGCGGAATAGCTGCCTCAGATACATGTAATCTGGGGCTTCCTCAAAGCGTAGCCCACGACAATAGTTTAAGTACATGGCAAATTCTGCAGGAAACCCCTATAGGTTCAAGGGTTAAAACAAAGTTAAAAACAAACATTGCAAGATACAAAACAAACAAACAAACAAAAAAACACATTTAAGTACAAGCAAAAAGATGTTTTTGGGTGGCATATTTTACCACTTCATAGGAAGCTATGAGAGCTAAAATAATGACTTGGTCTCCTCATAAATTAAAAATTTCATGACCCTACCCACCCTATTATGTACAATATTGGTAGAAAAAAATACATATGCTTTTCCCATACAGTGCTCTTCTCTTCCTACACAGTACTATGCTCTTAAATAACTTACATAGCCTACTTGCACTGGTATAATCTCAGCTCACTCCAACCTCCACCTCCCAGGCTTCAACCGATCCTCTAATCTCAGTTTCCTGAGTAGCTGGGACTACAGGCACAAGCCACCATGCCCAGCTAATTTTTAATATTTTTTGGTAGAGACAGGGTTTTGTCATGTTGCCAAGGATGGTCTCAAATTCCCAAGCTCAAGCGATCTGCCCGCTTTGGCATCCTCAGTCTCCCACAGTGCTGGGATTATAGGCATGAGCTACCATGCCCGGCCTTCAGAGCTTCTGAATGGTTGGTTGCATGATATTCTACCTAATATATACATCATTAACTTGTTCCTTATACTTGAACATTTAGATGTATTCTAATTTTTCTCTGTTATTAATAATACTGCTAAATATATCTGTAGGCATAGACTTTTTCAATTTAGTTTCTTAGGAAAGATTCTCAACAATGTATAAACATTTTTAAGGCTCTAGATATTAGTCACCAAAAGGATTTCCCCAATCAGCAATGTGGAAATACAAAATATGAAAACAGCACAAACCTTTCTATCTCCTCTCCTAGAGTAAATGCCAATGTGGAGACTGATGAAGTTAAAGGAGGCAGTCTCTTCCTACAACCTTATGATTTTGAATAATTTCTCACTTCCTGGAGTTAGGCAGGATAAAACGGAAATACCTGCAACGTTTTTTATTGATTGCCCTGATATAAATTGGGTGACCACTTGAAACATGCGTATGTTAAAAGGTGTGCAATAATACATATTATACATCTAAAACTCTTAACATTTACATACATTTATGGTCTGTGTTAATGGGAAACAGCATGACAATGAAACTGAAAAGAATCTCACAACTTTAAAATTACTATTTTAACTCTCACTGATTTCTTCCCTCAACTATTTTTTTGTATACTGCTTTGTACTTAATTTCAGGTATACAATTCTTTTCTTATCTGAAATACCTTCTTTTTATGGAAGAGATCATGGTTATTCATCATAACACAAATATCTTTCTTTCTTTCTTTCTTTTTTTTTTTAAGATGGAGCCTCGCTCTGTTGCCAGGCTGGAGTGCAGTGGTGTGATCTCGGCTCACCACCACCTCCATCTCCTGGGTTCAAGCAATTCTACTGCCTCAGCCTCCCAAGTAGCTGGGACTACAGGTGCGCACCTCCATGCTTGGCTAATTTTTTGTATTTTTAGTAGAGATGGGGTTTCATCATGTTATCCAGGATGTTCTCAATCTTTCTACCTCGTGTTCCACCGGCCTCGGCCTCCCAAAGTGCTGGGAGCCATTGTATCTGGCCATCCCTCTCTATTCTTAAACTCAATTGCCTTTCTATGAAATTGAAAATTTCAGGAAAAAATGAGTGTGATTCAAACTGTCTTCTGTATTTCTGTATTGCTGGACAATTGCTATTTTGGATTGCTCCAATCTGTCTGTATGTTTCCCTGTTCCTTAATGTACTAATCATTGATACCTTTCCTTTCCAGCACTAGTTTAGGGTAAGGAGACTATTTCCTACTTTTTCTTATAGATTAATGAGGTTGTATTGAAATGTTTACCTTTCCTGTGTATTTTCCCCAATTTTCAACAGATTAGAGAGCCCTAACAAACCAGAAACATAAAACACTTAATCTACTTAAACATTTGTTGAGACAGGGTCTTTACTCTGTCACCCAAGTTGGATTGCAGTGGTGCAATCTTGCAGCCTCGACCTCCTGGGCTCAAGCTATCCTCCTGTCCCAGCATCCCCAACAAGCTGGGATTATAGGCATGCGTTACCATATCGGGCTAATTTTTGTATTTTTTGTAGTGATTGGGTTTTACCGTCTTGTTTAGACTGCTCTCAAATTCCTGGGGCTCAAGCGATCCACCCACCTCAGTCTATCAAACTGGACTACAGGTGTAAGCCCGTGTACCCAGCAAAAACACTTATTTAAAAAGACCCTATGGTAAATTTAAAATGGTGAATAGCTACCTAACTGGATGTTACAAGTTCCAGGACTAGCCAATAAAATTTTCCTTTTTCTTCTTGGATCATTCATTCATTTATTCACTCATATGAGACAGAGTCTTACTCTGTCACCCAGGCTGGAGTGCAGCAGCGCAATTTCAGATCATTGCAAGAAAGCCGAGACCGCACCACTCCAATTGGCACCTCCTGGGCTCAAGTGATCCTCTGCCTCAGCCTCCTGAGTAGCTGGGACCACAGACGTGCATCACTACACCCAGCTAACTTTTGGATTTTTGGTGTATAAGGGATTTCACCATGTCACCCAGGCTAGCCTCGAACTTCTGGGCTCAAGCAATCTGCCCGCCTCACCTCCTGACGTGATGGGATTGCAGGCATGAGCCACTGTGCCCAGACAGGAAATTTATCTATTAAGGTAGAAAAGGGGTCTCCTTATGTTGCCCAGGCTGGTCTGAATTCCTGGGCTGAAATGACCCTACTGCCTTGGCCTCCCAAAGTGCTGGGATTACAGGCTTCATTGTGCCTGGCTTCATTTATGTTTTTCAAAATATTCATCATGCATATTTACCTTACATAAAACTTCAACAGGAGTGGACATCTTCTTTTCACTAATCTTTTCATATTTTTGTTTCTTTGTTGCAGCCTGTGGAAAAGAATCAAATCAAAAAGATATACTCAGTGCTACTGGGAAGAACCTTAGTAGTTTAATGCACAAGACATGTAAACATATACCTGTGAGACTCAAGAGAAATTTTAACCCAGAATTTAAAAAATCAAAGTACAATATATCTTAAAAAAAGCTTTTCCCAAACTGTTAACTTCTGATTAAGTTTCTTCTTTAAGAACATAATTTTAGGGGGCAGGGCTGAGGCCACTGACACAGTAGCAGTGGCAGAGTCACCTGGCCAGCCTCGGGACCGGTCACTGGCCGGCAACCAACCGTCCAGTAGCCTCAACCACTGCCTCTTAAAAAAAAAATAAAGAAACAACATAATTTTAGCTACAGGGAAAGGGTGAATCTAATAGGAATATATGAATATCGTATATTCATATGAGTATCTCAGATTTAAGTAAAAATGGCTGGAACCATAATTGAAAAGCGCGCTCTCTCACTCTCACTCTCTATATATATACACACACACACACTCACACACTTTTTTATTTAAGGTGAGGTCTCACTATGTTGCCCAGGCTGGAGTGCAGTAGCCATTCATAGGCTCCCCAGTAATTTCCTGGGGCCTCCAACTCCTGGCCTCAAGCAATCCTCCTGACTCAGCCTCTCAAGTAGTTGGGACTACAGGTGTACATTGTCATACCCAGCTGAAAAGCATTTTCTTTCTCTTTTTGAGACAAGATGTCCCTCTGTTGCCCAAGCTGCAGTGCAGTGGCTTAATTATAGCTTGCTGTAGCCTCTAACTCCTGGGTTCAAAGCAATCCTCCTGGCTCAGCCTCCTGAGTAGCTGGGACTACAGGCATGTGACACTGCATCCTGCCGAGTTTTTTTTTTTTTTTTTTTTTTTAAAGTAGAGGTGAGTCTTGCCATATCGACCAAGCTGATCTTGAACTCCTGGACTCAAGTGATCCGCCCACCTGGGCCTCCCAAAGTGTTGAAGATTACAGGCATGAGCCAATATGCTCAGCCTGAAAAGCATGTTCTTAATCCATGTTCAACAAAAAGGGCAAAGGCATCAGATTAATATAAATAATTTGTTCATCGTTTAGGGACATTAATACATGGAGTTAATTGTATAAGTCACAATTTTTTTCTAAACTAAAAATACTCTTATTGGATAAAGCTACCTAGCCAAGGACCAGGCACTATACAACCAGCTCACAACCACTCAATAAATACAAGTCTTCCTTTAAAGAATTGGCAATATATCAAAATAGCCATTAAATTTAGGACACACCAGCAGCAGTAGCTCCTATCTGTTATCACAGTACTTTGGGATGCTGAGGCGGGAGAATCACTTGAGCCCAAGAGTTGGAGACCAGTTTGGGCAACACAGTGAAGCACCATCTCTACAAAAAATTTTTTAAAACTTAGCTGGGCATGGTGGCATGTTCCGGTAGTCCCAGCTGCTTGGGAGGCTGAGGTGGGAGGACTGCTTGAGCCCAGGAGGTTGAGGCTGCAGTGAGCCACAACTGTGTCACTGCACTCCAGCCTGGACAACAGAGTGAGACCGTTCTCCCATCCCAGCAACCCAAAAATTAGAACACAGTGATTATTAACACATACTCACAAAAGCAATGGTGAAACTCCTAGCTAATAGAAACAAAATGTTACTATACGTATTGCATAAATGACTAGTATTGCTGGAGAAACAGATTTTGCTGTACTTAAAAACATACATTTTCAACATAATGGTAACAGATCAAAATGAGAATACCTCCACCTTTCTTAGTCCATGCCCACTTCCGTCTAGACAGCTACCAGTGGGTACCAGCTTACTGTTCTCTCAGAGGATATTGTTCTTCAGCTGAACTAAGTTCTTACTAAAATGATCTGGTTTCATTTTCCCAAATAAAAGGTATAAAGCAAATTAAGGTTAATTCTTTATTATCTCAGATTTAAAAAGGAACGTAAATTTATCTTTTCCAACATACTTTTATTCTAAAAAAGAAAGAGAAAAATCTGATAATGTGTGATTTACCTTTAGCCCTTGCCACGGCAGGCTGGTTCTATTAAAATACATCAAAACATATCCTAATGATTCCATGTCATCTCGGCGACTAGAAAAGAGAACGTGATTTTATGAACTGGAACTGTTATTATAAAAAACATATAAGAAAGCCAAGCACCCAGAAGACATGTTCCCAAATGTGGAGGGAACACTATTTGATGTCTTATGCAAGAAGCTACTATTTAAGGTGATTTTTAAAAGTTCATGTGTTACCTCTAAACAAAACTTTTCTCATGGAATCCAAAATCAGACAAACAACTGTCTTACAATTTAATTTTATTTATTTCTTTTTTTCACTCTTCACACACACAAAAAAAACCTTAAAGATAACAATTTAATTTTAAAAGAACAAAAAGGATTTAGCTAAACAATTCTCTAGAGAAATGAGCTTAATGAATCAAGCAGGGCAACATTTCTAAATTTTGCAGAAACTCATCAAGATAACTTAGGAGGCTGGGCTCAGTGGCTCACGCCTGTAATCCCAGCACTTTGGGAGGCTGAGGCGGGTAGATCACCAGAGGTCAGAAATTCAAAACCAGCCTGACCAACATGGAGAAACCCCATCTCTACTAAAAAAAAATATGAAACTAGCCGGGCATGGTAGCAAATGTCTGTAATCCCAGCTACTCGGGAGACTGAGGCAGGAGAATCGCTTGAACCTGGGAGGTGGAGGCTGTGGTGAGCCAAGGTCTCGCCATACCCCTCAACCCTGGGCAACAAGAGCAAAACTCCATCTCAAAAAAAAAAAAAAAAAAGTGCTGAAAAGGAGTTTACAACTTAAAACTAATGGAATATCTGAACATCTATATCAATGTATTCACACATACATATCTATACATACAAATATACAGATAGATAGGTTTAAGGATAGGTAATTCTTTGGCATATAGGACAAATGACATTACAGTTTAACCTAGGATATTCAGATATTCATGGGTATCTTAAGCTTGAAATCATTTGTATGAGGTTCTTAAACCTGGACGCATACCATTGTTTTTTCCAATTACTTCTATGTTTGTTTTAATGAATGAAAAGTGAGTAGAAAAGATGAACTTGAAACTCTAGAACTCATATGAAGAAACAGAAAGAGAGCAGAGACTGAAATTTTCTTACTTTAAACTAGATCCTATTAATTGACATATTTGAGTGAAGTATAACAGGAGATTAACATTAACCCCCTTTTGGTTTGTTAGGACACTAATAACATATTTTCAGCTGCAAAAAGAAATTTCAACATTGCACTTAGGCTTCTAACTTTCAATCAAGCAGTATTTTCCCCTCAAGAAACAACCTGCAACAACAACAACAAAAAACTAAAATACCTCATTTAACTGGCTTCTCAACGCTGGCTAAAGCAGCAGGTAAAATGATTAATAAGCATCCTTCAAATCCTCAGCCAAGAAACATTCTTAGACATTGTAAGGAACTAATTAAAATATTTCAAGAACCCCTTGACGGCTTCTGCTATGGCTATGATAAGCACATTCCATTTTCTAACTTACCTTTGCTCAATACCAAGATGTGCATTGATGCTAGCATATCGGGCAGTGCCAGTGAGGTTTTTATCTTCTCTGTATGGTATGTGTTGCCTTGTCCTGTTGTCTCTGTACTTTTTGGCCAAACCAAAATCAATAAGGAATAACTTTAAAAGAGAAATACAGAAACATTAGGTTTCCAACCTTGTTCAATTAAACTGCTTCTTATTCATTAAATGGAATCTATACTATGCATTCAAATATATCAAAATAAAGTATCCCAAGTATTACTAGAACAGATAATGAACAGACTTAACACCTCCCATAAGCTTTTACTAGTCTTCATCATTAAATCAAATTTTTAAAAAGTCTAGTAGTTTATTCTCGTCGTTTGCAAATCTCACAGGCCCATTTCATTACATACACAGGAGCCTGTCTTTATAAAGTAAGTAGAGAAATGTATACAAGACTGACAGCAGAAGTGACAAGTGTGCTACTTGTCATAATGACACCTGATAGTCTGTTACTATCGGTAAACAAACATCAGGTTTCAAAATCTAGATATAAGGGCCAAGAGCGATAGCTCATGCCTATAATCCCAGCACTTTGGAAGGCTGAGGCGGGAGGATCACTTGAGGTCAGGAGTTCAAGACCATCCTGGCCAACATGGCAAAATCCCATCTCTACTAAAATTACAGAAATAGCCAGGGGTGGTGGCAGGCACCTGTAGTCCTAATTACTCAGGAGGCTGAGGTAGGAGAATTGCTTGAACCCAGGAAGCAGAGGTTACAGTAAGCCAAGACTGCACCATTGCACTCCAGCCTGGGAGACAGAGCAAAAACTCCATCTCAAAACAAAATAAAACAAAAAAAACAGATATATGCTATCTCAACTCCTCCCTCCTACAAAGGCCAACAGAATGCTTGTTATCTACCCTAAAAGTCTAATACTGGCAGCGAAACAAAGCCTTTTTATTAATAAAAAATACTACTTAGCACTGACACAATACACGTGTTAGGCTAAACTTCTGGAAAATTTAACAAGCTGATATAAAAATCCCCCCAAAAAGCACTTAACATTTAAATCAGGGTGGCTTACAATTAGTAGTTTAAGTGAGCTAACTAAAAACAAAACTAGTGTTTAAAACAAAATAACGTTTAGTGTTATCTTGTCTATATGGTACTCGAGGAATAAGTTATTCATTTGGTTTTTTTTTCTTTTTTGCAGCAGAGAAACCTGAATAAAGGGTATTCATTTATAATGTAGCTAATTGTTCTATATAATTCAACTTTACACTCTAGAATTTAAGCCTTTTATAAGTAAATAACTATTTTTATGAGAGGGAAAAAAAACCCTCCAAAACATATTCATTTTACCTATCATATGAAGAGAAATAATCTTTCCTTAAGATTTTGGCCTTGGTCATAAAATCACCTATTATGCTATATTTTAATAATAGTTAATCTACAATTATTATTAAGCTGGGCAGGTCTATGTTCCCTTAAACTATATAGACCTAGTCTATTGTTCTCTAGTTATTCCTGCATTTTGTAGTTCTTCTCTCCATTAGGCTATTGGGTCCCTTTTGCCAGTTTATAATTTGTGATGTGCAGGGAAACACAATCACCTAACCTGCAGATTTCATGTCAATAAATAAATAAATAAATAAAGCAAGTTACTGATTTAGGTTATAAAGATCTGACCAAGTACCTCTCTTAGGAGCATGAGTAACATCTATTTCAGCCAAGCATTATAACCTATTCTCAATTATACTCTGAACAATAAGACACTGACATTTGAGCTTCAGTCACCATGTCGACGAGATACTTATTTTTACTTAGTTCACTATAAAAGAATGAAGACTAAATTATTAGTAAATGTTACTAGATGATGAAAACTCTCCAAGTAATAAGATTAAACTCCCTTCCTAAGCAATCAAATAATTATAGGAAAATTAGTGTTGTAAAACACTAAGAAATAAAGTTCATACTTTAAAAGTTTCTCTTGATATGAAAACCAGCTCAATACACAAATATTAAAATGAGCAAAATACATTTATTAAGCAAAACAAAAATGATGATTAAGTTCTGCAGATTCATAGTGAAAACAAAACATGGGGAAAATAAACACAAAAGGACATTCAGCTTCATGGTATTTTAAAAATATCTCTGAGGAATATGTAGACTTTGAATGAAGAGTGATTAGTACATAGAATTTCCTCTAGTGCACATTTTCTAGGATTGCTTCCTTTGGTACTTTTAAATGAAGGATAAAAGCGAAGAGCTCTGACATAAGTATGTCTAACAGTTTCATTCATGTCTAAATCTACATTCAATAGCTTCATTTGTGACTGAATAACCAGATACTTTCTCACAACCAAAAGACTGCTTTATAAAAATTCAGTGTTCACTGGAGAGTTCTTTCCTCCCACAATGCTAAAGGAGGAAACCTTGTTTATCAAGAAACTTTATAAATATATAAACACTTTCTTAAACATCTCAATCTTTAATATAAAAACAAAAATCTAAAAAGCAAATAATTTTAAATGTTCTCCTTTTATAAAAACTGAAAATATGTCAGGAAAAAATTTACTACTGAACAAAGCCTATTCTCAGCAAACAAGTGAATAGGAAACTACTTAAAATTAAAAAAGGAAATAAAACTCTTGGTAGTTCATTACCTTTGGGTACTTATCAAGCTTCTTTATTAGCTCTCTGTATGCTTTACAGTTTAAAACTAATAAATATAGGTTGGGTGAGGGGCTCACGCCTATAATCCCAGTTCTCTGGGAGGCCTAGTCGGGCGGATCATGAGGTCAGACATTCAATACCAGCCTGGCCAAATATGGGGAAACCCCATCTCTACTAAAAATACAAAAAAAATTAGCTGGTCAGGCTGGTGTGAGCCTGTATTCTCAGCTACTCAGGAGGCTGAGGCAAGAGAATTGCCTGAACCCAGGAGGTGGAGGTTGCAATGAGTCGAGATGGCACCACTGCACTCCAGCCTGGGTTTTGAGAGTCCGTCTCAAAAATAAAATAAAAAACTAATAAATATAAACATATAATGGAAGTGTTCACATGAAACCACATCATGCCAAGGATACAACCAAAAAGCTATAAATATGTAAAGGCAGAATCAAATGAGGAAAAGTCAGTATCAAATAAGCATAAGATAATGTATTTTTATTACAGGCTTTTATGTGCAAAGACACAGGTACTTCTTCAGTGGGTAAAGCTCCTTTTCTGTGGCTTTTTACTAATTACATGTCATGAGTAAAACTTGTGCCCATTTTAAATAATGCAGCCTATTCTTCAAAGGCACACAGAAATGACTTGATAAATAGGGCATAATTTGGCTGGTGCAGTGGCTCACACCTGTAATCCCAGTACTTTGGGAGGCCAAGGCAAGTGGATCACTTGAGGTCAGGAGTTCAACACCATCCTAGCCAACATGGTGATATCCCGTCTGCATTAAAAATACAAAAATTAGCTGGGCATGGTGGTGCATGCCTGTAAGCCCAGCTACTCAGGAGACTGAGTCAGGAGAACTGCCTGAACCTGGAAGTGGAAGTTGCAGTGAGCCGAGACCTTGCCATTGCATGGGTGCACTACAGCCTGGGGGACAGAGTGAAACTCCTTGTCAAAAAATAAGGTGGGGGAAGGGGGATAATTCCATTGAATAGAGGCACATTTTCTTCAAAATCACTGTTTCTAATTTTAGTGTTTAGTGCTTGCAGTATTTTTTTTCCTAACCAGGGAATTCCCCTTGCCCTTCCAAAATATTCACAAGGTCACTTCACTAAAAACATAACTAACCTGCATGTACAAAATCTAAACAATTTAATATAACTTCCTATGTAAATTATTAAATGATGCTACAAAATGTAAGCAAAATATGTGAATGGGTAAGTAAAAATGAGGCACTATAAAACTAGAGTTTTGAAAATTATATTCTTATAATATACCTAATTATCCACCATCTACTGTCTTCCCCCCAACCCTTATCTAACTAGTCACAACACTTCGTACTTCTTTGCCTGAATAAAAATAACTTTGAATTTCTGAAACCTTTTGTACTAGCTTGACGTGGTTGCTGGAATAAAGCTGGGCAGTATGGAAAAGGATTAAATGATTATTCGGATGATACATGTGGATAATTAAGGTATTACAAAGTATGTTTTTTGATTACTCATGCCAATACCTCCTTTTCACTGTATACTAAATTGAATGATTAAGATTCATTTGCTCAGGAGCATGAAAATTTATATACCTAAATTTTGTGATAAAAAAGCTATTTAACTTCAACAAAGGCATAAGAAAATATGAAGAGTTCTTGCACATTTAGAAAATTAGTAGGGTGTTTATCCAGCCTGTCAAAAACTAAATTTAATTTATTTCAATGTATTACTAATAGTAATCTATCATATAAGCTTGATAAGCACTTAAGCTATGTTATTGTTATATTGTTAGGAATGCAGTATCTTCTAGTTCCGGAGCATATAATGCTCTTTAAATATCCATTTGCTAGAAGTTGAGAATATAGACTGAGGAAGTAAGCTCTAGAAACACTAGATCTGAAATCTGATCTACACTTACCTGAAGTTCCTTAGGGAAGGGGAAGAGAAGTGAGGTAGAATATATTCATTATACAGCACTGATAAACTGAATTTAAATATATTTCGTGTATTAAGTTGTGTAACTCCAAATACATTTTTAAAATCTAACAATCTATCTCAAGTTCACTATTAGGTAAACAATTTCAATACTAGACCAACATCATTTCCTCATATGTATGTTAGAGATCTAAACATATCCTATTTTCATTTAGCTTTTTTCTAAACTTTACAAGTTTTAAGCAAAAGCCACAAAGAAATATCTTAGTAATGTTATGTTTGCCAAGTATGTCTGAATAATGCCAACGTAAGAGGTGCTTGAGCAAGATCTACATTCTCCAGAATTAAAACAAAACAAAAATCATCAAAATAAAACAATAAAAAAGAAAAGCACATGAATTTGGGATTGAGGTTGGAATAGGAGACAGTTTCAGACCTGGTTTAATCCTGAGAAAGATGGGTCCTGAGAAGTACTAACAGTCATGCTTCTTTTCCTCTTCCCCACTGGAGATTCTAAACACTAAACAGACAATAGAGGGTGGCAGTGCATCAAACAGTATTGCTTACATTGCAACAATGGCCGGCGCAGACAGGCAACACCGAGGCATTAGAGAAAGAACAGGGTAGCCAAATGCCATCCTTCTTCCACCAAGCACTGTAGCTTCTCAGTTTTCCAAATAAGAATCACATACTCAAGAACATTTGAATTCTGGAAATTACTCAGGTTTTTAATGCCACTATTTTGTGTCACTGCCTGAAACAGGGATAGCAATGGTGACATTTGGCTCTTTAATTTTTTTAATCAAAAATGGGGAATTTAGATCTGTAATCTTTGGCACCACAATCTGCCCTTCCCCCCAAAAAAAAGATTGTATAGGGGAAAAAAATCTTCAGTAAGGAAGAGGTAGAAGGCATTTAGTCACCTTAAAATTTATTTTCGTAAGCATGCAGGGCTGATTACAGGAAGAGATGAGCAAATTCACTAAGATTGGAGTGGCCACTCCTAAATATCAAATTCAGAACAATTTTCCAAATAAGAAATTCGGCTTTAAAAATTGTCCTCAAAAGCCCCCCAAAACCCTTTTTGCCCCGTGAATAGAAAACTACTGGAACAAGCTGACCAAAGAATCCAGTCTGATACAACTGGCATTTTTCAAACTACAATACAGAAAACACTAAAAATCAACTACATAAACAAAACCTAATCTAAAAATGTTCAAGAGCAACATTTAGTATTTGAATCTTAGTTGAGTAAAACACTTTGGTTCTACCCCCGGGCCTCTCTAAAACGGTGTTAAACAGCAAACATCTCCACAAAATTCTTTTAATATCTGCAAGAAGAAAAGGACACCTAAACCTCCTAAAAACGTTTTTACTACTAGGAAACTTAGGCTTCCTTAAGACAACTATGTGATTAACAAACTATTCTTAAAGGGGTTGTAGGGGGGAAGGCAAAGTGACATCTAGGTTATCATTTAAATTTAAGGCAAAAACCATGTACTGCAATATCAACGATGCAGAACAGAAATCACAAGGTGATAATGGGTTTTTAGGGGTAAGAAAACGGGAAGGAGAGAGCTGGGAAATGGCCAAGAAGATTGGAGTAAAACGGACAAAACAAGATCAGTAACTTTTTTTTCAATTGAATTACCAGGCTTTACGGTAACAGTTAAAAACCTGGATTCTTGAGAGAAAAGCTATAAAATATTTTTCATGCAATTTGGGAATGACAAGGTATGTGTATATTTAAACACCTTTTTATTATTTAAAGCTCAACAAAAAAAAAAAATTAATTTCCTAAAACCTGGTCAGACCAACATCAGTATCTCACATTAACAAATAACACCAATTCTAATGGTAATGGCTCCCAGTTGGCATTCATACAGGCAAACAAAGGTAAACATTTATAGCTAGACCTAAAAACACCAAACATTCCCTAATAGTTTAGTAAAACAAATGGGCACCTTCCTTCCAAAAACAAAACAAAAAACCACAAAAAACAAAAAAGCCCCCAAGTTGTCCTGAAGTTGACAATTTCTATCAGATAGATCATCAGATCACAACATGCTTAGTGCATTGCCAATGCTGCCTGTCTGCCCGAGCTCAACATAGAATCGAAAAAAGAAAGCAATTCACTCAATAAGACTAATCATTACAGAAAAAAAGGTCAACACAATTAGTTTCTAACTGCAATCATGCGTCACTAGCTAAAACCCAATCACCCCCATAAGTTGAACCACTCTCAGAGACCCCAAATGAACTAGTTTTGTTGTATGAATGTTCATTTCACTTGTTTATATTTTCCTTTAAAAGGAGAAGGAGTGAAGAACTCACCCAACTTGGCACCCAAGTAAAAAACTGTCAACGACTTTTGAAGCAGGCCCAAAAGTTATCCTTTTAAATACACAAATTCAAGGACTGAAGAATTCTCATTATCAACCATGCTCAGTCAGCAACTGTTAACACCGTGGTAACAGATAAGTCAGTGTTCCCACACTGGCACAAGCACATGTACTTTAAAAACCCACACTTCAGAGCCAAAGGTTAAAATCTGGTTTTTAGCATTCAGGAAGAAAAGAATATGGGGTGTTTTTTTTTGCTATTTTTGTGAATGAAAAATAGATGCAACTGTTCAACAGTTAAATAACTTAGACAACTACAGTTCATTATACAGCCCTTAGAATTTTACATTTCCATATAGGTAACTGACCTCGGTTGGGTAAGTTGAAGAGAATTTACTTCAAGTTACTAAGTTAATGGAGTTAGCTGATTATATTTATAGCACAATCTTTTAAAGCAACTGTCAACAGCAAATTCAACTTACTATGGCTTTTTAAAGTTTGAAAAGTATACCAAAGCAATTCTTGTCAAAACTTTACCCTTTGTTCTTTCATGCAAAGAGCATTTGACTAACCTTATTACAGTGACGCCCAATACCCATTAGGAAGTTATCTGGTTTAATGTCTCTGTGTATAAAATTCTTTGTATGCACATATTCAATTCTACTGATCATCTGAAAAAAAGGAAGGGAGAGATAATTGAGTTAAGTAGTAAATGAAAATCAACATATTATTTCTTAAGTATTTCAGTATGTCAATTATTTAGAGTTCACAAAGACAGTGTTAGAAAAAATGAAATGGAAAGGACAGCTAAGGTCTCCATTTATTTCTACGTTAATGGATATCTAAGCATATACCTGCTGTGTCTTTGGTTTTACCTTCTAGTATTAATGATTAAAACCATGATAGGGTCTAACCCCACAGGAAGACTTGGTGTTTGTGATTTTCAAATAATAAAAGGAATACCTTTGGAGTTGTATCAGTTGCTACAATAAAGGAAATTAAGAAAGCTTTCCACACTCAATCCTAGGCCTTCTAAAGTAACCTGTTAAAATGGCCTGGTATTTCCATGCTACAAGATGTACACACACAGAGAGACACACAAATACTTGAGAGTGAGGGATGTTGACAGATGGGCAGGTAAAGCTATATAAGCAGTTGTTATAATTCTTATATAATCCCATTCGAAAGTTAAATATCAAGCCATTCTAAAAAGCTTTCCTTAATCTATTTCTTGGAAATTATACAAAGTCAAATGCTATAGCTCGAATATTTCTTTTTAATGGCTACAGATAGTCTATGGTAGAGATGTTAAGTCTTCCCCAACTCACAATATTCTCACACTGTTTTCCATTTTTTCCTATTGTAAATAATGCTATTAATAGACATGTATCTTTACCTACTACTGCTTTTATTTCTATGGGCTTCAAATCCCCTACAATTATAGGGAGTTGCTGGGTTGAAAGGTGTATTTTTCATTTTGGTAGATAATATCACACTGCCTTTCACAATAGACTGTAACAATTTGGATTTACTCTTCTTTTTTTGAGAAAGGGTCTCATTCTGTCACCTAGACTGGAGTGCAGTCAAGCAAGGGACCATGACTCATGGCTGCCTCTATCTTCCAGACTCCAGAGATCCTCCCATTTCACCCTCTGGAGTTAACTGAAACTGTAGGTGCATGCCATCACACTCAACCTAATTTTTTGTGTCAGCTAATTTTTAATTTTTGGTAGAGACAAGATGTTATGTTGCCCAGCTTCTCTTGAACTTCTATGACCTTCCTGCCTCAAACTTCCAAAGTGGTAGGATTATAGGCGTGAGCCACCATGCCTGGTCTGGATTTAGGAGTAGATTGTTTCCTTGTTTTTGTTTTGAGACAGAGTCTTACTCTGCTGTCCAGGCTATTCTCAGCTCACTGCAACCTCTGTCTCCTGGGCTAAGCCATTCTCCTGCCTCAGCCTCCCGAGTACTTGGGATTACAGGGGTCTGCCACCACGCCCCAGTAATTTTTTTGTATTTTTAGTAGAGATGGGGTTTTACCATGTTGGTCAGGCTGGTCTCAAACTCCTGGACTAAAGTGATCCACCCACCTTGGCCTCCCAAAGTGCTGGGATTTCATGTGTGAGCCACTGTGCCTAGTCCTTCTATGAGGATTTACTCTTCCATGTACTGTCAAGCTACACTCGGTCTATTTTGCTTTCGGCTTGTTGTCTTCTTATTAACTTTTAGGAGTTCTCATCAGACAACAAACAACCTTTCATCATTATGTTAATAGATTTAAACATTTTTTATTTTGACTGTTTATGGCATATCTTGTATACAAGTTTTTGTTTTGAGACAGGGTCTCACTTTGTCACCCAGGCTGGAGCGCAATGGCGAAACCATGGTTCACGGCAGCCTCAACCTCTGGGGTTCAAGTGATCCTCTCAGCTCAGCCCCCTAAGAAGCTGGGGCTAGAGACGTGCCTGGCTAATTTTTCTATATTTTGTGGAGAGGAGGGTACTATTATGTTGCCCAGGCTTGTCTTGAACTCCCAGGTTCAAGTGATCCTTCCGATTCGGCCTCCCAAAGTGCTGGGATTATGGTGTGAGCTACCACACCCAGCCTATATCTTTTCTGTAAGACACTTACTTAGAAGTTGTATTTTTAAATATATTCCATATCCAAAGACTGCCAATATTATCTTTCTATCCGTATGTTCTTGCTCTTCTCAGTAGTATGTGTTAGGATTCTATTTTTCATTTGTCCCCATTTCCCCCAGAGCTTTTATTATCATGAATTGCAGATTCTAAATTGTACTCTTCTACCTTGACAAATGTCTTCTGAAGCAAAACCAGTAATCTCTGCCTTAATCGACTTACACCTGTTACCTATCATCTACAGAGCAAGACTTAGGTGTTAAACACCTTAACCGAAAGCTTTCTGGTATCTCCCTCCCTCAGAATTACATTTTTTCACATTTGTTACCCGTGTACCCAACAGACTTCTACAACTCTACAACAAAGATGGAACATCTTATTTTTCCATCTTTCTCTACTAGACTCTTAAGTTTCTTTCTAGAGGGAAGAGACTAGTTCTTATTTTTTGCCACCCCAACCCCCAATGCTAAGTCCAATGGTAGGCTCTCAATACATGTTCAATGTATACATCTTACCTGTTATAGAACACACAAAATATAAGCCATAATTCTTTATTAGGATTCACTCATAAATATTAGTTGAAACACATTAAAGGCTTTTTTCTTTTTGAAGACAGAGTCTGGCTCTATCCCCCAGGGTGGAGTGCAGTGGTGCAATCCCAGCTCACTGCAACCTCTACCTCCTGGGTTCAAGCAATTCTCATGCCTCAGTCTCCCGAGTAGCTGGGATTACCAGCATTGAGTCATCACACCCAGCTACTTTTTGTATTTTTAGTAGAGACGAGGTTTTACCATATTGACCAGGCTGGTCTCAAACTACTGACCTCAGGTGATCCACCCGCCTTGGCCTCGCAAAGTGCTGAGTGAGACTACAGGCATGAGCCACCAAGCCTGGTCCCTATTAAAGGCTGTTAACTTTGGACCGGGTGCGGTGGCTCACATCTGTAATCCCAGCACTTTGGAAGGCCGAGGCGGGTGGATCATGAGATCAAGAGATCGAGACCATCCCGGTCAACATGGTGAAACCCCGTCTCTACTAAAAAATACAAAAAATTAGCTAGGCATGGTGGCGCGTGCCTATAATCCCAGCTACTCAAGAGGCTGAGGCAGGAGAATTGCCTGAACCCAGGAGGCGGAGGTTGCGGTGAGCCGAGATCGCGCCATTGCACTCCAGCCTGGGTAACAAGAGCAAAACTCTGTCTTGGTGGGAGGAGGGAAGGCTGTTAACTTAAAGGAGATGGGGTCTTGCTCCATTGCTCAGGAGGGTGTGCAGTGGCATTATTATAGCTCAATGTAGCCTGAACTACTGGACTCAAGAGATCCTCCTGTCTCAGCCTCCCAAAGGGCCAGAATTACAGGTGTGAGCCAGTGTGCCAGGCCACTTTTAACCTTTTTTTTGAGATGGAGTTTCGTTCTTGTTACCCAGGCTGGAGTGCAATGGCGCGATCTCGGCTCACCGCAACCTCCACCTCCTGGGTTCAGGCAATTCTCCTGCCTCAGCCTCCTGAGTAGCTGGGATTACAGGCATGCGCCACCATGCCCAGCTAATTTTTTGTATTTTTAGTAGAGATGGGGTTTCACCAATGTTGACCAGGATGGTCTCGATCTCTTGACCTCGTGATCCACCCGCCTCAGCCTCCCAAAGTGCTGGGATTACAGGCCACTTTTAACCTTTTAATGCTTGAGTTCGTTTTGTGCCACAAATTGATGACAATTTGCTCACATTTGCTTGAGCCACTTAGTACTTTTTAGGTTAAGAAGCTTGGGAACTATCAGGTGCTGATTACAGAGTATGAGCACTACTTTTCAATCCTTTGAATTACAAAGTTTTTTCATTGATCTATAATAGTTGTTTATATATTTATGGGGTATGTGTGATATTTTAATGCATATATACAATGTGTAATGATCAAATCAGGGTGACTGGGATATCCATTACTTCAAAGATTTATATTTTGTGTTGGGGAACATTGCAATTCTACTCTTCTAGCTATTTTGAAATAAATGATAAGCTATTATTAACTACAATTTCCCTACCATACTATGAATACTAGAACTTATTCTTCCTTTCTGTATTTCTGTGCCCAATAATGTACTTCTCTTTATCCCTCCGAATTTACAAACTAACTAAAATTCCACCTCAAATACTTATTTTACTTTATGACATCGAATCTACATTTTTAAATGTCATTCTCTTCACAGTATTTTTATAAGCATATTGAATTTAACCTGAAGCATTTCCAACATTTTCCTGCCCTTAAAGGTAATAAATATTGATCAAAAATTATAAATTTCTTGATATTTATCCATTATTATCTTAATATAATCTTTTACCTTAAGGTTTGTTCCTTACTCTACCTGTCTCATTTCTTAAGATAAAATATCCAAACTTTGGCTGTAAAAACCATTTAATCTAACCTATAGCCAATGCATCAATCTAATTCATGACATCTCCAAAATTTCCTGGGTCTTAAGAAATGGCTGAGAATCCACTACTCCAGGTAGCATCTACTTGGTCAAAAAAAATTCTTCCTTAAATTACTTCAGGCCCTTCTTATTCTCAAAAACATAGCTTTTCTAAGAGTTCCATATATAATACATAATATTCAATTTGCTTAATTGAACTAAAATATCAATATACATTTATCTACAAATATATGCATACATACACTCTGAACTCTTTCTCCAAAAAAAATCTTACAAGAATAGCATGCTGTATTTGACACTAAAACTTCATCTGAAGGAGCAGATTGAAAAAAAAAAAAAAAAAACTACTAGTCTACAGATGAGTAAGAAACCAAAATAATTCCAGTTTTTGTTTTATACCCATAGGAAAATATCTTTGCCTATGCTAAGGCTAAATAGTGATGCATAGGATATTAATACTCTGATTTATGAATGACAAAATTCTAATCAACAGTACTATTCTGTTTGCATTCTAATCAAAATTTCACATACCTGGTCAGCTAACATAAGTACAGTTTTCATTGTGAACCTTCTTGAACAGAAATTGAAGAGGTCTTCGAGGCTAGGTCCCAGAAGATCCATGACTAGTACATTGTAGTCTTTTTCCTGACCATACCACCTAACAAAACAAAAGAAGAAAGAATATTACAAAAAGCTATCACTTTATATCACCAAGTTTCAAAAAATCATCAACCCTAAGAATAAGATAGTTTTCCTTCTCTGACCAGGTATTATTTAAGGCAAATGTTAAAATCAGTATTAAAACCAAAGTATGAGGATTTAATCTTTTAATAATTATATTTTTCTAGAAAATGCAAAGATAACTATATAGATATGTTACTCTGTCTCTTCTTTAAGAAAATAGTCTATTCTACCTAGTGGTCCTGGGACCCATTAACTCTTTATGGCATGTACCAAAACTGCAGAAATGACAGGCACAGTACCTAAGAAAGGGGGGGGAAGCCTCATATCAGTTCGCTTTAATTTCAGGTCTTGTAGTCAGGTACAATAAATATGCTCCCTAGAATCTTATGTTGAGAGTAACAGATCCTAAGAGGATTGTAAGCTCAAAAAGTTCAGTTCCTTCCTACAGCTTTTGCTTCAGTTGTCCTTCCCAAACCTGACAAATGGATAACTGCCAAGCACACAAAATCAAATCCATTTCTACATTCTCTTTGCAAAAAAAGATAACCTAGTAAGAAAAGAGTGTCTGCTTAACCTTCTAAAGGTCTTCCCCACCAGCTAAAAAACAAACGTGTCAACGTAACAGCAGAAGAGCCAGTTTTTTGTTTTTTTTGTTTTGTTTTGTTTTCAGAGAGTCTCTCATTCTGTTACCCAGGCTGGAGTGCAGTGATGCCATCTTGGGTCACTGCAACCTCTGCCTCCTGGGTTCAAGCAATTCTCATGCCTCAGCCTCTCAAGTAGCTAGGATTATAGACCTCTGTCACCATACCTGGCTAATTTTTATATTTTTAGTAGAGACAGGATTTTGCCATGTTGGCCAGGCTGGTCTCGAACTCCTGACCGCAGGTGATCCTCCTGCCTTGGCCTCCCAAAGTGCTGGGATTACAGACACGGCACCCAGCCAAAACAGCCAGTTTTGTCTGTACTGAACCTAAAACAGTGTACTAAAGCTGCTGTTATTTTCCCTCTTCCACTTTTTATTCTCCCTATGGGAATTCAATACCTTTCACATTCACTGATGTATTTACTTAAAAGATGCTCACAGCAATGCTTCGGGTAACACATAAATAACAGTATTAAAAGGTAACTGATAAAGCAAAAATAAGCTGCTTTCTCCTTTCCCTTTTTCTTATTCTATTTCTTCTGTTATTTTTTTCCTCCTCTTTTGTAAGTGACAGCAAATCTGGGCTACAGAGCTGTCACAAACCTGCCATTATAAATGTTCAACACTAATAAGAGTTCTAGTAGGTGTTTAATATACATCTAATTTACCAAGGCTTTTAAGAAAACAAGAACACCAAATCCAGAAAGAGCTAAGGAAATAAGAAGGCACAAAAACTCAGTCAAAAGGGAAGGCATAAATCAACTCATTTATAAGACTACATCCCAGCTCTAGACAGGTTTCCACTGATGACTCAGATACAAAACTAAAAAACAAGCAAATGTTATAACCATCCATCTAAGCCCAAACACAAACCTGTAATGTAAAAGGCACAAATTCAGACTTTATATTTTCATGCAATTAACATGATTTCACAAAGCACTTTTTAAAGAAATCATCTGCAAAGTAAACCTCTAACAAAATCACCGGTATGTAAGCCTCTAACTCCCTTAATAATTAGAAACTGGAAAGAATGGGCCAGGCACAATGGCTCACGCTGTAATCCCAGCACTTTGGGAGGCCGAGGAGGATCACGAGGTCAAGAGATGAGACCATCCTGGTCAACACGGTGAAACCCCGTCTCTACTAAAAATATAAAAATTAGCTGGGTGTGGTGGCGCACGCCTGTAGTCCCAGCTACTCCAGAGGCTGAGGCAGGAGAATTGCTTGAACTGGGAGGCAGAGATTGCAGTGAGCTGAGATTGTGCCAGTGCACTCCAGCCTGGCGCCTGGCGATGGAACAAGACTCTGTCTAAATAAAAAAAAAAAAGAAAAGAAACTGGAAAGAATAAGGTAAATTGAGAAGCATACTTAAAAAAAAAAAAACACCACACACATTATTGGACATTCTTAATCCTTGCTTAAATTTATACACACAAGACATATTCACTACTCTCAAAGTCAGAAGGATTAAATACTTCATTGAAAATAGCAAAAAAAAAAATAATAATAATAAGCATTTTAAAGGCATTTTTCCTTGTGGAGCAACCATGTAGTTCTAAAATAACTAGGACTTTCATCTCTATGGATTGGTACTATTAACTCCTTAAACCTAAGAGACAGGTGTTTCCATCTTTCACACTTCCTTTGGTCTCAAGAAATATATAGCTTAATTCTGTAAAGCTAACACGTCACACCCTCCATCTGTGCTTTTCCATCTGGACTAACTCATTCAGACATTATCACAGATTCAGAACCAGGAATGGTCTTCTGCTTATACCAGTCTTACTTATTCTTAGTTTCTACCTTCACCTCCATGCTTCCCACTTGTACGCTGAGAGCTTTTCTCTACCTTCAATCCCAACTTTAAAACCCAGATGCCAAAGAAACCTTCCTTCCTTATGTCACCTATCCCACATTGGTCTCCCATTTCCTAGAATTCCCAAAGCTATTAACTATTGCTTGTATCCACAGTCTTAACCCCTTGACAATAAAATATTCATTTACTGTTACTTGGGTGTTTGTCTCTATATCTGGTAGGACAGAGGTTACAGCTTTATTTTTACTTAAATAGTCTTCACAGAACCCGAGTAATGAACAAGCACTAACCCAATTCTCTGAGGCCATTTAAGTTTATAGTCTGAAACACCAACACAAAAACCTCACTCTTATTCTCTACTTTCTAAAACTTCAAACTAGAAACATAGGTTTTGTTGTTGTTGTTTTAATAGAAACAAGGTTTCACCACATTGGACAGGCTGGTCTTGAACTCCTAACCTTGTGATCCGTCCACTGCAGCCTCTCAAAGTGCTGGGATTACAAGCGCCCCGCTGAAACACAGGTTTTAAGTACAATATATGTTGCTACTAAGTGTACTGTGGTAAAGTGACGTGCATATTGCAGGTACTCGGGTATTTATGAGACTAAAAAGAGTACTCCAGTTGATTTGGACCTTATTCTTCCTAATGGTTACAAAATAACCAGAAAAAAAAAAAATTCAAGTAATTTAATGGGTGAAAGCAAAAAAATAAAAATAAAGACAAAATGTTCAGGGATCTCATTTTCCATTTGTTTCAAATCTATACCTTCAGACTTCAGTGTTACCTAAAAGCAGGCTGAAGAATAAATCCACAATTCATACAACCATCATTACTTACAGCATAAAAAAAGTATCTAAGGTCTGAATATGATGCCAAGAGAAAGCAAGTTCTACCTCTCTCTCTACTCTTATGTCCTTTCCTCTAAACGCATATCCAATTTAAATCCAAATTAAAAATTAAGATATACAAAAAAGCACAAATGTAAGACAATACATGCAAAAGTCAATGAGGCTGACAAAAAATACTAACACAATTCAGACAAAAGATCAATGAGAACTAAATCTGTCTAAAGAGGTATTTTAGGAAAATAGTCTTCTGCCAGTCAGATCCTGAAGGATGAATAGTATTTTGATAAGAAAGGTAGAAAAGGGCTTACCAGGTAGGGGCAAACCATTTTGGAGCATGGGCTGTCATAAATGGAAGAGTCAAGGTAGTAGATAGACTGACGCTGTAGTATAGATTATTCAGCGCAAGGCTAGTTGAGCTTTACATGCTGTAAATAACTGTGGGAAGTATTACTATAGTTTGTGGCTGAGACATAATTAAAATCAATATTTATTAGCCTTGGCATCAGTATACAATATGGAAATGGAGGAGTATGGGAAAGAATACCATGACATGGTTACCAATTAGGAAGTCTCAAAGAAAAAGGAAGTGTAACTGGAGATTTCAAGTTAGGCGTTTTCTTTTTTCTGAAAAATCTCTTCATGAAATTGGGAGTAACTGAGAAAAAATATATATAATTTTTTCATATAAAAATATTTATGTACTGGCCAGGCATGGTGGCTCATGCCTGTAATCCCAGCACTTGGGGAGGCCAAGGTGGGTGGATCACCTCAGCCAGATCACCTGAGGTCAGGAGTTTGAGATCAGCCTGATCAACATGGAGAAACCCTGTCTCTACTAAAAATACAAAATTAGCCAGGAATGGTGGTGCATGCCTGTAATCCCAGTTACTCGGGAGGCTGAGATAGGAGAATTGCTTGAACCCAGGAGGTGGAGGTTGTGGTGAGCCGGGATGGCACCACTGCACTCCAGCCTGGGCAACAAGAGCGAAACTTTATTTCAAAAGAAAAAAATTTAAGTATTGCTATGAGACCTAGAATATTCCAGAATAAATCAGTGTAATTATTGTAATATGCTATTTAAAGTACCCAAATATATTTTAGTCCCATCACTTTGACTAAGACAAAAATAACAGTAAGAAAAATTTTGTTTAATGTAGATCTTCCCCTTCAGACTACCAATGTAACAGCCATTATGTCTTGTTCACAATCCTGTATTACTAGCATACACAAGAAATGTTCAAAACAGTTGCTGAGTAAAATAATGAAAAGCCATATTAGAAGCTGTTAAGAGTCAGCCGGGTGTGGTGGCTCATGCCTGTAATCCCAGCACTTTGGGAGGCCGACGCAGGCAGATCACGAGGTCAGGAAATTGAGACCATTCTGACCGACATGGTGAAGCCCCATCTCTGCTAAAAATACAAAAATTAGCTGGGCGTAGTGGTGCATGCCTGTAGCCTCAGCTACTCGGGAGGCTGAGGCAGGAGAATCGTTTGAACCCGGGAGGTGGAAGTTGCAGTGAACATAGATAATGCCACTGCACTCCAGCCTGGTGACAGAGTGAAACTCCATCTCAAAAAAGAAAAAAAAGTATGTGCTTATATTTCTAAGCAATCAAAAAAAAAAAAAAAAAAAAAAAAAGAAGAAAAGGAAAAACAACCTCCCCCCAAAATAGTTACAGCTATTCTGTTCTCTTTTCTCTCAATTTCTTTAATTTTCCTATACACTCATATGCCACTCTTTTTTTTTTTTTATTTTTATTTTTGAGACGAATTTTTGTTCTTGTTACCCAGGCTGGAGTGCAATGGCGCGATCTCGGCTCACTGCAACCACCGCCTCCTGGGTTCAGGCAATTCTCCTGCCTCAGCCTCCTGAGTAGCTGGGATTACAGGTATGTGCTACCACGCCCAGCTAATTTTTTGTATTTTTAGTAGAGACGGGGTTTCACCATGTTGACCGGGATGATCTCAATCTATTGACCTCGTGATCCACCCGCCTCGGCCTCCCAAAGTGCTGAGATTACAGGCTTGAGCCACCACGCCCGGCCGTGTATGCCACTCTTAACAGCTATTTGCCATTCATGACACAGCGATATATTCTCAAAACCATAGATACCACTTCTCCCCATAGATCTCTTCTCAGAATGTTTTAAATACATAAAATAAAATATATGGCATTATGAAGAAAATCAATTGCAGTGAAACTGAACTACCAGAAAATTGCTTTTAAGGAATCAATTTTGGGCCAGACACAGTGGCTCAACCCTGTAAGCTAACCACTTTGGGAGGCTGTGGCAGACGGAACATCTAAAGAGTTCGAGACCAGCCTGGCCAAAAGGGTGAAACCCCATCTCTGCTAAAAATACAAAAATTAGCTGGGTGCTGTGGCGGGCACCTGTAATCCCAGCTCCTGGGGAGGCCAAGGCAGTAGAATTGCCTGAACCCAGAAGGCAGAGGTTGCAGTGAGCCGAGATGGCACCACTGCACTCCAGCCTAGGCAAGAGCGAGACTTCGTCTCAAAAACAAAACAAAAAAACTGATTTCTAACCAAGTGCAGGTGCTCTCGCCTGTAATCCCAGCACTTTGGGAGGTCAAGGCAGACGGATCACCTGAGGTCAGGTCTTTGAGACCAGCCTGGCCAACATGGCGAAACCCGCCTCTACTAAAAATGCAGGTATCAGCCAGGTGTGGTAGTGGGAGCCTGTAATGCCAGCTACTCCAGAGGCTAGGGAAGGAGAAACGCTTGAACCCAGAAGGCAGAAGTTGCAGTGAGCTGAAATCATGCCATTGCACTCCAGCCTGGGCCATAAGAGCAAAACTCCATCTAAAAAAAAAAAAAAAAAATCTGTGATTTCTATTGGTGAAAAGTCAAAAGTTCAGCTAAAACTCAAGAGGTTTCTTAAACTTAAAATCAATAAACACTAGATTTTAGTGAGAAGCTCATAAAAATAAAAATGTAATTTTCCTTATCTGTCTAAATACATAGATCTCATGGGGGGGTGGATGCGGTTAAGAACTAGGGTAAGGGCCCCTATTCCAAACCAACTTTTGAGATAAATAAACTGTAGAGTAAGATCTAATATTTGAAAATCGTATGTATGTTCTGCTTAACAATAATGTAGTCGACTAGGAGGATTTGTTTTCCCTCTTCTTACTACTGATCCTTTGCTTACAACATTACCCCCAAGATCCTTGAATTATGGTACATTTTCATATTCTCCATCTTTGTTCCTTGCCCTTTGCCTTCAAAGATATGTAGATGTTCCTTAACTCCAAAAATTATAAAAACACAAAACAAATAACTTTATCACTATTCACTATCAAAGCTACTATTCATTTATCCATTCAATATTTAGAGTACCTAACGAGACGAAAACCAAATAATTGCTGCTTTCGTGGCTTATAGTGGGGAAGGGGAATAAATATCGTGATGAAGGAGAAAAGGGTACTGTTTAGGGAACACAAATTATGGGGATCCAATCTATCTTTTTAAGGGAGGCATCGGAAAAGTTTCTCTGAGGAAGCAAGGTTGATTTTTGGGCGAGGGGTGAGGTGGCATCAGGCTGAAGACTGGTGCTCACAAGAAACTGACAGCGGAGGTTGGTATAGTGTGTAAGATCACCTTATTTTCTTCTTTAGTTAATTTTCCGAAAACCTGGTTTATATTTGCATCTTACTCTCATTTTTTTCTTGGTTCCTGGTAATATAGTTATCATTTTCCCCATACCACCCAAACTGTTATTTCAAATATCACAAATATTGAGCTGGGATGCAGTAGCAAAAAAAAAGAAAAAAGAATCACAAATGACCTAACTTTTATAAGCTCATCATCACTGCTCCAACATTGGTAGTGGTGGTATTGAGGGACAGCATGTAGAGAACTGGCAGGTCCAGGAGATACAAATGTTAAAATACACTCTTTCATTGGGAAGTGAAAAATATACTTCATAATACAAATTACAAAAGCTTGATCAAATGTTTTCTAATAGGCAAATATATAAAAGTAAATGAATAGTTGCCTAGGGCTGATGGGAAATGGAGTGACTGCCAATGGGTTCAAGATTTACTTTTGGGATAAGGAAAATATTCTAAATTTGAATTATGGTAATGGTTATACAACTTTGTACATATCCCAAGAAACAAACTGTAGGCTTTAAATAGATTAAACTTTATGTGGGTAAATTATATCAATAAAGCTGTTGAAGAATAGGTAAATGACAAGTGTAATACAAAGACAACCATAAAGTAAATACAAAATACAGGAAGGGGCAATTTATTTAGAAGATAAAAAAGAAGGCTTCCTAGGAATGTTAGCACCTCGGCTAAATTTTAAAAGATACCTGGATTATAGTATTAGCTTCTTAAATATTCTCCTGTGCCATTTATCACAGTAAAACACGAGGGGTAACTGGAACTAGGAGACTATAGCTCACACCTGTAATCCCAACACTTTGGGGAGGTCAAGGTGGGAGGATCACTTGAGCTCAGGTGGTTTGAGATTAGCTTAGGCCAACAAAGACAGACCCCAGTATCTCTATAAAAAATAAAAAATTAGGCAGGGCCAGGTGGCTCACGCCTGTAATCCCAGTACTTTGGGAGGCTGAGGCAGGTGGAGCATGCGGTCAGGAGATCGATACCATCCTGGCCAATACTGTGAAATCCTGTCTCTACTAAAAATTAAAAAAAAAAAAAAAAAAAAAAAAAAATCCTAAATCTGGCCTCTGCTTATCCCTTTAATTCTATATACTCACTCCCTCTTCAGATTGTCCTCAGACCCTATCACTGAGTCAAGTTACTTTACTGAGCACCTACTGTGTACTGAGCTCTAACACAGCCAAACACCAAAGCCTTTAAGTCTCATTTCTTTCCTACCTCATGGATACACATTAACTCTACCTAAAAACTGACTTTCGTTAACTTCAACAGCCCATTATCCTGACTCGGCTCCTGCTTTATTAATTCCAAATTTCCACCAATCGAATGAGACCTCACCTCTCAATTTACTTTCTCCACTATCACTTAAATGCTGATCTTGCTCAGATCTAACCCTAGTCCCAATTCCCTGGCCTAGGCTCAGTTCTGTATTTGCTGCTACACAAGAGTAATGCACCTTAATTTGAACAGGTCCAAAGCCATTTTCATCCACCATACTTCTAAAATATTAAAATTAGACCCCCTTCCTAAATCGCTAATTCAAACTTCAAATTCTTCAGGCTCAAGTGACTTACTTCTACTCCTCAAAAAGGGAAAACATGTACATTAAAAAGTTTCAGAAAGAAAAAAAGAAGTCGAACACACTCCCTATAAAATATCCCCTAATACACTCTTAAGAGACCAAATGGCTTTGTTTGTTTTTGTTTTGAGATGGAGTCTCACTCTGTTGCCCAGACTAGAATACACTGGCATAATCTTGGCTCAATGCAACCTCTGCCTCCCAAATTCAAGCAATTCTCCCGCCTCAGCCTCCTGAGTAGCTAGAATTACAGATGCAAGCTGCCATGCCAGCTAATTTTTTGTTTTGTTTTTAGTAGAGGTTTCACCATGTTGTCCAGGCTGGTCTTGAACTCCTAATCTCAAGTGATCCACCCACCTCAGCCTCCCAAAGTGGTGGGACTACAGGGCCGTGCACCACACTCAGCCACCAAATGGTTTTTTTTTTTTTTTTTTTTTGAGACAGAGTTGCACTCTTGTTGCCTAGGCTGTAGTGCAGTGGCATGATCTTGGCTCACCACAACCTCCACCTCCCTGGTTCAAGCAATTCTCCTGTCTCGGCCTCCCAAGTAGCTAGGATTACAGGTATGTGCCACCATGCCTGGCTAATTTTTTTGTATTTAGTAGAGAGGGTTTCTCCATGTTGGTCAGGTTGGTCTCAAACTCCCAACCTTAGATGATCCGCCAGCCTCAGCCTCCCAAAGTGCTGCGATTATAGGAATCAATTATAGGAATGAGCCACTGCACTTGACCACAAGTGGCTTTCTTTAGGGTAATTTTTGCATTGTAAATTATCACTTGAATTACAGATAGTCTTTTCTGTATGAAGATACTAAGAAAACAAATAACTGAATGAAGTTATGAAACAAATAATTTCACCCTACTTTACATTAATTAATTCGCTTAGCAAATCCTCTTTAAATGGATAGAACTAAGAATTCTAGACAAAAAACAGTACACAAAAAGTATACAGAAAGGCAAAATTAAATTTCTACATTAGGTTCGGATTTAAGTCACAACACCAAAAAAAAAAAAAAAATTTTTCTACATTAGTGGAGAAAATAAAAACAAAAAATTCCAAAGTTTCATATAATTTTTGTTTTAAGTAACAGGTACAGAATAAAGAACAAGGTCTGAGATGGAAAACATAACATAAAGCAAAGGGGAAAATGAAAATGGAAGAAGGAACATAAGCTACCAGAAAGGAATGATACAATCTGAAAGGAAGAAAAGATAGCTATTCAAATACATGAATAGCTATCAAGTCTATGCAAACCTGAACTAATAATACAGAACTAACTAATATTCATAAAAGTCCTTCAGTGACCAGACCATTAAAAAGTAGTCCAGTAAATCCGCAGTTAGGCTTAAGAATGGGAGGCTGGAGCCAGGCGCAGTGGTTTGCACCTGTAATCCCAGCACTTTGGGAGGCCAAGGCAGGTACATCACGAGGTCAGGAGTTCAAGAACAGCTTGGTCAATATGGTAAAATCCCATATCTACTAAAAATACAAAAATTAGCTGGGCACGGTGGCGTAAGCCTGTAGTCCCAGCTACCTGGGAGGCTGAGGAAGAATAGCTTGAACCCAGGAGGCGGAGGTTGCAGCGAGCCAAGATTGCACCACTGCACTCCAGCCTGGGCAACAGAGTTAGACTCCATCTCAAGAAAAAGAATGGGAAATTGGCTAAGTTGACAATATATGTAACACAGTACCAAGAATACTGGATTAGCAGCCAGAAACATAGGTTCTAGTCCTGGCTTGTCATTTTCTTGCTCTGAGACTCTGTGTAGGTGGTTTCTGCTCACTGGTCAAAGATTCTTAATATAACCATATATACTTATCAAAAGACGTGGTAATTATGAGATAGTTTATGTAAAAGCACTTGATAAATTACAAAGCATTACATAAATAAGGGACTGTTATTCTTACCACAAAAAGCAGAGCCAGGCACGGCGGCTCACACCTGTAATCCCAGCACTTTGAGAGGCTGAGGTGGGAGGATCAGGAGGTCAGGAGATTGAGACCATCCTGGCAAACATGGTGAAACCCCGTCTCTACTAAAAATACAAAAATTAGCTGGGCAAGGTAGTACGTGCCTGTCATCACAGCTACTCAAGGATCTGAGGCAGAAGAATTGCTTGAACCCAGGAGGCAGAGGCTGCAGTGAGCCTAGATCGTGCCACTGCATTCCAGCCTGAGCAACAGAGCAAGACTCTGTCTCAAAGAAAAGAAAAAAAGCAGTTGCCCAACAATTATAAAATGCCAACAACAAAGACCATACCATTTCCTACAATAGCCACAGCACTCAGCAAAATTCACTAACTATCCTCAACAGCTTGATACAATAGAGGGCTAAAATCTCAGCACACAATTTCTCAGTGTAGTTCTCTCATCTTTAGAAGAAATTCCTTGTGGTAATTGTTAAAACGAACAAAAAATCTCTTGGGTCCAACTCTAGAACTGGTCAAACAAAAACCTGTTGGTAGGGAAGGGTAACCTGGCATTTTTAACAAACTCTATAGGTGGTAATTACACACAGTGGAGATTGGAAAAATGCTGACTTGGCAAGATTCACATGAATAGTCTTAACGGGGTGCTACTGTTGCAACTAACCAAGGCAATCTCTAAATGTTTCGGGTGTACTGCTTGGGGCTCATGCTCAATATACTACTCTCTTAAGTAAACATTCATGTCCTCACATAGTTTGACATTTAGACATCTTTCCTCCTAATTTTCAGCAGAAGACATATTCATAATTATATGCCAGCCTCACAGCAGATGCTCAAAAAAAAATGCAAGTCTCACAAAATCATTGATAAATAAACTGTCCCCAGTTTTTTAAACTGTGTCTGGCAACGGGTAGGTACCCTCATGTAAATGTCAACTGAATGAAAGAAATGCTTGTTCTTCTCCATAAGGTACTGCACAAGGTGTTCTATGTTAAATTCACCAAGACAGTCTCAAACTATCAGAGCTTTCACTTGCAGAGTAGAAGCTAACAACACTCATTTCTCTAAGAGGAATATAAAATATATAATATTATAGAGGTTCAAAACTGAGTACACTAGCATTTCTGTAAGAAGAGCTTGGTGGTTATAATTTCAATAAAGGGCAAACAGCCAAACACAAAACCAAACCCAGCCTAAGCAAACAATGAAGAACGGCTGGGCACAGTGGCTCACACCTGTAATCCCAACACTCTGAGAGGCCAAGCCGGGTGGATCACTTGAGACCAGGAGTTCAAGACCAGCCTGGCCAACACGGCAAAATCCCATGTCTACCAAAAACACAAAAATGTCAGGCATTGTGGCGCATCCCTGTAGTCCCAACTCCTCAGGAGGCTGAGGCATGAGAATCAAGCAGAGGTTGCAGTTGGTCAAGATCATGCCACTTTACTCCAGCCTGGGTGATAATGAGGCTCTATCTCAAAAAAACAAACAAATACAACCACCAATAACAACAAAAACCGCCCGTGAAGAGAAAAGTAAAGAAATTGAAAAGGGGAATAATAATATTCCATTAAAATATGATCTCCACTGTAATTGGAAGAATTTCATGGCCAGGCATGTAATCTCAGCACTTTGGGAGACCAAGGCATGCGGACCACAAGGTCAAGATATCGAGACCATCCTGGTCAACATGGTGAAACCCTGTCTCTAGTAAAAAATACAAAAATGAGCTGGGCATGGTGACGTGCACCTATAGTCCCAGCTACTCGGAAGGCTGAGGCAAGAGAATTGCTTGAACCCGGGAGGCAAAGGTTGCAGTGAGCCTAGATTGGGCTCACTGCCCTACAGCCTGGCAACAGAGCAAGACTCAATCTCAAAAAAAGAAAAAAAAAATTCATTATTTCCATTGTTACCAAGGACAATGTATTAGACATCCCTAATGTAACAAGACTTACAAAAATGTAGACCTTAAAATATACAAAAATTTCACTCCCCTTTCCACAAAAGCCACCATTAGGACAGAATGATTTGGCAATATAGGGAAATGTAACAGCTAAGTGTAGGACTTAGTGCAGCTTCCAGGCGAGGCAAAATACAGGACAATCTCAATTTCAGAAGGTTCATAAGCAAACCTCTGTGCTATATACAATTAGTGATGGCATAAACGAAACATGGATGACGTATACTACGTATGATTCGGCCACTGTCACCATCTTTTCACCCTTAAATAAAAAAAATCTTTCTTCAGGCCAGGTACGGTGGCTCACGCCTGTAATCCCAGCACTTCCGGAGGCCAAGGTGGGCAGATCACCTGAGGTCAGGAGTTCAAGACCAGCCTGACCAACATGGAGAAACCCCCTCTCTACTAAAATACAAAAAAATTAGCCAGGTGTGGTGGTGCATGCCTGTTATCCCAGCTACTCAGGACGCTGAAGCAGGAGAATCGCTTGAACTTTGGAGGTGGAGATTGCAGCGAGTGGAGATCTCGCCATTGCACTCCAGCCTGGGCAACAGGAGGGAAATGCTGTCTCAAAAAAAAAAAAGAAAAAAAGAAAAAAAAAGTTGCTATGGCCAGGCATGGTGGCTCACGCCTGTAATTCCAGCACTTTGGGAGGCCGAGGCAGGTGGATCACGAGGTCAAGAGATCCAGACTGTCCTGGTCAACATGGTGAAACCCTGTCTCTACTAAAAATACAGAAAATTAGCTGGGCATGGTAGCGTGTGCTTGTAATCCCAGCTACTCAGGAGGCTGAGGCAAGAGAATTGCCTGAACCCACGAGGCGGAGGTTGCAGAGTGCCGAGATCGCACCATTGCACTCCAGCTTGGGTAACAAGAGTGAAACTCCGTCTCAAAAAAAAAAAAAAAAAAAAAGCTGCTATGTAAGAAGCAACTTCCTGGCTGGGCACGGTGGCTCACACCTATAATCCTTAGCACTTTGGGAGGCCGAGACAGGTGGATCATCTGAGGTCATGAGTTCAAAACCAGCCTGGCCATCATGGTGAAACCCCATCTTTAAAAAAAAAAAAAAAGAAGCAACTTCCAAATGTTGCTGAACTAGAACAAAAAGAAAATCCAAATGACTGACATCACTGATAGATGCTAAGAGATACTTAAGTTGCTGAACATCCACCATAGTATTAATACATATGTACTGTGAAGTTAATGCACATTAGCTTTATTTATTTACTTATTTTGAGATGGAGTGTCACTCTTGTTGCCCAGGCTGGAGAGCAATGGTGCCATCTCAGCTCACCACAACCTCCACTTCCCGGGTTCAAGCGATTCTCCTGCCTCAGCCTCCCGGAGTAGCTGGGATTACAGGCATGTGCCACCACGCCTGCCTAATTTTGTATTTTTAGTAGAGACAAGGTTCTCCATGTTGGTCAGGCTGGTCTGGAATTCCCGACCTTAGGTGATCTGCCCACCTGGGCCCCCAAAGTGCTGGGATTACAGGCGTGAACCACTGCACCCAACGCACATTAGCTTTCAATGACAGAGTAGCATTTTTACACCAGCACTCAGCTAGTACAGCCATGTTTCCATTTGTAAACTGGCAGTCAGCTAATGGGTTCAGTGGAGTACTTGAGAAACAGTAAGTACCACAGAATTGGTAAATATTCCCAATATTTACCAACTGCGAACTGAGGAAGGGAGCTATATATGCATTAGGTACTTCAAAAATTCAATAAAAATGAAGAGTAGCCATTATCTTTGACAATCTTTGAGAATCTAATTCTCAAAACGACAGGGTTCCATTTTAAAAGTAAACACAGGGCAGGTGTATTAGCTCAGACCTATAACCCCAGTACTTTAGGAGGCAAAAGCAGTCAGATCACCTGAGGTCCGGAGTTTGAGATCAGCCTGACCCAACATGGAGAAACCCTATCTCTACTAAAAATACAAAATTAGCCAGGTGAGGTGGCACATGCCTGTAATCCCAGCTATTTGGGAGGCTTCAGCAGGAGAATCTCTTGAATCCAAAAGGTAGAGGTTGCGGTGAGTCAAGATCACACCATGATACTCCAGCCTGGGCAACAAGAGCAAAACTCCATCTCAAAAACAAACAAAAAAAGTAAATAGGCCAGTGTGGTGGCTCACACCTGTAATCCCAGCACTTTGGGAGGCCAAAATCCCAGCACTTTGGGAGGCAGGCGGATCACCAGGTCAGGAGTTCCAGACCAGCCTGACCAACGTGGTGAAATCCCGTCTCTACTAAAAATACAAAAATTAGCTGGGTGTGGTGGCTCACGCCTGTAATCCCAGCACTTTGGGAGCCTGAGGCAGGTGGATCACAAGGTCAAGAGATCGAGACCATCCTGGTCAACATGGTGAAACCGTGTCTCTACTAAAAATAAAAAAAATTAGCTGGGCATGGTGGCACATGCCTGTAGTCCCAGCTACTCAGGAGGCTGAGGCAGAAGTGCCTGAACCCAGGAGGCGGAGGTTGCGGTGAGCCGAGATAGCACCATTGCACTCCAGCCTGGGTAACAAGAGCGAAACTCCGTCTCAAAAAAAAAATTAGCTAGGTGTGGTGTCGCATCCTGTAATCCCAGCTACTCAGGAGAGACAGGAGAATCAACTTGACCTCAGGAGGTGGAGTTTGCAGTAAGCCAAGATGGCACCATTGCACTCCAGCCTGGGCAAGAAGGGCAAATCTCCTTCTAAAAAAAAAAAGAGGAAAGAAAAAAAAGAATACAGCCTGATTAGGTTGTAGTTCTAGTAAAAGATGGGGGTTGATGTGGGCAAGTAGCAAAGCAACAATTATTAAGCCCCAAAATATAGTATAATACAGTGGTTCCTGAACTTTGCTACATATCAGAATCACCTGGGGAGCTTTTAAAAATCATGATACCTAGGTCATATGCCAACTTACTTAAATCAAAATACTTAAGGGTAGGGATTAGGTGACTTTTTGAAGTTCTCCATTTGTCTCCAATCTGCACCAAAATTTGAGAACCACTTGTAGAGCTGAAAGATGCAGAAGGACTTGTACAAATCACACATTAGTTGTGTGACTCTAGACAAATTAACCACTTTGACTCACATACTTGATATAAAACACCAACTTACAGGATTGTCGTAATGATTAAATGAGACCATATGCAATGCCTTGATAATATTGGCCTCTTTTTCTTGCATCCAGAGGGGAAAAAAGAATGAATGTTTAGCCACACCGAATTCAACCAGTTATTCCCTTATTTCAAAAGTACTTATCAACATTACAAATAAATAAAAGGCAATTATACCTTAAAGTTAGAACAAATCACTACATCAGAGAACAAGAGGCATCTTTTGTCCTACTGATTATTCCATCAATTTATACTATCATTAAAAGTTTTAAGCCCTAATTGGGCTTTTGAAAGCCCTTTTGTAAGTAAAAACTGACTTTAGAAATTATAGAATTCACTCTATTAATAGGTTCAAATCTAGACAGCATCACAGGCAGAACCCTGACTCATAATATAATGCTCTTTCCATTTCCCTTTATGTTGATAGGAATGTACTCTCTTCAGCCAAACCTTTTTGTACAGCACTTCCAAAATCCACATTAAAAGAGCCATAACACACCCCACTGATCACACACATACAAGAAAAAGGTACTATTCTAGTTCTTCAAAGGAGGATAATAAGGTAAAGATATAAACTGCCACTGAATACCATATTCACTAGCATCACCCTCAAGACAACCACCATCTGGTAATTTTGTCAGATAAATCCTACTATTAACCTATAGTCTTGTATATGAGCAAACCAACATCAAAATAATGTTTAATTGGGGGCTGGAGAAAAAAATAATGCTTAGCTGTGATCCAAAAGACAGACTTAAAAATAAGTAGATAAATAAAACTAACCCTGTCACACAATAGAACTTACCGAGGAGTAGCAATGTATGTGTACAAAGATAAAATCAAACAGTCCTAAAGGGATGTAGGTTACACCAACATATGCATTTGTCAAACTCAGATCACACCACTGAACTCTGGCCTGTGCGGCAGAGCAAGACTGTCTCAAAAAAAAAAAAGAAAAAAAAAATCCCACTAAAACATGCATTAGTTCATGTTATGTTAATACTGGTCAACCAGTTTTTGCTTTGGTCTCCGTCTCAAAAAAAAAAAAAAAAAAAAAAAGATCTAGCTCCAGAAATGACCAAGGGTCCCTGATTCCTGGGCCATTGACCAGTATCCACTATGGAAGCTAAGTGAAGCTTGCTCTGTATTTACAGCCTCTCCCCAACGCTGGCATTACCTCCTGAGCTCAGCCTCCTGTCAGAGCAGCAGCAGAATTAGATTCTCACAGGAGAGCAAACTCTGTTGTGAACCGCGTGCACAGAGGAATCTAGGTTGTGCATTCCTTATGAGAATCTAATGCCTGATAATCTGTTACTGTCTCCCATGACCCCAGATGGAACCATCTAGTTGCAGGAAAGCAAGCCAAGGGCTCCTACTGATTCTACATTAAGGTGAGTTGTATAATTATTTTATTATGTTACAATGTAATAACAATAGAAATAAAGTACACAATAAATGCACTTGAATAATCTCAAAACCATTCCCACCCGCACCACACGCACTACTAGCTCCAGTCTGTGGAAAAATTGTCTTCCACAAAACCTGTCCCTAGTGCCAAAATGGCTGAGGACCACTGACTAAAGCCAAAAAATAACCCACATACTTCACGTGGGTTCAAGTATTTACTCCAAATTAAGATACAATTTGTTTTTGGTTTTTTTTTTGAGATGGAGTTTCGCTCTTGTTACCCAGGCTGGAGTGCAATGGCGTGATCTCGGCTCACCGCAACCTCCACCTCCTGGGTTCAGGCAATTCTCCTGCCTCAGCCTCCTGAGTAGCTGGGATTACAGGCACGCACCACCATGCCCAGCTAATTTTTTGTATTTTCAGCAGAGACACGGTTTCACCATGTTGACCAGAATGGTCTCGATCTGTTGACCTCGTGATCCACCCGCCTCGGCCTCCCAAAGTGCTGCGATTACAGGCTTGAGCCACTGCGCCCAGCTAAGATACAATTTGGTAATTTCTTTTTTTTTTTCTTTTTGTAGAGACAAGTCTAGCCCTGTTGCCCAGGCTGGAGTGCAGTGCCATGATCTCGGCTCACTGCAACCTCCACATCCAAGGCTCAAGCAATTTTACTGCCTCGGCCTCCCAAATAGCCAGGACTACAGGTGCACTCCATTATGCCCCGCTAATTTTTGTATTTTTTTTTTTTTTTTGAGACGGCGAGTTTCACTCTTGTTACCCAGGCTGGAGTACAATGGCGCGATCTCGGCTCTCCGCAACCTCTGCCTCCTGGGTTCAAGCAATTCTCCTGCCTCATCCTCCCGAGTAGATGGGGCTACAGGTGTGTGCCACCATGCCCAGCTAATTTTTGTACTTTTTAGTACAGACGGGGTTTCACCTTGTTGACCAGGATGGTCTCGATCTCTTGACCTCGTGATCCACCCATCTTGGCCTCCTAAAGTGCTGGGATTATAGGTGTGAGCCACCGCACCCGGCCACTAATTTTTGTATTTTTAGTAGAGATGGGGTTTCACCATCTTGACCAGGCTGGTCTCGAATTCCTGAGACCTTGTGGTCCACCCACGTCGGCCTCTCAAAGTGCTGCAATTACAGGTATGAGCCACCGCTCCCAGCCACAAGTTAATCATTTCTAACAAGTTTTTATCCTGCAATCCACAGATTCAAAAGGGAGAATAAGAATACCCTGAATTATAAGCATCTAATTCAATACAAATAGGTTACCAGTATTTCTACAAGAGCTCTTCAGCTTCTCTATGAGGTGAAATGCCAACAAGTAAAGAAGCAGAGGATGGCTCTCCAGCATCAAACAGAACAATGTGGAGTCTGTAAGCAGACATGATTTGACCTTGACATAAGGGTGACAATGATTCTCAAGAGAGTTGGAAGTTAAGAGACTCTAGTAACTCCCCTGACATTCATCTGTCTAATTTGTATTAGTAGGAGTAGAGCTATATACCTATCTTACATTTCGTCCAGCTTAAAATGCTACCTAGCATTATTACATTATCTCACAAGCCAGTATAAAGCAGCTCTAGTATACCATGAATTCAGTTTTCCTTCGAGTTAAAAAGTTCACTTCTCGTCATCTGTGATACATCTTTTTGTTTTTTTTTTTTTTAAGTGCAAGGTAAGCATGGCCACTGTAATGTATCTTGACGAAGACATATCCAATGCAGTGTCAACTTCATTCTCTGATAATAGACATTACATTATTTACAGGAGATATGCTCAGTGACAAAGATAAGACTAAGCTGTTTTTAAAAATGAAGAGTAACGATTAACTAGTGCTTTATAAGTATGTTCCAGAACATTTGACTTTCAGTCACAGAGGGCAAAAATAAGTGATTAAAAAACACTACGCAGCTGGGAGAGATGGCACGCATCTGCAGTCCCAGCTACTCAGGAGGCTGAGGCAGGAGGATCATTTGAGTCCAGTAGTTTGAGGCAGTAATATGCTATTATCATGCTTCTGAATTGCCACTGCACTCCAGCCTGGGTGACAGAGCAAGACCCTGCCGCGAAAAATAAACAAATAAATAATAATAAAAGATGAAAGAAAAACAGGAAAAAGAAGGTAAGGCAAGTAGTAGACACAATATCAAACTGCTGGAATGCTTTCTTTCCAGCTACTATCCTCTGAAAACAGGTCTTAAAATTCCAGAACTAAAAGGCCTTAGCATCAATGAGTCCAGTGACACTTTTAAATAGAGAACCCTTGTTCAAATAAAATCCTACCCAAAAGCTCAGTATGCAAAAGCAAATGGAAATGAGTAGTTAGCTGGAAAAAGAAGGGTAGGCAGTCCTAAATCTTTCTGTTCAGCACTCTCCTTTCCAAACAACCCTTTTCTTTCTTTTTTTTTTTTTTTTTTGAGACGGAGTTTCACTCTTTTTACCCAGGCTGGAGTGCAATGGCGCGATCTCGGCTCACCGCAACCTCCACCTCCTGGGTTCAGGCAATTCTCCTGCCTCAGCCTCCTGAGTAGCTGGGATTACAGGCATGCACCACCATGCCCAGCTAATTTTTTGTATTTTTTAGTAGAGACGGGGTTTCACCATGTTAACCAGGGTGGTCTCGATCTCTTGACCTCGTGATCCACCCGCCTCAGCCTTTCAAAGTGCTGGGATTACAGGCATGAGCCACCGGGCCAACATCAACCCTTTTATTTTCTAAATGAGGAAGCAGATGGGCTCACAGAGATTAAGGAACTGACTGATTGTAGATCACCCAGTCAATACCACATAGCAGACCTAGAGCTCAAACCTCCAACACCTAGCTAGTTAAGAACTTTTCGGCTGGGCGTGGTGGCTCACGCCTGTAATCCAAGCACTTTGGAGGCCAAGGTGGGCAGATCACCTGAGCTCGGGAGTTCAAGACCAGCCTGACCAACATGGTGAAACACTGCATTTAAAAAAAAAAAAAAGGGGGGGCCGGGCACAGTGGCTCACACCTGTAATCCCATCCTGGTCAATGTGGTGAAACCCAGTCTCTATTAAAAATACAAAAAATTAGCTGGGCATGGTGGCGCGTGCCTGTAATCCCAGCTACTCAAGAGGCTGAGGCAGGAGAATTGCCTGAACCCAGGAGGCGGAGGTTGCGGTGAGCCGAGATCATGCCATTGCACTCCAGCCTGGGTAACAAGAGCGAAACTCCATCTCAAAAAAAAAAAAAAAAGAACTTTTTAGCATATCATAATTGTTTCTTGGGTCGTTGCTGATGCCTATAATTCCAGCACTTTGGGAGTGAGGTGGGAGGATCACTTGAGCTCAGGAGAGCAAGACTAGCCTTGGGGGCAATACAGCAAGAGCCCATCTCTGTAAGAATAATAATAAATTTAATTCAATTCAGAATGGAACACACAAAAAAAGAAGGTTGTAACAGAAACCCGATACAGCTGACCCTTGAACAAGAGGTGCTTGAGAGGCACAGGTCCACTTATACAAAGGTTTTGTTCTGCCCCTGCTACCCAAACAAGACCAACCACTCTTCTTCCTCCTTAGCCCAAAGTGAGGATGATGAGGATTAAGAGCTTTACTTACACACACACACACACACACGTTATTGACTACTCATGTTATTGGTAAAGCTTCCAGTTAACAGTAGATTATTAGTAAGTTTTTGGGGAGTCAAAAGTTATAATTGGGGCTGGGCACAATGATCCATGTCTATGATCCCAGCACTTTGGGAGGCCGAGGCAGGGGGTTTACCTGAGGTCAGGAGTTTGAGACCAGCCTGGCCATCATGGTGAAACCTGTCTCTACTAAAATACAAAAATTAGCTGGGCATGGTGGCATGCCTGTAATCACAGCTACTCGGGAGGCTGAGGCAGGAGAATCGCTTAAATCTGGGAGGTGGAGGTTGCAGTGAGCCAAAATCAGGCCATTGCACTCCAGTCTGGGCAACAAGAGCGAGACTCCATCTCAAAAACAGTTATAGTTGAATTCCTGACTGTGGAGCACAGTGTGGGTGGGTTGGGGTTCAGTGCCCCTAACCCCAGCATTGTTTAAGGGTCAACTCTAATTTTAAGTGAGCCCTCACGTATCAATTCACAAGGTCTAAGGATTTCTTTTTTTCTCCTGCCTCAGGTTTATTTGTATAAACAGCACAAGAGAACCCCAGCCCCATGCAGGCAGCAGCCCAGAGGGGTCTCACCAGTCCTTCTGTCCTCACACAGGTAGACAGAGATATCTACTCTGTTGCCTTTACAGGGAAGGCCCTGGGCACCTTTTAGAGCCTGAGCTGGAATTGAAGCTGGAGCTGCAGCCTGGCCTTGGTTTGATCCTTGGCCTTTGGCCGGCACAGCCTGAGCCCCTTGGCAATGCGGGCACGAGTATGCTTCCCAAGCTTAGGGTGAGCAATGTAGGCAAGTGGATCAAGCTTGTGGCCGACACCCTTTGGGCTTAACCTCCTTGGGCTTTACGAAGGCCTGAAAAGCCTCAGCACGTGCAATCACGGCCTTGAAATTGTTGCCCTGTATCTTCTTTAGGCCCTTCTTGTTGTGCTTCTTTGGCAAAGTGTATGTTCCTCAGGAACCTGGGGTTCACCACTTCTGTGCCATTTTCAGGACTGGTTGCGTGTGGTGTGGTTCTTGGACTTGGCCATGTTGGCACCTTAAGCCGCAGCTCCTGAAGCACCTAGAATCAGAAACTTCATTTTTTAAAATATCAAGAGAATGGATGTCATTCTCTCATGCTTGTTCTTTTTTTTCTTTTTTTTTTGAGATGGAGTCTTGTTCTGTCACCCAGACTGGAGTGCAGTGGTGCAATCTTGGCTCACTGCAACCTCCACTTCCCAGATTCAAGCAATTCTCCTGCCTCAGCCTCCTGAGGGACGACAGAGGCACACAGCCATGCATGGCTAATTTTTTTTTTTTTATTTTAGTAGAGAAGGGGTTTCAACGTGTTGCCCAGGCTGGTCTCAGAACAATCCAGAGCTCAGGCAATCTGCCCACCTCTGCCTCCCAAAGTGCTAGGATTACAGGCATCAGCCACTGTGCCTGGCTTATCCTGGCTCTTTACTCTGGATGCTATGCCTCTTAACAATAGGTCTCTGAAATTACACAGGAAGGACCTGATTAAGCAGGTCATCCATAAAGCCCAGGTAATTTTTAGTCTCTGTTGTAAGACATACCAAAGTATCTTAAAAGCAAAGCAAATCAGCCAGGCACAGTGGCTCATGCCTGTAATCCCAGCACTTTAGGAGGCCAAGACGGGAGGATCACCTGAGGTTGGGAGTTTGAGACCAGCCTGACCAACATGGAGAAACCCCATCCCTACTAAAAAAATACCAAATTAGCCGGATGTGGTAGTACATGTCTGTAATTCCAGCTACTTGGGGGGCTGAGGCAGGAGAATCACTTGAACCCAGGAGGCAGAGGTTGCAATGAGCTGAGATTACGCCATTGCACTCTAGCCTGGGTGACAAGAGTGAAACTGTCTCAAAAAAATTAAAAATAAAAAAAGCAAAGCAAATCCTACAGGGAGTTTTTTAACAGAAAACATAGGGAAGGGATTGAACAAATTTGTGTATGAAGGGTAAAGGCAGAAAAATTTAAATTTTAAATTAGTGACAATACTTCTAAAACAATGGATAATACCTAACTTTTATCTAGCTAAAAGTAAACAGTCAACTTAATTCAATACTTACCAAGTAAATATTTATTAAGTATGCACCACGTATGGGTGATATAGAAATAGTGGCAAACAGACTGAAGGGGATGGGAAGATGTTGTTATCCAAATAAAGAATGTTTATATAAATCTTTATCCTTTTTGCTTCAATGGAAACACAGGTTTTTGGTTTTTCTTCACATTTCACTTTAAAACCAACAAACCACTTTTGTTTCCATGTACCTGACGCTACCACTCCTAAAGTAAATTTACCCTTTCCACACCCTCATCCAGTTACTGTATTCTCCTTAGAGACTACACCCAGAAGCCTCACTCTATTCTTGGATGCCTTCCCAAACCAGTTCACCAAGCTTTCTTCCTCAGACCCAGATCCTGAAATCCCATCTCCTCTCTCAGGAAGCCTTAATTTGAAAGCCAGGTTAATCTGCTTAGCCCCACCCACAGAGAGCTTAAAACTACCATAACTCTCTCACACTCACCACCTTATAATAGGCTCCTATTATTATTATTCAGCTCAGAAGTTAATTTATTCATGTGCTTATTCAGTTTATTACTCATTGCCCTTATGAGTCTGTATCAGGTCTTAAATAAAAGCTACCAGATAAAAGGGCATGTACTTAACTTGGGTTTAGCAGTGAAAATGGCAATGCTTAATGCTTTCTGAAAATGATTTCAAATATATTAAATTTAACCTGATTTGTGAAATTTATAAAATCTCCCAACATAAATAATCTCAAAAACATTATGCTAAGTGAAAAGTGCCAGACACAAATGACCTCATACCATATGATTCCATCTGTAAGAAATTCTAGGAAAAACTAGTGACAGAAAGCAATCAGTGGGTGTAAGGGGCCTTATTTTCCCACACAGGATTTTTTTAAAGACAAGAACCATTTAAAAACCTCAAATCAGGCCCGGCACAGTGGCTCACACCTGTAATCCTATCACTTTGGGAGGCCCAGGTGGGTGGATCACCTGAAGTCAGGAGTTCAAAACCAGCCTGGCCATCAGGGTGAAACCCCATCTTTAAAAAAATAATAATAAATAAATAAATAAAATTTTAAAAAATAAATAAATTGAAACCTCAAATCTGTATCATCTTAGATTTCACATTAATCTTTACGTCAAAAGATAAATTTGGAATTTTCTTCCAAGTGATTTACCTGCCCATTTACAACCAATAGCAAATTTTATCATTCAGTTCTCCGTCAAAACTAACAGCTGGCCCGGCGCGGTGGCTCACGCCAGTAATCCCCAGCACTTTGGGAGGCCGAGGCAGGTGGATCACCTGAGGTCAGGAGTTCAAGACCAGCCTGACCAATACAGTGAAACCCCGTCCCTTCAAAAAAAAAAAAAAATTTTTTTTTTAATAGAAAATAAAAACTAACAGCTTTGGAACTTTTTTTTAGGATAGTTTTATTTGTGTTGTTTCCATGTAAGCACTATGCAATCCAGTCCTTAATTCAAGATCTGAAAAAAAAAAAACCTGAAATAGAAAAGGGGCTACAAGCCTGGCATAGTGCCTCACGCCTATAATTCCAGCACTTTGGGAGGCCATGCCAGTAGATCACCTGAGGTCAGGAGTTTGAGACCACCCTGGCCAACATGGTGAAACCTCATCTCTACTAAACAAACAAAAAATTAGCTGGGCATGGTGGCGCAGGCCTGTAATTCCAGATACTTAGGAGGCTGAGGCAGGAGGATCGCTTGAACCCGGGAGTCGAAGGTTGCAGTGAGTCGAGATGGTGCCACTGTACTCCAGCCTGGGCAACAGAGTAAGACTCCTCTCAAAAAAAAAAAAAAGCCAGGATTGGTGGCTCACACCCATAATCCCAGCATTTTCGGAGGCTGAGGTGGGAAAATGACCTGAGGTCAGGAGTTCCAGGCCAGCCTGACAAACGTGGTGAAACCCCTTTTCTACTAAAAATACAAAAATTAGGCCAGGCGTGGCGGCTCACACCTGTAATCCCGGCACTTTGGGAGGCCGAGAGAGCAGGTCACGAGGCCAGGAGATGGAGACCATCTGGCTAAGATGGTGAAACCCCGTCTCTACTAAAAATACAAAAAATTAGCTGGGCGTGGTGGCACCAGCCTGTAGTCCCAGCTACTCTGGAGCCTGAGGCACAAGAATCGTTTGAACCTGGGAGGCACAGGTTGCAGTGAGCAGAGATCGTGTGACTGCGCTCCAACCTAGGTGGCAAGAGCAAAAACGCCATTTCAAAACAAAAACAACAACAACAAAACAAAAAAAGAGGCTCCAGTAAACAGTAAATACCATTCTCAACTATTCTGAAAATTTTTGCAAATTTTTTTTTATTATCGCTGGAAAACAGCTGGGTTTTAAACTACATTTTAGTCTCTATTCCATGAAGAGGCTCTTTTAATCCCTAAAGTCAAAACATTACTCTAAAACCCTCAAGAGTTGACGGAACAATGTATTTCTATCTCGTCACCTTGTATCCTCATTACCACTATTTGTATCCACCAATATTCCACACCAAAAAAGGCCACAATTTCTCTGATGTTAAAATTTACTGATAAACTCAACAGGTTAAAATTACTTATCAAAGTGTGGCTAAGTGATTAAGCTCTCTTTTAATAAAACTGAGCTGAGTAAATTTTAACATGGTGGTGCTCAAACTGCCTCTGCCACTATCTATACAAATTTAGTTTGGACTGAAAAGTGACAAACATGACCATTCACTAAAGGAAAGAGTAATTAACACTTTTAAAAGAACTACAAAGGATTTTACATAGTATAATTCAACAATTTCGTATCATATCTGCTGACGAGATCACAAACATTGTCACTATGCCATGTCCTTCCTGGAACCCCACTGGCTCCTGCAGCTTTATTCTTGACTTTTTCAAAGGTTTAAACCACTTGGGGCTGCTGAAGGAGGTATCAAGGAAGCATAATTTGTGAACCCAAGCTGAGAAAAGGGCAGGAATATGGGGTTGAGTCACGTCGTTCCGCCATTTTCTAAGCGGAGGAGGAAGACATGTTGGAACAAAAACACAACAAAAGAGCAGCCATTTCCCAAGCCAGCTCCAATAGCAACCCGAAATGACACTGCCCTGTCGCTTCGCCACCTTCAAATCCACTTCACTGAGCAAACCTCTGAACACCAGACATGCCGCCGTAAAAAAGGCAGCAGTCAAACCTTCCGCGTAGAGATCAAAGATGACCTGCACACTTTACTGCAAATGAAAGCCTCGGGAAGAGGGAGAAATGACGGAAGCGAAATGGGACACAGTGTAATACAATGAAATTTTAAACTAAGTTAGCAAACTGAAATTTACTCAGTGATTGCGATAACTGACTTACAGGAAGCCACTAGCTGTAGGGAACCCAGGTAACTGAAACACCAAGACCTGGATTCAGCTGGTCTCCTTACCTGCCTCTACCCACTTCCCCATTCCGTGCTTCCCTCAGCAGACCGCCTATATGCACAGGGTTCTTACCGTATGTGGGGGATGCCAACCCCACCTTGAAGAATCTTATAGAGCTTGCTCTCGTACAGCAACTGGGGATGCCTGGCCTTCTGAGATTCTAGCTTCACTGCCACTTCCTGCAGGGGAAAGAGGGATGATGGCATCAACATCCCTACGGATTCAATGTCACTTAGGAAAGGAGGGAGAGACATTAGCAAAACTCCAAGTCGCGACTACAGGGAAAAAGCGAAAGACTGGAAAGAGAAAGCTCTCTGTAATTATAAAATGAGGCAACCAGCCTCTTCAGGGGGTAGTGACGAAATCCCTACCTCTTCTAAAGTGCAGGAAAATGATTCATCCAGAAAAAAAGAGGCAACCTCTGAACGTAATGAGAGGTTTTTAAGGAACTAGGCGATCGGAAACTGTTCTAATTGGAATAAGAGGCCAGCAGAATTAAAAATAAAATAAAATAAAAGCATGGGAATCACAGAAATAGGATTTTGCCGTTTCCACCTTAAAAAACGGTTAAAAAAAAAAAAGTTCAACTAAGGGACATTTATGGGACGTGTTTAACAAGCTGGGAACCTTCCCCAACCTTTCTATCGGGTTCTTGATCCTTTTAGGGAAAGAGCGGGGGAGGTTCAAAAGCCAGGAAAACTAGCTCTCTGGACTCCCTGACGAGTGCGTGCGGTGGGGAGAGGCCCAAGCACTTTAGGGGTGCGCGGTGGTGGGGGCGGGGAATGAGGAAATGCCCAGCGTTATCGTCAACCCTACCCCAGGTGATTACCTCGCCGTTGGTGATGTTGATCGCCAGATAGATGTCCCCGAAGGAGCCAGACCCGATCTTCCGTACCAGTTTGTATTTCCCTCCGACAATGAATTCGGCCTTGGAGCCGCTGCTGCTCGCCATCCTGAGAGACGAAGATGGAGGCTGGGGCCAAGCCCCGACACCTCTGAGGGGAAGACGGAGACCTCTCGAGCTCCTACACCGGGCAAGGCTACGGAGGAAGGCAGCAGGAAACGGAACACAGAGGCCTTTACCGGCGTTCGGGGCCCAGAATCAGCCGAGGGGAACCTGATCACCACCGCTCAGTCAGGTTTCTTTTTGCCAGGCCGCACTTTGTGAAGGGCTTCTCGCGGCTACCAGGCTGGGCCACTTGTTCTCGTTGGCGGCCGATGCCTGCTTGAGCGGCGACGTCGCGGGCAGGAAAAGGGGCGCGGTGAGCTAGGGCGGCGATACCACTGCCAGCACTGCTGCTGGCTCCGGCCCGGAGGGACCCCTGTCACTCCGCCGACGACGCCATCTTGTTACTCCAGCTCCAGCCAACACAAAATGCCCCCAGTCCCCGGGAGCCGCTTCTTCACGGCGCAGAGCACTCTGGGAAAGGGATCTCGGGCGCTCGCTCCGGAGGATCTGCAGCCAGAGGGAGGGCGGAACCGGATCCGTGAGAGTCGCGGCCCACGCTCCAAGCGTCACCTCGTCACCGCCCAGCTGCGCATGAGCACTGTAACTCCTGCTGACTGCGCAGGCGTGCCGCGGCTGGTACTCACCCCGCCCCAGGCTCTCTTCCACTTCCGGTTGGCGGCTGTTCAGCCGGTGCTACCTGTTACCACGGACCCGCCCGGACCCGCCCGGTCTCTGGAAGGCTGAGTGGCCTCAGGCACCGATGTCAGGGAGAAGTCACCTTCCCGTTTCCTAACAGATAAAAGCTTCAGGCCTCCTTAGGAGTTTGGTATTGACCTTTGCTCTTTGTTTCAGGAGGTTTTTTTTTTTTTTTTTTTGAGACGGAGTTTCACTCTTGTTACCCAGGCTGGAGTGCAATGGCGCGATCTCGGCTCACCGCAGCCTCCGCCTCCTGGGTTCAAGCAATTCTCCTGCCTCAGCCTCCCGAGTAGCTGGGATTACAGGCCCACGCCACTATGCCCAGCCAATTTTTTTTTTTGTACTTTTAGTAGAGACAGGGTTTCACCATGTTGACCAGGATGGTCTCGATCTCTTGACCTCGTGATCCACCCGCCTCGGCCTCCCAAAGTGCTGGGATTATAGGTATGAGCCACCGCGCCCGGCCTGTTTCAGGCGGTTTTTAATCTTTGATCTTCTGGCCGCTCCCCCCGACCGGCCTATTGCAACCAAGTTTCTGTTTGGAAAGAGGCTATCGCCTCTGGTGGAGAAGAAGAGAAAAGCAGCCCGCGTATCGGGCTGATCGAATCGTTCAGGGCTCTCGGTTGTAGCAAAGCCCAGCTAATTACCCTTCATAAATAGAACTGTGTTCTCTACTACGGAGTGTTAGAGACCCTGTTTGCTCAGGAGGGGAAAAAAGAAGCCGGAATCCTCCTACCGTCCTTTGTCTTTGCATTATTGCCCCACTACCACATTTGATCTTCATGAGAAAACCGGGTATCTTGCCATAATGAAGATTAGTAATAGGTGGAATCAACAGAAAATTAACAAGAGTGAAAAAACTGTTCTAGCCCTCCTCCCAATCCCACCAAAAAAACGAAAAAAAAAAAAAGAATCATATGTTGGTCATATGGAAAACCTCAATATTAACCTTAACATATAGCAGAGGTAACTGTCGCAAAACATAATTGACAACATTTAAAACCATATGGTAGCCAGGGGCACGGTGGCTCACGCCTGTAATCCCAGCACTTTGGGAGGCTGAGGCGGGGGTATCACGAGGACAAGAGATCAAGACTATCCTGGCCAACATGGTGAAACCCCATCTCTACTAAAAATACAAAAATTAGCTGGGCGTGATGGCAGGCGCCTGTAGTCCTAGGTACTCAGGAGGCTGAGAGAGGAGAATCGCTTGAACCTGGGAGATGGAGGTTGCAGTGAGCCAAGATCATGCCTCTGCACTCCAGCTGGGTGACAGAGTAAGACTGTGTCTCAAAAACAAAACAAACTACACGGTAATTTTTTTCTTTTTACTAAAAATAGATCAGAGAATGAAATCTTGACCACATATTGTTTTACAAAATTTGATGGCCAGGAGTGGTGGCTCACGCCTGTAATCCCAGCACTTTGGGAGGCCAAGGTGTTTGGATCACCAGAGGTCAGAATTCAAGACTAGCTGGACAACATGGTGAAACCCCATCTCCACTAAAAATACAAAAATCTGCCATGTGTGGTGGCACACACTTGTAACCCCAGCTTCTCGGGAAGCTGAGAATCATTTGAACCCGGAAGGCAGAGATTGTGGTGAGCGTAGATCACGCCACTGCACTTTCAACCCGGGCAACAGAGAGACCCTGTCTCAAAAAAAAAATTATAAGTACAAATGGAAAAAAATGTGAAGTATTTTAACTGCAACTTTGAAAGCTGATCAGGTAATTAGTAATAGGGTTCATCTTGGAAGAGATCTTAACTGAAGAGAGAGGGGAAAAGACTTCCCCTAAGGTTTAGCATGAAGTTTTAAAGCACAACCAACACCTGGGGTGCCCAACTCCCAAATCAGCCCTATTAGACATCATTTGCCTTTGGTGACTCGAAAGCACATTTTGACTAAGTTAAAATCTGCTGTTAAACTCTGGTCTAAAATTAAAAAAAAAAAAAAGCCAAATATGGCTAGACATGGTGGCTCACACCTGTAATCCCAGCACTTTGGGAAGCCTAGGCAGGTGGATCACCTGAGGTCAGGAGTTCAGGACCAGCCTGACCAACATATAGAAACTGTCTCTACTAAAAATGCAAAATTAGCTGAGTGTGGTGGCACATTCCTGTAATCCCAGCTACTCAGGGGGCTAAGGCAAGAGAATCGCTTGAACCCGAGAAGCAGAGGCTGTGGTGAGCCGAGATCATACCGTCATACTCCAGCCTGGTCCCTGGGCAACAAAAGCAAAACTTCATCTCAAAAAAAAAAAAGCCAAGTTTAAGCATCTTGAGTTTTCCAGAGATCACTACTATTTTGCTAATTTTCTTTCTTTTTTTTTTTTTTTTTTGAGACGGAGTTTCGCTCTTGTTACCCAGGCTGGAGTGCAATGGCGTGATCTCGGCTCTCCGCAACCTCCGCCTCCTGGGTTCAGGCAATTCTCCTGCCTCAGCCTCCTGAGTAGCTGGGACTACAGGCACACACCACCATGCCCAGCTAATTTTCTGTATTTTTAGTAGAGATGGGGTTTCACCATGTTGACCAGGATGGTCTCGATCTCTTGACCTCGTGATCCACACGCCTCGGCCTCCCGAAGTGCTGGGATTACAGGCATGAGCCACCGCACCCGGCCCCCAAAAATTTTTTTAACATAGAAAATAAAGTCCTCAGGTGTTGGCTATGACTCAGCCTTCTCCTTAAAGTCATGTATCTTTTGCACGAACTTGCATCCTAAGAGACTGAAGAATAACCTGTTTTTGGTGTTGCTACTAAAGTCACAAATCATTCTGTACTTACTAAATCAGCAGCAGCTTTGGTATAATGAAAGGAGTCTTTTAAATGTACCAAATAGGGCTGGGGGCAGTGGATCATGCCTGTAATCCCAGTACTTTGGGAGGCCTAGGTGGGCAGATCATCTGAGGTCAAGAAATCGAGACCATCCTGGCCAACATGCTGAAACCCCGTCTCTACCCAAAATACAAAAATTAGCCAGGTGAGGTGGCATGTGCCTGTAGTCCTAGCTACTTGGGAGGCTGAGGTTGGAGGATTGCTTAAGCCCAGGAGTTCTGGGATGTAGCGCACTATGCCGATTCGGTGTCCACACTAATTTCGGCATCAATATGGTGACCTCTCAGGAGCGGGGAACCACTAGGTTGCCTAAGAAGGGGTGAACCGGCCCAGGTCGGAAACAGAGCAGGTCAAAACTCCAGTGCTGATCAGTAGTGAGATCGCGCCTGTGACTAGCCGCTGCACTTCAGCCTGGGCAGCATAGTGAGACCCTGACTCTTTAACAAAAGAGAAAAGAGGGCCGGGCACTGTGGATCAAGCCTGTAATCCCAGCACTTTGGGAGGCCGAGGCGGGTGGATCACGAGGTCAAGAGATCGAGACCATCCTGGTCGACATGGTGAAACCCCGTCTCTACTAAAAATACAAAAAAAAATTTGCTGGGCATGGTGGTGTGTGCCTGTAATCCCAGCTACTCAGAAGGCTGAGGCAGGAGAATTGCCTGAACCCAGGAGGTGGAGGTTGTGGTGAGTCGAGATCGTGCCATTTGCCCTCCAGCCTGGGTAACAAGAGTGAAACTCCGTCTCAAAAAAAAAAAAAAAAAAATTTAGACCTTGAGGGAAATATAGAGCTCACCTAGTTCAATAATAATACTTGTATTTTTTAGTGCTTCGCAATTTATTATTTTTATTTTTATTTTTTACAGTCAAAGTCTCACTCTGTCACCCAGGCTAGAGTGCAATGGCACCACCATAGCTCACTATAGTCTGGACCTCCTGGGCTCAAGCAATCCCCCTGCCTCAAGCTTCCCCAGTGGCTAGGACTATACGCAGGCACCACTGTGACTAATTTTTTTTTTTTTTTAAGACTCAGTCTTGCTCTTGTCCACCAGGCTAGAGTGCAATGGCTCGATCTCTGGTCACTGCAACCTCCACATCCTGGGTTCAAGTGATTCTCCTGCCTTAGCCTCCAGCATAGCTGGGATTACAGGTGCCTGCCACTACGCTGGCTAATTTTTGTATTTTTAGTTGAGATGGGGTTTCACCATATGGCCTTGAACTCCTGACCTCAGGTGGTCCCCCAGCCTCGGCCTCTCAAAGTGCTGGGATTACAGACATGAGGCACTGCGCCCAGCCTTTTTTTTTTTTTTTAAGTTTTTGTAGAAATGGCATCTTGCCTTGTTGGCCAGGTTGGTCTTGAACTCCCCGACTCAAGTGATCCTTATGCCTCATCCTCCCAAACCGCTAGGATTATAGGCATGAACCACTGTACCCGGCCTGCAATTTAAAGTACTTTCTTTTTTTTTTTTTAAAGACAGGGTTTCACCATGTTGGCCAGGCTGGTCTTGAACTCCTGACCTCAGGTGATCCACCCGCCTCAGCCTCCCAGAAGTGCTGAGATTACAGGCATGAGCCACCACGGCTGGCCATAGAGTACTTTTATACATATTAGTTGTGTGCCAGTAAAACAAAGTGGCTTGCCTAAGATCCTAGAGATCTTAGTGGCAAAGACAGGACTAGAGCCACAACTACTATCAAAAGAAAGAGAAAAAAAGTAGAACACAAGTTAGGACAGTTATATCCCAGGGATTACTTCTATGTTCATAGAGAACTCAAGATGAATTTTTTTTTGCTGGGTGTGGTGGCTCATGCCAATAATCCCAGCACTTTGGGAGGCTGAGACAGGAGGATCGCTTGAGGCCAGGAGTTCAAGACCAGCCTGGGCAACAGTGAGACCCCATCTCTTCAAAAATGTTTTAAAATAATAAAAACAAAAACCATATTTTTTAAGCCACAGTTTTTGTTGTTGTTGTTGTTGTTTTGAGACGGAGTTTCGCTCTTGTTACCCAGGCTGGACTGCAATGGCGCGATCTCGGCTCACTGCAACCTCCTCCTCCTGGGATCAGGCAATTCTCCTGTCTCAGCCTCCTGAGTAGCTGGGATTACAGGCGCGCGCCACCATGTCCAGCTAATTTTTTGTATTTTTAGTAGAGACGGGGTTTCACCATGTTGACCAGGATGGTCTCGATCTCTTGACCTTGTGATCCACCCGCCTCGGCCTCCCAAAGTGCTGGGATTACAGGTGTGAGCCACGGCGCCCAGCCTTGTTGTTGTTTTTGAGATGGAGCCTCGCTCTGTCACCCGTGCTGAAGTGCAGTGACGCGATTTTGGCTCACTGCAACCTCTGCCTCCTGGGTTGAAGCAATTCTTCTGCCTCAGACTCCCAAGTAGCTGGGACTACAGGTGCGCACCACCACGCCTGGCTAATTTTTTGGTGTTTTTAGTAGAGACAGGGTTTCACTGTGTTAGCCAGGCTGGTCTCGAACTGCTGACCTCAAGCAATCCACCTGCCTCAGCCTCCCAAAGTGCTGGGATTACAGGTTTGAGCCACTGCACCCAGTCTAAGCCATAATGTTTACTCAAGGAAGGGTCACTGCTAGCCAGAGCTTGCTTTGAGTAAAATGATAGAGACAAGCACAAGAAGTCTGGATGGATGTTAACAACAGAAGGGTAGGGGCCAGGCACAGTGGCTTGTGCCTGTAATCCCAGCACTTTGGGAGGCTGAGGTAGGTGGGTTGCCTGAGGTCAGGAGTTCGAGAGCAGCCTGGCCAACATGGTGAAACCCTGTCTCTACTAAAAATACAGAAATTGGCCATGCGTGGTAGTGGGCGCCTGTAATCACAGCTACTCAGGAGGCTGAGGCAGGAGAATCACTTGAACCAGGGAGGCAGGAGGTTGTAGTGAGCCAAGATCATGCCACTGCACTCCAGCCTGGGCAACAGAGTGAGACTTTCTTTCTCAGAAAAAAAAAAAAATGAAGGGTAACCTGCCAATCTCTAGAATTGTTTGGTGCAAGTAAGTACAAAAATGGAATGCCTTAGAAGACGTCAGTGTCTCCGGTGTTGTTTATTTTTATTTATTTTGAGATGTAGTCTCTATCACCATGGCTGGAGTGCAGTGGTGTGATCTTAGCTTACTGCAACCTCTGCCTCCCAGGTTCAAGTGATTTTCCTGCCTCAGCATCCCGAGTAGCTGGTATTACAGGTATGCACCACCATGCCCAGCTAATTTTCTAAGTTTAGTAGAGATGGGGTTTTGCCAATTTGGCCAGTCTGTTTTCAAACCCCTGACCTCAGGTGATCCACCTGCCTCGGCCTCCCAAAGTGCTGGGATTACAGGCATAAGCCATAATTTTTGTATTTTTAGTAGAGATGGGGTTTTTCCATGTGGGCCAGGCTGGTCTCAAACTCCTGACCTCAGATGATCTGCCTGTCTCAGCCTCCCAAAATGCTGAGATTACAGGCAAAAGCCACCAGCCTCAGGTGTTGTTTAACTCTTACACAGTCTTGTGCATAATCAATATCTGATAAGGGATTCCATGGAGTGATTGAAAACATTAATACATTAGAAATGTGCAGTTGGACCCGACGTGGTGGCTCACGCCTGTAATCCCAGCACTTTGGGAGGCTTAGGTGGGTGGATCACTTGAGGTCAGGAGTTCGAGACCAGCCTGGCCAACATGGTGAAACCCCATCTTAAAAAAAAAGAAAGAAAAAAGAAATGTGCAGTTGGGTCAGAGTGATAATTCATTCAGTCTGTTTTTCAGTCATGGATAATTATGCTATTTCTTTTTTTTTCTTTTTCTTTTTTTTTTTAAAGATGGGATTTGGCTGGGCACGGTGGCTCAAGCCTGTAATCCCAGCACTTTGGGAGGCCGAGGCGGGTGGATCACGAGGTCAACAGATCGAGACCATCCTGGTCAACATGGTGAAACCCTGTCTCTACTAAAAATACAAAAAATTAGCTGGGCATGGTGGCGCATGCCTGTAGTCCCAGCTACTCGGAAGGCTGAGGCAGGAGAATTGCTTGAACCCAGGAGGCAGAGGTTGCAGTGAGCCGAGATCGCGCCATTGCACTCCAGCCTGGGTAACAAGAGTGAAACTCCGTGTCAAAAAAAAAAAAAATGGGATTTCACCATGATGGCCAGGCTGGTCTTGAACTCTTGACCTCAGGTGATCCACCCGCCTCGGCCTCCCAAAGTGCTAGGATCACAGGCATGACTGTAATCCCATCACTTTGGGAGGCCGAGGCGGGTGAATTACAAGGTCAAGAGATTGAGACCATCCTGGTCAACATGGTGAAACCCTGTCTCTACTAAAAACACAAAAAGTTAGCTGGACATGGTGGCGCATGCCTGTAATCCCAGCTACTCAGGAGGCTGAGGCAGAATTGCCTGAACCCAGGAGGCGGAGGTTGCGGTGAGCCGAGATCGCACCATTGCAGTCCAGCCTGGGTAACAAGAGCAAAACTCTGTCTCAAAAAAAAAAAAAAGGATTGCAGGCATGAGCCACTGCACCCAGCCCAGTGATGCCATTTCTATCCCTTTCTTTTTCAGTCCCTGTTCTCTTCCTCTGCATTGTTCGTGGGATTTTGTGAAAGTGGATCGTTGCATTTACGACAGTGCTTTTTCAGTCCCTGTTCTCTTCCTCTGCATTGTTCGTGGGATTTTGTGAAAGTGGATCGTTGCATTTACGACAGTGCTTTGCACTGGGCCGGTCTGTGCAAACATACCCCAAAGTCTGAGGAAGTTGAGATTCTTGAGATGAGAAAGAAACCTTTAATAGGGACTTAGGAACAGAAGCCATTGAATTTAATGAACAGAAGACAAGATGGTGGATCCCCATGCCATATATTCCCTAGACCCAGGGCTTATATACCACAGGAAAAGGAATGGTTCAGATATGACCTGTAGGACAATTGAAGTGGACAACATCAAGATGGTTTGACCTCAGCGTAGTATTTATAGTAAATACCTGCTGTTACACGAGTAACAGGAGATAAACTGGGAATTTTCAAGGCCTTCCTGGAACTACAGTTAATTAGGTAAGCCAAAATGGTGGCTTAGTTTCTAAGATGGAGTTGCTTTATTCATCTATCTATCTATCTATCTATCTATCTATCTATCTGGGACATGGGCTCACTCTGACACCCATGCTAAGTGCAGTGGGGTGATCATGGCACACTGCATCCTTGACCTCCCATACTCATGCAAGCCTCCACCTCAGCCTCCTAAGTAGATGAGACCACAGGCATGTGCCAGTTTACCTGGCCTAAGATGAAGTTGCTTTAGCCTCCCATCTAGGAGGAGTTGCTTTAGCTTCAGCAGTTAGCAACTTCAAACACATTTGAGACATTCTGCATATATTTATTACTTTTTATGACCTCATTAACCATAAATTTATTTCAATTAATGTTATTCTTTGAATATATTTATTCTTTTGATTCATATACCTTCTAGATTCTAAAGATTGGTAAGTTCCATATGATTGTTACCCATTGATTTTTTTTTTTTTTTTTTTGAAACGAAGCCTTGCTCTGTTGCCCAGGCTGGAGTGCAGCAGCATAATCTCCACTGACTCCAACCTTTGCCTCCTGTGTTCAAGCCATTCTCCTGCCTCACCTCCCGAGTAGCTGGGACTACAGGCATGCACCACCATGCCCAGCTAATTTTTGTATTTTTAATAGAGACAGTGTTGCACTATGTTGGCCAGGCTGGTCTTGAACTCCTGACCTCGTGATCCGCCGACCTTGGCTTCCCAAAGTGTGGGGATTACAGGGGTGAGCCACCGTGCCTGGCTGATTTTTATTTGATTTGATTTTGTTTTATTTATTTATTTATTTATTGGAGATGGAGTCTCGCTCTTGTCGCCCAGGCTGGGTGTACAGTGGCGCAATCTTGGCTCACTGCAACCTCTACCTCCTGGGTTCTCCTGCCTCAGCCCCTGAGTAGCTAGGATTACAGGTGCCTGCCACCACGTCCAGCTAATTATTATGTTTTTAGTAGAGATGGGGTTTTGCCATGTTGGCCAGGCTGGTCTTGAACTCCTAACCTCAGGCAATCCACCCGCCTTGGCCTCCCAAAGTGCTGGGATGACAGGTGTGAGCCATGGCACCTGGCCTTATTCTTGTTCACTTTTTTAGAAATAGAGATAGGGGTCTCACCATATTGTCCAGACTGGTCTTGAATACCTGGGCTCGAGTGGTCCTCCCACCTTGGCAAAAGTGCTGGGATTACAGGCATGAGCCATTGGGCCCAACCTGATTACCCAATGATCTTTAAAAATATATGTGTGTGTGTATTATATATATATATATAAAGATAGTTACAGGTGGGCAAAAAATATTTATATATGCATAAAATATTTACTGTTTTTTTCTTATAAATGTGACATATATGAAACATTTAGAAAATTTAGTTAAATCAGAAACAAACAAAAATCTCAGAGAAATCACCAAATGTTAACATTTTGCTGTATAATTGTCCAGGGTTTTGTTTTTCTGTGCATATGTATATATGCGTATGTGTATCAGTATATCTCCATATCACCCCACTGCATTCTAGCCTGGGTGACAGAGCAAGACCCTGTTCTAAAAAATGTATGTATGTATTTTATTTTTCGTTTCTTAAAATTTGCAAAAACTGGTCATGGTGCATATTTTGTTTTGAGATCTGTTTTTTATGTGATGGTTTGTTGGAGACCTTTTTTCCATATAATTTTCTAAAATAATCATTTTTAGTGTCCATATGTTAAATATGAATTATGTGGAACAACAGCTAACCAATTCTAGTCGAGTATTCTGGTTGTTTCCAAACTTTTGCTAATATAAGCAAACTAATGCTCTAATGAATATTCCTGTAGCTAAATCTTTGCTGGCATTTAAAATTAGTTGATTAGGGTATATTTCTACAAATGGCTACTCTTCTTAAAATTCCTTGTATCATAAACAACACTTTCCAGTTGTTTTTTGATATAGTTTGTGTGATTAAACCCAAACTTTCAATCTTTTCCCTTAAACTTATTTTTATAGACTTAAAAGAGATTGTTAGTTTTTTTTTCTAATTAGTATATTGCCCTAAAACTCAAATTTAATTGTGCAATTCCCCTATTCTCTCTCTCCCCTGAATTTCAAAATCTCAAGAATTTTGCAAGTATGTTGTTTGCAAGGATGTATTTATGCTATTGAAAATGTCTGTTTTTTTTTTTTGCTTCCCCCACCCCCTGAAAATGTCTGTTTTATGACATAGCTAACAAGACACATTTGTTGACCATTAGTGAAGCAATTAAGTTCTACAGTTACTTAGATTCAGTGGAAGCAAGTGGCAGGGGTGGGGTGAGGAGAATGAGTTTCCTGGAAAAGAGACTAGATGTCCTCAGAATCAAAACTACAGTGAACCAAGTATGAGAAAAAGTAATTTCATGTGTTTTTTGTTTTTGTTTTTGGGACAGAGTTTCACTATTGTTGCTCAGGTTAGATAGAGTGCAATGGCGGGATTTTGGCTCAAATGCGACCTCTGCCTCTCAGGTTGAGGCGATTGTCCTGCCTCAGCCTCCCAAGTAGCTGGGATTACAGGCATGTGCCACCACGCCCGGCTAATTTTGTATTTTTAGTAGAGATGGGAGTTCTCTGTTTGTCAGGGCTGGTCTCAAACTCCTGACCTCAGGTGACCCACCTCCCTGGGCCTCCCAAAGTGCTGGGATTACAGGCCACCATGCCTGGCCTCTTTGTGGATTTAAATCTCCCACATTTTGCAAAAACTCAAGTATTCCCACAGAAATTAATTCATTCTTTCTTTTCTCTTTATTTTTCTTTTCTTTCTTTCTTTTTTTTCTCTTTCTTTCTTTCCTTCCTTTCTTCTTTCCCTTCCTTCCTTCCTTCTTTCCTCCTTCTTTCCTTCTTTCCTCTTTCTTTCTTTCTTAGATGGAGTCTCACTCTGTTGCCCAGGCTACAGTGCAGTGGAGCCGTCTCAGCTCACTGCAACCTCCGCCTCCCAGGTTCAAGAGAATCTCCTGCCTCAGCCTCCTGAATAGCTGGGATTGCAGGTGCCTAGCTAATTTTTGTATTTTTTTCTTTTTTGAGTCAGAGTTTCACTCTTGTGGCACAGGCTGGAGTGCAATGGCACATTCTCCACTCACTGCAACCTCCGCCACCTGGGTTCAAGCGATTCTCCGGTCTCAGCCTCCCAAGTAGCTGGGATTACAGGCATGTAATACCATGGCCAGCTAATTTATTTTTGTATTTTTAGTAAGGATGGGGTTTCACCATGTTGGCCAGGATGGTCTTGATCATTTGACCTTGTGATCCACCTGCCTTGGCCTTCCAAAGTGCTGGGATTACAGGCATAAGCCACCATGCCTGGCCTAATTTTTGTATTTTTAGTAGAGATGGGGGTTTCACCATCTTGGCCAGGATGGTCTCGAACTCCTGACCTCATGATCCACCCATCTCAGCCTTCCAACGTGCTGGGATTTACACCGTACCTGGCTGTAAATATGTATTCTCATTAAAAAAACTATGCAAGGTATTACAGATAGGGAAAAATTCAGTTTGTCACTCTTCCAAAATGAAATTCACCCAGACCTTACCACAGACATCTTTTAAATGCTTGAGTTAGGCATCTCAGTGTAGTGTACGCTGTAAATGAAAAAATGTCATTTTCAGCCTATGTGAGTAAAGCGTGACATCTACTTTTGAGTATGTTGAGGACCAAGCTTTCCTAACTTTTAAGAGCCCATGGAAACAAAACTATCGGAGTGGAAATGTATTTTATTCTGTGTGTGTGTGTGTGTGTGTGTGTGTGTGTGTGTGTCTGTGCGCGTGCACACGCCAGGGTCTCACTCTATCACTCAGGCTGGAGTGTAGTGGCATGGTCACAGCTCACTGCAACCTCCACCTCCCGGGCTCGAACAATCCTTCTGTGACATGGTAATCGCCCCATAAACTGCATGCCTCCACCATACCTCTGCTTTCCATTGAAACTGCTCTCTAACCCTAATGTGACAGGCAAGCAGTCCAAACCAATGCCATTTTGGCCCCTCTGCCATTTTACGAAAAACTAAGGCTTGTAATAAGTAACCAAGGTCGGTAATTTCCACCCTAATCAGACAATGTGTAAACTAACGCTTATCTTGACTTCTGTGAACCACTTAAGTAACAATGCCCCTCACCCCCACCCAGGAGGTGGTTTACAGAATGTCGAAAGTCCACTGGCCCTTGGAATGTCCAAAGCCCCTTGCCCTCATCCCCACCCAGGAGGTGGTTTACGGGCATAAAAGGTCTTAACACCCTCCTTTCAAAGCCCCTCACCCTCACCCTCACCCCCGCCCAGGAGGTGGTTTATGGGCATAAAATGTCTTGACACTCTCCTTTTGGGGCCGCGGGTTAGAGAGACACGAGTCCTCTGTGGCTCCGAGGCCGCCGGCAATAAAAACCCTGTAATTTGGCCTAGTCTTTGTCTCAGTGGTGATTTCAAGCTTGCTGGGTTACAACACTTCACCTCAGCCTCCCGAGTAGCTGGGATTCTCCTGCCTCAGCCTCCAGGGTATCTAGTGTTAAAACTCCTGCTCTGAATGAAGAGACCCCCAAACAGGCTCTGTGTGAGCAACATGGCTGTTCATTCACCTGGGTGCAAGCAGGCTGAGGCCCAAAAGAGTGCAGCAAACGGCAGTGGGTTAGGACTTGGTTTTTTTATAGGTTGTTGGGGAGGCAGTGGAAAGTTACAAAAGTTAAGTATAGGGCAGTTTTTGCAAGCAGGGAGGGGGTCGTAGGTTTGCAAGCTGGGAGGGCATCATAGGGTGTGGAGTCACGAGGTTGGCCAAGGTGGGAGGGGGTCGTAGGATGTGGTGTCATAAGGTTGGCCAAGGTCAGTTACAAAGTCCAATGGCCTTGTCAGTTGGGGCCAGAATAAGAAACAATAGAGAATGTCTCAGAGTTACGTAGGCACCCCAGGAGTTGATCATTTCTTCCTCTTTTCATGATCTTACAGCCATTTCAGGTTTTCTAATTCTGGAAGGCCCTCCAGAGGTGTACATGTGGTTCATGTGGGGTGGCCATGCCGTCGATGGCATGGTCAGACTTTGCAGGTGGAATTACAGGTTTGTGCCCCCACACCTGGCTGATTTTTCTAATTTTAGTAGAGATGGAGTTTTCTCCATGTTTGCCAGGCTGGTCTCGAACTCCTGACCTCAGGTGATCTGCCCACCTCAGCCTTCCAAAGTGCTGGGATTACAGGCATAAGCCACCACACCCAGCTGGCTATTTAATTCTTAAAAATGAGTTTGGAAAAGAAAAAGAAAAAAAAAAAAACTATCTACAGGTGGACTTCCTTTAAAAACTGAAAAAAAGAAAAAAGAAAAAGAAAACTAGTAGAAGAAGAGAAACCAAATTGGGGCCAGGTGCAGTGGCTCATACGTGTGATCCCAGCACTTTGGGAGGCCAAGGTGGGCAGATCAGGAGGTCAGGAGTTCGAGACAAGCCTGGCCAACATAGTGAAACCCTGTCTCTACTGAAAATACAAAAAGTAGCCTGGCATGGTGGTGTGTGCCTGTAGTCCTAGCTACTCAGGAGGCTGGGCACAAGATCACACCACTACATTCCAGCCTGGGCAACAGAGTGAGGCTCCATCTCAAAAAAAAAAAAAAGAGAGAGAGAGAGAAACCAAATTTTCCTTTTAGTTGCATATTTAAGGGACAGGTTAAATGATGTAAGAAAATGTTATCCCGGACTGGGCATGGTGGCTCACACCTGTAATCCCAGCACTTTGGGAGGCTGAGGTGGGCAGATCACCTGAGGTCAGGAGTTTGAGACCAGCCTGGCCAACATAGTGAAACCCCATCTCTTAAAAAAAAAGAAGATGTTATCCTGACCTTAGTCAGAAAATCTAAATTTAATTGTCACTCTACCTTAAATATTTTCCTGGCCTTCAATGTTGTAATTTTTTAAAAAAGAAGTCAGATTTTAAGATTGCTTTGAAAATAATGTGCTATTGGCTGGGTGCTGTCTGTAATCAAGGTCTGTAATTTCCACCCTACTCAGACAATGTGTAAATCAATCGTCTCATGTCTGTAATCCCAACACTTTGGGCGGCTGAGGCAGGCGATGACTTGAGCTCAGTAGTTTGAGAACAGCCTGGGCATTATGGTAAAACCCTATCTGTACTTTCAAAGTTAATAAAAATAAAACTGCTATTTACTGAAGATGACTCCTATATTTCGAAGTAGAAGGAAGAAACTAACATACTCTTTTTCTTTTACAGCTTCTTTTTGTTGTTGTTCTTATTGTTGTTTTTCTATTTTTTTTTTTTAAAGATGGGGTTTCACCATGTTGGTGAGGCTGGTCTTGAACTCCCGACCTCAGGTGATCTGCCCACCTTGGCCTCCAAAGTGTTTGGATTACAGCTTCTTACGATTCAGATAAAATGTAAAATTCTTACAGGCATTTCTTGATTTGTACTCCTTAATACTTAAAAATGTTAGGTAAATCAGATTCTCTAACCGTGAAATATAGCAATTGGTAGGTAGAAATTAGAAGATACTCAGGCTGGCGCGGTGACTCACGCCTGTAATCCCAGCACTTCGGGAGGACAGGGCAGGCGGATCACGAGGTAAGGAATTCCAGACCAGCCTGGCCAATATGGCGAAACCCTGTCTCTACTAAAAATGTGAAAATTAGCTGGGGTGGTGGCGTGCACCTGTAATCCCAGCTACTCGGGAGACTGAGGCAGGAGAATTGCTTGAACCTGGGAGGTAGAGGTTGCAGTGGGCCAAGATTGCGCCAGTGCACTTCAGCCTGAGCAACAGAGTGAGACTCGGTCTCAAAAAAAAAAAAGAGGCTGGGTGTGGTGGCTCACGCCTGTAATCCCAGCACTTTGGGAGGCTGAGGTGGGTGGATCACTTGAGGTCAGGAGTTTGAGATCTGTCTGGCCAACATGGTGAAACCCCGTCTCTATTCTATTAAAAAAAAAGAAAAAGAAAAAGAAATTAGAAGGTACTCCCAAATTAGAAGAGTTTAGAGGCTGAGCAAGGTGGCTCAGGTCTGTAATCCTAGCACTTTGGGAGGCCAAGGTAGGAGGATTGCTAGAGCTCAGGAGTTCGAGATGGGCCTGGACAACTCAGTGAGATCCCATATCTATTAAAAAGGAAGAAGGAGAAGGAGAATAAGAGATTGGGAAGTAGCTTTCTTTCTAAAATATTTAAGAAAGGCAATAATTAATTATACCTTAGTTTTCAGTATAGCATTCCCTGAGGGTGGGGGAGGGGCATTACTTACATGACCTCTGTAAATCTCTTTTAGTCTGAAAAGTCCTTGCATAGATTTTCATAAAGGGAAAACACAAAATTACTTTTACTCTTCAACAGTCTTATTCTTGGCAAGAAGTTACTGTGAAATAATGCCTGAGGCTTTAACTCATTTGTCTGCAATGAACACTTTGCAGTGTAATATATACAATGCCAGAGATATGTCCTGACAGGGAGGAAATTCAAGTCATCAGTGTTCCAGCTACTCCTTGAAAACGTTACTGATAAGACCAAGACTTGAGAAGCACAAAAAAAGAGCAAATGCTGCATTTCACCTGCGTTTCCTATCCCACTCCCATTATCTTATTCTAATCAGTCTGTCCTGGCAATATTTAGATAATCAAATTGTATTTAAAATTTTCTATTTTAATCACAACCATTAATTCCTGGAAATGTGCTGTCATATGTGGCATTTTGGAATATTTGTGTTAGCTATTTTACTTGGAAGGATTTTACAGTATTTTGGAGTTTCTGCAATTTCTATGTCCCTTTCTTTTCTCAATCCCTGTTCTCTTCCTCTGCATTGTTCATTAGCAAGGACATGAAACTGTGCTCCTCGTGACTCATTATTACTCACTATAGTAATCTAACTCTCCTTTGTGAGACTAAATTTGGAAGATGCTTGAGTTGCCATTCCTGGGGAGAGCTGGTCCTAAGAACACATCCTGTTAACTGTTAACTCTCCATGCTAATTCCAGGAAGCACTGATACTTATCTCAGAAAATGAACTAACTGCTCCATTTCATCCTGGCTAAGCCCAACACCACGGCAAAAAGACTTTCTGCAGTGAACAAAGCCAGAGCCCTGGGTAGGCAAAATACGAACTTTAGGCAAAAAAAGAACTCTGGGTTTTAGGGCCCTAATCCACAAAGCATAGAAAGTCAATTTGTATTTATGTGGCCCTGTATAGTTCCTAGAGTATTTTGTGATGGACTAACTTGCACTTTTCCTGGCCAGTATAAGAGTTAGATAACAGCAGCTATTGTTGCATCCATCGTATGTGTGAGGAAGCTGACGCTTACCCAAGAACAGCAGCTTTTAAGAATTCCTTACATTCTACATCACTGTTCTATGATGTATGCCTGTTAACTTTTACAGGGAATATGTCCTCTCCAGAGCTTATTGCCTGTTCTAGATCTGAATGGGGAGTAAAGTAGCGAGGACTACTGAAGTGGGTCTATATTTGCCTTAAATCATCCTCCTCCCCGCTTGGTTCGTTTACCCAGTTTATCCGCAGTTCAGTGAATCTCAATTCACCTCTTGGTGTTTCTCAGGGTCTGATTTCCAGCTGTGCCTGAACTCCCACGGTTTTGAGAGCCAGAACCCATCTTCATCGTGTCTGAATCTCAAATCTAGTAGTTCCTGGTGTGCTCTCTGGTTCCTTAGTCCAGCTATCTGATCCCAGTTACTCACCTCTGTCTTCCTGTCCTCACCAACCATCCTTCCTAGACAATGCTGCTTATTCCTGCCTTTCCCGGTCAGATTCTAAAGCTAACTGACCTATTTGAACCTTAGCTACCTACCAGCCTTTCTATACCCTCTTGCTTCCTGTCAGACTCTGAAACTGATCTGAAATCCTAAATCTTGCTTCTTCTTCTTTTTTTTTTTTTTTTTTTGGTAGAGACAGGGTTTCACCATGTTGACCAGGATGGTCTCGATCTCTTGACCTGGTGATCCACCCGCCTTGACCTCCCAAAGTGCTGGGATTATACGCATGAACCACCATGCCCAACTTTTCTTTCTTTCTTTCTTTCTTTTTTTTTAAGATGGGGTTTCACCATGTTGCTCAGGCTGGTCTTGAACTCCCGACCTCAGGTGATCCGCCCACCTTGGCCTCCAAAGTGCTTGGATTACACGCGTGAGCCACCACGCCCAGTAATCTTGCTTCTTTGTGTGTGTTCTGTAGGCCAGGCAAATAATAGACATTCTACTTACCTTCTAGCCCCCTCTAACCTGTGTGGAAACCATGTTTTGATGATTAGAATTTCAAATTCCATCATCCTTCTTAGCCTATGTTTTTTTTTTTGTCCTACACTATATCATTGATTGCTATAGCTTCTGCCCTAGTTGATGTAGGATATGTGAGAGCACTTTGTTTAGGCCATAAACATCTTAGAAATATACCCTGCTGCTGTTATTATTAGGCAATTCAAGCCAAAGGTGACTTTCTCTAACCTTCCTGGGGGAGGGAGACAAGCTTTCAGCTAAAATAGAAACTTCACAATTATTGTCCAAAGCCAAAAATAAAGTGTAACAACTGACACTACCACTTCTGATATCTTCGTGTAGATTTCTTTTGACAAGGCGTCACTGTAGACTTTCAGATGTGTCATAAGAAACAGAAATTAAACATTCTAGACTATTCTAAAGGTTTTAGAACCTTTCTTTTAATCAACGAGAAGATACTGAGTTTGAGTTTTCATCTACCCTGACTGATTTCTCCCATGCATAGGTAATAATTACTTTAAAGTTTTTTTTCTTTTGTTTTGAGACAGGGTCTCACTCTGTCAGCCAGGCTGGAGTGCAGTGGTGGGCTCTTGGCTCACTGCAGCCTCCGCCTCCTGGATTCAAGCAATTTTCATGCCTCAGCCTCCTGAGTAGCTGGAATTACAGGCATGCACTAACACTCCTGGCTAATTTTTGTATTTCTAGTAGAGACAGACAGGGTTTCACTATGTTGACCAGGCTGGTCTCAAACCCCTGGACTCAAGCAATCCATCTGCCTCAGCCTCCCAAATATTAAATGTTATAAATATTTAAACTGCTTTAATATTTATACAGTGCTTTATACAATATTAGTCTTACCTATATTAACTTATGTCATAAAAAAATTTATTGGGAAAATAATTGCATTGTTTTAAATCTTAGGTAGGGCAACTTAAGTCCAGAAATCTTAACTTGCTCAAATGCACTAAATGAGTCACTGGTGCATCTTGTACTTGAACTCAATTTTTCTTACTCCAAAGAAACTGCTTTTTCATTTCTGCAGTCCATGCATCTCAGGACTGCAAAATACCCTGGAAGAAAACTGCTTGTCTTTTCAAGATTAAGGGAGGATCAAAAAACAGACATCCTCCCCCGCCAGGTGCGGTGGCTCACACCTGTAATCCCAACACTTTGGGAGGCCGAGGCGGGCACATCACCTGAGGTCGAGAGTTCGAGACCAGCCTGACCAACATGGAGAAACCCCATCTGTATTAAAAATACAAAATTAGCCAGGCGTGGTGGCACATGCCTGTAATTCCAGCTACTCGGAAGGCTGAGGCAGGAGAATTGCTTGAACCCCAGAGGTGGAGGTTGCAATGAGGCAAGATCACACTCCAGCCTGGGGAACAAAAGCGAAACTTCGTCTCAAAAACAAAAAACAAAAAAAAGCCACATGTCCTCCTAATAGATCCCATAGTATGGCACAGCAAGGTATGTTCGTGGACCCATGATGCTTCATGATCTTAATGAATATACAATGCTGCCATCTTGAGGATATGATCAGTAATTGTTACTCTAGCCAGACTTCCTTGGCCTAGCATCATGCACAGCCAGAAAGCTTAATCTGGACAGTCAAATGTTAAATACCCAGGAAGTGGGTGCAGTCAAGGAGGCCAAAATAACATCTGAAGAGCTAGGCAAGTGTTAGGGGATTGAGCAAACCTGTGGTGCTTTCAGAACAAGGTAAATGAAAAGAATCCTATTGGGGCACATCAAATCATGTATACAGGATAAGAACAGGGCCTTTTATGTACTCCCAAAGCATCCTATTCTTCCTTAGTGTAGTGCCATCTCACTGTATTATAATTGCTGTAAACTGGTTTCTCCCAGTGGACTGGTGAGCCATGACAGCAGAGAATAAGCCCTGTTATATCTGCATTGTGTCCTCAGCATTAGCACACTGGGTAATAAGTTTTAGTAAATATTTTGTGGCATAATGAGTGACAGGCATAGACAGCGGAGGACAAAGTCAAAATCATGGTAGAGCCAGTTTTCCAGATTCCCAGGTCAGTGCTACTATAGACCATACAATATATGTTTATGAATGACAAAAGCATACTTGCTACCAAGAGACACGGAAATATTCCTAGCCTTTTAGGTGGCAGCCAGCAATGAGCCACAAGGCATGTCTCTGAGGCTATAAGCACTGGGCTTATTTGTTAAATACCACTTTGGACCAGTCATGGTGCTAAGTGCCAGTACTGCAATGAAGAACAAAAAAGAGATAGCCCCGGCCCCGGGTATTATGAAGTTTACAGCCTAGATCTAGACTATATTACTTATCAGACAGGGCCTTTCATGGTCATCATGACTGGGTGAGGACATCTGATTCCAAGATCCGGTCTTAGCTTTGTAATGTCAGAAACTCTCTCTCTTTTTTTTTTTTTTTTAAAGAGACGGGATTTCACCATGTTGACCAGGCTGCTCTCAAACAGCTGACCTCAGGTGATCCGCCCCCCTTGGCCTCCCAAAGTGCTGGGATTACAGGGATGAGCCAGTGCGCTGAGCTTTTTTTTGAGTCAGAGTTTCACTCTTATTGCCCAGGCTAGAGTGCAATGACGTGATCTTGGCTCGCTGCAACCTCTGCCTCCCAGGTACAAGCAATTTTCCTGTCTCAGCCTCCCAGATAGCTCAGATTACAGGCATGTGCCTCCACGCCTGGCTAGTTTTTTTTTTTTTAATCTAGTAGAGATGGGGTTTCAGCCATCTTTGCTAGAGATGTTAGTCAGTCAAGTGATCTACCCGCCTCAGCTTCCCATAGTGCTAGAATTACAGGCCTGCTCCACCATGCTCAGCCCAGAAACTGTATTTTATCTATGGCTTCGGAAGAAGTTTAAACTCATTAAACCTTCAAAAAACCCTAGGTAGGTCAGGTGCGGTGGCTCATGCCTCTAATCCCAGTGGATCACCTGAGGTCAGGAGTTCAAGAACAGCCTAGCCAACATGGTAAAAACCCTGTCTCTACTAAAAATACACAAATTAGCTGGCCACAGTGGCAGATGCCTGTAATCCCAGCTACTTGAGAGGCTGAGGCAGGAGAATTACTTGAACCCGGAGGCGGAGGTTGCAGTGAGCCAAGATTGTGCCACTGCACTCTAGTCTGGGTAACAGAGCGAGACTCTGTCTCAAAAAGAAAAACAAAAACCAAACAAACAAAAAATCCTATGTGGTGGGTATTATTACCCCAGATTTTTATATCCACCTCACACAAATGAGGAAACTACGTGTAAGGCAGGCTAGTTAACTTGTCCAAAGTTACAAAAGATAGTAAGTGGAGGAGCCAGGACAAGAAATTTCAAGTTTACTGTCCTTCCATTGTGTGACAAGGACCAGTTTATTCACTTGCTAATTGTTATAGCTTTCTCTGTCAATCCAACAGAACCATTATCTCACTAAGAACTACAGGTCATTCTACTCCCCACTTCCAATTTTATTTGTATGTATGTGTGTACATATATCTCTCTCTTCTAATTATATATATAATCATGTCACTTACTCATTAAATACTTCAATGTATATTCCCTAATAAGACTACATTTTCTTTTTTTATAAAATAATATCTCAATATTTTCTTTATAACTGTAGTAATTTATCAAAATCAAGAAATTTAATGTTGATACAATACTGTTGTCTAATCCATAGTCCATATTCAGATTTCATTGATTGTCTCAATAATGATTCATATTTTTTCCCAGGATTCAATTCAGGATCAAGCAGTGTATTATTTCTTGCTGTCTTAATTTTCCTCAATCTGGAATTTTTAGCTTTTGTTTCTTCACCTTGACATTTTCGAAAACTACAAACCAGTTTTTCTGTAAAACGTACTTTAACTTGCATTTACTTTGTTTGTACATGATGAAATTCAGGTTACACTTCTTGGCAGGAATACTCTGAAATAACATTGTGTCCTCTTCTTTGCATCACATTGAAAATTACATTATGCCAGCCCAGTGTATCTCAATATTGATAACATTAGCTTTTATCTTTTGGTTAAAGTGGTGTCCACAAAGTTATGTCACTTCAAAGTTACCATTTCTCTTTCGTTGTTAATAAGTAATGTATGGCAAGGTATTTTGAGACTATATAAATATGCTGTTCTACACTAAACTTTCGCTGTGGCATATATTAAGGTTTTTCTAAATATACTACTCCTTCTATATTTATTAGTTGAATTTTACATTCTTCTTCATTTCTTCATTCATTTAGTTATTTATATCAGTATGAACTTACGGATTATTATTTTACTTAACTGGTTATAACTTGTTAACATTTATTTTGATGGTTAAATTACCTTAGATTTGCTCAGTGAAAGTCCCTTCAAGCTGACTTCTGTATCCTTTGGGTTCCTATGTTCTTTTAACGTGTCCCCTTGATTCTTTGACACTTTCTTTTTTCTTTTTTTTTTTTTGAGACAGAATTTCTTTCACTCTTGTTGCCCAGGCTGGAGTGCAATGGTGTGATCTTGGCTTACCGCGAACTTTGCCTCCCAGGTTCAAGCGATTCTCCTGCTTCAGCCTCCCGAGTAGCTGGGATTACAGGCATGCACCACCATGCCTGGCTAATTCTGTATTTGCAGTAAAGACAGGGTTTCTCCATGTTGGTCAGGCTGGTCTCGAACTCCCAACCGCAGGTGATCCACCTGCCTTTGCCTCCCAAAGTGCTGGGATTACAGGCCTGAGCCACCATATCCAGCCAACACTTTCTTTTTGGCATAAATTGTTGTAGGCTCTTTTTGTAATTTCTCTCCCTTAGCCATGGAATCAACCATTTCAGGACCCCTGGTTCCTTTTAGTGGAGAATGGTAGTATTTTAGAAACCAGGATCTGGGTGCTAAATGTGTTTATCACTTTTGGTTTGTCATTACTTTTTTTTTTCCCCTTGAGACAGAGTCTCGCTCTATGCAGTGGCACAATAGTGGGTCACTGCAACCTCCGCCTTCCAGGTTCCAGCGATTTTCCTGCCTCAGCCTCCTGAGTAGCTGGGACTACAGGCTCGCGCCAGGCCCAGCTAATTTTTTAAATATTTTAGCAGAGATGGAGTTTCACCATATTTTTCTTGTTTGAAACAGAGTCTCATTCTGTTGCCAGGCGCCAGGCTGGAGTGCTGTGGTGTCCTCTCGGTTCACTGCAACCTCCACTTCCCGGATTCAAGCAATTCTCCTGCCTCAGCCTCCCGAGTAGCTGGGACTACAGGTGAGCGCTAAGTATGTTGGCCAGGATGGTCTCGAACTCCAGAGCTTGTGACCTGCCTGCCTTGGCCTCCCAAAGTGCTGAGATTACAGGTGTGAGCCACTATGCCCAGACTAATTTTTAGTAGAGACAGCATTTCACCATGTTTGCAAGGCTGGTCTCGAACTCCTGATCTCAGGTAATACACCCACCTCAGCCTCCCGAACTGCTGGATTTATAGGTGTGAGCCACAGCCCAGGGCCAAGTTTTGTTTTGTTTTGAGACAGTCTTTCTCTGTCACCCAGGCTGCCATGCAGTAGCACAACCTCAGCTTACTACAACCTCTGCCTCCTAAGTCCAAGCAATTCTCATGCCTCAGCCTCCTGAGTAGCTGGGATTGCAGACAAAAATAAAATTTAGGGTATCAACAAAAGTTGAGTATGACATCTACACTTTATTTTTTATTTATTTATTTATTTTTTGAGACGGAGTTTCGCTCTTGTTATCCAGGCTGGAGTGCAATGGCGCGATCTCGGCTCACCGCAACCTCCGCCTCCTGGGTTCAAGCAATTCTCCTGCCTCAGCCTCCTGAGTAACTGGGATTACAGGCATGCGCCACCATACCCAGCTAATTTTTTGTATTTTTAGTAGAGACGGGGTTTCACCATGTTGACCAGGATGGTCTTGATCTGTTGACCTCGTGATCCACCCGCCTCGGCCTCCCGAAGTGCTGGGATTACAGGCTTGAGCCACCACACCCGGCCTGACATCTACACTTTAAACTACAAAACTTTGCTGAGAGAAATTAAAGAAGACCTGGGCAGGCATGGTGGTTCATGCCTGTAATCCCATCACTTTGGGAGGTGGAGGTGGGCGGATCACAAGGTCAAGAAATGGAGACCAGTTGACCAACATGGTGAAATCCCATTTTTACTACAAATACAAAAAATAGCCAGGTGTGGTGGCGCTTGCCTTGTAGTCCCAGCTACTTGGGAAGCTGAGGCAGGAGAATCACTTGAACCTGGGAGGTGGAGATTGTAGTGAGCTGAGATTGGGCCATTGTACTCCAGCCTGGTGAGAGAGTGAGACTCTGTCTCAAAAAAAAAAAAAAAAAGAAGAAGACCTACATAAATGGGGACACAGTTCACATCCATGTATTGGAAGACTCAAAAAAATGTTAAGGTGTCACTTATCATCAAATTGATCCACAGATTAAATTCAGACAAGATTGGGCATGTTCAGGGTGGTATGGCCATACACCCACAGATTAAATTCAATCCTAATCAAAATCACAACAGACTATTTAAAAATAGACATTGACAACCTTCTCCAGGCACAGGCCTATAATCCTAACACTTTGGGAGACTGAGACAGGAGCACTACTTGAGCCCAGGAGTTTGAGACCAGCTTGGGCAACATAGCAAGACCCTGTCTTTACAAAAAATAGAAAGTTAGCTGGGTATGGTGGTGCGTGCCTGAAGTCCCAGCTACTTAAGAGGCTGAGGAGGGAGGATTGCTTGAGCCCAAGAGGTCAAGGATGCAGTGAGCTGTGATCTCTCCACTGCACTCAGCCTGGGTGACAGAGTGAGACCCTGTCTTAAAAGGAAGAAAAAAAAAGAGAAGTTGACAAGCTGATTTTAAAAATTATATGAAAGTGCATAGGCTGGGCGGGGTGGCTCACGCCTGTAATCCCAGCACTTTGGGAGGCTGAGGCGGGTGGATCACGAGGTCAAGAGATCCAGACCATCCTGGTCAACATGGTGAAACCCCGTCTCTACTAAAAATACAAAAAATTAGCTGGGCATGGTGGCGGGTGCCTGTAATCCCAGCTACTCAGGAGGCTGAGGCAGGAGAATTGCCTGAACCCAGGAGGCGGAGGTTGCGGAGAGCCGAGATTGCGCCGAGCCGAGATTGTGCCATTGCACTCCAGCCTGGGTAACGAGCGAAACTCCATCTCAAAAAAGAAAGTGCAAAAGATCTAAAATAGCCAAACAACCTTGAAAAATAAGAACAAACTTGGAGGTCTTACAATACCTGACTTCAAGACTTCCTATTATACAAAACTACTGTAATCAAGATAGAGTAATACTGGGATAAGAATACATAAATACATATAAGAATACATAAATTGATACATTAAAACTGAATAGAGAGTCCAGAAACAGAATCACCCTTATATGGTCAATTGATTTACAACCAAAGTATCAATGCAATTCAATGGAGGAAAAGAAAGTCTTTTCAACCAGTGATGCTGGAAAAACTGGTTATTTATAGCCAGATAATATGTAGTTTGTTTTCTTCTTTCTCAAAAACGGGTTATTTATATCCAGATAATATGTAGTTTGTTTTCTTCTTTCTCTTATCCTCTTATGTAACATATGATAAGTATTGACAATATCATAGTATGTAAACATAGTTAACTTTACATGGTAGTATTTAAGTTACAGGCTATCAAGGAGACAAGTAAATATTACCAAAGGACTTTGCATTCTATTCTGGGGAAAGGGTTGATGCATTTTCAGTTTTATGCGAAATAGTTGTGTAGTATCAGGTGGAAGTATAAACTTGCTATTGTCTTTATTTGGAAGTTAAGTATGGTTTAAGAAGATGCATATGGGTACCAAGCTGACAAGTGATGGACTTGTGAGGGTTAACATATAAACTTGGCCGGGCCACAGTGTACAGATATTTGGTCAAATATTATTCTGGATGTTTCTGTGAAAGTGTTTTTGGATGAGATTAACATTTACATCAGTGGACTCTGAGTAAAGCAGATTACCCTCCATAGTGTGGGTAGGCCTCATTCAATTAGTTAAAGGCCTTAAGAGAACAAAGACTGACCTCTTCCAAGGAAAAAGGAATTCTGCCAAACTGATTGTGTTTGGACTGAAACTACAACTCTCCCCTGAATCTCCAGCCTGCTGGTCTACACTGCAGATTTTGGATTTACCAAGTGTCTTAGTCCACTTACCATGTGTTGCTGTAAAAGAATACCTGAGACTAGGTAATTTGTTATTTATTTATTTATTTGCTTATAGATGCATGTGTTTATTATTATTATTATTTTTGAGACACAGTTTCACTCTTGTTGCCTAGGCTACAGTGCAATGGCACGATCTCAGCTCACTGCAACCTCTGCCTCCTGGGTTCAAGTGATCCTCTTGCCTCAGCTTCCTGAGTAGCTGGGATAACAGGCATGTGCCACCACGCCTGGCTAATTTTTTTGTATTTTTAGTAGAGACAGGGTTTCTCTGTGTTGGTCAGACTTGTCTCTAACTCCCAACCTCAAGTGATACTCCCACCTCGGCATCTCAAAGTGCTGGGATTACAGGCGTGAGCCACTGTACCCGGCCGAGACCAGGTAATTTATTAAAACAAAACAAATCCGGCCAGGCGCCGTGGCTCATGCCTATAACCCCAGCACTTTGGGAGGCCAAGGCGGGTGGATCATGAGGTCAAGAGATCAAGACCATCCTGGTCAACATGGTGAAACCCCATCTCTACTAAAAATACAAAAATTAGCTGGGCATGGTGGCGCATGCCTGTAGTCCCAGCTACTCGGAAGGCTGAGGCAGGAGAATTGCTTGAACCCAGGAGGCGGAGGTTGCAGTGAGCTGAGATGGCACCATTGCACTCCAGCCTGGGTAACAAGAGCGAAACTCTGTCTCAAAAAAACAAAACAAAAAAAGATTTATTTAGCTACAATTTTGCAGGTTTGGAAGTTCGAAGTCTCTGGGTTCTGGCAAGGGCTGCATCGTAATCTGGCAGAGAAGGTCAAAGGGGAAGTATGCAAAGAGAGAAAACCCAGCGGACATCCTAGCTTTCTTAACAACTTACTGTCACAGGAATCTATTCCTGCAAGAACTAATCCAGTCTCACCAGAGTGAGAGTTTACTCACCACCTTGAGGATGGCACCAAGACACCCATGAGGGTAAAGCCTCCATATCCTACACACATCTCATTAGGCACCTCCTAACACCACCACATAGAGGATCAAATTTCTTCCTTTCTTTTTTTCTTTTTTTAAGATGGGGTTTCACCATGTTGGTCAGGCTGGTCTTGAACTCCTGACCTCAGGTGATCTTCCTGCCTTGGCCTCCAAAGTGCTTGGATTACAGGCATGAGCTACCACACCCAGCCCTTTTCTTTTCTTTTCTTTTCTTTTGAGACAGAGTTTCGCTCTTGTTGCCCAGCAGGAGTTCAATAGCGCTAACTCAGCCCACTGTAACCTTCTCCCAGATTCAATCGATTCTCCTGCCTCAGCCTCCCGAGTAGTTGGGATTATAGGCATGTGCCACCATGCCTAGATAATTTTGTATTTTCAGTAGAGACAGGGTTTCTCCAGGTTGGTCAGGCTGGTCTCGAACTCCTGACCTGAGGTGATCCACCCACCTTGGCCTCCCAAACTGCTGAGATTACAGGCGTGAGCCACCACGCCTGGCTGGGATTAAATTTCAACATGAGTTTTGGTAGGGACAAATAAACCATATCCAAATCATAGCATTCTAAGTCTCATAATCACATTAGCCAATTCCCCAAAATCAATCTCTATGTGTGTGTATGTATACACACCCTGTTAGATTTTTTTCTCTGGAGAACTCTAATATGTTCCCTTATTTCATTCAGGTCACTGCTAAAATGTTCTCTCCATAGAAACACTTTTTTTTTTTTCTTTTTTTTTTTGAGACGAAGTCTCTCTGTCACCCAGGCTGGAGTGGCAGGATCTTGACTCACTGCAACCTCTGCCTCCTGGGTTCAAGTGATTCTCCTGCCTCAGACTCCCAATTAGCTGGGACTACAGGCGCGTGCCACCATGCCCAGCTTATTTTTTTCATATTTTTAGGAGAGACGAGGCTTCACCATGTTAGCCAGGATTGTCTCTATCTCCTGACCTCATGATCTTCTCACCTTGGCTTCCCAGAGTGCTAGGATTACAGGCGTGAGCCACTGCACCCGGCCAGTAACCCTTTTCTTGACCAAATTACTTAAAATATCTTCTTACCCATAACCACTCTTAATACCCAGTTATTCTTCAGCTTCTTACCTTGTTTTATTTTCCTTCATGGCATGTATTAGTATCTAAAATTGTGTGTGTGTGTTTACTCTTTTATTGATTTTACCTCCTTCCCTAGAACATTAGCTCAATTAGCTTTTTCTGTCCTGTTTACTAATGTATCCCCAGAACAGTGCCTGCTTCAATAATATCTGTTGAATGATTCAGTGGATTATATATGCACCATTATATTTACATATATATATATGTATATATATATAAAAATATATGGCCTACATATATGTATATAAAAATATATGGCCTACACACACACACACACACACACACACACACACGTATATATATATGGCCTACAACCTACTTTTTAAATTTAACAATATATCATCCCTACAGCATGGATATCCTTTCATGTCAATACTCATAGATTAACCTTGTACTTATTGGCTGTATAGTATTCTATTGTGTGAATGAACATACTGGGGTTTCTTAACCAGTCTCCTGTAGATAGTTATGTGGGCTAGTTTTAACTTTTCACTTGGATTTTTTTTTTTTTTTTAAGATATGAAGTTTCACCATTTTTGGCCAGGATGGTCTTGATCTCTCTCTTTTTTCTTTTTTCTTATTTATTTATTTAAGATGGGGTTTCACATTATGGCCACGCTGGTCTTGAATTCCTAACTTCAGGTGATCCACCCACCTCAGCCTCCCAAAGTGCTAGGATTACAGGCATGAGCCACCACGCCTGGCCAGTCTTGATCTCTTGACCACATGATCTGCCCGCCTCGGCCTTCCAAAGTGCTGGGATCACAGGCGTGAACCACTGTGCCTGGCTCACTTGGCTGTTTTTTAAGTCACAATAAGCATCCACATGCAAATATCTTTGTACAGTTTATGTGATAGGATAAATTAATAGAGATGAAATATCTGAGTCAAAATGGTTGTATCAACTTGCACTCTTACAAATTATTTATACCCTTGCCCACACGATGGCAGATCATTAAATCTGTAGCAACAGGACCTTGAGACTCTAAGGAATTGAATGCATGTTTCAGGAAAGGGAGTTTCCTTTTCACTAGACTTTTTTCTCATGCAGTTTCTAGCAGAAGTGCACTAACAGGGAGAAACCAATGAATAGAAATCAAATATTACAATTATTCAGACAATACTTCGAAGGATATTGACCCAAAATTTAAGCTATAGTTTGATTTGGTGGTATGGGACCAGACTGAAACACAGAAGTTGGAGGGTATTGTCTATCAGGAAATTTACTCAAAGGCTGTGTCTCCTCGCAGGTCTATGTGCCTGCTCCATCTTATTATATGCTGGCTCCCCTTTCTTTGCCTGCTCTTTGGTTGTGTTCACCAGTTCTTTGATCTTAGCCCTCTTCTTTTTCTTATTCTTTTTTTTTTTTTAGATGGAGTTTCGCTCTTGTTACCCAGGCGGGAGTGCAATGGCGCAATCTCGGCTCACTGCAACCTCAACCTCTTGGGTTCAAGCAATTCTCCTGCCTCAGCCTCTCGAGTACCTGGGACTATAGGCACGCGCCACCATGCCCAGCTAATTTTTGTATTTTTAGTAGAGACGGGGTTTCACCATGTTGACCAGGATGGTCTCGATCTCTTGACCTCGTGATCCACCCGCCTTGGCCTCCCAAAGTGCTAGGATTATAGGCCTGAGCCACCGCGCCCAGCCAAGCCCTCTTCTTTTCACGCATTTACTGCTTCCCTAGAGTGATCTCATTCATGTTATGGCTTTACGTACAATGGATATGCCAGTGGCCTACTAGTCTATATTGCCAATCCAAACTTCCCTCTCTCAGAACCTTACATGCATCTTCCCATTGACACCTTCACTTACATAGTACAGGTATCAGCTAGCCCAAAATTTATCTCATCCATCATCCACCTGACTATCCAAGACAGAAATCCCAGAGTCAGCCCAGGTACTCATCCCCTTACCTCCCATAAGTAACCAAATTCTACAGACACTCCGTCAAAGTTTCCCTGTTACTTTCTCCTCTTTTACCTCACTATCACTGCAGCTTTAATCTGAGGCTTTTTCTCTCCCTTGGCTGAATACTACAACTTCCTAAATGATTTCTCACTTCAGGCTTCTGTCTTCTGGGATCCATTTTCCACTCTCTAGACAGTTGATCTTTCTAGAGTTAAATAATATTATGCTGTCCTCATTCTTCAATGGCTCCCCCATTACCTATGGATTACATTTAAATTCTTTAGCATGGCACTCATGCCCTCCATGATCTGGTGCCTGCTTATGCCTCTAGTCTTTATTATTATTATTTTTTAAAGATGGGGTTTCACCATGATGGCCAGGCTGGTCTTGATCTCCTGATGTCAGGTGATCCACCCACCTCGGCCTCCCAAAGTGCTAGGATTACAGGCGCGAGCCACTGCGCCCGGCCCACCTCTAGTCTTGTCTGTCACTGAACAATCCATGCAGATCATTCAATCCACTTATAATGAAGTTCCTGCAGTTTCTGGAAGACACAAGGTAGTTTCATATTGTTACGCCTTGTCTGTACTTTCTGTCTGGTATAACTTCATTTTCCTGGAAAGAATTGTTTCTTTACAGACTCAGTAGGAAAGGTCACCTTATCTTTGGTCCCCACTTTCCCTGTAGAATTGCTGATTCCCTCTTGTAGCAGACACTGTTGGCTGCCTACCTAAGAGCATTCCTCTTTTTCTTTCCTCTTTCCCAACAAGACCCCAGTTTCGTTAAGGCGACATGATTCTGTGCTCAGGGGACTGACCAAATGTTGGGTCTTTATCCATCTAGGCTGGTGATTGGTTTAGGTAATGCACAGGGGATACTATTCTAAGCAATGAGACATGAGGAAAGATCTTCTGGAGAGCTTCTTCAAGGGGCTTTCTCTCTTGAAGAGACACAAAGGTAGAGATGGTCTTTTCTTCTGTTGAACATTGTAGTTTTTGGATGAGTTGGATTTCTGTCACTGCAACAAAAGGATTTTTTTTGAGACAGGGTCTTGCTCTTTCACCCAGGCTGGAGTGCAGTGGCACAATCTTGGCTCACTGCAGCATTTGCTCCCCACCCAGGGCTCAAGTGATCCTCCTGCCTCAGCCTCCTAAGTAGCTAGGTAGATCATTTGAACTCAGAGAGTTTGAGACTAGCCTGGACAACAAGGTAACAAGGTGAAACCCACCCCAAAAAAAAAAAAAAAAAAAATTAGCTGGGCATGTTGGTGCCTGGCTAAGTGGTGGTTTTCAATACAAACTGTAAAACAGAGCTGGGCATGGTGACTCATGCCTGTAATCCCAGCACTTTGGGAGGCTGAGGTGGGCAGATCACTTGAAGTCAGGATCTCGAGACCAGCCTGATCAACATGGTGAAACCCTGTCTCTACTGAAAGTACAAAATTAGCTGGGCATGATGGTGCATGCTTGTAATCCCAGCTACTCTGGAGGCTGAGGCACAAGAATCACCTGAGCCCAAGCCCAGGAGGCAGAAGTTGAGTGAGCCAACATCATGCCACTGCGTTCCAGCCTGGGTGACAGAGAGAGACTCCGTCTCAAAAGCAAACAAACAAACAATCAAATTGTAAAACAGGCCCAGAGAGGGTATGACATGCTGGAAGAAATGCAGGCTTTGAAGTCATACTGCTGAGGTTCCAGTCCCAGTTTGGCCACTTCCTAGCAGTGAGGCCTGTGTGAGTTTTTGAATCTCTCAAAATTTCAGATTTCTTGTTTGTAAAAAGAAGATGGTAATACTTATCTTTTAAGATCATCTAGTGGCCAGGCATGGTGGCTCACACCTGTAATTCAAGCCTTTGGAGGCCAGGATCACCTGAGGTTGGGAGTTCAAGACCAGCCCGACCAACATGGTGAAACCCCATCTTTTTTTTTTTAAAAAAAGATAATCTAGCAAAATGCCTAGCTTATAATATAGGCTCAATACAGCAGACACTCTTATTATAAAAATTATTTTTTTATTATTTATTTATTTATTTTTTTGAGACGGAGTTTCGCTCTTGTTACCCAGGCTGGAGTGCAATGACGCAATCTCGGCTCACCGCAACCTCTGCCTCCTGGGATCAGGCAACTCTCCTGCCTTAGTCTCCTGAGTAGATAGGATTACAGGCATGTGCCACCATGCCCAGCTAATTTTTTGTATTTTTAGTAGAGACGGGGTTTCACTATGTTGACCAGGATGGTCTCGATCTCTGGACCTCGTGATCCACCTGTCTCGGCCTCCCAAAGTGCTGGGATTACAGGCGTGAGCCACTGCGCCCAGCCATAAAAATTATTATACATACACACACACACACACACACACACACAAACTATTATACATTAGTAATGAGACTATTAGTCTGTTATGTAATAAATGGTCTTTTTTTTTTTTTTTTTTTGAGATGGAGTTTCGCTCTTGTTACCCAGGCTGGAGTGCTGTAGCGCAATCTTGGCTCACCACAACCTCCACCAACTGGGTTCAGGCAATTCTCCTGCTTCAGTCTCCTGAGTAGCTGGGATTACAGGCACGTGCCACCATGCCCAGCTAATTTTTTGTGTTTTTAGTAGAGACAGGTTTCACCATGTTGACCAGGATGGTCTTGATCTCTTGACCTCGTGATCCACCCACCTCGGCCTCCCAAAGTGCTGGGATTACAGGCGTGAGCCACCATGCCAGGCTGAAATAAATGTTTCATTATGCTAAAGACAAAGAAACCAATTTCTTGGCTTGCCTTTCTTACAAATTGATATCTCAGGGCCAGGCATGGTGGCTCACGCCTGTAATCCCAGGACTTTGGGAGGCTGAGGCAGGTGGATCACCTGAGGTCAGGAGTTCGAGACCAGCCTGGCCAACATGGTGAAAACCTGTCTCTACTAAAAATATTAAAATTAGCCAGGTGTGGTGTTGCACACCTGTAATCTCAGCTATTAGGGAAGCCAAGGCAGGAGAATTGCTTGAATCCGGGAGGTAGAGATTGGAGTGAGCTGAGATTGTGCCACTGCACTCCAGCCTGGGCAATGGAGTGAGAGACTCCATCTCAAAAATAAAAGAAATGGTATCTCAGAAGAAATAATTCTCAAAATTTATGTTCTAGACTTAGTAGAATGTATTTTTTACGTGGTTATAGGGATCTTTGCAGAAAGCAATCGCATGAGAGACACTGTGGTACAGTAGTAGACTTGACTTCAAATTTCAGTCACTTATGAGCTATGTCATCTTGGATAAGTTACTTAGTCTTTTTTTTTTTTTTTTTTTTTTGAGACAGAGTTTTGCTCTTGTTGCCCAAGCTGGAGTGCAATGGCACAATCTCAGCTCATCGCAACCTGGTTCAAGCAATTCTCCTGCCTCAGCCTTCCCAAGTAGCTGGGATTACAGGCATGCACCACCATGCCAGGATTCCTCCATTTTGGTCAGGCTGGTCTTAAACACCCGACCTCAAGTGATCCACCTGCCTCGGCTACCCAAAGTGCTAGGATTACAGGCATGAGCCACCTCGCCCTCGCCTGGCTACTTAATCTTCCTGTAATCTTTTGTAATCTGTAAAATGCAAATGCTATCTATCATATAGGATGATTGTCAGGATTAGAGATAATCTATGAAACATTACTGACATGTATTAGGCACTCAATAAATAGCACCTATTTTCATTATTTTTATGGAAAGAGTGGTAGATTTCACAAAGTAGAATAAAAAATTAGACATGATCCCAAGTCTGAGACTCTTAAAGAGGTAGGCAACTTTCAAAAAATTTATCAGAATGCAAATAAGTAGGGCATACATGGGGGAAAAATTTATCAGAAAAATAGATTTACTTGACCCATAGCATTGCCCATATTGTGGTGCTAAGTACACATTTGGCACAACTTACCTCTTTCTTCTTAGCCTTCCTTTGCTTACCTCTATAACTGCAAGTGATTCTAATGATAAAGAAAAGAAAAGGTATGGGAGGAAAGTATTAGTGATATAAAGAAGTGCTCTGAGGCCAGGTGCAGTGGCTCACACCTGTAATCCCAGCACTTTGGGAGGCCAGGTGGGCAGATCACCTGAGGTCGAGAGTTTGAGACCAGTCTGACCAACACCGTGAAACTTCGTCTCTACTTAAAATACAAAATTAGCCGGGCATGGTGGCGCATGCCTGTAATCCCAGCTACTCGGTAGGCTGAGGCAGGAGAATTGCTTGAACTCAGGAGGCAGAGGTTGTGGTGAGCTGAGATTGCACCATTGTACTCCAGCCTGCGCAACAAGAGTGAGACTCCATCTCAAAAAAAAAAAAGAAGTTATCTGATTACCTAAAATTGTAAAAGGTTGAGAAACAAATATAACACCCACCTCTCCAGGTTTTGAGAGTTCAGCTCAGTTGCTGTACTAAGTACTTTATACAGATTATATTCTTCAATTCTTTTAGTCTGGGGCCTACAAATTATTAGAAGATGACAGCTGTGTGGACATTTGTCATTTTCCTGGTTGCCCAGCCTCCATGTTACCATTATGCATTTGGGAAACAGGACATTGTGTAAAGCAGGGCCCTGGATCTCATTAATGGAAGCCAAAAGGCCTTGATATCAGTTTTCTCTGATTATAATTCTGGAAAAAAGAGTGAAGAGCAGCAGGCAATGTATAAAGTTTATTCAGTAAATTTTAGTGAATTTCAGTGGTGGTGGCATTCAGTATCTGGTGACAGTAATGGCAGGTAGGTCATCTATGGTATCCAGTCCCCAGGGCCAGAACCTGAATGGCAGGGCCAGTGGCATTGCCAGTGTCCAGCAGAAGCATCCTTCCTCTGGTGTGGTCTCCTCTGTGGATATGGCCACCTGGCCTCCCATGGTGCCTGTCTATATTCCTAGCCCAGTTCTCTATCCTTTCTACTGATTCTTTGAGCTCCCCAATACTCTTTCAAGAAATTCCTTTTCTTCTTTGGTTGACCAGAATCAGCTTTTGTTGCCTGCAACCAAGGACTCTGGCTAGCACATAGTCTTTAGGTAATGTGCAGCCTGAAAGAGTCCAATCTGCTTATTTTAGTAAAGATCTCTTAATAAAGTCATGCTTAAATTTGCAACTGGTCTGGGAGTTCTGTCTGGGCTCCCTTTAAGGCCCATACACCTCAGGCAAAAGAAGAAATACCGGGGAAAGGAGCTGTTGTCTCTTGACTCTCAAGTGTCTGCTGCCCCAACCTAATCCACCTTTCTTTGCCTCCTACAACTTTTTCACACTCACTCTTCCACGCATTCAACAAACATTTATTCAGCACTTACTATACACAAGGCATTATGCCAGGCAATAAGAGGAATCCAAAGATCAATAAGCTAACCCTGACAGTATACTTTTTAATTCTTAACCGGCAAATATAATTTTTTTGAAATAGATAAAATTTAAAAATGGGTCATTCTGTTGAAGGTAGAAGTGAAAGGGAACCCTTTTATCTTTGGGTTAGTGTCACTGGATGTAAGGTGAGATCCATTTTTTTGTAAAAGTTCTAGAAATCAAATGAATTCCTTTGATAGAGGTTTCCAGTCAAAAGCAAATAGCTCTTTAAAGATTGAAAAGATAGTGCCTCTTCTAAAGTCAACAAGTAGATTGCTGCTTATCAAAATCCATGTGACTAGGATGAGAGACAGTGGAATTACTGCTTACGCATTAGAAATTTCACTCAAAATAAACTGACTCCTAAAACAGAATCAAGGAAACATCAGTTTCTGTTTTCTTGAGACAGAGTCTTGTTCTGTCGCCAGGTGCCAGGCTGGAGTGCAGTGGTGCAATCTCAGCTCACTGCAACCTCTGTTAATTTTTGTATTTTTAGTAGAGATGGGGTTTCACCATGTTCGCCAGGATGGTCTCCATCTTTCGACCTCGTTATTCGCCCGTCTTGGCCTCCTAAAGTGTTGGGATTACAGGTGAGAGCCACCGTGCCCAGCCGAAATATCAGTTTCTTTTTTCTTTTTTTTTCCTCTTTTCTCCTAGGCCTATAACTAGATGAAACATCAGTTTCAAATGAAAAATATCCAGCTTATTTTGTTCTCCTTAAATTGCCAAATAAATACTTGGTATCCTATAATACAGCAATTGCCGCAGGGACTGTTGACACATCTAAAACCACAGAATACTCAACACAAGCAAGGAAGATGGGCACACATCAGAAGCACAAAATATTCCATCACATACTTCTGGAAAACAAAGTGTAAAGTAAAATTGTAAAGCAGATGATCTCACACACTCAGAAAAAACTGGACAGGCGCATACACACTTTACAGGAGCATGAGCTGAGGTGTTGAGCACTTACAAGACCCTCATCTGGAAACAGTCAGGAAGTCTGATCTAGGAATCAGACTCAGCCTTGGGGTCAGCGCTTCACTTCCCAGTTGACTTCAGACAAGCCACTTAGCCACTCTAGGACTCAGTTTCCTCAATTTCTTTCTTTTCATTGAGACTGAATTTTGCTCTTGTTGCCCAGGCTGGAATGCAATGGTGCAATCTCAGCTCACTGTAACCTCTGCCTCCTGGATTCAAGCGATTCTCCTGCCTCAGCCTCCAGAGTAGCTGGGCTTACAGACATGCGCCACCATGCTCGGCTTGACTAATTTTGTATTTTTAGTAGAGACGGGGTTTCACCATGTTGGTCAGGCTGGACTCGAACTCCTGACCTCAGGTGAACCACCTACCTCAGTCTCTCAAAGTGCTGGGATTACAGGCATGAGCCACTGCACCCAGCCAGGACTCAGTTTCTTTAACAGTAAGTTAGAACAGACAAAATATCAGAATTGAAGGGAAACTTAGAGATCACCTCAATCAATTTTCAACTTGTACCTGACTTTTCTTTGAAGTATCTGTAATATGCTTCTCTGCTTGAACACTTTCTCTCCAGGCAACTGATATTATTATTATTATTATTATTGGGACAGAATCTCACTCTGTCGCCCAGGCTAGAGTGCAGTGGCATGATCTCAGCTCACTGAAACCTCTGCCTCCCGGGTTTAAGCGATTCTCCTGCCTCAGCCTCCTGCGTAGCTGGGATTATAGGCTCCTGCCACCATGCCCGGCTAATTTTTGTATTTTTAGTAGAGACAGGGTTTCACCATGTTGGTCAGGCTGGTGTCAAACTCCTGACCTTGTGATCCACCCGCCTTGGACTCCCAAAGTGCTGGGATTATAGGCATGAGCCACCGCATCCAGCTAGGACAACTTTCTGAAAAGTCCTCAAATTGCTTTTTTCTTCTGCACAGTAAACCACTCCTCTCCCCTTCAGCTGTCCTCATCTGGCACATTCAAGAGAAGAAACTATTCTGGTTTTCATGTTTTTATGGGTGTAGAGTGGTGGTTAAGCACCCTGAATGCTCAGATGGTCTGAATTTGAATACTGGCCCTGTCATTTAGTAGTTGTGTGACCATAGACATGTTATTTTCACCTCTGTAGCTTGAGTTTCTCTCTCTTGAAAATGAGGATAATAATAATGATATCTATTTCTTAGAGAAATTGTGAATGAGATAATTGAGACAGTATAAGCAAAACATTTAGCGTAGTGCCTGGCCCTTAGTAAGTAATAGGGTTACTACCAGTAGTAATAATAAGCCCTAAATTAAGCCCTAAAAATGAAAATAAGAATAAAGGAACTGGCAGATAAGAAAAGCTAATCTGGTCCATTTCAGGAGCTACAAACAAGGTTTGGTTGCCCTGATAGGAAACTTTCCATGCGTTTCATAGCAATTATAACTTTTACTGGTGGATTTCATGTCTAGGACAGGAGCTCAAGAAGGCCAGGACCTTGTCTATCGTGTTAATTGTTGAGTTCTCAGTACCGAGCAGAGTGTCTTGCTCCCAATGGAGTGAAAGAATGGACCAACGCCGTTTTGTCAGGGAAGAGACTGCCGATTTGGCTAAGGTTGCGCAGGGCTCCCAGGAGAGCTGGGACAAGAACTAAGGGCTTCTCGGCAGCCAACACTCAGAATTAAATCGAGGCCCAACCCTAAAGTTTGGTAATTCAGATAGGAACATAAGTATCCAGTGATACCGGGGTCAGCATTCCCACCGCATGGCCTAAGTGCCGGCTCCTGTTTTCGGGGTGACGAGCCCGGGGAGAAGGTGGCTTAATGAGAGGCCGCGAGAGGGTGGGTGCCAGCACTTCGCTAAACCCCGCCCGCAATGCTTCGGGTTGGCTGCCAGCCAGGGCAAGGCTCCAAGCCGGCCGGGGCTGACTCCGGGACCAGCGAACAGAAAACAACCTGGCTCCAGAGACAATTAACAAAGGCTGGAGACCAGCCACCCCTCGCGGCGCACGCACGCGCGCAAACAGCAGCGTGGGCACAGCCGCGCCCGCCCTTGCCCTCGGTGGGCACAGCCGCCCGGAGCGGCGCGGGTGCGGGGAGGGTGGCGACCGGCTCCGTGCTTGAGCGCCCGCAGGCACCTTGCGCGCGCGGGTGAGTCCGCCTGGCGATTGGGGCCTGGTCAGGCAGGATGGGGCCTGGGAGGGGTGCAGGAAACAGCTGCTGGGAGGATCAGAAAAGGTAGGTGGAAAACAGAAAGGCAGGATGCGGCGACCTCCCAACTTGCTTGGTAGCTAGCTTTGTGTCTTTAGCCTTATGGGAATGTAAGCTACCTGATCCATGTGGCCTGACCTAGTCGTTTTCCAGGTGGGAAACTGAGGCCCAGGTAGGTAAGCTGGCTTGGAAAAAAATTATTATTCCCTTTTATTTTTATTTTTTATTTTTAAAAATTTCTTTCCAAGGCAGCGCTGAAGGAAAAACATTATTATTCTCGATTCCTGTTTCTGTCTGCCTTCTTCCGTGTAGGATTTGAGACAGCTGTTAGTAAGAATCCATACATTATAACAATGGAAAAATACAAACAATGGTAAAGAATCCTTGCCAAGAAAAATATAATTACGAATAGACAGTCAAGGCCGGGAAAAAAGAGAACAGAAATCCGTGATCCGTAGGTGAGGTGACTTGGCTAAGGGCCCTCAGAAAAGTGGTGCCAAAGCTGCGACTAGAAGTCAGAACAGCGGGCTCCTGAACGCTGGAAACTTACAGGGGGGAGTGGGGAAGCAGACAGCCTGCCAAGGCACTGGTTCTTTTTTCTTTTCTTTTCTTTCTTTTTTTTTTTTTTTGCTGTTTCTGTAAAAGCACTGGTTCTTAACCTGCTAGGGATCCCTGACCCCTTAGAGATCTGTGTCCACTCGCTGTGGAAGGGTTCACACAAAGCCTTGCGCGCAGTTTGAGATTTGACACGAATTCCTGCTGCAAGGAATGCCTGCAGGCGGGGCACTCGGGCAGCTTGGTTTCAGAGCACTTTCTTTGGTTTTTTGAAGGGAGGCAGCTGATGGAGGAGTACCTGCTGTGCATCCAGACAGCTAGCTGTGTGATCCAGGAAGCATAATTTAACTTCTTCAAGGCCCAGTTTTGTGTGTAGACTGGAGATAAGAGTGTCTGTTTCATCCTCCAGGTTGTTGTCAGACTTAAGAATGAGCGTAAAGGCCAGTGCCTGACATAAAAGATGCTCAATAAAAGTGCTGATGATTGTAGGGTGACTATAGTTTACAATAATCTATTGTATATTTCGAAATAGCTAGAAGAGAATAATTTGAATGGTTCTAGCATAAAGAAAAGACAAATATTTAAAGTGATAGCTACCCCAGGTAAACGGATTTGATCTTTATAAATATATTACATTATCACATGTACCCTGAAACTGTGTACATCTATTATGCATTAATTTAAAAAAGTGATGACACACAAAACCCAGTGAATCAAAGCTGTGCTAATTAGGAAAGGGGGATGACTTGGGAGAAATTGGGCTGTATCTGAAATAAAACACAATTTAAAAAATTATAAACATGAAAAAATAAAGTCAGCCCTATTATGATTTACAAACCACACCACATACGTTTGTGATAGTGTCCTAAATAAGGGTGCAGCAAGGCACTACCCTCGATATTTGACTCCAAGTCAAAAGCTGAAAGTAGAAACTACCAGATACTGTAACAAGGACCGTTTATTGGCTTTCACTTGCCTCTCTCAAACAGAGTCAGCACCTATAGAGTTTGTTTTTAAATGAGAGGAAAGAGGACATAAACTGGGACCTGGGCAGCACCCACTCTTGCCCAGCAATAGAGCTTCAGCTGAATATCTGCCAGGGAACAGGAATTGCTGGCAGTTGGCTTACATCCCTCTTGGATCAGCAGATTACTGTGGTAAACAGTGACTTGGCTGATTCTGCCCTAGATCAAATAAATGGCTTTTTATTTAACTAATGAAGCAGGGAGTGTGTTTTCATGTGCTATAACAGAAGCAAAATGGCATTTGTAGAGCTTGACTGTCCAAAGCTTATTGATTGTTTATTGATGGGCTTAAGAATTTATTTATTTGTTTGTTTATTTAGAAACAGGGTCTTGTTGCTCTGCTGCCCAGGCTGAGTGCAGTGGTGAAATCAACCACTCAGGTTTAAGCAATCCTCCTGCCTCAGCCTTCTGAGTAGCTGGGGTTACAGGCATACGCCACCACACCTGGCTATTTTTTTTTAACTTTTTGTAGAGACAGGGTCTTGCTATTTTGCCCAGGCTGGTCATGAACTCCTGGATGCCAGTGATCCTCCCACCTCAGCCTGCCAATGTGCTGGGGTTACAGGCATGAGCCACTGTGCCCAGTGGATTTTATAATTCTAATTATTGTTATTATTTTCTTAATTCCCTAGTTCCAGAAAGCTTAAGAACTTTAAATCTATGGATCCAAACATGAGAGGACAGAGCCTGGGCAGGCCCACTCATCTATACAAATAACTGCTTTTAAATAAAATACTGTGTAGGGCCAGGTTTGGTGGCTCACACCTGTAATCCCAGCCACTTCGGGAGGCTGAGGCAGGTGGATCATGAGGTCAGGAGTTCAAGACCAGCCTGGCCAACATGGTGAAACCCCTTCTCTACTAAAAATACAAAAGTTAGCCAGGCATGGTGGCGTGCACCTGTAGTCCCAGCTATTCAGGAGGCTGAGGTGGGAGAATTGCTTGAGAATCCAGGAGGCAAAGGTTGCAGTAAGCCGAGATCATGCCACTGCACTGCAGACTGGACGACAGAGCACGATTCTGTCTCAAAAACAAAAAAAACAAATAAACAAACAAAAAATACTGTGTTGTCTCCTTCCAAATAGAGCTGGGGAAATATGGCTAAGGGCAGATAGCTGGTATGTGATTTGGGTTAAGGCACATATCACCTGTCTGGTGGGTTACATTCCTTTCCATGTATTTATAAAAGGGAGTTTTTCCTCCAGAAAAGAGAGGCAGAATGTGTATGTCTGTGTGTATGGGGCGAGGGGATGTCCATTGCTGTCTTTCCACCTCCTTTCTAATCATTTATTTCTCAACCCAGAGAAGTCCTTTTCTGTAAGCATGTGACTTGGAAAATTCCTTCCTTTCTTGGTTCTGTGGCTCTATTTTGTTTCACAGTAGTTTCTAAAATATTAGAATTTTTTTTTGTAATTTGACTATGAACTCTTCATATGTTTCTATTTTTCTTTTTTCTTTTGAGATGGAGCCTCCACTCACTGCAACTTCCGCCTCCCAGATTCAAGCAATTCTCCTGCCTCAGCCTCCCAAACTGGGACTACAGTCATGCACCAACATGTCTGGCTCTTTTATTTTTATTTTTAGTAGAGATGGGGTTCTGTCATGTTGGCCAGGCTGGTCTCAAAACTCCTGACCTCAGGTGATTCGTCTGCCTCGGCCTCCCAAATTGCTGGGATTACAGATGTGATCCACGAAGCCCAGCCCAGTTTTATCTTTTTGAAAGACCACTCCACTCTGATGTTGTGGATCCAGTCAGGAAGCTGGTGTACCAGTCCGGGAGAAAGATGGTGGAGGTTTAGACCCAGAAGGTCTTAGAGATGGAAAGTACAAATTAATGGATATCTTTAATAAAACAAAACAGAGCCCAAAGGTGGACACTGATCAATACTCTTTGAAATTAGTAGTTTTATCAGTTTGTAGTCCCTATTCATGTCCTATCACTGCTCTCTATGCCAGCCTCCACCACTGCCTGTTATTCCATGTGTAAGTACGTCACAAGAGACTGACAACAGCTTCCTGGTTGAGATACACTGGACTACAGTATTCCTTTGATTTACTGATCTAGTTGACAGTCAGTAAAATCTGGCATGACCTTTTGTTTTTTTGAGACGGAGTCTCTCTCTGTCGTCCAGGCTGGAGTGCAATTGCATGATCTTGGCTCACTGAAACCTCTGCCTCCTCAGTTCAAGAGATTCTCCTACCTCAGCCTCCTGAGTAGCTGGCATTACAGGCAAGCACCACCACACCTGGTTAATTTTTGTATTTTTAGTAGAAATGTAGTTTCACTATATTGGCTGGGATGGTCTCAAACTCCTGACCTTGTGATCTGCCCGCCTCAGCCTCCCAAAGTGCTGGGATTATAGGTGTTAGCCACTGCGCCCAGCTTGACTGGTTTTTATTAAATTAACCTCTGCTGACTCCAAGTGATCTCTGTTTCCCTTCCTAAGGGGTAACAAACCATTTGTTTTACTCAAGTGACAGAAACCTAGCTCAGAGTGACTTAGATAAAAGGGGGGTGAGGAATAAAAATGTATTTGCTTTCAGCTGGAAATATTGAAGAAAAAAATAATAAAAAATAAAAAGAAAAAAATGTATTTGCTTATGTAAGAAAAAGAATCTGTCTCTGTCATGGTTGAAATGAATCATGCCATCATTTCAGTTTCTCTGTCAGTCTCTCAGTTCTATTTCTATGGTATTAGCCTTATTCTCAGTAAGGCTCTGGTATATAGTTCTTATTATCATGATTAGCTGTTCATGGCACCTGCTCTAATATGATGCATCTAGATCAGGCACATGTCTTTAGGCAACTTCATACATCTGATCGATGGTAATGCTACCCTTTCCAATTTAACAATAATAGAAACAGAAGACCATGGCTACTCTTAGTGAGAGTTTATCATGTACCAGGAACTCTATTAATATTTTACTTGGATTATCTTAAGAAATCTTACAACAATCTTGTGAGAACGGTTACATAAATATCCCAGGAAAGCCAGCTAATGGATTGCAGAATCAGCATTTGAAATCAGGTTGTTCTGGCTCCAGGGTCTGGGCTCCTAACCTTCACCATGCTTCTCACTATCAATCTCTAGAACAAGAAGAGGAAAGCACTGTCACTAAATAGTGTGCTTCTCTCTTACTTTTTCTGAACATTTTTTTTTTTTTTTTTTTGAGACGAAGTTTCGCTTTTATTACCCAGGCTGGAGTGCAATGGCGCGATCAAGGCTCACTGCAACCTCCGCCTACTGGGTTCAGGCAATTCTCCTGCCTCAGCCTCCTGAGTACCTGGGATTACAGGCACACGCCACCATGCCCAGCTAATTTTTTTTTTGTATTTTTAGTAGATACGGGGTTTCACCATGTTGACCAGGATGGTCTCGATCTCTTGACCTCGTAATCCACCCGCCTTGGCCTCCCAAAGTGCTGGGATTACAGGCTTGAGCCACTGCGCCCGGCCACATCAGTCTTAAAATACGCTTCGTAGTGATAATAGGGATGGGACTTTGGAAGTCATCCTTATAATTTTGTTGATTCCAGCTCTTTTGGGGGTTTAGAGTTCTGGAAGCTCTGTACAGGATCCTCCCTTATGACTATGGTGTCTATCTTTATTTTATTTTATTTTACTTTTTTGAGACGGAGTTTCGCTCTTGTTACCCAGGCTGGAGTGCAATGGCGGGATCTCGGCTCACCGCCTCCTGGGTTCAAGCAATTCTCCTGCCTCAGCCTCCTGAGTAGCTGGGACTACAGGTGCACACCACCATGCCCAGCTAATTTTTGTATTTTTAGTAGAGACGGGGTTTCACCATGTTGACCAGGATGGTCTCGATCTCTTGACCTTGTGATCCACCTGCCTCGGCCTCCCAAAGTGCTGGGATTATAGGCGTGAGCCACCGCGTCCAGCCCTATGGTGTCTATCTTTATAAACAAGGCTCAGTAGCCAGAGTCCCTATGTGCACATTCTTATTTCTGTAGGTGTTCCCTCCTTTCCTCCTTTTATTCTTTTTTTTTTTTTTTTTTTTTTGAGACAGAGTCTTGCTCTGTCACCCAGGCTGGAGTGTAATGGCATGATCTCAGCTCACAGCAACCTCTGCCTCTAAGGTTCTAGCAATTCTTGGGTCTCAGCCACCCAAGTAGATGGGATTGATTACAAGTGTGTGCTATCACACCTGGCTAAGTTTTATATTTTTCAGTAGAGACAGGGTTTTGCTATGTTGGCCAGGCTGGTCTTGAATTCTTCACATAATCCGCCTGCCTGACCTTCCAAAGTGCTGGGATTATGGGCGTAAGCCACCATGCCCAGCCCCTTTATTCTTCAATAGGGTCCTTTGCTCTCATGATGTCTGAGCTTCACTTTTGACGGCTTTCTGTGAACCATTCCTGGAGTCTGAGACCAGACGGTTTTCCTTTTCTCCTCTTCCTTAAATGTTTAAATTGGCTTCTCCCTGGAGTAAGAAAGGGAAAGCAAAACAAACAAACAAAAAGATTTAAAATATATATAAAATGGCTCCCCTTTAAAGCCTTGGGTGGGCAGCTGATGGATGCTCAACTTTCCCTTCCCTGACATTTTATCTTCTGAAATAACTTTCACTTGATAGTTTCACTTTCCCCAGGGGTCTGCTTAGAGTCATTTCTCCATTCGGTTCCCCTAATTGGTCAAAACAAAGTCAGGCTCAGTGGCTTTTGCCTGTAATCCCAGTGCACTGGGAGGCCAAGATGAGAGGATCACTTGAGGCCAAGAGTTAGAGATCAGCCTGGGCAACAAGTGAGACCCTGTCTCTACAAAAAATTAGAAAATTAGCTGGGCATAGTGGAACATGCCTGTAGTCCCAGCTATATGAGAGGATTGCTCGAGCCCAGGAGTATAACATTGTATTCCAGCCCTGGGTAACAGAGTGAGCTCTTGTCTCTTAAAAAAAAAAAAAAAAAAATTAGGTTTGGAGTATTGTTTCCTTTTGCTACTTTTTCTCTCTTGAAAGGGATTAAATAATCAGGATGTCTGTATTATTTTTTAAAAGTAGTGTTGTGTTTTTAATTGATGCATAATGTTTAATTAATTATTAATTAGTAAGACAGGGTCTCACTCTGTTGTCCAGGCCAGAGTACAGTGGCATGATTACTGCTCACTGTAGCCTCAACTTTCTGAGCTCAAGCAATCCTCTTACCTCAGCCTCCCAAGTAGCTGAGACTACAGGCATGCACCACCATGCCTGGCTCTTTTTTTGTTTTTCTTTTTGAGACAGTTTCACTCTTGTTGCTTGGGCTGGAGTGCAGTGGCACGACCTCGGCTCACTGCAACCTTCACCTCCCAGGTTCAAGCAATTCTCCTGCCTCAGCCTCCTGAGTAGCTGGGATTACAGGTGCCTGCCATCGCATCCAACTAATTTTTGTATTTTTAGTAGAAACAGGGTTTCACCATGTTGGCCAGGCTGGTCTTGAACTCCTGATCTCAGGTGATCCTCCTGCCTTGGCCTCCCAAAGTGCTGGGATTATAGGTGTGAGCCACCATGCCCAGCTGCCTGGCTAATTAAAAAAATGATTTTTAATAGAGATGGGGTCTCACTGTGTTTCCCAGGCTGATCTCCAACTCCAGAGCTCAAGCAATCCTCCCAATTTAGCCTCACAAAGTGTTGGGATTACAGGTGTGCTCCACTGTGCCCAACCTACATCATGTTTTAATTTAAATAGTTCCTCTGCTTTTAGTGGAGTGAAACCTGGAACAAATAACCAGATATTTTAAATACCTTATCCTAATTGTAGCCTCGCATTTTCCCCATCTTCATATTTCCAGAATCCTGCAAAATACTTGGCATGTAGTAGCTGTTCCAAATACTTGTTGAATGAATGTGTGAGTGCCCAAATCCCTCTGTGCCGTGTGTGAACAGAAGAGAAGAGAGAGAAGATAATTAACTCAGTTTTATTTTATTCTTGAGCCAGAAGCAGTAGCTTGCTACATAAGTATTAACTGAAGAACATTCAACTTTCATTTTTTTTAATTGAGATAGGCTCTTGCTCTGTTGCCAAGGCTGGAGTGCAGTTGTGTGATCCTGGCTCACTGCAACCTCCACCTCCCAGTTGGAGAATGGCTCTAACCTCAGACTTCAGGGTGGCTGGGACTACAGATGTGCATCACCACACCCAGCTAAATTTTTTATTTTTGTAGAGATAGGGTTTCATCATGTTGCCCCGAGCAACATGTGTGGTCTCGAGCTTCTGAGCTAAAGTGATCCTCCTGCCTCATCCTCCCAAAGTTCTGGGATTATAGGCATGAACCACTATGCCTGGCTTCTCCATATATATTTTTTTTGAGCACCAAGTATGTGCCAGCCTGATTTTAATTTTTTTTTTTTTTTTTAGGTAGTGTCTTTCTCTGATGCTCAGACTGCAGTGGCACAATCATGGCCGTAGAGTGCATGGCTCTCTGTGGCCTCACTCTTCGGGGCTTAGAACAATCCTCCTGCCTCAGCCTCCTAAGGAGCTAGGACCACAGGCTGGGCGTGATGGCTCATGACTATAATCACAGGCATGCGCCACCATACCTGGCTTTTGTTTTGTTTTGTTTTTGTGGAGATTGGGGTTTTGCTACATTGCCAAAGCTGGTCATGAACCTCTTGCCTCAAGTGATACTCCCACCTTGGCCTCCCAAAGTGCTGGGATTACAGGCATGAGCCACTGTACCAGGCCTTATTTTAGTTCTTTATTATCTATCACAAGGCATCAAGAATATCTCAGGATTGACCATGGACTGGACTGTGCAGATTCTTTTTCTAGTGCTGTCCAGTGACCTGACTTGCCTTAAGGAAAGGTATGTTTTCCTAAGTGTGTTCTCTGAGACAAGTCTCCTTACCAGGATGGGAAAGGACGGAAAACAGAAGAAGGTACCTAGCTTGCTCTGCTAGGCTTTTGTCTTTTTTTTTTTTTTTTTGAGATGGAGTTTCACTCTTGTTGCCCAGGCTGGAGTGCAATGGTGCAATCTCGTCTCACCACAACCTTCGCCTCCTGGATTCAAGCAATTCTCCTACCTCAGCCTTCTGAGTAGCTGGGATTACCGGTGCATGCTACCACACCTGGCTAATTTTTTTGTATTTTTAGTACAGATGGGGTTTCACTATGTTGGTTGGGCTGGTCTCAAACTCCTGACTTTAGGTGATCCATCCACCTCAGCCTCCCAAAGTGCTGGGATTAGAGGTGTAAGCCACTGTGCCCAGCTGTGGCTTTTGTCTTTTTTTAAGAGATGGGATCTCTCTCTGTTGCCCAGGCTGGAGTACGGTAGTGTCCTTATAGCTCACTGCAGCCTTGAACTCCTAGACTCAAGTGATCCTCCCTCTTTAGCTTCCTGAGTAGCTGGGACAATAGATGTGAGACCATTTGCCTGACTTCTCCCAGGCTTTTAAGCTGCATTTGTCCTGAGAGTATTGCAAAGATAGTGGATAACTTAAGCTATACAGACAGTCCTCAACTTACAATGGTTAGACTTAATGAATTTTTGACTGTATGATGGTGTAAAAGTGATACACATTCAGTAGACACCATACTTTGAGGTACCCATATAACCATTCTATTTTTCACTTACAATAAATTAGTTAAGATATTCCACACTTTATTATAAAACAGATTTTGTATTGGATGATTTTGGGCAACTGTAGGCTAACGTAAGTGTTCTAAGCACGTTTAAAGTTATCTAAGCTGTGATGTTCACTAGGTTTCAGATATATTACATGCATTTTTTACTTAGGCAATTTTCAACTTATAATGGGTTTATCAGGACATAACCTCATTGTAAGTCGAAGAGCATCTGTATAATATTTTGAAATTTTTATTTCGAAATAATTATAGATCAAGGTGAGGTTGCAACAATAGCACAGGGTGGTCCTCTGTACTGTTCACCCATGTTTTGCCAATCGTTGCATCTTACTTAAATATAGCACAACATCAAACCAGGAAATGGGCATTGGTATAATATGTGTGTTTGTGTTTGATTGTTCTGTTCCATTTTATCATATGCAGATTTGTGTAGTCACCATGTCAATTAAATTACGGAATTTTCTGTCACCACAAAGTTCTCTTTGTTGCTATTCTTTTATAAGTCACACCCACCTGCTGTCCATCCCCATCTCTAACCACGTAGCCACTAATCTGGTCTCTCTTTCTACAATTTTCTTTGTTATTGAATGGAATCACGCAGTATGTGAACATTAAAAATTGGCTTTTTTTTTTTCCACACAGCCTCATGCCCTGGAGAACCATCCAAGTTGTTTACTGTATCAGTAGATGGTACCCTTTTATTTCTGAGTATTCAGTGGTATGGATGTACCACTGTTTGTTTAACCATTCATCTATTAAAGGAAATTTTGACTGTTTCCAGTTTTTTTTTGAGATGGAGTATGCTCTGTTGTCAGGCTGGAGTTCAGTGGCACGATCTCGGCTCATGCAACCTCTCCCTCCCAGGTTCAAGCAATTCTCTTGCCTCAGCCTCCCAAGTAGCTGGGACTACAGGTACACACTACCACACCCAGCTAATTTTTTGTACTTTTAGTAGAGATGGTGTTTCACCATGTTTACCAGGATGGTCTTGATCTCTTGACCTTGTGATCTGCCTGCCTTGGCCTCCCAAAATGCTGGGGTTACAAGCATGAGCCACAGTGCCTGGCCTGTTTCCAGTTTTTAAATGTTTGTTACAAGTAAAGCTTCTATGAACACTTATGTACAGGTTTTATACATAAGATCTCTTACTGTGAGTTAAATGTTCAGATGTGCAATTGTTGAGTTGTACAGAAAGTGTATGTTTTATTTTTGAAGAAACTGACAAACTATTTTCCAGGGTGGCTGTACCATTTTACTTTTTTTTTTGAGGTGGAGTCTACCTCTGTTATCCAGGCAGGAGTGTAGTGGCACAATCTCACCGCAACCTTCTCCTCCCGGGTTCAAGCTATTCTCCTGCCTCCTGAGTAGCTGGGATTACTGGCGCTCACCACTATGGCTGGCTAATTTTTATATTTTTAGTAGAGATGGGGTTTTGCCATGTTGGTCAGGCTGGTCTTGAACTCTTGACCTTAGGTGATCTGCCCTTCCCAGCCTCCCAATGTGCTGGGATTACAGGCATGAGCCACTGCACTCAGGCATTTTACATTTTCACCAGCAGTGTAGGAGAGATCCAGTTTCTCCACATTCTTGCCAGGATTTGATATTCTATAATATTGTTTTGGTAATAGCTTTTTTTTTAATTTTAAATTTTTTTTGATTTTTTTAATTTTTAAAATTTTTTATTGCATTTTAGGTTTTGGGGTACATGTGAAGAATATGCAAGATTGTTGCATAGGTACACATATGACAGTGTGATTTGCTGCCTTCCTCCCCTTCACCTATATCTGGCATTTCTCTCCATGCTATCTCTCCCCAACTCCCCACCCCCGACTGTCCCTCCCCTATTTCCCCCCAACAGACCCCAGTGTGTGATGCTCCCCTCCCTGTGTCCATGTATTCTCATTGTTCAACACCCACCTATGAGTGAGAACATGTGGTGTTTGATTTTCTGTTCTGTGTCAGTTTGCTGAGAATGATGGTTTCCAGGTTCATCCATGTCCCTACGAAGGACACGAACTCATCATTTTTTATGGCTGCATAGTATTCCAGGGTGTATATGTGCCACATTTTCCCTGTCCAGTCTGTCATTGATGGGCATTTGGGTTGGTTCCAGGTCTTTGCTATTATAAACAGTGCTGCAGTGAACATTCGTGTGCATGGGTCCTTCTAGTAGAACAATTTATAATCCTTTGGATATATACCCAATAATGAGATTGCTGGGTCAAATGGAATTTCTATTTCTGGGTCCTTGAGGAATCGCCACACTGTCTTCCACAATGGTTGAACAAATTTACACTCCCACCAACAGTGTAAAAGCGTTCCTATTTCTCCACATCTTCTGCAGCATCTGTTGTCTCCAGATTTTTTAATGATCACCATTCTAACTGGCGTGAGATGGTATCTCAATGTAGTTTTGATTTGCATTTCTCTAATGATCAGTAATGATGAGCATTTTTTCATATGTTTGTTGGCCTCATCTATGTCTTTTGTAAAGTGTCTCTTCATATCCTTCACCCACTTTTGAATGGGCTTGTTTGTTTTTTTCTTGTAAATCTGTTTTAGTTCTTTGTAGATTCTGGATATTAGCCCTTTGTCAGATGGGTAGATTGCAAAAAATTTTTCCCATTCTGTTGGTTGCTGATTCACTCTAATGACTGTTTCTTTTGCTGTGCAGAAGTTGTGGAGTTTGATTAGGTCCCATTTGTCTATTTTGGCTTTTGTTGCCAATGCTTTTGGTGTTTTGGTCATGAAGTCCTTGCCTATGCCTATGTCCTGAATGGTTTTGCCTAGATTTTCTTCTAGGATATTTATGGTGTTGGATCTTATGTTTAAGTCTTTAATCCATCTGGAGTTAATTTCAGTGTAAGGTGTCAGGAAGGGGTCCAGTTTCTGCTTTCTGCACATGGCTAGCCAGTTTAACCAACACCATTTATTAAACAGGGAATGCTTTCCCCATTGATTGTTTTTGTCAGGTTTGTCAAAGATCAGATGGTTGTAGATGTGTAGCATTGCCTCCAAGGCCTCTGATCAGTTCCATTGGTCTAGATCTCTGTTTTGGTATCAGTACCATGCTGTTTTGATTGCTGTAGCCTTGTAGTATAGTTTGAAGTCTGGTAGTGTAAGGCATCCAGATTTGTTCTTTCTGCTTAGAATTGACTTGGCTATGCAGGCTCTCTTTTAGTTCCATATGAAGTTTAAGGTGGTTTTTTCCAGTTCTGTGAAGAAGGTCATTGGTAGATTGATGGAGATAGCGTTGAATCTGTAAATTACTTTGGGCAGTATGGCCATTTTCATGATATTGATTCTTCCTAACCATGAACATGGAATGTTTCTCCATCTGTTTGTGTCCTCTCTTATTTCATTGAGCAGTGGTTTGTAGTTCTCCTTGAAGAGGTCCTTTACGTTCTTTGTTAGTTGTATTCCTAGGTATTTTATTCTCTTTGTAGTGATTGTGAATGGCAGTTTGTTCTTGATTTGGCTCTCTTTAAGTCTGTTATTGGTGTATAGGAATGCTTGTGGGTTTTGCACATTGATTTTGTATCCTGAGACTTTGCTGAAGTTGCTTATCAGTTTTAGGAGATTTTGGGCTGTGACAATGGGGTCTTCTAAATATACAATCATGTCATCTGCAAATAGAGACAATTTGACTTCCTCCTTTCCTATTTGAATGCCCTTTATTTCTTTTTCTTGCCTGATTGCTCTGGGGGCTGAGACGATGGGGTCTTCTAAATATACAATCATGTCATCTGCAAATAGAGACAATTTGACTTCCTCCTTTCCTATTTGAATGCCCTTTATTTCTTTTTCTTGCCTGATTGCTCTGGCTAGAACTTCCAATACTATATTGAATAGGAGTGGTGAGAGAGGGCATCCTTGCCTAGTGCCAGATTTCAAAGGGAATGCTTCCAGTTTTTGCCCATTCAGTATGATATTGGCTGTTGGTTTGTTGTAAATAGCTTTTATTATTTTGAGATATGTTCCATCAATACCTAGTTTATTGAGGGTTTTTAACATAAAGGCTGTTGAATTTTGTCAAAGGCCTTCTCTGCATTAATTGAGATAATCATGTAGTTTTTGTCTTTGGTTCTGTTTATGTGGTGAATTATATTTATAGACTTGCATATGTTGAAACAGCCTTGCATCCCCGGGATGAAGCCTACTTGATCATGGTGGATAAGCTTTTTGATGTGCTGTTGCAATTGGTTTGCCAGTATTTTATTGAAAATTTTTGCATCTATGTTCATCATGGATATTGGCCTGAAGTTTTCTTTTCTTGCTGAGTCTCTTCCGGGTTTTGGTATCAGGATGGTGTTGGTCTCATAAAATGATTTGGAAAGGATTCCCTCTTTTTGGATTGTTTGCGATAGTTTCAGAAGAAATGGTACCAGCTCCTCTTTGTGTGTCTGGTAGAATTCGGCTGTGAACCCATCTGGGCCTGGGCTTTTTTTGTGTGGTAGGCTCTTAATTGCTGCCTCAACTTCTGCCCTTGTTTTTGGTCTATTCAGGGTTTCGACTTCTTTCTGGGTTAGGCTTGGGAGGATGCAAGTGTCCAGGAATTCATCCATTTCTTCCAGGTTTACTAGTTTATGTGCATAGAATTGTTTGTAATAATCTCTGATGATGGTTTGTATTTCTGTGGAATCTGTGGTGGTGTTCGCTTTATCATTTTTTATTGCATCTATTTGATTTTTCTTTTTCTTTTTTATTAATCTGGCTAGTGGTCTGTCTATTTTGTTGATCTTTTCAAAAAACCAGCTCCTGGATTTATTGAGTTTTTGAATGGTTTTTTGTGTCTCTATCTCCTTCAGTTCTGCTCTGATCTTAGTTATTTCTTGTCTTCTGCTAGGTTTTGAGTTTTTTTGATCTTGTTTCTCTAGCTCTTTCAATTTTGATGATGGGTGTTGATTTTAGATCTTTCCTTGCTTTTCATGTGGGCATTTATTGCTATATATTTTCATCTAACACTGCTTTAAATGTGTCCCAGAAATTCTGGTATGTTGTGTCTTTGTTCTCGTTGGTTTTGAAGAACATCTTTACTTCTGTCTTCATTTCATTGTTTATCCAGTCAACCTTCAAGATTCAGTTGTTCAGTTTTCATGAAGCTGTGCAGTTCTCAGTTAGTTTCTGAATTCTGAGTTCTAACTTGATTGCACTGTGGTCTGAGACTGTTTGTTATGATTTCCGTTCTTTTGCTGAGGAGTGATTTACTTCCAATTATGTGGTCAATTTTAGGGAAGATGTGACGTGGTACTGAGAAGAATGTATATTCTGTGGATTTGGGGTGGAGAGTTCTGCAAATGTCTATTAGGTTTGCTTGTTCCAGGTCTGAGTTCAGGTCCTGGATATCCTTGTTAATTTTCTGTCTGGTTGATCTGTCTAATATTGACAGTGGAGTGTTAAAGTCTCCCACTATTACTGTGTGTGAGTCTAAATCTCTTTGTAAGTCATTAAGAACTTGCTTTATGTATCTGGGTGCTCCTGTATTGGGTGCTTATATATTTAGGATCGTTAGCTCTTCTTGTTGCATTGATCCTTTTACCATTATGTAATGTCCTTCTTTGTCTCTTTTGATCTTTATTGGTTTAAAGTCTATTTTATCAGAGACAAGAATTGCAACTCCTGCTTTTTTTTTGCCCTCCATTTGCTTGGTAAATCTTCCTCCATCCCTTTATTTTGAGCCTTTGTGTATCCTTGCATGCGAGGTGGGTTTCCTGGATACAGCACACCGATGGGTGTTGACTTTTTTTTTTTTTTTAAGATGGGGTTTCACCATGATGGCCAGGCTAGTCTTGAACTCCTGACCTCAGGTGATCCCCCCACCTCGGCCTCCCAAAGTGCTAGGATCACAGGAGTGAGCCACCACGCTTGGCCCAGTTTTGACTTTTTATCCAATTTGCCAGTCTGTGTCTTTTGATAACTCATTTACATTTAGGGTTAATATTGTTATGTGTGAATTTGATCCTGCCATTTTAATGCTAGCTGGCTGTTTTGCCCATTAGTTGATGCAGTTTCTTTATTGTGTCAATGCTCTTTACCATTTGGTATGTTTTTGGAGTGGCTGGTACTGGTTGTTCCTTTCTATGTTTAGTGCTTCTTTCAGGAGCTCTTGTAAAGCAGGCCTGGTGGTGATGAAATCTCTGAGTAATTGCTTGTTCATAAAGGATTTTATTTCTCCTTCACTTATGAAGCTTAGTTTGGTTGGATATGAAATTCTGGGTTGAAAGTTCTTTTCTTTAAGGATGTTCAATATCCCCCACTCTCTTCTGGCTTGTAGGGTTTCTGCTAAGAGATCTGCTGTGAGTCTGATGGGCTTCCCTTTGTGGGTAACCTGACCTTTCTCTCTGGCTGCCCTTAGCATTTTCTCCTTCATTTCACCCGTGGTGAATCTGAGGATTATGTGCCTTGGGGTTTCTCTTCTTGAGGAATATCTTTGTGGTGTTCTCTGTATATCCTGGACTTGAATATTGGCCTGCTTTTCTAGGTTGGGGAAGTTTTCCTGCATAATATCCTGGAGAGTATTTTTCAGCTTGGATTCATTCTCTCTGTCACATTCAGGTACACCTATCGAACGTAGATTAGGTCTTTTCATATAGTCCCATATTTCTTGGAGACTTTGTTCATTCCTTTTTACCCTTTTTCTCTAATCTTGCCTTCTTGTTTTATTTCACTGAGTTGATCTTCGACCTCCGATATCCTTTCTTCTGCTTGGTCAATTCGGATGTTGAAACTTGTGTATGCTTTGTGAAGTTCTCATGTTGTGTTTTTCAGCTCCATCAATTCACTTATATTCCTCTCTAAATTGTCCACTCTCGTTAGCATTTCATCAAACCTTTTTTCAGGGTTCTTAGTTTCTTTGCATTGGGTTAGAACGTGTTCTTTTAGTTCAGAGAAGTTTTTTATTACTCATCTTCTGAAGCCTGTTTCTGTCAATTCATCACACTCATTCTCCATCCAGCCTTGTTTCCTTGCTGGTGAGGAGTTGTGATCCCTTGCAGGAGGAGAGGGATCTGGTTTTGGATGTTTTCACCCTTTTTGTGCTGGTTTCTTCCCATCTTTGTGGATTTATCCACCTGTGGTCTTTGTAGTTGTTGACTTTCAGATTGGGTCTCTGAGTGGATGTCCAGTTTGTTGATGATGAAGTTATTTCTTTCTGTTTCTTAGTTTTCCTTCTAACAGTCAGGCCTCTCTGCTGTAGGACTGCTGAGGTCCACTCCAGGCCCTGCTTGCCTGGGGATCACCTGCAGCAGCTTCAGAACAGTAAGGGTTGCTGCCAGTTTCTTCTTCTGCTATCTTTGTCCCAGAAGGATACCCTCCAGATGTCAGTCTGAGCTTTCCTTTATCAGGTGACTCTTTGGATATATGGGGGTCAGGGAGCTGCTTGAGGAGACAGTCTGTCCTTTATAGGAGCTCAAGTGCTGAGCTGTGAGCTCCATTGTTCATTCAGAGCTGCTGGGTGGGTACGTTTAAGTCTACTGCAGCAGAACTCACAAATGCCTTTCCCCCCCTGTCCCACAGAGTTGGGGCTTTATTTATAAGTTTCTGTCATGCTGCTGCCTTTTTTCAGGGCTTCCCTGCCCAACAAGGAGGCAGTCTAGTCACAGTCTGCCTGCAGAGGCTTTGCTGAGCTGCTGTGGCCTCCACCCAGCTCCCATGTGAACTTCCCTGCAGTCCCTCTGCTGTTTCACTGGGACCTGCAATCCTGAGATGCTCCTAATTGGCCATCTTGGATCTGTCTGTTAACAGCTTTATTGATATATAATTCATATTATATGGTTTGCCCATTTAAAGTGTACAAATCAGTAGTTTCTAGTGTATTCACAGACTTGTGTGCATCTATCACTACAATGAGTTTAGAACATTTTCATCACCTCCCAGAAAACCTTGCACCCTTTAACTCCAATCTCTAATTTTCCATCCCCTCAGACTAAGGAAATTTCCAGTCTTTCTGTTTCTATAGATTTGACTATTCTGGTCATTTCAAATAAATGCAATAATAAAATGTGTGTTCTTTTGTGATTGCCTTTTTTCACTAAGCATGTTTTTAAGCTTCACTTATGTGGCCAGGCGGGGTGGCTCACGCCTGTAATCCCAGCACTTTGGGAGGATGAGGTAGACAGATCACAAGGTTAGTATTTTGAGACCAGCCTAACATGGTGAAAACCTGTCTCTACTAAAAACACAAAAATTAGCTGGGTGTGGTGGTGCATGCCTGTAATCCCAGCTACTCAGGAGATCAAGGTAGGAGAATTGCCTGAACCTGGGAGGCGGAGGTTGCAGTGAGAAGAGATCGCACCACTGCACTCCAGCCTGGGTGACAGAGCGAGAGACTCTGTCTCAAAAAACAAACAAACAAAAAATTCATTTATGTTGTAGGACATACCAACACAGTTGGTCCTTGAACATGGGTTTTGGGGCACCAAACTATACAGTGGAAAATCCACTTACAACTTCTGAGTCACCAAAAACTTAACTGCTAATAGCCTACTGTTCACTGGAAGCCTTACTGATAACATAAACAGTTGATTAACATGTATTTTGTATGTTATATATATTATATACTATATTCTTTAAGTAAGCTAGAGAAAATAACTTTATTTTAGAAATCACGGAGAAGAGAAAATGTGTTTACTATTTATTAAGTGGAAGTGGAACATCGTAAAGATCTTCACCCTATGGTCTTTATGTTGAGTAGGCTGAGGAAGAGGAGGGGTTGGTCTTGCTGTCTCAGGGGTGGCAGAGACAGAAGAAATTCTGTGTATAAGTGGAACCATGCAGTTCAAATCCATGTTGTTCCGGGGTCAATTATACATCATTTCTTTTTATTGCTGAATAACATATTTTTTCTTTAAACAATTATTAGTTTATTTTTCATGCCATTTTAGATGGATATATAATAGTTGTACATTTTGGGGGAGTATATGTGATATTTTGATACCTATATACAATGTGTAATGATCAAATAAGGGTATGATTTTTTCTTTTGTTTGTTTTTATTGATTTTTAAAATTTGTTTTGTTTTGTTTTGTTTTTTATAGAGATGGGGTCTCACCATGTTGCCCAGGCTGGTCTTGAACTCCTGACCTCAGGTGATCCACCCACCTTGGCCTCCCAAAGTGTTGGGATTATAGGCGTGAGCCACCACACTGGCTGGGTATGATGTTTTTAAATAAATAACAATATGTTTTTTTTCTATTACACAGGCTATCATTTAAGGGATAATGTATGCTGCTACAGAGAGGTTTTACCAGGCCCACTTTCTAGATTGCAATTAACCCTAGTGAAAATTAATGCTATTTTAAGTCTTTAGTAGTTCTCTGTAAAGTATTTCTCTCTCTTTTTTTTCTTTTCTACCCCACCCAGTGATTCTCATGATTTTATGTATTTAGCAACAGCTTTGAGTTGTGGAACCTGAATAGCTTTCCTGAAATTCTGTGGGAATCTTTCTAGAGAAGCTGCACACAGGTAGTGAATGTTGCAATTCAGGCCAGGGACAAATCAGCAGACCACGGGGTGTGTTCAGAGCTAGAACAGAGCTGTGCCTCAGTTCCAGGATCTTTCTGGGCCCTTTGCCCTCTGTACAGCCCTGCCCTCCCCAAACACCCATTTATGTGCTCTCCGATCAGTGCTTTCAGACTAAGACAGAAACTTCAACAGCTACTGATAAATCCACAAGAACCATTTATGTAACAAATAGTATAATCATCAGCATTGTGAGGCACAGAGGAGGATACAAGATGATACAAGGTGAATCTTGCCTCCAAGAGCTTAGTGTCTAGCCAGGAAAATGAGTACCCTGAGCACAAGGTTACATAAGATCCGTGCCATTTTAAATATTGTGAAGTATTTTAGCCATCCAGAAAATAACAAAGCACAAAACAACAAATACCCACGTACTTACCTCCTAGCTTTTTTTATTTTTAACATTTTTGACATGTTTCCTTTGTACTTTTTTAAACAAATAAAGCATCTCAGTTACTCAGCAATAAAAGGGAAGGAACTACAACTATTGATACCCACAATTTACATGAATATCCAGGGAATTATGCTGATTGAACGAAGCCAATCCTAAAAGGTTCCATTTACATGCATTTCTGGAAAAGACATCGTCATAGAAATGGGGAACCGATTTGTGGTTGCCAAGGGTTAGGCTGGGATGGGGGACTGGAGCGAATTAGGTGAAAAGGCAAAATGAGGGATGTTGTGGTACAATTGTGTATCTTACTGTATCCTTTTTTTTTTTTTTTTTTTTTTTTTTTTGCTTCAGAGTCTTACTCTGTCTCTCAGGCTGGAGTGCAGTGGCGAGATCTCGGCTCACCATAACCTCCGAATCCTGGGTTCAAGCGATTCTCTTGCCTCAGCCTCCCAAGTAGCTGGGATTACAGGTGCTCACACAGGTGCTCACTACCATACCTAGTTAATTTTTTTTATTTTTACTAGAGACAGGGTTTCACCATGTTGGCCAGGCTGGTCTCAAATTCCTGACATCAGGTGATCCACCGCCTCGGCCTCCCAAGGTGCTGGGATTACAGGTGTGAGCCACCACACCTGGCTACAATCTTTTCTGTTGGGGTTTGTACATTCTGTGTTTTGTTTAAAAAATACTTCCCATCTGGAGAACATAAACATATTTTCCTATGCTTTCTTCTAAAAATAAGACTTTCACATTTAACATTTAGGTATTTAAACCATCTGGAAATTATTTTGGGCATGATGTGGGATTGTACTTACTTATTTTTCTATATGGGAAACCAATTTCCCATTATCCCATGGACCATCCTTTTACCAGGTAGCAAAATAGAAATACTTTGTTTGTTTTTGCACAATGTTTTAAATTTAAAAGTTATTATAATAATGGTTTTGTTTATTGGTTTGTTTCTTCATTTTCTACATATTACCTGTATAGTTATACCTAATTAAACACTGAATTCTATACCAATTCAATAAATCTGCTCTCAAGATATTCTAGAATCTTCTTGAGTGTTCTAGTTCAGACTGTTTGCCCTCTGCCTGGAGTCAGCAGTCAACCCTAGGATTTTCTTTCACCTATCCTGGGGATTCCCTTGCCTTTCTCCAGTGTGGGATTGACAGTTTCCCATGTCTTTCTCTCTCTCTCTCTCTCTCTCTCTCTCTCTCTCTCTGTCTCTCTCTCTTTTAGAAGCAGAATCTTCTCTCTATTTTTTTTAGAAGCAGAATGTCTGAAGTGATCCTATGTCTTTCTCTTTCTTGACTTACTTCTTTTTTTGGTGAAACACATTCTCAAGTAGTTTTCTGAGAATGGGACCATATGAAATAAATTCTTGAGGCCTTCAAGGTTCTACAATTTTTCCTCAACTTATTTAGATGTGGAATTTTTAAAAAAGTTATGCTGTTGAGACTTTCACTTCCTGGCTCTAAGTATTCATGTCTTTATATATATATATATATATATATATATATATATATATATATATATATGTGTGTGTGTGTGTGTGTGTGTGTGTGTGTGTGTGTGTGTGTACACATATGTTTAAATTCTGAATAATTCTTAATCTCATCTCTTCAAATATTGCCTTTCCTCACTCTTTCCATTCTTGCCATCAGAACTCCTGTTTGTTACATGGACCTTTTTCTTTCAATAATCATATCCCTTAAATTCTCTCTCATTTTTTCCATGCTTTTCTGTGTTTAGGAGTCTGAATAATTTTTTCAGCCCTATCTGCCCCTTTACTAGTTCTCTTTCCTAAACGTTTGTTTAATCTATTCTGTTTTTAATTTCAAAGACCAAATTTTTAATTTCTGTGAATTCTATTTTGGTACTTTTTTTTTTTTTGAGACAGTCTCGCTCTGTCACCCAAGTGCAGTGGTGAAATCTTGGCTCACTACAACTTCCACCTCCTGGACTCAAGTGATCCTCCCACTTCAGCCTCCTGAGTAGCTGGGACCATAGGCATGTGCCACCATGCCTGACTAATTTTAAAAAAGTTTTTTTTTCTGGCTGGGTGTGGTGGCTCTTGACTGTAATTCCAGCACTTTGAGAGGCCAAGGTGGGTGGATCACCTGAGGTCAGGAGTTCGAGACCAGCCTGACCAACATGGAAAACCCCCGTCGCTACTAAAAATACAAAATTAGCCAGGCATGGTGGCTCCTGCCTGTAATCCCAGCTACTCTGGAGGCTGAGGCAGGAGAATTGCTTGAACCCAGGAAGTGGAGGTTGCGGTGAGCCAAGATTGTGCCATTGCACTCCAGCCTGGGTAACAAGAGCAAAACTCCATTTCAAAAAACAAAAAAAAGTTTTTTTTGTAGAAATAAAGTCTCACTATGTTGCCCAGGCTGGTCTTGAACTCCTGGTCTCAAGCAAGCCTCTTGCCTTGGCCTCCCAAAATTCTGGGATTACAGACATGAGCCACTGTGCCCAGCCCTAATGATACTTGTAAAACATTATACAGGTCTCTATTTTTTGTCCTAGTGTCTTTCCTCTTTCTCCATTTCTGTTTTGTCCTGTATCTGACTGGTTGGTTATCTGATACTCTTGGGATCTACTCCTGCTCTTGTTATTTCTGCTGGTACTCACAGGGGCCTTCTTATAACTTTTGATTCCAAACTTATCTTCAGGACATGGTTCTCTGTGGTCTAGGGTAAAGGCATGTCTTTCTGGAAACATTTTCTTTTGTTATGGCCACTCAGAATCCAGGATTTCTTTGTGTGTAAATTTCTCAGCTTTGGGCCATTTGGACCACACGTGTAGCATTGATTTGAAGCTAAACCCAGTGAAGGCAGGTCTGTTGTTATGAATTTGTGTTATGAAGGAGAGATCTTTTTTCCTCGCCCAGAACCCAAGCCAGGATGACCTGTTGTCATCTTCTGTGCAGACAGCTGCATGTTTTTTTTTTTCCTGATCCACCATTTCACTGAAGTCCTTGTTGGGGGAGGGGACAGTCCTGTGAAGGAGCTTGTCTCCTGTTCCTGCCTGGGCACTCATGCCCAAGTCTCTGGTTCACTGAGCTTCAAATGCTCTCTTCCCTGCCCACCCCTCTACTTGGGGCCACAGCTGCATCAGCTCAGCTGCTCCCCACTCTAGTTTTCAATTCCCTGTTTGAGGGCCCTAGTGATTTCTTTTCCTCTCTTACAAGCTCTGACATGCAATTAAAAGGAGTTTATTATAGCTGATCTAGCATCCCTGTGTTTTGTGACAGGAAGGTTTTTCAGATGATCTTGTCCATGGTATTGCCCTTGACACTTTATTATTGTTACTACTTTTTTGAGATGGGGTCTTCCTCTGTCCCCCAGGATGGAGTGCAATGGCACAATGTCAGCTCACTGCAACCTCCACCTCCCGGGTTCAAGCGATTCTCTTGCCTCAGCCTCCCAAGTAGCTGGGATTACAGGTGTGTGCCACCACGACCAGCTAATTTTTGTATTTTTAGTAGAGATGTGGTGCCACACTGGTCTTGAACTCGCGACCTCAGGTGATCCACCCACTTTGGCCTCCCAAAATGATGATATTACAGGCATGAGCCACCACTCTCGGCCTGTTGATACTTTAAAAGTTAGAGATAAAGGATTGTAGGAATTTCAGAGAAGAAAAGTGGAGCTGGTGGGAGTGAGAAAATGAGGGGAGGATTAAGAGCGGCCTTAAAAAGGTGACTGTTAGGGGATAGGAACACAGGAAGGGGCACAGCAGGTACAGAAGCAGGAAATGCCAATGCAGGTATAGAGAAGAGCACTCAACTCTCCGCTGCAGTACAACCTGTGAAGGGGAAATGAAGTTGGAGCCTGGAGTACAGTCTGTGAAGGGGAAATGAGGTTGGAATCAGATCACTGAGCAGCAGGAAGCTACTAAAGTCTTACAGTGCATACCGTGCCGTGATCAGAAGCTTCGTTTCAGGGAGTTTAAACTGGAAGCATGTCCAGGAAGAACGGGTGTGGGGGTGGCAGGAGAGGAGTGTGGATTCGGAAGGAGGGCTCTGGAGGCTGTGGAAATAGTACAGGAGATGGGTAGTAAGGCCTGAATGGGGTAGCTGGTGGGGTGGGGTGTAGGGGGACCACTGGGAGAGGGTGAAAGAGATTCAGCTGCACTAGATAAAGAAATCTAGGTCAAGAGCTGAATTGGAAATAGAAGAAAAGCCAGGCAAGCACATTGTCTGAATCCTGGGAAATGAATTTAAAATATCAATAATTGTTTATTTTTTTAATTATTATTATTATTTTTTGAAACAGAGTCTCGCTCTGTCGCCCAGGCTGGAGTGCAGTGGCATGATCTTGGTTCACAGCAACCTCTGGCTCCCAGGTTCAAGTGATTCTCCTGCCGCAGTGTACTCAAGTAGCTGGGATCACAGGTGCCTGCTACCATGTCTGGTTAATTTTTGTTGTTGTTGTTGTTGGAGTCTTGCTCTGTCGCTAGGCTGGAGTGGTGCACTCTCGGCTCACTACAACCTCTGCCTCCCGGGTTCTAGCAATTTTCCTGCCTCAGCCTTGCACGCCACCACTCCCAGCTAATTTTTGTATTTTTCAGTAGAGATGGGGTTTCACCATATTGGCCAGGATGGTCTTGATCTCTTGACCTCATAATCCGCCCGCCTCAGCCTCCCAAAGTGCTGGAATTATAGGCATGAGCCACCGCGCTCAGCCATTTTGGTATTTTTGGTAGAGATGGGATTTCACCATGTTGGCCAGGCTGGTCTTGAACTCTGGCCCTCAGATGATCCACCCACCTTGGCCTCTCAAAGTGCTAGGATTACAGGTGTGAGCCACCACCTAAAATGTCAAGAATTATCAGAGCTGTTACCTACCTTTCAATATTGTTCAGATATTGCCTACAAATGCTAATAAACAGTTCATTTGACTCTGTTTGCAGCTCACGATATTTTCAGGCTTCTTGATGAGTAATTGTCATTGAATTAGAGACAGTATGTCCCAGTAAATCTTCAGTGAGTAGGGATGGTTTTGCTTTTCCTAGAACCTGCTGACATGGCCAAGCATGGAGCGGACGAGCCATCCTCCAGGTCAGGGAGTCCGGACGGGGAAGACAGGGCCTCTGAGGACAGATCGCTGCTTCATCAGAGGCTGGCTGTCCAGGAGCTCATCGACACCGAGGTCTCCTACTTGCACATGCTCCATCTCTGTGCCTCTGACATCAGGAGCCGCCTCCAGCAGGTAACTTGGGTGGGGTCACACACAGCCTGTCTTTATAGGGGCAAATGTGGTTCTCAGCTTCTGAGACTTCCCATCCATTCCTGGGGCAAGCCTGATAGAAAGGAAGCATGGTGTTTGTGAAGTCTGACAGACCTGGATGGAAACTCCAGTGCTTCCATTCATTGGCCATGCAACCTCCAGCAAGGCCTTCCAGGCTGAGTCTTAGCGTATTCCTCAGCTAACTGGGGAGAATAATCACCTGGCAGAACTATGTGAGCTAATGAACAAGCCCGTTTCAAGTTTGGAATAGATTGCTTGAACTGACCTATATTCTTCTTCTTCTTCTTCTCCTCCTCCTTCTCCTTCTTTTTCTTCTTCTTTTTCCTGTTTCCCCTTCAAAGTTCTCTTTATTCAATCTGCAAAGTCACTGTCAGCAACTTGGCCTGGCTCTCTGTGGCTTCCAACAAGGAAATGCTTAAAAGTCAGGAAATGCATTTGGTGCCTCTCCTAGTACCAAAAATTGACTACGGCCTCTTTGGGCACCCTGAAATAAATCAATAGCATTTGCTTTTTTTTTTTTTTTTTTTAACTTTTCTACCAGAATTTCAAAAAAAAAATCTCTATTATATATATGTATATATGTGTGTGTGTGTGTGTGTGTATAAACAATATTTATAGACACGCATACATATATAGAGAGATCCTTCAACCAAGAAGAGGAAAGGGACCCAGCGTCCTCTGGGGTGCCCCTTGGCCTGGTGCAGAAAGGCCAGGAGGCACTAGCTGTCTTGGGAATCATCTCGAGATGTGTAGTGCTGAGCTGATGTGGCATGGATGGGGGGTCTCCAACAGCCCTCACCCTCTAAAGAAGGTGGAGCTATGACAAACCAGGGCAGCCCTCACTCAAGCATTCCACACATCCTGAAATGCAAGCTGTACCTGATGGAGCCTTGAAACTAAAACCCAAAGTGCAGATACAACAGGATTCCCTGCTAGGCCTCTGGGGGACTGGCTCCTTAGGGAAGAGTTCCAAGAGTGTCAAGCAGCAGGGGCTGGAGGAGCCAGCAGGGAGGACATATGCCTACAGCTCCCAGGCCCAGAAGATAGGTGTCATGGACACAGAGGCCTGTTCAGCCACAGGAGAGGGGCTGGGCTCTGTCCCCTCTTCCGGTTTCCAACCACAGCCCCTGCAGACCTTCAGGCAGAGGAGCCCAAAAGGCCAGGGCGAGACTCCAATTACCCAGGAAACCTGGAGGCAAACTTTTTTTTTTTTTTTTAAAAAGATGAGGTCTCACTGCATTGCTCAGTCTGGTCCAGGCTCAAGTGATCCTCCCATCTCAGCCTCCCAGGGCAGACTCCTGATTAGCTAGGATCACAAGCACGTGCCACCACACCCAGCCATGACCTGCATTCTAATTGTCTTATTTGCAGTGTGGTGACATGAAGAAATTATCACTATGAGGGTTTCTATTATAGTGCTCACTTTTTACATTTTCTTTTTCTGGTTTCAGAAATCATGCAGGCTCTTGCTTGCTACATTTCAAGCATCTCCTCACATTTGAGCTCCATTAGGGCAAAGATTCTATTTAGTTCAGTATATCCCAGTCATGACAGATAAATAATGGACTTAAAATTAGTCTTTCTTCAATGAATGAAATACCAAAGTAGACAATGTAGAAAGTGAAGTACTTGTTTTATTTTACCCTCCAGAAATTAGAATTTTTCTCCATAGGCATTAAACAAACAAATACAGTCGTATGTCACATAACACCAGGGATATGTTTTGAGAAATTCGTAGTTAGGCAATTCATCATGTGCAAAGGTCACAGAGTGCACTTACACAAACCTAGATGGTATAGCCAATGGCACACCCAGGCTGGATGGTATGGCCCATTGCTTCTAGGCTATAAATCTGTACAGCATGTCACTGTCCTGAATACTAAGGCAACTGCAACGCAATAGTATTTGTGTATCTAAACACAGAAAAGGTAGAGTGAAAATAGGATATAATCCTATGAGATCACCCTGGTAGATGCAGTCCATCATTGATCAAAATGTTATGCAGTACATGACTGTATATATTGTTATTTATTTTAACAAAAACAAGAGCATACTCTAGATATTATTCTGTGGTTAGCTTTCCCACTTGTGCGTCCAGCCCATCCTTCCATGCTTGTGCATTTATATAGACGTCCTGCATCTTTTTAAACAGTGGTACATACCAGGCGTATAGCCTGGTTAATAGGAGCTGGAGAATGCATCTTGAGGTCATGGTGGTTGGTGCCAGGTATGTCAGCTCTGGAAAGAAGTCTGACTTCTCACCCTCAGATGACAGATGGGGAAACTGAGAGAAGATAGCTGGCAGCAGACCTGGGCTAAAACTCTGGTTCAGCTTTCCTTCCACACTGTACTCCATCTCTTCCTCTCTTCTTGTGGAGTAATGAAAATACTGGATTTATAACATTTCAAAATCCTTGCAAAATTCCACTGGGGCAACCAGTCTTCTCCAGAGTGATGGGAATGGTGTGAGTGTTCTGTTCTACTCTTGAAAGCCTGTAAATATACTCCATGGAATGCCCAATGACCACCCATGGCTTCTTTGTTCCTTCCAGTTGCCGCAGGGAGATCTGGATGTTTTGTTCTCAAACATTGATGATATCATCAAGGTGAACAGCAGATTCCTTCATGATCTGCAGGAGACAGCCTCCAAGAAAGAGGAACAAGTGCAGCTAGTTGGTAAGCAAAAAAACCTAAAGAATTGTCAGCCTTAGAATTGTTCTGTGAGTGGTCCCTGTTTAACTGTCTCCAGAGTTCCAGGGAAATGCAGCTCAATGGCAGTCTGTTTAGGGGATCTCCAAAACACAATGTAACAGAGCCAGCAGGGCCCTCAAATAATATCTAGTCCAGTCCCATCGCTTTACAGACAGAGACTGAGCCCCAGAGACAGAGAGGATTATGGATTATGAAGGGGTGGTAAGAATGGAAGCAGTGACACTAGCTGGGGCCTTTACTGTGGCCCAGATGAGAAATGAGGAGAGTCTCCTTTCAATTTTTTTTTTTTGAGATGGGATCTCAATCTGTTGCCCAGGCTAGAGTACAATGGAAAAATCATGACTCACTGCAGCCTCTACCTTCCAGCCTCAAGGATCTTCCTGCCTTAGCCTCCCAAGGAGGATAGTCTCCTCACAGTCACATAATTGTTAACGAAGCAGCTAAATCTTTAGTCTGTGTCTCTTTCACATTCATTCATCCAATAGTTATTTACTGAGCAATTGCAGTGTGTAGTCACAGGGTCAACAAGAGAGCCCGGGCTTCTATTCTCATGCGGTTGACAAGTTAGTGAGAGAGACAGAAGATAGACAACAGAATTGTAGGTAATAATTTGTAATTTGAAGGAAATAAATAGTTGTGGTAACTTCTGGGTATGAGGGAAGGCCACTGGAGGAGGGAACATATGAGCTGAGATCTGAGTGTTAGGAAGGAGTTAGCCTTGGGAATATCTGGAGGGAGACTAGAGAGCATAGTTGTGCAAAGGCCCTGAGGCAAGGATGAGCTGAGAATGTTTAAAGGACAGACAATAGGTTGATGTGGCTCCAGGAAAATTAGTGAGAGGAGACTGTTAGGGGATAAGACAGAAGAGGCACACAAAGACCAGATCATGCACAGCTTTGTAGGTCATGGCAAGGAGTTTGGAGTTATTCTAACTGTGATAAGGAGCCATTGAGTGAGGAAGTGACATAGTTTGATTTATGTTTTTCAAAGATCTCTTTGGCTGTTGTGGACAATGGATTATGAAGGGGTGGTAAGAATGGAAGCAGTGACACTAGCTGGGGCCTTTACTGTGGCTCAGATGAGAAATGAGAGTCTCCTTTCAATTTTTTTTTTTTTTGAGATGGGATCTCAATCTGTTGCCCAGGCTAGAGTACAATGGAAAAATCGTGGCTCACTGCAGCCTCTACCTTCCAGCCTCAAGGATCTTCCTGCCTTAGCCTCCCAAGGAGGATAGTCTCCTCATTCTGAAATGGTTAGGATGCCCAGAGCAGAAAGAAGGGAGGAGTGGGTGCAAACCTCATACCTGTCTCCTTCTGTCTCATCCCATCTGCTGCCAGAATTCTCATGGTGTGGGGTTTACTAGTGGAGTCAGGAGATAAAGGTGAACGGGTGGGTACCAGATTCACTACAGTGGCAGGGAGGAGGAAATGAAGGTACTCAGTGCTGTGGCCACCCAAGTCCCCCTGGCTTTTACACCACCAATCTTCTACCCGATCCTGGACATGAATGATGAGGATGGGGATTAAAAATAACAAATATGCAAAAAATACATATACATCTTTTTTTGAGATGGAATCTCACTCTGTCACCCAGGCTAGAATGCAATGGCACTATCTCAGCTCACTGGAACCTCTGCCTCCTGGGTTCAAGTGATTCTCCTGTCTCCTGAGTAACTGGGATTATGGGTGCCTGCCTCCATGCCCAGTTAATTTTTGTATTTTTAGTAAAGATGGGGTTTCACCATATTGGCCATGCTAGTTTTGAACTCCTGACTTCAGGTGATCCTCCTGCCTCGACCTCCCAAAATGCTGGGATTATAAGCATGAGCCACTGCGCCTGGCCTAAATATACAAACAAATCTTAAAAACCTACTTTCTGAGGGTTTACAAAATGCTAACCACTGTTGTTATGCACATATATTAATTCGCTTCATCTCAAAATAACTCTGAAAGGTAGATACCATTATTCATTTTACAGTTGAGGAATCTTTGGCACAGAGAGAGGCAATAACCTGCTTAAAGTCACACAGCTAGGGGCAGAGCCAGGATTTGAACGCAGGTGGTTGGCCTTGAGAGTCAAGGCTTTCAACTGCTACACTGAATTGCTTCTGCATGGTAGAAGGTGAGAATAAAGCCTGTGTGTATCATGTTTATTATTCCTTTGAAAATATAGTTCTTTATTAAAATAGCAATGAGTGAGTTACTATTCCCTGTAAATGATAAAGGAATGCAAAATTAAAGAATAAGATTTTTAAAGGTACCTGTAGATCAGGCATGGTGGCTCATGGCTGTAATTCCCGCACTTTGGGAGGCTGAGGTGGGCAGATCACTTGAGGTCAGGAGTTCAAGACCCCCCTGGCTAACGTGGTGAAACCCCATCTCTACTAAAAATACAAAAATTAGCCAGGCGTGGTGGCACACACTTGTAATCCCAGCTACTTGGGAGGCTGAGGCATGAGAATCTCTTGAACCCAGGAGGCAGAGGTTGCAGTGAGCTGAGATCATGCCACTGCACTTCAGCCTGGGTGACAGAGTGACTCTGTCTCAAAAATAAAAAAAGTGCCTGTAAATGTTCTCACAAATACTTTCTCTTTTATAATTTGATCATTATTTCTGTTAATAATTAACACTTACTTGAGTGGAAATTGATATAGCCTCAGGCTGAAAACATTCTAAGGATCTGAGGACTTGGAGCTCAGGCTCTTCCACAGCTGCGTGTTTGGGATTCGATGTGGTTTCTTGTAAAGGTCCTCACTTCTCAGTCTGCCTTCCTGCTGGACCCACAGAGCCAGGATGCTACTTCATCTCCTGATCACACCTGGTGATGTCTCCATGGACTGCCCTCAGTGCTTCGCTGTAAAGTTTCCAGATAAAATATAGGATGCTCAGTTAAATTTAAGTATCAGTATGTCCCAAATGTTGCATGAGATAATGCTTATGTTAAAAAATTATTCATTGTTTATCTAAAATTCAAATTTTACAGAGCATCCTGTACTCCTCTCTCCTGCAAATTTGGCAGTCCTGTTCCCTGGCCTTTACAGAGTCTTCAGAAAATCCCCTCCTCATCCCTTGTCTCTTGTGGTTGCCAAAAAGAGGCCCAAATAACCCACATAGCTTTTCTTCTCCTCAGTGCAGCTGTGTGCTAGGTTAGGCTGCCCTGGCCCCTTCTCGCTCGCTCTCTGTTCCCTTTCTAGGCCCTAGGCCTTGCTATGCAAGGAGAGGCCTTTACCCAGCAGGACAGCAACAGAAATTTTCGTTTGTTTTGAGACAGAGTCTCCCTCTGTCACACAGGCTGGAGTACAGTGGTGTGATCCTCAGCTTACTGTCACCTCCGCTTCTTGGGTTCAAGAGATTCTCATGTCTCAGCCTCCCGGGTAATTGGGATTACAGGTATATGCTAGCACACTTGGCTAATTGTGTAGTTTTAGTAGAGACTGGCTTTCACCATGTAGGCCAGGCTGATTGCAAATTCTTGGCTTAGCAATAGCATTTTGAAAGACTTTTGGGAGGCTGGGCATGGTGGCTCACACCTGTAATCCCAACACTTTGGGAGGCTGAGGCGGGTGGATCACCAGGTCAGGAGTTAGAGACCAGACTGGCCAACACAGTGAAACCCCATCTGTACTAAAACTACACAAATTAGTCGGGCATGGCGTTGAACACCTCTAGTCCTAGCTACTTGGGAGGCTGTGTCAGGAAAATTGCTTGAACCCAGGAGTTGGAGGTTGAAGAGAGCTGAAACTATGCCACTGCACTCCAGTCTAGGCAACAGAGTGAGACTCTCTCAAAAAAAAAAAAAAGGAAATATGACATAAGCTACAAATATTTAAAATTTTCAAGTAGCTACATTAAGAAAATTAAGAAAATTAAAGCAGCAACTGATTTCAATGATAACTTTTATTTAACTCAATATGTCCAAAATAATATTGCAACTTGTAATCAGTATAAACATTCGTCGTTTGTTACTTTTGTTTCGTATGAACTCTTTTTGCAATACAGTATCTTTTACACTGACAGCACATCTCCTCTGGGGTTTACATATTTCAAGTGCTGGGGACTACTGTGTTTGAGCACTGCAGTTCTAGTGACTACAGCAGGAGTTCTGGAATCTAACAGGGCCCTGCCACCCACAAGCTCTTTCCTTTCTCTGAGTCCCAGTTACTGCCACCTTAAAATGAGCGTGAAAATAGTATCCATCTCTTTGCCAACAATGATGCAGCATACTTAACATGAAGTAGCTCTTTGAATTCTCATAACATCATTATTTCTTGATTATTATTAATAACGTCCATTTTACCGAAGACATCTCTCAGGCTCAGAGAGGCTAAGTAACTTTCCCGAGGTCACATAGCTTGACCAGGCAGAGTTAGTATTTGAACCCAGCTATTCTAGAGCCCTAGGTCTTGACCATCCTGCCTCCCCTCCTCTCCATTCTGACTAACCTCAGCTAAACGGTCCCTTCGATGCTAGGAACAAATTGTTTGCTAACCTGTGACTATTGAAGGACAAGCAGGGAGGAAACGAGCCTTTCCTTTGTTGTAATGGGCGTTCTTGCCTCTTTGGACCACTCTGCTCTCTGGGAGTTCACTTTCCTCCATCCTTTAGTTAATGAAACACCCTTGCCTCTGGCCACACTGGTATGACACAGTTTCCTTGGCATGTCTGACTCATTCCTGAGGACTTGCCCATGTTGAGGAGAGTGTGGGAACCGCCCTAGGTTTCACGGTCATGCCACACTATCTCCTGGCGTGGCCATCTCTGCAGTTGGCTAATCTCCCTCTCACACAGCTTCTTCCTGGCTGCAGTTTCGGGGTGGTCATGTTCTGCCCGGCTCTAAGGGCTTCACCTGGAAGTCCTTGCTAGGCATCAGCTGACCCGACACTGGGAAAGGGTAGGCCCTAGGACAGCAATCTCCCCGTGGGGATCTTTGCTGAGAGCTGGACCATGCACCTCTGGCCACCCACTGATGGGTCCCAACACGGACCTGACCTAGATCACAGGTCCAGCACATGGCTTTAGTAGGGTCAGCTGGGCTTCCTGTGGTCCCTGGTTCCCCACCTGCCCTCTTGTGGTTAATATGTTTTTCTTTACCCTCACCACTTCCTCTCAAGTCCATCCACCCTTTACAGGTAACTAATCTCGTTAGTTTCTGATTTGAAAATATGAAACACTTTGCAAATTTGCATGTCATTTTTGCAGAGGTGCCATGCTAATCTCTGTGTTGTTTCAACTTTGGTTTATGTGACTATAGCTACCATTTAGTAAGTGCTCACAGTGTCCCAGCCTAAGCTATATATCATTCTGTCACTCAATCCTTAGAACAACCTTGTAGAAAGATGGAAAAAACCAGAAAGTCAGGAAGTGAGGTCGTTTGCCCATGGTAACATGGTGGTGAGCCCAGCAATCTCACTGGAGAGCTGGAGGGGTTTATTTACTGCCTCCCTGTTCCAAGCTAGGGGATGCACAGACATGCCCTTGATGACTCCTTGTGCATGTTAACCCTCAGGTAACTTATTTCTGGAATTCCAAGAGGAGTTGGAACAAGTCTATAAGATCTACTGTGCCAGCTACGACCAGGCCTTGCTATTGGTGGAGATGTACCGGAAGGAGCCGGAGCTGCAGCAGCACATCCAGGGCATCATTAAGGCAGTGGTGTGAGTAGAACAGCCAGTAAGCACTCGCTCCTGCCCCACTGACCCGGGTCACAGCAGCTACAGTCTCCCCCTGACTTTATGCCATTCATGCTGCTTCAGGAGTGTACCTCGATCAGCGCCTGTGTCAGTCAGGATAGGGCAGGCTGTGCTGCAGAGACAAACAGCTCCCACATCTCAGTGGTTTCAGACAGCAAAGGTTTATGTCTTCCTTAGGCTCCACTGCAGGCTGACCTGGGACTCTGCTCCTTGTCATCCTCACTCTGGGACCCAAACTCACAGCAGTCACTGTCTGGAATATTGCTAGTAACTGTGGCTTAAGAAAAAACAGCTCTGGAGAATCTAATGCTGGCAATTGAATGCTCTGGTTCAGAAATAATATTCATCACTTCTCATAATTCATTGACCAAAACTATTCATAGCTTCCTTCAACAACCAGGAGGCAGGGCATGCCATCCTACCACATGTCCAGGGTTGGAGAAGCAGCAACACTTGGGAACAGTGCTCATGACTAGCACAGGAAAGGGCAGTGAGATGAGGGGACCCGTGTGTTCCCATAGAGATAGGAAGCAGGTGTGTATCACCTGAGAATCCCTCTCTACCAGTGGCTGAAGTCCTGCCATATGGAAAAGGGACAGTATCACCAGTCCCTGGTGAACTCACAGCCTAGAAGTAGCACCAATGGGTAGAAGCCCCAGGTAGAAAGATGTAGAGAATATGTCTTTAAATTTAGATTTTTGAATAGGTAACATGATTACATGATTCAAAAACTTTAAAACATCAAAATTTTTAGAATAAAAACCGTCTTCCCAGTGCTGTCCCTTCATCTACCCAATTACTGCTTCCAAAGTTAAGGTAACCGCATCTAAATTTCTTATGTATATCTTTGCAGAGTTTCTTTTTGCATATGCAAACAATGATAAATATATATTCTTGGCCAGGTGCGGTGACCCACACCTGTAATCTCAGCACTTTGGAGGGCTGAGGTAGGCAGATTGCTTCAGCTCAGGAATTTGAGACCAGTCTGGGCAACATGGCGAGAACCCAACTCTACCAAAAAAAATTAGCCTGGTGCGGTTGCATGCACCTTTAGTCCCAGCTACTTGGGAGGCTGAGGTGGGAAATTGGCTTAAGCCCAGAAGGCAGAGGCTGCAGTGAGCTGAGATTGTGCCACTGTACTCCAGCCTGGGTGACAGAGCCAGACCTTGTTTTAAAAAAACCCCAAAACTTCATATTTATATATACTCTTGTTTTTATGCCTTTTAAATGAAGGGAGTATATTTTTTTCTTTTTGAGACAGGGTCTAACTCTGTTACCCAGGCTGGAGTACAGTGGTATGATATCAGCTCACTGCAACCTCCACCTCCTGGGTTCAAGTGATTTTCCCACCTCAGCCTCCCTAGTAGCTGGGACTATAGGCTTGCACCACGATGCCCGGCTCATTTTTTTTTTTTGTATTTTTGGTAGAGATGGGGTTTTACCATATTGTCCAGTCTGGTCTTGAACTCCTGGGCTCAACTGATCCGCCTGCCTCAGCCTCCCAAAGTATTGAGATTATAGGCATGAGCCACTGCACCCTGGCTGAAAGTAGTATCTTTTTAATTTTATTTATGTGTGTGTGTGTGTGTACATGTATGTATGTGTATATATATATATCGGAGGTCTTTTCATTTCCACACTGGCATTCATAATTATTTGAATGGCAGGCCACATGCTCTTCCACTAGGTGGCCGTTCCACAGTTTATTTAGCTGGTCTGTATTGAGGGGAATTTGGTTTGTTTCTGTTCTTTTTATATTACAGACAGTGCTGCAGTGTTTATTCATGACCATGTGTTGAGTGACATACATCTGTAAGGTAGATTTCCAGAAGCGGAATCGCTGGGTCAAAGGAAATACGTATTGATAATTTGGGTTAACTTCAGCAGATTTCCCTCTATGAAGGCTACGTCAGTTCACATTTCCATCAACAGTATGTGAGCCCGTGTGTTTCCCCACAGCCTCACTACAGTGTGTTATCAGACTTCAGAATATTTGCTCCTGCAATGGATTAAAAGTGTTGTCTCTATATGGTTTCATTTTGCATTTATCTTATTATTAAAGATATCCAATCATCATCAGATAAATGATTAAAGATATCTTCTTATTTAAGAGTCATTTGTATATCCTTTCCTGTGAATTGTTTTGCTTCTTTTCTTTGAGACAAAGTCTCGCTCTGTTGCCCAGGCTGGAGTGCAGTGGCATGATCTTGGCTCACCCCAACCTCTGCGATTCTCCTGCCTCAGCCTCCCAAGTAGCTGGGACTACAGGCGCGTGCCACCACGCCCGTCTAATTTTTGTATTTTTTAGTAGAGACAGGGTTTCGTCCTATTGGCCAGGGCTGGTCTTGAACTCCTGAACTCATGATCTGCCCACTTCAGCCTTCCAAAGTGCTGGGCTTACAAGCATGACAGGTGTGAGCCACCTCACCCAGCCCTTGTGTTTTAAAGAAGGTTATATCTTCCCCAGGACAAGCTCACCAAAGGAAGATAGATGAAGGTCATTTTCTGGAAATCTGAATAGTATGGGAAAAGCAGAAGTCATCATTCTTATCATCGTGATTAATTTATCTACTCAGACATCCCTTTTATATCCAAGAGACAGTGTGGACTGAGGTCTGTGAAGGCAAGATATCCCATGTGGAGTCCCCTGCTACCTCCCCTCCTCCTCTTCCTCAGGTTTTTCTCACTCTTTAATCCCCTCTTTCCCCTAAGTCTCCTCTCAAGAACCCGTGTCCTAGCCCCTCTCTGCTTCCAAAACACCAACACTCATTTTCTCCCTTTATTCGTCCCTTCATGGGTCTTACCAACAGGCTTCCGCGAGGTCACTAGATAGGTTCCTATAGTTTACAGATATAAGGAAAGCAAGGTGCCAGACATGAAACAAAAGGAAGTGGAGGCTGCGCAAGCTGGAGCCAACAGGCCCTGTGTGGCGTGCAGCTGCAGCACGACCTCAGCTGATTGCTGCTACATCAAGTGGCTTTTGTTAGATAACAAACCACCCCACAATGTAGTGGCGTAAAACAAACATTTATTTAGCTCAAACTTCTGCATATTAGCAATTTAGCTGTACTCAGTAAATGATTCTCCTGGAATCTTTAGCACCCTCAAATATCTCCAGTCACCCACAGGTCAGCTTTGCTGATCCTGGCTGGGTTTTTTCATATCATCTAAGACACATGAGCTGACTTACCCATGGCCCCATGGCCTCTCTTCTTCCTGCAATCTAGCTTATTCACATAGTGGTCTCAAGGTTCTAAGGACAGTGGGGAGGGCTTGGCTTCTAGAGGTCTTAGCTGGAATCTGGCACATCGTCATTCAAATTAAGTCCTAAGAGCAGCCCATACTCGAGGAATGGGGAAATAAACTCCATTTCTTGGTGGCAGGAGCTTAAAAACAAAGACTTGTAGAGATTAGGTGAGGAATAATTGCAGTGATTTTTCTTTTGCAAACCTTCTACCTCAGCTGCCATGTAAGAATGAAGGTCCACTGTGGCTAGAGCCTCTGATTTTTTAAGAGAAGCCAGAAACTTAGATGTAACATCTCCCAAGAGTTCAGTGCTGGCATCTAGCTCAGACATTTAATAAGCACTGTGTGTGTAAGTCCTAGTTGGCTCAGAGGCTGCTGTTCATTACATCCTCTGCACTTAGGTCTTTCCTAGCCAGGCCAGCTGGACTTTGCTCATGGATTCTGGAGCCAGGCTACATGGTGGTGGGTGTGGCTTGGCCCCTGGCCATGAGAGAGCCATTTTATGTCTCAGGACCTAGTTTCCTCATGTGTACTGTGGGAGGAATAACAGCCCCACGTGGGGCATTGATTCATTGCACACAAGTGACACTCAGTGAATCCCAGGTATTATATTTACCTTGGCTACGCAGGGATTCTATTTTCTCTGAGACCACACTGTAGTGCTCAATTTTATCAGTGCCATGCTCCCTTGTTATATCAAAGATTGCATGAATTTATTATCCTAACACATCCTGAAATATATTGTCTCCTACCTATATTTGTAACTGAAAAAAATCAATATAATAGCTTAACTATAAAGGAGAAATAAAAGGAAAGTCATTTGTTTTTTAACTTTCTGTTGATTTGCAATTTTTTTTTTTCTTTTTTTTTGTGTGGGGGAATGGAGTCTCACTCTGTCACCCAGGCTGGAGTGTAATGGCGCAATCTCAGCTCACTTCAGCCTCTGCCTCCCAGGTTCAAGTGATTCTCCTGCCTCAGCCTCCTGAGTATCTGGAACTACAGGCATGTGCCTCCACTCCTGGCTAATATTTGTATTTTTAGTAGAGACGGGGTTTCACTATGTTGGTCAGGATGGTCTCAAACTCCTGACCTCAGGTGATCTACCTCCCTCAGCCTCCCAGAGTGCTGGATTACAAGCATGAGCCACTGCGCCTGGCCAGGAAAACCATTTCTTATAAAATGCTGTATATTTCAATGTGTATATGCTTGGACACCACTGCTAAAAGATATAGTGAAATCCATCAGATGCTTGCAACTACTTATAATAAATAAGTTTGGATTTAAGAAAAGAGATATCTGAAGCTGTTCTGTACAAAAAGTACAGAAAAATGAAAGAATGAAAAGGCAGAGAATATGTATACCCTAGAAAATAAACCTGACTTCTTTGTTTATGATAAGAGAAAGAAGGAGATAACACCATTGAAAAGGGGATTTATAAAAGGTAGTGTCATGGTAATTCCCATAGAGTCCAAGTGTGACAAACATATTTAGGTTCTTAGAAGTGCAGCACGTTTCATGGCCTTTATTCAGTCTCTGAATGTTCAGGGGGGCATATGAGACATGGAACAATTTTCTGTAGTTCAAGACTGTCCTTGCAAGACATCCAGTGTACCTGGTTCGTGCCCACTAAATGCCTGTGGCATTACTTTCCAGAGCCTGGCCAAGAAGAATCACCACACCAGCCATAACTAGTTCTTTCTCAGTCTGCTAGGATAGGTGGCACCAGCTTATTAGATTCCTTGGGATTCCAAAATGCATGCTGCTTCACCCTTTATTTGGGTGGGATGTTCATTCATTTTTTTTTTTTTTTTTTTGAGGCAGAGTTTTTGCTCTTGTTGCCCATGCTGGAATTCAATGGTCTGATATTGGCTCACCGCAACCTCTGCCTCCCAGGTTCAAGCAATTCTTCTGTCTCAGCCACCTGAGTAGCTGAGATTACAGTCATGCACCACCACGACTGGCTAATTTTGCATTTTTAGTAGAGACAGGGTTTCTCCATGTTGGTCAGGCTGGTCTCGAACTCCCGACCTCAGGTGATCTGCCCACCTGGGTCTCCCAAAGTGCTGGGATTACAGGTGTGAGTCACCGCACCTGGCTCTTTATTTTGTCTTTTAAGGCAACTCTTCCCATCTGAGAGTCAAGGGAATAAAAATCTCACCTTTGCAGTGGGTGGGCAGCTATGCCCTGGGTAGGACTGTTCTAATGGTAGAGGAGCCGTCAGGGTGGAGAAGGCGGCCTTGCAGAGGTGGGTCCGTCCAGCACAATGGCTGAGGCAGCAGAGTTTGGAGAAGGCAATAACCTTCCTTGTTTTCCTTTATCAGCTAAGTGTGTTTGTTTTAAATATAAAAGTAACAAACATATGCTTATTGAAAAAAAGGAATGTTCCAACAACACACAAGTGTATAAAGTAAAAAGGAAAAGTCCATTCCCCTAGTAATGTTTTCCATCCAAAGTTTCTTCTGTATGTTTATAGAGAGACAGAAAGATAAACAGACAGGCAGAGGATTATTATATAGACAAATAGAATTTTTTATTTTTCATTTTTATTTATTTATTTATTGAGATGGCGTCTCACTCTGTCACCAGGCTGGAGTGCAGTGGTGCCATCTTGGCTCACTGCAACCTCCACCTCCCAGGTTCAAGAGATTCTCCTGCTTCAGTCTCCTGAGTAGCTGGGACTACAGGCGTGCGCCACCACGCCTGGCTAATTTTTGTATTTTTAGTAGAAACGGTGTTTCACCATGTTGGCCAGGGTAGTCTTAATCTCTTGACCTCATGATCCACCTGCCTCAGCTTCCCAAAGTGCTGGGATTACAGGTGTGAGCCACTGCACCTGGCCGATAGATAGAATTTTTATGGGGCTTCGTCTATACATGCTGTTCCCAAACTTGCATTTATGCTAAACCATAGTCATGAATATCTTTTCAGGACAGTATGAATATTTCTACAGTGTTTTGTTTTATTTTATTTTTTTTTGAGACAGGGTCTCACTCTGTCACCCAGGCTGGAGTGCAGTGGCATGATCTCAGCTCACTACAGCCTCAACCTCCCAGGCTCAGGTGATCCTCCTACCTCAGCCTCCTGAGTAGTTGGTACTATAGGTATGTGCCACCACACCTGGCTCATTTTTGTATTTTTGTAGAGACAGAGTTTCGCTATGTTGCCCAGGTTGGTCTCGACCTCCTAGACTCAAGTGATCCGCCCACCTTGGTTTCCCAAAGTGCTAGGATTACAGGCATGAGCCACTGCATACAGCATAGTGTTTTTTTTAATGGCTGCAGAATTTCTTCCCTGGACTGCTCTTAACTATGGTTTATTTGACCGTTCCTCTGTTGAAGGATATTTGGGTTGTTTCCAATCATTTACTAACCTAGAGCCGCTGAACAACTTGTACCTTTATGTTTGTTTACTTGAGTTTGGATTTCTGTGGGTAGATTTCTAGGGAGGGATTGATGGAGGAAAGGGTTTGTACCCTTTACAAATTGCCAAACTGCTCTGTCTCTCCAAGATCTTGCCAGTTGATACTCCCACCAACAGAATGTGCGAAGCTCTGTGTATTATCTTTCAATTTCTGTCACCTATCTGAAAAGTTGTATAAAAAGTATTGTCCAAATTACCTTAGAAAGGCTGTAAATGTGAGCGGATGCCCCTTTTCTTTGGTAACCCCTTCATGATTGTGAGGAAAGCAAGCGATCATCTCTTTCAGGACCCCTTGCTCTCTAATTTGTGAGGCGACAGTTGTCCCTGTGAAAGAGTTGGCTCTTTCCCATGGAAAGTAAGCCCAGAGGATGTAGTTTTGCAAATACCTGGCAATGGTTTCCACCTCCCCTGCCCACAGTCAGCCAAGTCCCATGGCACCCTTGGTGAGAGCAGATGGCCAGTGTAGGCATCTCCCAGTGGGTAATCCCGCCCCCTGTAGCTTCTGAGGGGCTCCCACCTGTTCAGCCTATTCTTAGCTTCATGGCTGATCTTTCCTGGACATTTGGTCTGGAGATTTTTCTAAGGAAGGAGAGCCAGAGGCAAGAGCATCCTCCGGGAGGGCCTGGAGAAAGGTTCTGAGCAGCACTGGTTGAGTCTTCAAGAAGAAGGCACATTTAGATGGCTGAGATTTGAAACCTTCATGGGTTTCTCCAACCTGTGCCTCGGGGGTACTGGTCATAATCAAGAAAAGACTGTGGAGCCGCTTCCCAGATGCCATTGACTTGGGGACTCTTGATGAAATTCCAGACATCTTTAGAAGGAGACTATAACTAGTGAACCATGCATCAATGGTGCAACTGGAAGGGACCTTGGCACCTTTAGCTCCTGAGTTTTGTTTTCACTATTTTTTTTTTTTTTAAGATGAGGTCTTGCTTTGTTTCTAGGCTGGAGTACAGTGGCATGATCATAGTTGGGTGTATCCTCGGACTCCTAGGCTCAAGCAGTCCTCCTGCCTTAGCCTCCTGAGTAGCCACCATGCCTGGTTAATTTACTTTTTTTATTGAGACAAAGGTCATGTTATGTTGCCCAGGCTGGTCTTGAACTCCTGGCCTCAAGCAATAATTTTTTTTAAAGACTTTTTTTCATAAAAAATTTCAAACCTATAGAAAAATAGTAAAATGTAATAGATACTCACATACCCACCACCTAAAATGAGCGAATGTTAACATTTTGCTGTTTGCTTCATCTATTGTTATTCTAAACGATTTGAAGGAAAGTGTAGATATTATGACTTTTTACCCCTAAATACTTTAAATACATCTCTACAAATTAAGTTCTTGTGTGTGTGTGTGTGTGTGTGTGTTTAGTATTCTTTTATTTATTTATTTATTTATTTATTTTGAGACTGAGTCCCACTCTGTTGCCCAGACTGGAGTGCAGTGGTGCAACTCACTGCAATCTCCGCCTCCTGGGTTCAAGCGGTTCTCCTGCCTCAGCCTCCTGAGTAGCTGGGATTACAGGTGCCTGCCACCACACCTGGCTAATTTTTGTATTTTTAGTAGAGATGGGGTTTCACCAAGTTGGCCAGGATGGTCTCGATCTCTTAACCTTGTGATCTGCCCATCTCGGCCTCCCAAAGTTTAGGGATTACAAGCATGAGCCATGGTGCCCATCGGAGTTCCTGTGATTTTTAAGAGCTTTTTAAAAGGCAGCAGACCATTCTATTAAATGAGGTATCATGTGGATACCCAACACAGAGAGCTGAGTTGTGCTCAGGACAGATCTGAGCAGAGATGTCAAGGATACAGTTGAACGTGCCAGTCTGGAGCTCTGGAGCAGAAGTTGGAGGTGGAGATCTGGGCTTGGGATGTGTTTAAAGCCATAGGCTCAAATGAGGTCACTAAGAGAAAGCCAAGAGAGAGGGAGGAGAGGACACCCCAGGACACTCCGGCCTTGGAGAGACACCAGCAGAGGAGGCTGAGAGAGCTGCCCGCAGAGTGTGAGGAGAAGCAGGACAGAGAGTGTCTCTGGGGCCAAAAGAAGAGAGTGTTTCACGGGCAAGGGTATAGTCAGTCGTGTCTGCTGTGGAGAGTCCGAGCAAGCTGAGGGCAGAGAGCTGAACATTGGATTTAGGACAGATGGGAAGCCAAGACCCAGAACTGTTAGTTCTAACATTTGGTACTCACAAGCTACAGATGAGGAGGAATCGGAGGACAATTAAGGGAGGGCAACTTGCCTGCGATCACACAACGAGCTAAGTGGTAGAGCGAGGACTACAGCCCAGGCCCGTGGTCCTCCAAAGGGCAGACTTTACCTGCCTAACACCAGCCTTCTCCCTCAGGCCACAAGCTGGATCTTCAGGCCTCAGTTTCTTGCTGGTAATTCCTCTGCAGAGGATCACCAGGTACCCATTGCTGCTGCAGAAAATCCTGGAGAACACACTCCCTGATGCCAGTGCCTACCCTGTCCTTCAGAGGGCTGTCTCTGCCCTCCAGGACGTGAACACCAATATCAATGAGTACAAGATGCGCAAGGAAGTGGGTAAGGACTTGGGCATTTAAGAGGACACATTTGTGGGAATGCTTCCAGTTACAGAAAATTTACTTAAAATCAGTTTCACCAGTAAAGAGAAGGTAGTAGCTTATGTAACTATAAATCCAGAGGTAATGAGAGAGTTTTAGGTAGGGTTTGATCAGGGTGCTGGTTCCATTTCCCTGTAACTCCCATGTCTCTGCTTTTTACTCTGTATCAGCTTCATCTTCAGGCTGGCTTGCCTTGTAATAGCAAGTTATGACTGTTCTAAGACTCACAGCTGCATACCACACTTCCCAGGGTAAGGCAAGGTTTTTTTCCCCTTAGCCACAAAGATGAAATCGAATCTTCTCTTTGATAGGACCCTCCTGGGTCATGTGCTCACCCTGAACTAATCACTATAATTAGGGTGCCATTAACTGATTGCCTTAGACCTGGGTTATGTGCCCTTCTTTGAATCAATCACTGTTGCCAGGGGGTTGGAATTCTATGGATTGGCTTGTATCAGTCAGCAGCCCACCCTTTGAACTAAAGTGAGATCAATCTCATCCAAACCACATGACTGCCACACTGTGGAGGAGAAACCAATACTGGGGAGGTGAAGAACTGTGCATTTATCTGGGGAGAGGGAGAACCCCTGCCTCTCAGGTTGTTAAAACAGATAGGTTTGGAAAATGGAGCAGTGTCCTAAGTTAAGAGAAACTCAATTACACGACTGAGACAATATGAAAATGGCAATTCAGCTAATGTTAGTAAGAACTAACTGTGCCGTGCTTTTTCCTTTATCGTCATATTTGATCTTTGCACTAACCCTCCGAGGTTGGCCCCGTTAGCCTCATTTCACAGTCGGGTAAAATGAAAGAATACATCACTTGCTTCCTATCACAGAACTAGTAAGGGACAGAGCCAGGTTTCTTTCTTTCTTTCTTTCTTTCTTTCTTTCTTTCTTTCTTTCTTTCTTTCTTTCTTTCTTTCTTTCTTTCTTTTCTTTCTTTCTTTCCTTCTTTTCTTCCTCCCTTCCTCCCTTCCTCCTTTCCCCCCTCCCTCCCTCCCTCCCTTCCTTCCTTCCTTCCTTCCTTGCTTCCTCCCTTCTCTGTCTGTCTGTCTGATGGAGTCACGCACTGTTACCCAGGCTGGAATACAGTGGCCTAATTTCAGCTCGCTGCAGCCTTCACCTCCCAGGTTCCAGCAACTCTCTTGCCTCAGCCTCCCAAGTAGCTGGGACTACCGTGTGCCACTATGGTGTGCCACCATACCCAGCTAATTTTTGTATTTTTTTTAGTAGAGACAAGGTTTCATATTGGCCAGGCTGGTCTTGAACTCCTGACCTCGTGATCCACCTGCCTCGGCCTCCCAAAGTGCTGGGATTATAAGCGTGAGCCACCGCACCTGGCTGAGAACCAGGTTTCAAACTCAGGCCTGGAGTTTTCACCACCATGCTACACTATATTTAACAGCTTTGGATTTCCTCCCCACCTGCTTCTCCATCCAGGCCAAGAGACAACAGGTCAGTAGGAAGCACTGAGTCAGGAGCGGGAAGCGTGGCTCCCAGCTGGCCTGGCTCAAACTGGCTGAGGGACCCTAGGCAAATCTCTTCTCCCTGGGTTCTTTAGGAAGTCCATTCAGAGCCTCTGTCTTAGGTGACTCTCCCAGCAATCCAGCAAGGTGGCTGGTCCCATTTTACAGATGAGGAAACTGAGGCCCCAAGGAGTGGTGACTTGCCAAAGTCAAGCAGGCAGGAAGCTCTTCAGCCAGGGCACACACCTCAGAAAGAGGACCCTGTGCTTTTCCTGTGTGACTCACCAACCTAATGAATGTGACCCTGTGGGAGAAGAGGGCCCAAGCAGGTGCCCAGGTAGGCATGTCCGTGATGCTTGCTTTCCTGGGTCAGCTTTGATCACCATGCTTCCCCTCTTCTCTGTCGGTGCAGCCTCCAAGTACACCAAGGTAGAGCAGCTGACCCTCCGAGAGCGGCTGGCCCGCATCAACACACACACCCTCTCCAAGAAGACCACCCGGCTGAGCCAGCTGCTGAAGCAGGAGGCAGGGCTGATCCCCAGGGTGAGCATGGGCCTGAGAGAAAGAGTCCCATCCAGCCACTCCTGAGGCCAGGCCCTGTGCACGGGGTAGACAGGGGGCTTAGGCTCCTTTCAGAACTGAGGCAACAGAGGCTGAGCAAGTGAGGTGCTGGGAAGAGGCAGAGGTGGCACCCCACTTGATTCTGAAGAGCCAGTGGAGGGCTTTCTCCAGTGTTTTGGGCCACTCTCTCTGGGGCCTCTTTACACAGATAGGAGAGCTGGTCTCTGAGTCTGGGCAAAGAACCAGTCCCAAATAGCTACTTCTAGCAGTTCATGTTGGTGGAGTGCCTGCTCTGAACCAAGCACGCTCACCCAATGAAATAGGTGTTCCCATTATCCCCATTTTGAAGATGAGAAATCGGAAGCTCAGACAGGGTCAAACACTTATCTGGGGTCACACAGCTAGGAAGCCAATGAACTGGGGCTCATGCTTACGTGTCCAATTCCATGCTCTGAAGCAAAACCCCTGAGCTACACTATCCACTGAGCTTCGGGGCTGTGAGAACCTGCACTGGTGGGCGAATCTGTGGAAAGGTTGTTCCAGGGAGGACTTGGGACACTACTGCCCCCATGTGGATATTCTCAGCCCTCACACACATTACTTTCAGACAGAAGACAAGGAATTTGATGATTTAGAAGAGAGGTTCCAGTGGGTGTCTCTGTGTGTGACTGAGCTGAAGAACAACATGGCTGCTTACCTGGACAACCTGCAGGTGAGGACCCTGCAGGGTTCATAAAGGGCAAGTCTGGGCTGGGTTCTCCTGGCAGGAGGCTTGCAGAGCCCAGCCTACAAGCTGGGGAAGGTCATCCAGTCTCTGGCTGCCACCAGAAGAAGAGTGCTGGGCAGCACTCCTCAGCCCCAGGTCATTAGACTGAGGGGCAACTTCTGAGCCCACTGGGTTTCCTACCAGGTAGGGTGAAAATTCACTGGGACCAGAGCCCTCTAGAGCGACCCTGCCAGACCAGCATCTAGAGCAGGGGAGACAAACGCAGGTGCCTGAAGGGGCCAGGCAGGTAATGCTACTGAGTGAAGTGTGCGGGCAATAGGCAATCCAGTGCAATAGGAGTGTAGTGTCTAACAGGCTGTTTCCGAGGCTTTTCAGTGGACTTACTTATAAAATCGTATTTGGAATTTGAAGGGCTGAATGAATGAATGAATACATGAATCAAATCTAAGGAGCAACTACTATTCAGCTCTGTGGGTTGGTGCTGGGTGGGAATCTGGGCCCAGTTCTTCTGACTTAAAGAAAAACATACCTGGAAATTCAGGTATTTTCCAGATTTTTGATGACATCTCTTGATGTGTCAATGTGAGCAACTAATTAAATGAAGATTTAAGTGCTATGAAAGCCCAAGAAAATATATCTCTGTGAACTGAATTCAGCCCATAGGCCCACCAGTGTGCGTGACTCTCCAGCAATGGCAGTTTCCTCTAGCCCAAATCCCACCTTGATTCTCAGCATCACTGCTGACTCATTCTGTCTACCCGGCCTCCTTAATGTGGTTTTGTTCTTAATTACGTACATTTGTGCCAATCAGCTCAGTCACAGATGATAATGGGCCCTTTGGATAATGGGGTTTGGGGTGGCATTATTGAAATATGTAAAGGAAGGAGAGTGTAGCTCCATGCTTCTCTGTGTGGGTCAGTCCCACTGCTCATTCATGTTCCACCGTGGGCACCCCCAGTGGCAGGGTCTGAACAGCCCGGATCCTGTTACAGCACAGCGAGCAGGAGGGGAAGACGCTCAGAGCCAAGGCATGAAAAAGAAAGGAGGGGCCTGCAAGTACTGGGCCTCAGAAAGGTCATCCAGTCTCTGGCTGCCACCAGAAGTGTGGGGCTTTGAGAGAGGTAAACCACAGGGACGTGAGAGATACCTCCGGCTTTGCCGAGCAGGATGACTATTTGGAAGCATTAAGGCTGCCTCTCTGTAGATGCAGGACTTACATGACAGATATGGAGTTAACGTAGAATCTTGTCATTAGTGAGGGATTCCCTCTTTTAATCCTCTGACTGAATCCAGGAAAAGCCTACTTGCTGGTGTTCCTTTAACACACGCAGAATGAGTTTCAGGCTGAATATCATTTCAGAATGATATCCAGACAGTAGAATGTAATGACAGTGTTTTGTTTTTATAGCAATTATTTTATATGCTTATGTGTGGTGATTACTGCTGGTTTTCCCTTTGTGGTAGCATTGTAAGGTGTGTGTGTGTGTTTTTAATGCATTGATGTAAATAGAAAAGGTTAATTGATTTAGAGAAAAGTATTAATAGAACATGTGAAATATGGACATGAAAAAAAACCTACTGCCAGGTGCGCAGGCTCACACCTGCAATCATAGCACTTTGGAAGGTTGGGAGGCTGAGGCAGATAGATCACTTGAGATCGGGAGTTCGAGACCAGCCTGGCTAACATGGTGAAACCTTGTCTCTACTAAAAATACAAAAAAAAAAAATTAGCTGGGTATGGTGTTACATGCCTGTAGTCCCAGCTACTTGGGAGGCTGAGGCAGGAGAATCACTTGAACCTGGGAGGCAGAGGTTACAGTGAGCCAAGATCTCTGTACTGCACAGCAGCCTGAGTGACGGGGTAAGATTCTGTCTCAAAAAGAGAAAAAAAAATCCACAAAGGTGGATGCAAATATGTGACGTTCAAGAAGCACTGGAATGAGGAGAAAGAGGTTGGCTGAGTCTAAGGCAGAACTTTCTAATCACTTAAGCTGTGTGAGGATAGAATCAGCTGTGTGTGTCCCTCTGGGGTGTGTAGAGAGCCTGGACAAGCTCTTCAGGAGGTATGGTGGAAGGGGATTCCAGCCTAAGATGGCCACAACAGGCCATGATTGGATGTTTCTCCTTGTTACTGGGTCCAGGCTTTCCTCTGCTTCAGGCCGCACGAATTCAACCTGGACATCGCTGAGGGGCCTGCAGTGCAGTACTGCAATTTGGCCAGAGACCTTCAGCTGGAGGCCTTCCTGAAGTTTGTGAGTGGAACTTTTTCTTTCTTCTTTCTCTGTTAGGCAGGTGGTAGAACTTACAAGAACAGCATTTAGAAGTTAGGCATTTTATGCAACTGTCACATCTGTAATCTTCCTGAGAGGTCAGCAGCATAGATTATTATCAGTGCACTTTACTGATAAAAATAGACCCCAGGTGGAGGCGGGAGGATCACAAGGCCAGGAGATCGAGACCATCCTGGCCAACATGGTGAAACCCCATCTCTACTAAAAATGCAAAAAAAATTAGCTGGGTGTGGTGGCGTGTGCCTGTAGTCCCAGCTACTCGGGAGGCTGAAGCAGGAGAATTGCTTGAACCCGGGAGGTGGAGGTTGCAGTGAGCAGAGGTCATGCCACTACACTCTAGCCTGCCTCCTGGTGATGGAATGAGACTGTCTCAAAAAAAAAAATAGACCCCACTAACATTTATTGAGTCTCACTATTTGCCAGACTCTATACTAAGCCCTTTATATTATTCCTTACATCATTTAATCCTCACCATATGGTTTTGGGGGTGGCTACTATGAATAGCCCCATCCTGCACATGGGAGCTTGAGACTCAGATAGGGTGACCTCCTGGGTCATTTATACAGATGGTCAGTGGTAAGCTGGGATCTGAGCCCCAAAGACTCTTGACCATCACTCTATGTGAAATATTTTCTAAGGCTGGGCAAGGTGGCTTACACCTATAATCCCAACACTTTGGAAGGCCGAGGCAGGAGGATTGCTTGAGCCCAGTTGTTTGAGATCAGCCTGGGCAACATAAAGAGACCCTGTCTCTACAAAAAATAATAATAATAAAATTAACTGGGTGTGATGGCATGTGCCTATTGTCCCAGCTACTTGGGAGGCCAAGGTGGATCACTTGAGCCTGACACGTAGGCTGCAGTGAGCTATGATCATGTCACTGGGAGACAGCCTGAGAGACAGAGTAAGACCCTGTCTCAAAAAAATAAATATATATATTTTCGAGATCTTTGTATAATAATGATTGGAAGTGCTCTGTAAGATTGAATGCCTACTCTGTGCCAGGCACTCTGTTAAGCTCATTACATGCAACATCCCCATTTTTCAGATAGGCAGATTGAGGCCTAGGGAAGTTAGATAACATGCTAAAGGTCCCAGCTAGTCGGTGGAGCTTAGACTGGAACCCAGGCCTGCATGCTTCCAAAGCCTCGTTCACAGCCCCTGCTTTCTGCTACCTCCTTTCCCAACTCCCATGCTCACCTCTCCTTGCAGAAGCAGCGGCTGGAAGGCCTGGTGTGGCAGCCACTGTGCAGCCTGGCCAAAGCCCTGCTCGGCCCTCAGAACCTGATCAAGAAGCGTCTGGACAAGCTACTGGACTTTGAGCGGGTAGAAGAGAAGCTGCTGGAGGTGGGCAGTGTGACCTATGAGGAGCAGGCAGCCCGGCACACGTACCAGGCACTCAACTCCCTGCTGGTGGCTGAGCTCCCACAGTTTAACCAGCTGGCCATGCAGTGGCTGGGCCAGATCCTGCGCACATTCGTGACCCTCCAGAGGGACCTTGCAAAGCAAGTGCTGCAGAGGGCAGAGGGCAGCATGGCCCAGGTAAGGCCGCTGGAACTGGGACACCTGCGGGGAGTAGCCAGGCAGGCCTTGCAGCCCCATCAGCCAGCTGTGTGTAGAGCTAGGAGGGAGGGAGGCATCAGGCACTTAGTAGGAGGCAGTGGGAACCTTCCAGATCTCTCTCATGCCTAGTGTCCCTCTGTTAGTGAAGTCAGACCATGAAAGCAAGGATAGGACTGAGATTCCAGACCATTCCCAAGTCCTGCAACTCAGAAGCAGCAGAAGCTTTGCTGGTACAATAGCAGACCTTGGGATTGATCTCCGAAGTGTACTAGAAGTTGGTGACAGAGACAAAAGGTCACATCTACACAGTCAGGAGTAAATGTCTCAGGCCGGTGTTACTACTTCTAACAGCCATCTTCTCATGAGTACTTTAGATGAGCTCATTCAACCCTCACAACAACCCTACAGAGTAGGTATAATTATCCTCATTTTAAAAATAAAGAAGCCAAGGCATGGAGAGGTTAAGTAGCTTGTCTAGGGCCACATGGCTAATAGCAAGCTTTGAACTCTGACAGTTCAGCTCCAGATCCTGGGCTCTGAACCACAACACTCAAGAGCCTGTAAAAGGGGCTACTGGCTGAAAGCATAAATAGGTTCCACAGAGGTTTGGATAAACCTCCAAATGCAAACTTGGTTTTAGTGTTTGGGAGATGGAGTTGATATAGGGAAGAAAATTCCAGCTTTTGCTCTCAGATGTCAACATCAGAGCTCAATTGCTGGCGGGTCCAAACTTGGGAGCAGTTTCAATACTTCTCATGTCACACACTGTCTCCTGTGTGTCACCATAAGCTCAGCTTTTCCCCCTCCAATCCTTTGCATGAAAATTCTACTAAAATTTGCCTTCCCCACCCCATCCCCTTTGCAGCCCACAGCCCTCCCCTCCAGCACACAGCTGCTGAATGTAGCCATTCTGCACAGATGCCTGCCTCGGCTTCGAATGGCCCTCTCCATTGTCCCTCAGCACTTTTAAGTGTCTGGCATAGAGTAGGAGCTCCCCATACAGGTGACAGATGAATGAGTCTCTCCATGAAGCTCTCAGAGCTCCCCATCCCCTGGTGGGAAGAAGTCACCTCCCTATCCTCCATTCTCCAGCAGCCCTGTGGATGGGACTGTATTCAGTACTTTCCAGAGCCTGCCTTCTGCTGCAGGGACCCATGGGTGTGTTTCTCCTCCAGCAGGGGGACTGCAAGCTTTTCCTCTTTTTGGTCCTTGCAGAGTTCTGTCCCAGACACTCTTTGCAAATTGAATTAGGCCTGAACCATCAGCAAAAGAAGTGTTTCTCTTCCTTGAGGGCAGAAGAGTAAATCTGATGAGGTGATCTTTTTCCTTTCTTCTAGCCTAGAGGTTTTCTCTTGGGCTGCCTCAACACCTTGCATTAAAGCCGGGATGTGCAGAGCTGGGGAGTGTTTGGGGATGCCAGTAGAGAGGTGGTCACATTTGTAAAAGCAGAAAGTTAGGGTGCTTCCTGATTGGTCCTGTCAGAGTTTGCTGGTAACAGCTGCCAGCCTGCCTTATCTGTGTCCTGTGGTCCATGAACCTGGCCTGTCCCTGGGGGACCTGGGAAAGGCTGCAGGCAGAAACCTCAATCTCCCCTCATCCTGGTGGGAGGAAGGCTCTAGTCAGCACTGAGAGCAGTTTGGTGACAAGCTGTGAGATTGGTGACAAGCTGTGGGGTCTCACTCACTCCTAGTTTGTCTGATGAAAATACAAGAGATCCTGCACAGGGTCAAGGTCTCAGGACAGAGCATCACTGAGAACTCCTTGGGTTGAAAGTAACAGAAACCCAAACCAAGCCAGGGATCTCCTTGTCCCTCTTGCCCAAAGCTCTGTTGACAGTGTCTGTCCCCACTTAGCTGCCCCACCACCATGTCCCAGAGCCTGCCTTCAGGAAGCTGGTGGAGGACACACTGGGCCGGACGAGTAACCAGCTTCACTCCTTTCAAGAGACCTTTGAGAAAGTGCTGCCACCTCCCACCACACAGGTAAGCATCCTTCCCCACCCCAAAGCGTGGCCAGTTCTTCACTGGCCAGTGGGGTGAGGCTCCATCCCCTCTTTCCTTTCCTTTTTGTCCCCCAGTGTTTCCTGTTATCCACGGAAATAAATTCTTTCTCCTTTCTCTCTGAGTTGGGGGTGGGGGACACACCCACATACATACATGTTCTTCACATCCAAGAAGTAGAAGAACAGCACAGAACTTCTGAGTCAAGGAAAAGAAAACTCAAACCTTTTAATATTAAGTGAAATTAGACATAATGATTGGCAAATGGTATTGACATTTAGCTCCCAAAGAGCTTTGGGAGGCTAAGGTTGGTGGATCACTTGAGCCCAAGAGTTCAGGATCAGCCTGGCCAACATGGCAAACCCCGTCTCTACTACAAATACAAAAATTAGCTGAGTGTGGTGGTGTGTGCCTATAATCCCAGCCACTCGGAAGGCTGAGGCAGAATTGCTTGTGCTTAGGAGGCAGAGGTTGCAGTGAGCCAAGCAAAGGTATCCTTTTCCTTCCCCACCTTCTAATACCAGCTTCAATATGAGCATTCAACATAAATAAAAATTTTGAATATGTAATTTAAACTTCCTTTTGCTATTTTTTTTTTATTGCAAAGAACAGCATTTCAGCTGCATGATGGTGTACAAATCTTTGGCTGACCAAATGATTTCCTTTTTTTTTTTTTAAAGATGTAATTTTACTCTGTTGCCCTGGCTAGAGGGCAGTGGCGCGATCTTGGCTCATTGCAACCTCCACCTCCCAAGCGATTCTCTTGCTTCAGCCTCCTAAGTAGCTAGGATTACAGGTGCCCACCACTACACCCAGCTATTTTTTGTATTTTTAGTAGCAACAGGGTTTCACCATGTTTACCAGGCTGGTCCTTTTTTTTTTGAGACGGAGTTTTGTCCTTGTTACCCAGGCTGGAGTGCAATGGCGCGATCTTGGCTCACTGCAACTTCTGCCTCCTGGGTTCAGGCAATTCTCCTGCCTCAGCCTCCTGAATAGCTGGGATTACAGGCACGAGCCACCATGCCCAGCTAATTTTTTTTTTTTTTTTTTTTTTAGTAGAGACAGGGTTTCACCATGTTGACCAGAATGGTCTCGATCTCTTGACCTCGTGATCCACCCACCTCAGCCTCCCAAAGTGCTGGGATTACAGGCATGAGCCACTGTACCTGGCCTCAAATGCTTTTTTTTTAAGATGGAATTTCACACTGTTGCCTGGGGCTAGAGAGTACAATGGTATGATCTCGGCTCACTGCAATCTCCAACTCCCAGGTTCAAGTGATTCTCCTGCCTCAGCCTCCCGAGCAGCTGGGATTACAGGCGCCTGACACCACGTCTGGCTACTGTTTTGTATTTTTAGTAGAGATGGGGTTTCACTATGTTGGCCAGCCTAGTCTCGAACTCCTGACCTCATGATCTGCCTACCTTGGCCTCCCAGAGTACTGGGATTACAGGCATGAGCCACTGCACCTGGCCCTAAATGCTTTCTTAAAAATGTATTTTCCTTTAAAATATAAGTAGAGGTTATCTGTTCTAGTCACTTGAAAAGTATAAGCAGGTGGTCTGTGTTTCAAAAGTAGCTGAAGCAGCTGTAGGGAGAAGGGTCTCCTCAGACTGTGGCAAGACCTGGATGTGAGAAACTGAAACTGTGTCCCATCACATGCAACATGTGAAATGAAGAGTCAGGAAACAAGAGCCCTGAGATTCCCCAGAGGGACAGTGGGGCCCCAGGGACACACAGAAACAAGAAAAGGAGCCCAGCAGAACAGGACAGATAAAGGGGGCCCACATCTGGCCCAAGTATTGTGAACATAGGAGACCATCACGCCCTGAAGTCTGCCCTGAGGCCGTGGGCTGACTCCTTGCTGGCCCCATCTGTCCCCATCTGTCCCCCTCCTACCCCACCTGAGAGCATTGCCCAGCAGAAGCCTCACTGACTAGGGGGTTGCCATGGGACCTGAGACTCAGGGAGAGAGAACGGGTGTAAAAGATAAACAGCAGAGTAGCCACTTGAATGTGTCATGAGAACCTCTTCTCTCTTTCTACTTAAAGCAAATTAAAAGGATATGTTTCTTATTGGGAAAGCAATCCATACATATTGTAGAAAAGTTAAAAGACACAGAAAAACAAATAAAAAGGAAACAAATGGAAACATCCATAATCCCAGTATGTGTTGCACATTGGTAGGAAAAGTCACCCCTTCCCACCCTTCCACCTCTATACGCACATACACACACACACACAAACACCCCTCCTGTCCATTTCTGATGTACTTGGCTGAGGTTATAGAATCCAGCACAAGTGAGGTGGTCTCCCAAGACAGGAGCGGCCCTCATGGAATCTTTACAAGCCCTCCTTGGGGGCCCTCCCAAGAGTGACACTGTTCTCTGCATTGGGAGGGCCGGTCAGCCTTGAGAAAGAAGGCCAGCATCTGTGACACCACTGGCTCTTATACTCACACGCACACCACGGTTCTGAAAGACGTGACCGCAACACACCGTTCGTTCTCAAAGAAAACTACCTCGTCTCTACATTCCTGTTTAAGGACCTGGTTCTGAAAGACGTGACCGCAACACACCGTCGTTCTCAAAGAAAACTACCTCGTCTCTACATTCCTGTTTAAGGACCTGTTTAGAAACACTGAGATCTCCTGGTTCTAAATCCCTACACACCATCCCCTTTGGAGGAAGGACGTGGCAGAATCTGTGGCCAAATGTTCCTGAAGGGTATCTCTGCCTGCCTCCCCACAGCTGACACCTCCCCCCAAGAAGTAATCACAGAGAGCATGGTGAACACACACACACACACACACACACACACGCTTCTCTCAAGACAGAGAGTAAATATATATTTAACAGATTTAGTTTCTTATTGATTTTACTAAAAGGGGACAAGCATCCCTGAGTCTCTTCTTGTTGATACTCTCTGGAAACAGTATTGTGGAATGAAAAAACAGGAAGTGCCAGGAGATTTTTGGATAAGTTGAAAGTGCCACCGAATCATTCTTTCCAGCTAGATGACAATTTTCATCTGAGTAAAACTCTCCTGTGTTTCTACTACACCATTCACAAAGTTTTCCACAGTGACTTGTAAATAATAGGTGCTTCATAAATGCCTGTGGGCTGAAAACTCATGAAATCAAAGGTTACATTCCATTATTCATGCATATGTGAAGTCCGCCATGTGCAGGCCTTCGCTGGCTATTTAGGAAACCAGATGAATAAGGTCTGGTGCCCACCTGAAACTCACAGCCTAATGGAATTGAAAGACCTGTCCAAGGCATTCTGCTGTGGAATAACTTAGCCTGATGGTATGGGCAGAATTTAGGGCCCAATCTTAGGAGTTTAGTAACTGAGAAATGTCAGAATTTGAATTAGAATGTTAGAGAATCCCAGCAATTAGAAGTTTCTTCTAAAAGGCTATTGGCTGCTTAGAGCCAGCCATCTGCTAGTGGGGGCCTTGTGGCCCTGATCAGGGTGGGCCCTTCAGTGGCAGAGTTAGGACCAGGCCCAGTACTCCTGGCTCTCAAAATGTGAGCAAATGTTGGTGCCAGCTTTGACAGGTTTATTCAAGTACTCATGTCTGTCTCTGCTCCTCCTCTCCCAGCCGCTCCTTCCAGGGTCTGAACGCCAGGTACAGGCTCTCCTGAGCAGGTATGGCCCTGGGAAGCTGTACCAGGTGACGAACAACATCAGTGGGACTGGGACACTGGACCTGACTCTGCCTCGGGGCCAAATCGTGGCCCTTCTTCAAAACAAGGACACCAAAGGCAACAGCGGCCGCTGGCTGGTGGACACAGGGAGTATGTGAGCCTTTGTGAGCCCTTCTCCTTCTGGGAAAACCACCCCACAGAAGCCAGTCCAGAGACACGGGCACTCTTGTGGCCCAAAGTCTGGCTGTGCATTCTAGGATGGGAGTAGGCACAGGTGACAAACACAGGGCTCACAGCACAGTCAGCTTAGAGTGACTCAGCGGGGCATGAAATATCCACAAAAGGAATTCAGGCATTCATTGCAGGGTCTGTCATCCAGCGCCTATTGTGTGCTGGGCTTTGAGCATATAAGACAAGGCTCCTGCCTTGAGAGGCTTGCAGATCACTGGGCTCAACAGGGCTGTATGGAGAGAACTCCAGGACCACTCTGAAAGATGGAGATGGGCACAGAGATAGAATGCTCAGATCCTGGCTCCACTGCCGGAAGTCTGATGTGCAGATTGAGGCGAGCAGTCATCCTGCCCACTCCGTACTGGTAATGGCCTTGGGGTGTGCTGCTCAGGTCTGGGTGTCCCAGTGTAACTGGGCTGGAGGACAGTGGCAGCATGAATCCAGGTGAGATGGCCCAGGAAGTCATCTTTCAAAGAGGGGCGTGAGACACAAAAGATGAGGGGTGCATGAGATTACTGTCAGAGGATCCACAGACAGTTTTTTTCCCCTTCAGACAGTGCATTATAATTGTTAGTTAAGGTTTTTTTTTTTTTTTAAGTCAAAGTTTCGCTTTTGTTGCCCAGGCTAGAGTGCAGTGGTGCAATCTCAGCTCATCACAACCTCTGCCTCCTGGGTTCAATTGATTCTCCCGCCTCAGCCTCCCAAGTAGCTGGGATTACAGGCATGCACCACCATGCTCAGCTAATTTTGTATTTTTAGTAGAGATGGGGTTCTCCATATTGGTCAGGCTGGTCTCGAACTCCCAGCCTCAGGTGATCCACCCACCTCGGTCTCCCAAAGTGTTGAGATTGTAGGCACGAGCCACTACACCCAGCTACTTAAGCATTTTAATAAGTATTAGAAAAAATATAACTAGTCCGCAATTCCGTGATTATAATCTTATTATTGTGTAGTACAAGATGAAATTTTTTTTTCTTTTTTCTATGTTTAAAGATAGTGTTTCACCATGTTGGTCAGGCTGGTCTTGAACTCCCGACCTCAGGTGATCTGCCCGCCTTGGCCTCCAAAGTGCTTGGATTACAGGCGTGAGCCACCATGCCCGGCCAAGATGAAGTTTTCAAAATCGAGTCAATTAAAAAATTAAGAAAGTGGTACAAATTGGACAGAAATCATGAAACAGCACTTCCATGACTTAAGGTGGAAACAATGGAATGAGTATTAAGCAAGGCCCCCATGGCCAAAAGGACTGGACTTGGATTCCAGCTCCACCACTTTCCTGGCTGTGTGATCTCAGGGAAGTCGTGGAGCCTGTCTGAGCCCGGCTGGTTCAAAGTAAAATGGAGATGACAACATTACCAACTGCCCTCAAGAGTTGATGTGAAGACTCTGTAATCAAATGCTAGCTCTGTAGTCTGGCACGCCCTCGGGAAGTGATAGCCATTCATAACGACAGCAATCAGAGCAGCACTGGACTAGTTGCTATGCTCAAAGGACCTGGGATCACCTGGAGAGGAGAAAGGCAGTCTCTGCCTCCTGAGAAAGGCAGAACCTGGGGAGAGGAAGAAGCTCTTGCTCTAGGCAGACCCCAGAGGGACATGGGAGCTGGCAGTTCCATCAGGAGAGCAGTTTTCAGGCCAGTCTAGGGACAAAGCATTTTTTTTTTTTTCGAGACGGAGTCTCTCTCTGTCACCTAGGCTGGAGTGCAGTGGTGCGATCTTGGCTCACTGCAACCTCTGCCTCCCAGGTTCAGGCTATTTTCCTGCCTCAGCCTCTCTAGTAGCTGGGACTACAGGGGCACACCACTACACCCAGCTAATTTTTTGTATTTTTAGCAGAGATGAGGTTTCACTGTGTTTCAAACTTTTAATCTCTATCATAGTTGATCAAATGGAGTGGGCTGTCCAGTAGGGAATGGGCCCCCTATCACTGGGGTGTGTTAGCAGAAGCCGGAAACCCTGAACAGAAGGGGTTCAGGGTTCCTAGATGACCTTTTCAGGTTCTCTTGGGTGTTGAGAAGCTGTGTTGGAGATATTTACATCCATTGATTTTTCTCCACCATTAAAAGGGACGGGAAGGTGGCCCACAGTCCACTAACCTTCTGCATGCTCCCTAGGACATCGTGGGTATGTGCCAGCTGGGAAACTGCAGCTGTACCATGTGGTCCCCAGTGCAGAGGAGCTCAGAAGGCAGGCGGGGCTGAACGAAGAACCCCGATGTCTAACACCAGAACCTGTTCGAGCTCCAGTGCCCTCTATTCCCACCGTGAACCAGGTGAGTACGGGAGAAGGCTGGGGGCTTGCCTCTCCTCGGCCATCTGGATTATGGCTTGAGTCACAGATGTCTCTGTCAAAGTCTATGCCCCTCTGCCACTCAATGAGGCCAAGGCCTTGATCAGTGGCCACACCAGTGTCCCAGCCAGGAGTGGGACCTGAAGAAAGGGGCCTCCCACCCCTACCACAGCAACCACAGAAAACTAACCTCTCATTCCCCATCAGCAGGGCAAGTGAGATTCATTCATTTGTTCGTTCATTCATTCATTCATTCATTTATTCAATATTTGCCAGGCACTGTACTAGATGGAGATACAATGATGAACAAAACTAAATTATGGTCTTTGCTTTCCTCAAACTTCTAATCTATAAGTAGGGAAAACAGTGATTAATAAAGTAATTGCATGAGTAACTGAAGTTAAATTTGATAGCAGAGATAAGTGCCCAGAGCCCTAGATGCAGAGAGGTCCAGGAAAGGTTTTGCTGAGAAGAATGGCGCTTTTTCTCAGACAGGAAGGGAGAGAGAGAATTAATTGGATAAAGAGGGTGTACTGGGGTGCAGATGGAAAGAACTCTGCAGAAAAGCCTCAGCGGTAGGAGAGGACAGGAGGTATATGAAAAACTGAATGAAGCCAGTGTGGCCGGAGAAGAGAGGGGCAGACTGGAGAGTTGTACCACTGAAGAGCTGGGCAGGGACAGCCAGCAGGGCCTTGTGGCCTTGGTGAGGGTGTCAGTCTATCTTTCTCTTAAGAGCAATGGGAAACGTGTATGCATGTTCATGGCAGCATTATTCACAGCAGCCCAAAAGTAGAAACAACCCTCAAGCCCATCAACACGAATGGATAAACACAACATGAGCTCTTCGTACAATGGAATATTATTCAGCCCTAGAGAGGAATGGAGCACCAGCACATGCTGCAGCACGGACAAGCCTTGAACACATGTTGCTAAGTGAGCAAAGTCAGATGCGAAAGGCCACATAGGATTCCATGCCTGTGGTTGTCCAGAATTGGCAAATCCATAGAGACAGAAGGTAGATGAGTGTCTGGCAGGGGCTGAGGGCTGGGAGGTGGGGAGTAGGGAGTGATTGCTAACTGGTATGAGGTTTCTTTTTGGGGTGATAAAAATGTTCTGGAATTAGATGGTGGGAATAGTTGCATGTGCCTGTGTGAATATACTTAAAACCTCTGAATTGTATACTTTAAAAAGGTAAGTATTATAGAATGTGAATTGTATCTAAAAAATAAAGTGATTGGAAGCCATTAAGGGATTTGGCTTTGCAGGGATGGAGTCCTTGAGCAGCAAAGAAGCTCAGCTGGGATAGTTGAAAGGATGGGATGAGACAGTTAAGGCCTGCATGTATTGTGAACTTCTCTCAATGGAGGCTGCTGTCACAATGACCAGCAGTAGGGGGTGGTGGAGGATGCACCTCAGAGGAGGCAGGAGCAACAGAAAGGATCTGGACACACCCAGATGCCTCGGGCCAGGGCAGCTGGAGGAGCCTGCAGTGGTTCTGTGTGAGTGCTGCATAGGTGTCTGGGGACCCTCTGATCCAGATCTCCTGCCACACCCACTGGGAAGGCTGTCAGCCCAGCATCCTCCAGTAGTAGCCAGAAGTAAAGCACCAGGGAATGCAAAGGACCCACCAAGGCCCCACTGGAGGGCCTGACCACCCAGCTCAGCCCCAGTCTCTCTGGGGAAAGAAATGAGGTTGCCCCTGCAGCTGGGCTCCAGTCAGTCTGGGTGGTGTGTCAGGGAATGCCCATCCAGGGGCTCATTTGGGTCAGCTCAGCTGTCTGTCTGCCCAGGTATATCAGCTGCTTCCTCTGGGACTCTGTGGGACTTGCCTGGAATCATCCCAATCTTCCTACACTGCTTAATGTTCCTGAGGCCTGACCATCAGTAATAACAGTAACAGTCAAAAAAATAAAAAAAGAACCAAAGCAGTCTGCACTTATTGAGCCCTTGCCATGTACGTCCCAGGCACTGTGTAAAGCCCTACACATGTATTCCTTCATGAAATTCTTTCAATGACCCGAAGGGGCGGGGACCATCCCCTCCATTTTGCAGATGGTAAAACAGTCTCAGAGAGGTTAAACATTAGCCCAATAAATGCCCTCCTCACCAACTGTTTTCTCTAGTTCAATTTCTTTCTTTCTCTTTTTTGAGATGGTGTCTGGCTCTGTGGTCAAGGCTGGAGTGCAGTGGTGCGACCTCATCTCACTGCAGCCTCAACCTCCTGGGCTCGAGCAATCCTCCCACCTCAGCCTCCTGAATAACTGGGATTACAGGTGCATACCACCCTGCCCAGCTGGTTTTTGTATTTTTAGTACAGACGAGGTTTCACCATGTTGGCCAGGCTGGTCTTGAACTCCTGATCTCAGGTGATCCGCCCACCTCAGCTTCCCAAAGTGCTGAGATTACACGCATGAGCCACCACAGCTGGTCCAGTTCAGTATTTTCCTGTCAAAAGTAACCAAGTTGCCTAAACTCTTGTCTCCACTTTCAGCTGGGAAACAGGCCTGAGCAGCTGAAACCCTTAGATCCGGAGGGGGAAAGGGTGCTGAGTCTGCTCAGTGCTGTGGCAACAGTGAATCCAAAATATCTGTTTGGAGGTCAGGCAGGTCTAGATTCACTCCTGTGCAATTCTGAATAAGTTTCTTGAGTCCTCTGAGCCTCAATTTTCATCTGAAAAATAGAGCAAATAGAATGATAGAATTGTTGTGAAAACCCAAACTCGGTAGAGTGCTAGGACAGTGCCATCACATTGTATGGGCCGTGGTACTAGCAGATGCAGTCATTGCCTTTAGCACAAAGGATGTACTTGGAAGGTGGTGAGCGTCCAGCAATGGGGCCGTGGGCCAGGTGTATGGGAACAGGAGGATGGATGCCTTCTCACCCTGACTGTTTCTGTATCACCCCCCGTGTGTTTCAGGTCATAGCAGCATACCCTTTTGAGGCCAGAAGCAGCCATGAAGTGAGTCTGCAGGCAGGCCAGCCCGTGACCGTCTTGGAGGCCCAGGACAAGAAGGGGAACCCGGAGTGGAGCCTGGTGGAAGTGAATGGACGGAGGGGTTATGTGCCTTCTGGCTTCCTGGCCAGGGTCCCGAGCCCAGTTTTGTGGGGCTGGAACCTGCCCTCTTAGGGTAACCTCTTTGGAGCCCACATTGCCAAGTGATGGGGGAGGCTTAGAGGGGGTGACCCCGGAGGGAGATGAAGCAAAGGAAAGGTGGGGGTGGGAGGGAAGACCACGCCAGGGTGGGTGAAGGGCACTCAGGAGGCCACCAGAAGACATGCCTAAGCAGTGAGCTCTGGTTTTTGAAGGGCTTTTAAGAAATATATACATGTCTGTGTCAGACAGTCTGTAAGTTGCCTCCTCTGGGCCTGTCAAAGCATGAAGACTGCATAATACAAGAGAAACACAGCCCCTACAGTTCCTTTCTCAGTAGCAAATTCACTTTATAGGATGCTCTTGACTCATTCTCTCTGCTCTTTCCTGCTCAGATTTCTGATAAAAATAAGAAGCATAGGGGAACAGATAAGGAAATAGGAAACCCACTAGTGCGTTCCACAGATACTTATTGTGGGCCTACTGTGTGCTGGAATTGTAGCTCAGGGGTTCTCAGTGTAGCTGCTTAGTGAGGTTACCATGGTAGCTTTCAACTGACAGAAGCCAGGCTCCCTCCCACCCAGAAATTCTAATGAAATTGGTTTAGGGTGTGGTTCAGGCCTCAGGAATTCAGAAAGCTTCCCAAGGCCTTCTAATATGTAGCCAGGACTGAGGACCTCTACCCTAGACACACAGTATTGGACAGATGGATCTGGGGCCAGAGATGGCCATGAGCTATAAGCTAGGATGTGTCCTAACTCAGCTCTGCACTAGCTAGTTCAAGTAGGTGCTTTAGAGGCAGTGTGAAATGGGACAGCCTGTCGGTCAGGTCTCAGAATGTATATTTATTAAGTGCCATTAAAAGGGACCTGAACAAAATTGGATGTCTTGTAGGCATAAGGAAGGAAAATAAAATATACTTGGAACCAAGTCTATCTGATGAAGGGAAAATAAAAACGTATTGAGTAGCATGTGGGTTCTGGTTTCGCATAGACCAGGGGATGAGATTAAAAGTCACCGAAGAGTGGGAAAATGCATATTGAGAAGATGGAGAACGGCCTGTATTTTCTCCAGGGGAATCTGTGTAATGTGCCTTTTCCCTCTCCAAATGCCTAGAACCATGGCACTGTGTCTTATTTATTTCACTGTTGGGGTATCACATACTAAATTTGCAAAGATATTTGCCTATGAACTGAACAAGCCCTCCAGGAGGTGAAGTCTGGTTCACAAGGGTATCTCTTGCTTCCCGTAATGGAGTGAGAACTCTTAAAAACCTTGGGCCCCAACTCAGTGTGGACATGAGGACAAGATTACAATATCAGCCGGGCGTGGTGACTCACGCCTGTAATCTCAGCACTTCGGGAGGCCAAGGTGGGCAGATCACGAGGTCAAGAGGTCGAGACCATCCTGGCCAACATGGTGAAACCCCTCTCTACTAAAAATACAAAAATTAGCTGGGCATGGTGGCATGCGCCTGTAGTCCCAGTTACTCGGGAGGGTGAGGCAGGAGAATTGCTTGAACCCGGGAGGCAGAGGTTGTAGTAAGCCGAGATTGTGCCACTGAACTCCAGCCTGGTGCCTGGCAAGAGTGAGACTCTGTCTCAAAAAAAAAAAAAAAAAAAAAGATTACAATATCAAAAGAAAGATGAATGAATTCTTGGTTAATATGATGAGCACTAGCTCAATGAGTAACTGATGTAAACTGCCGGGAATAAAGGACTTAAAAGATGGAAATGTTTCTGGAGTTTGTGTGACTCTAACCACTGAGTAGCCAGATACCCTGCTGTGCCATTTCTTCGCTAGACACTTGCTGTATATGAAAATGACATCTTTACACCTGTAATCCCAGCATTATTGGAGGCCGAGGTGGATGGATCACAAGGTCAAGAGATCAAGACCATCCTGGCCAACATGGTGAAACCCCATCTCTACTAAAAATACAAAAATTAACCAGGCATGGTGGTGGGTGCCTACAGTCCCAGCTACTCAGGAGTCTGAGGCAGGAGAATCACTTGAACCTGGGAGGCGGATGTTGCAGTGAGCCAAGATCGTGCCACTATACTCTAGTCTGGCAACAGAGCGAGATTCCATCAAAAAAAAAAAAAAGACATCTTGTTTGATCAGATCCATTTAATGGACACCCTTCATGCCTCAAGGAGCTGGCCTGAGCTAGTAGGGATACAGAAAGAAATCAGACACATGAGGCCCCGTCTTCCAGATCGCAGTCTCTAAGGGAGACAGATGAGGCAACATCAGTTACAAGCTATGTGTCAAGATGAAGTAATGGCAGGTGCCACACAAGTCCAGGGAGGAGGCCTACCTCTGACTCAGACTTGGTGGCCAAGGAAGGTTTCCCCGAAGAGGTGATATCCAAGCTGAGGCTCAATGGGCGGTTAGGTGAAGATGGCAGAGAGAGCACATTTGGAGGCTCAGAGGTGGCAGCAAGCATGGCATTTTATTCTGAGGACAGTGGGGAGGCATGAAGGGGTTTGAAGCAGAGGAGTAATGTGCTCAGGGCTGTGCCTTGGGAAGATCGCTAGGCTCTGACTGTGTGCCTCTTGTGTCCACAGACAACTGTATGCTCCATGAGGCTGAGAAGCTCCGATTCATCCTAGAATCTCCCTAAGCCCTTTGTCATGTGCCTCAAGTACTAGATGTTCAATACATCCCAGAGAAGATGGAGATACCAAAGCCCTGCCTTCAAGGACTCTCCTGGCTGGCTGGAGAGTCAGACATCAAGCAGTTATCTGGCCCTACAGGAAAGGATGCCCTCAGCCCCAGAGGGGTGCTATGGACTGGGCATATAGGTGCTCAGACAAAGGAGAGGTTTGGGAAGGCTTAGGTAGTCAGGGACAGTTTCCTGGGGAAGGTGGGGCAGGTGCTGGGCCTTGTGAGATATGTAAGGTTGGAGAAAGCAATTGGGCGGGGCATGGCAGGCTCATGCCTGTAATCTCAGCACTTTGAGAGGCCAGGGCAGGTGGATCACTTGAGGTCAGGAGTTAGAGATTAGCCTGGCCAACATGGTGAAACCCATCTGTACTAAATATGAAAAAAAAAAATAGCCAGGCATGGTGGCATGCACCTATAATCCCAGCTACTTGGGAGGCTGAGACATTGCTTGAACCTGGGAGGCAGAGGATGCAGTGAGCCAAGATCACCACACCATTGCCTGCCAGCCTTGGTGATGAAGCAAGACTCTTGTCTCAAAAAAATAAAAATAGAGATAAAGCAATCCTATGGGAATGCTCTGTCCTCTATGGGATGGAGGCCTTCTCAGGCCTGGGAGGCTGCATGGTGGCATGAAAAGGCCCAGCACTTGGCCCCAGAAAATCTAAGCAGGCTTGGTGCTTCATGCCTGCAGTCCCAGCTACCCAGGAGGATTTCTTGAGCCCAGGAGGTTGAGGCAGCTGTGAGCCATGATTGTGCCACTACATTCCAGCCTGGGTGACAAAGTGAGACCTTGTTTAAAAAAAAAAGGAAGAAAAACAAAAATATCTGAGTCCAAGACCTACTTGGCCATAGGCAAGCAGCACATGTCTTGACTATGGCTGGATCATGGTTTCTACGAAGACGCCTGATGATGGCTTCCAGCCTGCTCTGTCTTCCCCTGTCCAACTCAAAAGTACTCACTGCAGAGTTCTGGTCCATCTCAAGGGATCCCTGGGCCCTCCACCAGGACTTAATTTCTAACATGAAAGAGTCATTTTAAGGCCTGTTGTGGCAGGACAGAGCCTAAAATACCCTGGGTTGGGATGAAGGAAAGAGCCGGATTCCCCTCCAGCAACATCATGGGAGCTGAGATCCCAACGATGTATTCACTTAACCTTGCTCATTTGTTTCTTTCTTATAGATAAGTTTCCAAATTACCTTTTCTGTTTTCTCATCTGTAAAATGGGTACAATAATTCCTGTTCTCCCAGGGCTGGTAAGAGGATTACATGAGAGACGTGTGTGCCTGGTGTGTGCCTGGTGGTAGACATATCAGGAGTATCACTGATGTGCATTGATGGCACAGGAGAACTGTGACCACCAGGTGGCAGCAGGGATCTTCCAATCAGCTAAGGGACGGCTGGGAAGGGCCTTTGGGATCAATCCGAAATGCCCATGGTGCCAGGTCGTGAATGGAGATGAGAAGGGCCAAGTGAAAGGCATTAGGGGGTGGTGGGGACTGTGTTGACCAGAGCATACACACTCATTCTAAAGAGCTGTAGCTTCTTGGCTCCAAACAACTGCTCCCACATCAGTAGGAGGGCACCGTGGTATCATTCTGCTGTTTCAAGAGAAGCCGCCAGGTACCAGAGTTTTTGTTTGTTTATTTATTTGATCATATATATATTTTTTGAGACAAAGTCTCGCTCTGTCTTGCCCAGGTTGGAGTGCAGTGGCATTATTTCGGCTTACTGCAGCCTCCACCTCCCAGGTTCAAGCAATTCTCCTGCCTCAGCCTCCCGAATAGCTGAGATTACAGGCATGCGCCACCATGCCCAGCTAATTTTGTATTCTGAGTAGAGACAGGGTTTCACAGTGTTGGTCAGGCTGGTCTCGAACTCCTGACCTCAGGTGATCCACACTCCTTGGCCTCACAAAGTGCTGGGAATACAGGTGTGAGCCACCGTGCCAGGCCTATTTTTATTTTTTGATGTGACATCTTCTATGTGGAGATTGTGTGGTCCACAGCAGTTTGCCTCCTTGCATATTCTACCTGAAAGTGGGTTGAGTGCTTTGGGTGAAGATCTTCTCTGAAGAATTACTTTCATATCTTTGTATTTCCTGTGAAATTTCTTTCTGTGTCCTCACTTGACCCCTCCCTTCATGGGACATTAATTTGCTTCCTTAGATCTTTGAGAAGCGTTGCTTAATCTGTTGTGATTGTTATTATGGTTGTTATTATCTTCAAATTTTTATTGTTGGTCATATCGTCTGCCCCACTAGACAGGTTCCCCATAATACCTAGCATACAAGGCTCTTTGGAGAATTAAATGAGATGCTGACATAAGTCACTTAGTCAAGCACCCAGTTCATTAGTGCTCAATAAACATACTTGTCATTATTATGGGGTCTTCAGAGGAATTACATGATGTTTAGAGGAAGGTTTGCAGGGCCTGTCTACCTCCCTCTATGTGGGATGCTGATGAGGCCACTCTCCTATGTAGAAGGCCCCTCGTCCTGGGTCCTGAGGTCTTAGCTGGGGTTGGGCACAGCTCTTCACTCAGGGGCTGCTGTCACACCCCACAGGCATTCCTGAGGCTTTCCTTCCTCTCCCATCCCCGGTGCTGCCAGGCTGGGGCAGTGCTCATGGGCACAAGCACCCCGGGCTCTCCCCTGCCTCTCTCCAGCCACAGGGCGTTCTGGCGTCCACTGCATCTGCACAAGGACAAGCTGGGCAGGTGATGGCCTACCAGGAAATAAGCAGGCACCCTGGATACTGACGGGGCAGTTCCTCTCATAGGCCCAGGGCACTTTGCAGCCAGGAGCATCCTTTCTGGTGTTTCCAGGGGATGCAGCAGCTTTGGGGCCCAAGAGTCTTCTGGAGGCTTCAGGAGAAGCTTAGGGAGTGAAAAGAAGTGGGGACCAGGTGTGTCCTCATAGATGGTCACTTGTGGCTGTGCTCAGGAGCACTAGCTCCTGGCGTTCAGTTAATCCTGGAGGTCTCAGGCAGCCGCCTATTTCTAGGACATCTAGGGTTGCTTCTGGGTTCCCCATCTTGGGCTTGTCTGCCTGTCATTGGTCCTCCAGGGTCTGGATGTCCTCAGGGCCTATGAGTGGAAACTGAGTTCTAAACAGTGGCTGCCAGTTTGGGACAGCCATGACCCTCAGGCGGGCTGAGTTGGAGGAAATCTTGGAGTGGTGCCCTCCCATCCTGGACAGCTCCTATCTCCAGAGGTGGTTGTCTGCTTGTTTGCCGGCATGCTGGTTCCCTGCCTCGCTCCGCTCTGTGCTGTGGGAAACTACATTTCCCCGCTCCCTTCCTCTCTGGTTGCCTGGTAGGTTTCACCCATGGGAAGCACTGGCAGGTGGAAGAAATGTCTCAGTTTCCCCTTCTCTGCTTCAGGTAGCCTCCCTGCCAGTGGCCGGTCTCCTCCATAGTCCCAGCTCCCACCGGACGGCCCCTCTCTTGTGGTCCCAGGTCCCATTAGACAGCCTTGGCTATGCTTCCAGTTTCTGTCTGGTGGCACCATATCCTAGACACTAATAACACCGCCTCTTCCCTGCAGCCCTCCAGTCGAGGAGTTGTAATATCTTTTTGCTACTGTTCATCTCTGGGGTACTCCTCAGCTCTTTCACCTGTGTAAGCTACTCCCTTTAATGAATTCCTTCTGTTCTTTTTTAAATTTTTAGATGGAGTCTCTCTCTGTCACCCAAGCTGGAGTACAGTGGTGCAATCTCGGCTCACTGCAACCTCCACCTCCTGGGTTCAAGTGACTTTCCTGCCTCAGCCTCCCAAGTAGCCGGGATTACAGGCACCTCCCCGCCACACCCTGCTTCCCCAGAGCTTAGTGCTTGAACCCCAACCAAAGATTAAAACCTTGCTGCAATTTTACAAAAAATTGTAAAAATACAAATTTTTGTATTTTTAGTAGAGACAGGGTTTCGCCATGTTGGCCAGGCTGGCCTCAAATTCCTGACCTTGGGTGATTCACCCACCTCGGCCTCCCAAAGTGCTGGGATTACAGTGTGGGCCACTATGTCTGGGCACATTCCTTCTGTTCTAATGCATAGAGTGGTTTCTGCTTTCTGACTGGACAGCTAAATACCACTCAGGAGCCAGGGCTGCAGGGAGGGGCTGGGCCCCTGGCACCTCTCTGGTTCCTGGTCCCTTAGGCAGCCCAGCCCTTGGGAACAAAGGCAACCTTCTCTAGGTCCATCTGCACCTTCCCTGGTTCAGTGGACTGTCAGCCCTTCCTACATGGAGCTCTTAGAGTGTCTTCAGTTCCAGGAGAGCTGAGCCGGGCATGCTCCAGGGTCAGTGGCTGTGGTAGTCTGCTGAGCTGCCCCAGTCTTGGCGGGGTGAGACCATTATTGCCAGGCCCAGAGCAGACAAACACAGAGGAAATCTCAGGGCACTGGGTCAGCGCAGAGCCAGGCTTTGGGTAAGGGCCAGGCCCTACAGCTCTGGGGGAGAGAAGGAGGAAACACAGTTTTCCAGCAATGATGCCTCAGCAGCATCTGTGTCTGGCCCCGACTGAGAAGGGGCGGTGAGCCCCAGGTTTGGGATGGGAGGAGGATGGGGCTTCTGGCCAGGGAAGAGGCTGCTGGTCTTGGGGTCTCAGGGCTCCTGGGCACATCATGGAGCCTCTGCCATGGAAATAGACTAGCACATTAATAGCAATAACTGCAGCCTCCTTTCACTACTCACAGGGCTGTTTGAGGTTAAACGAGGGAATCCACTTTACGTGACTAATTCAATGCCTGGCACATAGCAAGCTCTCAAGCTGCAAGCTAAAAGACCAAATACAATTTCAACAGTCAGCTGCCATGGGCCTCACGCTGCTGGGCTGTCATGAGACTAGTGGTCAGGATCGAGCCTCAGGCCTCTCCCCTGGGGCAGGGCTGGAGCTGGGAACACAGATCCAGCTAGAAGAGGGCCAGGTTAGGTGAAGGATCAGGAAGGTTGGGAGGGCACGGTGATCCCGGGGCATACTCCCCCGGGATGTGGGGGAGGCAGCAGGTGTCCAGCAGGCAGTCGGAGCCACCGTGGGCCACTTGGGAACAGGCATTTCCTAGTGTCCAGGCAGGTCATAGGTCAGAGCCAGGTCAGGCAGTGGGCAGCAAGGTTTTAATCTTTGGTTGGGGTTCAAACACTAAGCTCTGGGGAAGCAGGGATCAGGACGGTGAAAGATACAGAGATCACAGCGGGAGGCAGCACAGAGAACTGGGCACAGGGTTCAAATATGGCTGTCAGTGGAAGGGACTTCGTATTGGGCTCTAGTGGCTGCCCTAGAGCCGCTTAAAACCCTCCCATTTGAGGACAGGATGGTCTTAGGGAGCCATGTGGGGCCGAACTTGGGAGAGGGTCTTGGGATGAAGAGGTGGTGGTGGTAGCCAGAAGCCCAGACTTCCCATACAAAATGGCCTAGTGCAAATCCTATCCCCACACTTTCCACAGTGTGGTCTTCAAACAAGCTGCTTCATCTCTCTGAAACCTCACCTTCCTCTTTGTGGGCAAATCAGGAGAGTCCTGCTGACAGGGTTCTTGGGACGTCCACACAGGATACATCACGGGAGACTTTGGCACTCTGTCTGGCATGTGAAAGTGCTTAATGACAAACTGATCCTTGGCCACACAAGCCAGTTTTGATCCCTCCCACCCGCTTCCCGGTATTTTTTCCAAATGTTTCAGGCAGTGACCCCACACTCACACCTGCTGTGCCTTCAGCTTTCTCCCTACTGCCCGTGCCCCTGACCCTTCACCGCCTGGGAATTCTAAAAAATACCCCACAGCTGTGTGAGTTCTTTCAAAACTGAAAGCAAGTAGGTGTCTTGAGAGGCCAAAGGTTGTTCCCCTGGGAATGTCACTGTGACCATGTCCTTAAATACTCTCTGGTGATCAGTTGGCCATCTTGAGTTACTGCCGTCTCCAGGCGCCAACCTGGTCTACTGATTGGCGGGCATGTGGGAGTGCACCTTCCCCCTACTTTTTTGTTTTTTAATTTTTAAAATCAACTTTCTAAATGCTTTTATTTCCATTTTTCACCCTCTCTGCCCCCGAAAAATGTCATAGGTCAGAACAGCAACCACAAAATAAAAATACAAACACAGGCTAAGTGCGGTGGTTCAAACCTGAAGTCTCAGCACTTTGGGAGGCTGAGGTGGGAGGATTGCTGAGTCCTGGAGTTTGAGACCTGGTGGCGCATGCCTGTGGTACCAGCTACTTGGGAGGCCGAGGCGGGAGGACTGCTGAGTCCTGGAGTTTGAGACCTGGTGGTGCATGCCTGTGGTACCAGCTACTCAGAAGGCTGAGGCGGGAGGATCACTTGAGCTTGCTGAAGCTGCAGTGAGCTGAGATGGCACCACTGCACTCCATTTTGGGCAACAAAGTGAGAGCCTGTCTCCAAAAAAAAAAAAAAAAAAAAAAGAATACAAATACACAAACACATTCACACATACACACACACAATTGGAAAAACTTCACCATCTACCCCTTCTTTTCACACACCCATCCCACCTCCCACACCAGAGATTCCTGGGTACGAACCTCCCCTTAGGAGCAATGTGCCCTCAACCCACCTTGAACATCACAGCTACCAGCCAAAAGCACTTTGTCCAGATTTAGGTTCTGTCGTTTATGCTGTGAGTATAATGTTTTTTGTTTTTCTGTTAATTTTTTTTTTTTTTAAGACAGGGTTTCACCATGTTGGTCAGGCTGGTCTTGAACTCCTGAGCTCGGGCGATACGCCCTCCTTGGCCTCCAAAGTGCTTGGATTACAGGTGTGAGCCACCACGCCTGGTCATGTTTTTTGTTTTTCTTAATGGATTACAATATGCACGTAATACATTATTTTAAATAAAATCGGATATTAAATTTAAATTATATCATCCTCCCCCAAAACTCGGTCACATTTCTTTAGCCCCCTGTAAGGTGCAACATCAACAACAAACACCCATCCTGCAACTTGCAACTTGCAAACACCTAACCTGCAATTTACTAAAAGGGGAAGACGATGGGAAGAGTGGCTTTGGGGGTCTCTCTCAGTAAATGGCGCTGTCATCCACACAGTTGTTCCTGCCGGAAACCTGAGCCTCATCCCAGATTCCTCTCTTCCTCTCAGCCCTTCACATTCAATCCTCCCATTTTCTCTCCCAAACCCACCTGAAACTGGTCCACGTCTGCTCCACCTCCACTCTCTCCATGACTTGCCCCTCACCTCTTGTCTGGACTCCTGCAGCAGCCTCCTGACGGTTTCTGCTCCCACCTCGGCCTTCACCCACAACCCGCTCTCCACAGAGTAGCAAAGTCATTCTTCAGAATACGAAACTGAAGAATGTCAGTCCTCAGCTGAAAACTGTACCAAAACCCAAACTCCTTACTCTGAACTAAGAGGCCCTGCCTAACTGTCCCACTCACCTTGCACAGCCCTCCCCTGGTCACCATATGAGGGCCACACTTGCCCTCTCTCTATTTCTCAGTGACTCTTAATTAAGTTTATCCCTGACTCAGGGCCTTTGCACTGCACTGTCTGTTCCCTTCCTGAGAATGCTCTTCCCCCAGATCTGCCCATGGCCAGTTTTCCTTGCCATGAAGGTCTCAGTATAAATGTCAGCTCCTGAGTGATGCTTTTGGTAACCACTCAATCTAGTGGCCTCTAGCCCTCCCCATTTCACCACTCACCACTCACTATTTTTTTTTGAGATGGAGTCTCACTCTGTTGCCCAGGCTGGAGTGCAATGGCATGATCTTGGCTCATTGCAACCTCTGCCTCCCAGGTTCAAGCAATTCTCCTGCCTCAACCTCCTGAGTAGCTGGGACTACAGGGGGTTGACACCACACCCAGGTAATTTTTGTATGTTTAGTAGAGATGAGGTTTTGCCGTGTTGGCCAGGATGGGCTCAAACTCCTGACCTAGTGATCCGCCAGCCTCAGCCTCCCAAAGTGCTGAGATTACTGGTGTGAGCCACCACACCTGGCACCACTCACTATTGTATCACCCTGTCTTATTTTCTTTTTTTATTAAAATAAAAACTTTCTTTTGAGATAGAGTTTTGCTCTGTCACCCAGGCTGGAGTGCAGTGGTACAATCTCAGCTCACTGCAACCTCTGCCTTCTGGGCTTAAGTGATCCCACCTCAGCCTCCCAAATAGCTATGCCACCATGCCCAGCTAATTTTTGTAGAGACGGGGTTTCATCATGTTGGCCAAGCTGGTCCCAAGCTCCTGGGCTGAAGCAATCTGCTCACCTTGGCCTCTCGAAGTGCTGGGCTTATAGGTGTGAGCCACTGTGCCTGGTCCTGTTTTATTTTCATTACAGAACAGAAGAAACTCCTTGTTTTCTTGTTTATTTGTTTATTGTCTGGCTCACTCATGAACAAGTAAGCTCCTTGAAGGCAGGGTCTTTATCCTTCGTATTCAATGCAACATTTTGGGACCATACTTATACTAAAAAACTGCATTGTTGGTCTGAAATTCACATTTTACCAGCTGCCCTGCATTTTATCTGGCAATCATACTTGAGGTCTACAGTCTCACATCTTAGAGACATGGGCCCAAGAGAATGAAGCTGGCATGTGCAGAGAAGGAGAGAAGAGAGGAAATACCTTAGTGGAGACAGACAGAGAGGACACAAGAAAGACATAGCGTCAGAGAGAGAGGAGACAGCAAAAGAGAATGAGCGGCATTGAGTAAAAGTGACACTGAGAGAGAATGAGGGACAGAAACAGAGAAACAAGAAAGACTAATAGAATAAGACAGGGTCAGAGAGACAGAGAGGGATTGTGACAGGCAGTGTAAGACCGAGAGAGAGGCACAGGGAGACACACAGATCCCTCTGATAGCATTCGAGTCCCACAGTTCAGTGACCCAAGCTCAGCTCCACGCCTGCTTTTTCTGTAGTTTGCTTACAGGCACCAATAGACTCCCCTTTTGCTAAAGAATAATATCTAACATCACGTTGCTGGGTGCAGTGGCTCATGCCTGGAATCCCAGCACTTTGGGAGACCTAGGCGGGTGGATAACGAGATCAAGAGATTGAGACCATCTTGGCCAACATGGTGAAACCCCATATCTACTAAAAAATATATAAATTAGCTGGGCGTGGTGGTGCATACCTGTGGTCCCAGCTATTTGGGAGGCTGAGGCAGGAGAATCGCTTGAACCTGGGAGGCGGAGATTGGAGTGAGCTGAGATCGCACCACTGCACTCTAGCCTGGTGACAGAGAGAGGCTCCATCTAAAAAAAAAGTGGCCAACATCTCTTGAACTTTTGTGCATGCCAGGCTGGGGTGGGTGTTTCGGATGCACTGTCTCCTTTATGCCGTCCCCTCACAGTGATCCTGTGTGATTCCCTCTGCAGAGGAAGAACTGAGGAACAGATAATTTAAATAATGTGCCCAAGGTTACAGAGATGCTAAGCAGCAGAGCTGGGATTCAAACCCATGCAGTTAGTGTCCAGAGCGTTTGACCGCCATCTGGGGTCATTGTCGGTTGCAACCAAGGAGGTCCTGAGTGGCAATTGGGTAGAGCAGATACAGCAGAGAAGTTGACTCACACTGCGATGCTGACCCCAGACCCTCAAGAGGCATATTGGCTTGACGTTGGGAAAGTTCTTTACCTTCTCTGAGCCTCAACTTCCTCTTCAGTAAAATAGAGCTGATACTAATGGTAGCTATGTCCTAGGGTTGACTGATATGGGGGTTAAGTGACTGATTGACACACACACACACACACACACACACACACACACAAACACACACACATACACACACACAGTTACATCAGGTAAGCATTTAAAAATATTCACAGACATTTTCATTATCTTCTGCTCATCTCTGACACCCAGCACAAGATCTGGCATAAAGCCAGTGCTTAGGTTACCTTGATGGGTGATGATGAGACTGGAGAATATTAATGTGAATCCTAATGATCATTTATTCAACAGCTACTACACACCGGGCATTGTGCTAAGCACCTTACAGGCATCTTTCAGTCAATCTCCGCAACAGCCCTGTCAATGTAGGTATTGTTATTCCCGTTTTACAGATGAGAAAACTGAGGTCCCATGAAATCAATTGACCAGAAAGGTCACTAAGAGTAATCCAGAGCTAAGATCTTAACCCCCGTCCATAAAGAAATGACACCAGCTCAGTGACTATATTTGCTTTAGTGCAGCAGGGAAGTGGATAGATTACAGTGAGATACTGAGATGTTTTCCTATGGGCTGAGGTTTCTTTCTTCCTTCCTTCCTTTCCTTTCTCTCTTTTCCTTCCTTCTTTCCTTCCTTCCTTCCTTCCTTCCTTCCTTCCTTCCTTCCTTCCTTCCTTCCTTCCTTCCTTTCTTTCTTTTTCTTTCTTTCTCTTTCTTTCTTTCTCTTTCTCTCTTTCTTTCTCTCTCTCTCTCTCTCTCTTTCTTTCTCTCTTCGTGTGTGTGTGTGTGTGCATGTGTGATAGAATTTCACTCTGTTGCCCAGGCTGGAATATAGTGGCATGATCTTAGCTCACTACAGCCTGGAACTCCTGGGCTCAGGGATCCTCCTGCTTCAGCCTCCCAAGTAGCTAGGATTACGGGTGTGCCACCACACCCAACTAATTTTTAGTTTTTTTGTAGAGTAGGTCTCACTTTGCTGCCCAGGATGGTCTTGAACTTCTGGCAAGTGATGCCCCCACCTCTGCCTCCCAAGATGCTGGCATTATAGGTATGAGCCACGGTTGCTGGCCCGGGCTGAATTTTGACTGCTTACCTTTCTCTTCAGGTCCCTTACAGATGCCCTGTGTGCACACTTTTTAATGCACTGTCATCTCACTAGATGGCTATAATGAGTCCCTTCCTATGACGGAGGCCCAGAGGCCAAGGGCTACACGGGAATTAAGAACAGAGCAAGTTCTGAACTCAGCTTCGTCTAACTGAATGTCTAGTCTCTGTCCACTGTACCCAATTGTCTGAACTACAGGGAGCCCCAGCAGAGCATGACATCCCTCAGATCTCCCCAAAGTACCCACTTTTCACCATCCCCACTGCCAACAAACGCCCCACATTGGGGTCCAAGAGTATGCATCTCCTACCCTACAATAGCGTCTCAATGCTTCTCCAGCCCAGTTCCTCCTTCCCTCTTTTCTTTGAAAGGTCATCACCAGGGCCAGCTTTCAGAAGCACAGATTTCACTGTGTCACTCCTTCCAAGGCTTTGTGGTCTGGCCCCTGTTTATTAGTTCCCTCCCGCCCCTACTTGAACCCTCTGTCGCTGGCTGAGCTGGAGTTTCTTTATTGCTCTCTCTGGCCTTTGCTCTTTCATCTTCCCCACTCCCCTTCCCCCTCCTGAGCTGTCCTTCAAATCTCAGTGAAATGTCACTTCCTCCAGGAAGTCCTCCTTGCTTGGTTCAAGTGCTCTTTCGGTAGAGCCTTCTACTCAGGTCCTTCTCCCTCCCTGTTGAGGTTGCTGTTTTATTTGAGTCTCTCCCACTGAGTCAGCTTCATGAGGGCAGAGTCCATGTCTGTCTCGTTCACACTTTGTCCCCAGAGCCTTGCACTGTGTCTGCTACGTGGTTGGTATTCAGTGAAAAGCTGTCGAATAAATGAACAAATACACAGAGGAGGGTTCCATTATTATTATTTGTTTTTATAATTTTTTTTTACTTTTGTTTTTCTTTTTGACATATACTTCTTGAATTACCATTATTATTATTTTTTACATTCAGCATCAAGCTCAGTTTGCCTGCAGGTAGTAGGCTCCCAGGCACATGTTTGAATGGATGACGGAGGAATGAATGAATGAATAAAAACATGGCTCAGCCTCCACACCCCACCACCATTTGCTCACTTCTTAGCTTGCAGGTCTCTCTCAACTGCAACATCTCTTACAGAATAAAAGGGATTGCAACTCCTTGTTTGAATGCTGTGGGGTTTTGGGTAGAAAGAAATACTCCTCCTTCCACAAGAAGGGTTTCAGGCGAGAGAGGCTTTTCTTGCTGGTGAAGGGAGGAAGGAGAGTCGGGGCCTCAGTCCAGTTTCTGGATGGCCTCAATCGGCCCTGAACTGACTAATAAAGTGTGAAATTGACTTTATCCTCCATCACATCTCCCCAGCCAGTGTGTCCCTGTGGCGTCTCCCTCTGCTACAACTGATGCCGCACTGTCGCCATCCCTCCGTCACTGGCAGGCAGGAGGGGCATCACCACCCACGCAGCCCCAGGCAGGGCCCAGCAGCTCTGCAGAGCCCAGGAAGTCATTTGGCCTCAGGCCAGGATAGGATTTCAAAGCCAGAAGCATCCGACATGGCATGTCTGACGCACCTTCTAAGCCAGCCACCAGCTCCTTTTGCCCCTGTTTACTCCTCTCGCACTGGCTCACTGGCTTCTAAGGCGCACAGGGCAGGGGGGCTGCAGTGGGGAACAGAATTGGGTGAGCTCTTTGAGTCTCACCCCCACCCCCGTTGCACCAAATGCCAGGTGGAAGAATCAGAGCCAAAGGGGTTTGAGAAAGCAATGCAATCAGAGAATTGGAGCTTTGCAAAGGTAGCTCAGGGAGCGCCTGGGGTGTGTTAGTGGCTACTTAGGAGACGATTGGAGGCCCCCAAGGCCCTCTGTCTACCATGGCAGGGCCATTTTTTTAGTCTATTTTGTTTATTCTTTAGTTTAAGATTTCCTAGGAGGAAGGAGAGTCTACAGCTCTACGAGTCCTAAAACCAGTGATCTAGCCAGCAGTCATCCCAGCCTTGCCTGGGAATCAGAATTCACTGCGAGACTTGGTGAGAAATGGAGCTGCTGAGCCCCGTAGCATTTTTGTCTGCTCAGAACCTATTTCCTCTTGCCCCAAAGAGAGCTTCCATGTTCTCTTGAGAGCCATACCTACCCCACACATCAACCACGTGGTTTGAGTGAAGACTCTGCTTGGTCCCTTGAAACTCCAGGGGAAAGCATTTTCCTAGGTTTGGCCAGTCACAGACAGAGTGATCAGTCCAGAGTCTGGAGTGGCATCCCCCAGAATTTTGTCTAGGCTGTCAAGGAAGAGAGGTTCTCTTTTCTCGGAGACCTTAGGCTGGTGGCTGTCATCTTGGAACTGGTGGCTAAGAATGAAGCAAACAAAGAGGCAAACCATGACAAAGGATGAGTGAGAGAGAGAGAGAAAGGAAGGAGAAAGAAAGAAGAAAGAGAGAGAAAAGGAAGGTAGGAAGGAGGAAGAAAGAAAGAGAAAAGGAAGGAAGGAAAGAAACAGGCAGTCAGACACATCTGGTGCCAAGTTATGTTATGAGCACCTGGATTCAGCCATGCCTGAAGATTATTCCCCTGGTTTATTCAGGTAATGAACTGGTAAATTTATTTTCATTTTGTTTTTTTCTTTGCTTCCGCCAGTTTTACTTGACATGTGTTTCTGTTTCTTGCCACTGAAAGAGTCCTGACTAAGAATACACAGAACCCTTCTCAGATCTACTTACGATCTCCATGGATGGAGTCTGAGAATCTGTATTTCTCAAAAAGCTTCTCAGGAAATGCTGATAAAGTTCACCCCTTCCCCAGTCATTGTTTAGGCATCACTGAGCTCCTGGTCTAAGGAAGCACAGATAAAAGTGATCCTTCTGTCAATGGCCATTATGATACTGTGATTGCAGGTCAGAACACCCTCCACACGGTGGTATGGTTTGAATTCGTGTCTCCGCCCAAATCTCATGTTGAATTGTAATCCGCAGTGCAGGAGGTGGGACCTGGTGGGAGGTGACTGGATCATGGGAGTGGTTTATCACCATCCTCTGACGCTGTCTTACGACAGCAAGTTCTTGTGAGATCTGTTTGTTTAAAAGTGCACAGTACCTCCCTCCTTGCTCTCTTCCTCCTGCTCCAACCATGTAAAATGCGCCTGCTTCTCCTTTGCCTTCTGCCATGACTGCAAGTTTCCTGAGGCCTCCTCAGAAGCAGATGCCCCTACACTTCTTGTACGGCCTGCAGAACCATAAGCCAATTGAGCCTCTTTATAAATTACCCAGTCTCAGGTCTTCCTTTATAGCAATGCCAGAACAGACTAATATACATGGACTCAATCCTCACAGCAACCTGACGAAGTACAGGTTTTTCTTCCCATTTTACAGATGGAGAAACTAAGGCTTACCAAGAAGAATGTTCAAGGGCACTGTATTAGTTCATTTTCACACTGCTGATAAAGGCATACCTGAGACTGGGCAATTTACAAAAGAAAGAGGTTTAACGACTTACAGTTCTGCATGACTAGGGAGGCCTCACAATCTTGGTGGCAGACAAGGAGAAGCAAGTCACATCTTGCGTGGATGGCGGCAGGCAAAAAGAGAGCTTGTGCAGAAAAAGTCTCATTTTTAAAATTGTCAGATCTCGTGAGACTTATCCACTATCACGAGAACAGCATGGGAAAGACTCGCCCCCATGATTCAATTACCTCGCACTGGGTCCCTCCCACAACACGTGGGAATTCAAGATGAGATTTGGGTGGAGACACAGCCAAACCATATCAGGCAAATAGCTAGTAAGTGATGGCTCTAGATTATAAGTCTCTGAAGCCCATCCTCTTGCCACCATTCCTACTTCCTTCTTAATTAAAGCCCAGAGTGGAGAGGTGGTTTGCCTAGAGCTTCAATAGCGGTCATTGGCAGGGTGTGGTGGCTTATGCCTGTAATCCCAGCACTTTGGGAGGCCGAGGTGGGTGGATCACTTGAGGCCAGGAGTTCCAGACCAGTCTGGCCAACACAGTGACCAGTCTGGCCAACACAGTGAAACCCTGTCTCTACTAAAAATAGAAAAAATTAGCTGGGTGTGGTGGCACATGCTTGTATCCCAGTTATTTGGGAGGCTGAGGCATGAGAATTGCTTGAGCCTGGGAGGTAGAAATTGCGGTGAGCCAAGATCATGCCACTACACTCCAGCCTGGTTGAGAGCAAGACTGTCTCAAAAAAAAAATATATATATATATATACACACACATATAGTTGGTGTTGAAAATGTCATCTCTCTTCTGGGACTTTCAAACAGTGAAGTCTGTCTGAGTCACTTGTGCTGTGGCTAAGAGTTAGAGAGGACCCCAGTGCTACTGACCTGACAATAGGAGAACACTCAAAAATCCCAAAGTAGGATAGCCCAGGTTTAGTTAATTCAGGGGCTCAATGCCATAGTCAAGGGCTCAGGTTCTTTCCATTTTTCTGCTCTGTGCTTCTCAGGTATCAGGTGGCTCTGAGGCTGGCTCTTTTTTGGTTACACATTGCTGCCGCAGCTCCAGACATGACGATTCCAGCCAAGGAGGATGGGTTGTCTGTTTGTCTCTCTCTCTTTTTTCTTTGAGACAGAGTCTCACTCTGTTTTGCCCAGGCTAGAGCACAGTGCAGCCTCAGCTCACTGCAACCTCCACCTCCCGGGTTCAAGAGATTCTCCTGCCTCAGCCTCCCAAACTAGGACTACAGGCATATACCATCACACTCGGCTAATTTATTGTATTTTTAGTAGAGATGGGGTTTCGCCATGTTGGCCAGGCTGGTCTCAAACTCCTGGCATCAAGTGATCCATCCATCTCGGCCTCCCAAAGTGCTAGGCTTACAGGTGTGAGCCACTGCACTCAGCCATGTCTGTCTGTCTGTCTGTCTCTCTGTCTCTCTCTTTTTGTCTTGTCTCTTTCTATCGAGAAAACTTCCCCCAAAGCCCTCAACATATCGTTGGTTAGAACCATGTCACATGTTCATACCTAGTGCGGTCATTGGCAAGCAGGGTAGAAGCATCCTCATGGGCTTGGACCTGAGGCTGGGGGTGAACAAACACCTACACAGTAGGCTCTTCAATAAGGAGGTCAGGGCCAGGCACTGTGGCTCATGCCAGTAATCCCAGCCCTTTGGAAGGCCAAGGTGGGAGGTGGGAAGAATCACTTGAGGCCAGGAATTTGAGACCAATTCTCACTCTGTTCTGGGGAACAGAATGAGACCCTGTTTCTAGATTTAAAAAAAAAAGTAGGAAAGAAAAGAAGGAGGAAGGGGAAGATGGAAGTAATAGTTCTGTCCTTCCCTTCCTCCTTCTTTTCTTTCTTTCCCTGCCCCCTCCCCATTTTTTTTAGAGGCAGGGTTCCATCTGTAGTAATGCCATCTACTACATGGTTTCTTTCCAGCTCCTTGGGTCTCTCATGGATCCTGGGCCCAGGTTCCACCTCTTTTTACTTGTCTTGGTCCTTGAAAGAAGGTCAACTTTCTTTCCTGCCCTCCCTCCCTCCCTCTCTCTCGTTCTTTCTTCTTTCCTCTTGAGATGGGATCTCACCCAGGCTGGTCTCAAACTGTCAGGCTCAAGAGATCCTCCCATCTTAACTTCCCAAAGTGTTGGGATTACAGCTATGAGCCACTGTGCCCAGTCAGTCCATTTTCAAAATTCAGAATCTTCCCCATGGCTCCCCCACACCTGCTTCCGGTCCTCTCCCAAAGCCAGCAAGGCAACCTGAAGAAGTACAGAGCTGCCCTCAAACACTGCCAGGCGTGCTTCCTGGCTGTACTTTCCTCCCTGTCAATTGGATTAGTACCAGTTCATGGGGTTGCTGGGAGGACTGACATCACATGTATTGCCTGGTGATGTATTGTCTGCTCATTACCTGTTTCTCTAGCTTCTAATCACAGAATCCATATTGTCCTTTAAGGATACATCCTTTACCCACTCCCAAGTCATGTGGTATAAGCAACACCGACCATCAGGGCACCCTCAACTCTCATGGGGTCTCCTCCCGTCTCCTGAAGCATGTGACTTAGGCCTGTGCAATCACTGTGTTCGATGTCTCTCACTATGGGACTTGATTTGAGATGGGCAATATTCATCTGTTCCATGAGAGTCCATCCCTACACTTGGGCTCATGGTCTTGGGGAAGAGAAGTTCTATTGCCACTAGCTGCCAAATTTGACTCTGGAACTTTCAGCAATTATTCTGCAACTTCCTGGGGGAAAGTTGGTCTGAGAATGAAGTTAACACAAGTGATAGAGACAGAGAAATCCTAAGCTGCTGGATCCAACTGTGTCTAATGCTACAAAGCTCTGTATATTTCAGTCACATGAGCCAAACCCATTCTAGGTCAAGCCAGTCTGCGTTGGCATTCTCCCCCTTGCAATCAAAAGGTAACTAACATGGCATGTGTTTTTGAGAAAGCTAGACTGTGCTCTCCTTTGGCTGAGACATAGGTGTAAAGGTGAGTGATGGGGGACGAGGCTGGGAAATTAGACTAGAACCACATGGCGAGGAGCTGAACAAGTCTAAGATGGGCCCCCCAGTCTCTGAGGCCGCTGGAGGATCCTGGATCTCCTGAGACCAGGTGATTCCAGGAGTTGCCAAATGGGCTAAACTTTGCCTCTAGGGATCAGATTAATGTTTTTGTAACTGCTGATAAAGTAGAACTTTTGACTTGAAGTAAGATACATCCTCCATGCATACATTTTCCAGGATGAGTTGGGTGAGTTCTGTATAGATATTTGGAAGGCAGGAGCTGCTGGAATTTCTAAACTGCTCCTGAGGGTCACAGACGATGAGTGTGGGGAGAAACCCATAACCAATGAGAAGATATGGAGAGACCTTCAGGTGTGTCCACATCCCTCAAGTTGCTCAGTGTAGGCCATGGGCTAGCTAGAGTAAAGGGAAAGACACCACCTCCCTCTTTCTACAAGACCTATTTCTGTTAATGCAGCTTGAGATTGCATTCACTTTGGTGGCAGCACATGATGCACCTTTTTTCTGGCCACCGTTGACTGCATATGCGTTGCATTTAAATCAGCGTTGCAAATGCTGCTACTAAGTCATGTCTCCCCAGTCACCTCAAGTCTTCCAATCCTTCTCTCATCTTGAGAGAACTGCCTCCACCCTCAGCTCCTTTTCAAGCCTCTGTAGGTCAAAAATCAGCTCTCATTCTTTTCTCTTTAATAGCAGCAAAACAACAACAAACAAACCCAAGACAAAACAGAAGAGCAAACTACAATGAGCATACTTGGGCCGACCCCTCCAAATCATCCCCCAGTGCAGTCAGTGCATTCGTTCTCGGCAGAGCCTCTGGGAGTCCAGTTCTGTCCCTCCTCATTTACTCCCCTCCACCCGCATCCTCACCGCCTTCCTCTGTCTTACAGCTGAAGTCTTCATTCAAGTGTGACGAAAGAAAATGTTGCCCAGAGCAGTAGCAGAGGCAAAGCCACTGTTACTTCTGATTTTCTTCCAACCAAATCCAACCAAGAGATCCATGCTTCGTTCTTCTTACACTGTGTTTTTACTTACTGTGTGCAGACATTGGTCCGGTGCTTTATGAATGCTAACTCATTTAGTCCTCAAAACAGCTCAGTAACAGGTGTCATCCTCATTTGACAGAAGAAGAAACTGAGGCACATATAGATTACATGGCCTTCCCAATGTCCCAAAATTAGTAAGTGACTGAACGGTCACGTGAACTCAAGTAGAATGCATTCTTAAACCTGTGGCAAGGGTGGGTGAACATTTTTGGAAAGGGCCAGATAGCATTTCAGACATTGTCACCAACAGTCAATCACCACTCAGTCGCTATAGTGCAAAGCAGCCATAGATAATATAGAAATGAATGGGTGTGACTGCACGTAATAACACTGTGTTTATGGTCACTGAATCTGAAATTCGTATCACTTTCAATTTCATAAAATAGTACTCTTCTTTTGATTTCCCCCCCAACTATTAAAAAATATAGAATCCATTTTTAGTTCACAGGTGATAGGAAAACAGGTGGCCTGCAGGCTATACTGTGCCCACTGTGCTCTGTGCTCTGCGCTCTGCAGCTGCCCTCACCTGATCCCTGCGACTCACCTCTTTCTTATCTCCATCTCCAGACGAAGACAGGAAATTTCAAGAGGCTAATGACTTACCCAAGTTACTTAGTGAGCAGGTTGGGGAGTTGGGATTTGCATCCAGGTTTGTCTTGTCTCCTGCAGGGGCGCAGGAAGCAGGGCTGAGCTGGGGGGTTTCAGCACAGTCTAATTTGGTCTGAAGCCAACAGTCCACCAAGAGCTGGCAGAATCTCTCCTGCCCCCGTCCCCTGCAACCCTGGGAACTGAGTGCAGTAAGTGGGGGCCTCTCTGCTCTACTCTGCTGCCATGGTCTCGTTTTCACACCCTCCTGGGATTTGTAAGCAGCTGAAATGCTCTGCTTTCCAAGCCTGGAAGCAGAGCCCCAGAAAAACCCAGAGGCCGTCTTGACTTGGTCCATCTTGCCAACCACAGCCATTACGGAATAGAAGAGCTGGTTTAAAAGGGCCCTGAGCTGCCTCTGGTGAAAACACTTCAGCTCTGGTCTGGCCAAGACTGGGCAAAGGTTGGGGAAAAGTGAGGGAGGGGAAGAGACAGAGAAACAGAAGGGGAGAGAGGAGAGAGAACAAGCAGAAGTGACAGAGAGACAAGCAAAAGGAAGGGTGGAGTGGGAGAGATGTAGACACACACGAGCAGACACACACACACACCCCACACACACCGCACACACACACCACACACACACCCCACACATACCACACACATCACACACACACCATACACACACCCCCCACACCACACACACCACCCCCCACATATCACACACACACACCACACACAGCATACACACCATACACACACACACCCCACACACCCCACACACATCACACACACACACCATACACACACCACACACACACCTCCACACACCCCCCACACCACACACACACCATACACACCCCACACACACCACACACACACCACACACACACACCCTATACACATCACACACACACTACACACACACCACCCCCCACATCACACACATGCACACACACACCACACCCCTCCCACATATCACACACACACCACACACACACCATACACACCCCACACACACTACACACACCATACACACACCCCACACACAACATACACACACCACTCCCCCCCACATATCACACACACACCACACACACCATACACACACCACACACTCCCCCACATACACACATACCACACACACACGCCACACACCCCACACACACTACACACACATCACACCCCCCACATATCACACACACACCATACACACACCACACACACTACACACACACCACAATCACACCACATGCACACCACACGCACCCCACACACACACTACACACACCCCCCACACACACCACATACCCCACACACACCACATACCCCACACACACCATACACATACCACACACACCACACACACACCACACACACCACACATAGACACCACACACACCTCACACACACCCCACACATGCCACACACCACACACACCATACACCCACCATACACACCACACACACACAACACACACCCCACACACCACACACACCCCACAATCACACACACCCCACCCACACTCCACCCACACACACACACCACACACCATACACACATCACACACCACACACACCATACACACACCATATACACACCACACAGACACCCCACACACCACACCCACACATACCCTCCCCATGCCACACACACACACCCACACCACACCACACACACATTACACACACACCCGCATATCACGCACACACCACATCCCACACACACACACTCCACACACCACACACACACCACACACATACATACCCTCTTCATGCCACACACGCACCCTCACATCACACCAAACACACCCCACACACCCCACACACCACACACACACCACACACTACACACACCACACACACACCACACTCATACACCACACACACACATACACCACACACACATACACCCTGCATACCACACACACCACACCCCCCCCACATATCACACACACACACTACATACTACACACACACCACACACACACACCCTCCACACACACCCCCACATACCCCCACATACCACATACTATACACCTATACACACACACATCTCCCACACACACACCACACATACACACTCCAGCAACATGCTCAAGATTACACAGCAGGTTAATGGCCAGGCTGGGACCAAGGATCAAGACTCCTGACTTCCGGTGCAGTGGGAGTCTCCTACAAACCATGCCCAGGAACAAAGTGCACACTGAAGGGCAGAGACTTTGTTTATCTGCTTCCCCTCAGTTACCAAGTCCCTAAACTCCCTCTTTAGCAAGGAAAAGACAGTGACTTAGTATATGTAAACTTGAGCAAGGCAGTGGACAAGCAGGTGCATATTCTCATGGTCAAGCATGATGGGAAACTGTGAGATGGATTCAAGGGCCATCAGTAAGAGACTGGCACCCAAGCAATTTTAGCGAATTGGTTCTCACACAGAAAGACGCTTTGCCCCATGATTTTTTATTACTAAAATTTAATATCTTGAGATCAGCGCCCACATCTTCTTGATTTTAATTATTATTATTTATTTATTATTGATGAGGGGCTTACTATGTTGCCCAGGCTGGTCTTGAACTCCTGGCCTCAAGCGATTCTCCTGCTTCAGCCTCCCACCACAGCCTCCTGAGTTGGTGGAATTACAGGGTTGAGCCGCCACACCTGGACCACCTTTTCTGAAAACGCCTCTCTTCTCTAGTTGGGACGCTCCCTCTTAGGATAAGCCTAGGATAGTTACTTAGTGCAAAGAGGCACTGCTATTTCCCATATCCTGAAGGACAAAAACCTAGGAATCCTCATTAGGTGACCTGCAGTTTCTGGCACTGCCACATGAGGGCACTGTTGAAAAAAGCTGCTCTGCTGCCTAGAGGCAGTCCCCGCCGACCACATCTATTGGCGCCTGAAAGTACCACCTGCAGACACAAACCCTCACACATGCCACACAGACACACGCCACACACACACACACACACACCACACAGGCCAGGTGCAGTCTATACCCCCTATAGAAACCGCTTTATTGATCCAGGCATGTTCCATGTGGCTAGTTCTGCGTTTGTTACTCAGGGGCCTTCGGGAAAGGGAAGACACCTCCCACATAGCTACGGTCACTCCATTACACACTGAACATCTGGTGTTGCAACTTTTTATTTATTTACACACACTCTCAAATACAATTGTTTACGCATTTGCCAACAGGGTGCTAGGGTAGCTAGGTTAGGACTAGTTTCCCCACTTAGTTATAAACTCTTCCTAGAAGTAGCAGCCTCCCAAGCTCTTGCTCTTTCCAGGCTGCACCGGTGGGCAGTTCTTGGTTGGGGGCTGCACAGCACCTGTTCCTCCTCCAGAAAACACCCCAGTTCCATGAAGGGAAAGTGTCTCCTCTCCCCACAGCCTTGGGAAGGGGGTCATTCTTGGCTCCTGCCTCCCACTGCTGGTCTCCAATTGAAGGCAAAGGAGTCAAATCCTTCCTCTCCTCACCTCCTAGGCAAATCAGTGGGAAATGCATTATTTAAAATGCTGTTGCTGGGTGTGGTGGCTCACACCTGTAATCCCAGCACTTTGGGAGACCTAAGTGGGTGGATCACCGGAGTTCCAGAGTTTGAGACCAGCCTGGTCAACATGGTGAAACCCCATCTCTACTAAAAATACAACAACAACAACAACAAAATTTAACCAGGCGTGGCGGCAGCTGCCTGTAATCCCAGCTACTCAGGAGGCTGAGGCAGGAGAATCACTTGAACTTGGAGGCAGAGGTTGCAGTGAGTCAAGACCATGCCATTGCACTCCAGTCTGGGCAACAAGAATGAAACTCTGAAAAAAAAAAGCTATTTCCCAGGACTTTGACTCTGCAAGGAAAAGGAAACAGTTTCTGGCCATTGTCCTTGTAGCAATAGCAGTTGTGGAGTGGCCATTTACAGCATCCTGACCTATGTCCCTGTTGAAGGCAGTGACGGCTTTTCCTGCTTCCTGCTTCTTGGCCCTTCAGAGTTTCCTTAATTTCTGCTAACCTACGTCTTTCATCAATTTTGTAAGTTTCCACTGGTCTTCAAACAAAAGCAACACCCCTTCTCTTTAGCTTCTGGCGCTTGTAGAACCTTGTCTGACAAACCGGAGAGAATCAAAGAGGTCTCTCCCCTTTTCACCTTCAAGGGGTGCCCCTTATGCCAGCTGCAGTGGCTCATGCCTGTAATCCCACCACTTTGGGGGCTGAGGGGGGCGGATAACTTGATGTCAGAAGTTCAAGACCAGCCAGATCAACATAGTGAAACCTGTCTCTACTAGAGATATAAAAATTAGTAGGGCATGGCGGCAATGCCTGTAATTACAGCTACTCAGGAGGCTGAGGCAGGAGAGTCACTTAAACCCAGGAGGCAGAGGTTACAGTGAGTGGAACTCATGCTATTGCACTCCAGCCTGGGTGACACAGCGAGAGACTCTGTCTCAAAAAACAAAAACCAAAAAACTATGTGCCCCAGTTCATTCTTCAGGAGGATAGTTTGGGTCCCTCTCTCAAGGCAGATGTCCACCTTGCTTCATATGAATCTTCATAGAAACACACACACACACACACACACAATATGCAAAATCCCAAAATGTTAGCCATGTTAGCCAGGGTGCTGAGATTATTGGAGGGTTTCATTTTCCCTTTTTGCTCCTCCTGAAAATGTTTTTGCCATGTCTATACACTCCATTTATGATTAAGAGTAACAACATTTATAAGTGTGTTTTTTAATCGTTATAGAGAAACTGAGACATTTAGAAAAGGTCAATAAGACTCTTTTTCATGCTAAAGAAGTGAGCCCCTGTCCCTGCAGGGACTGCCCTTGAGAAGACTTGGCTGGCACTGCCTCTGCTGTTATCACCCCTCCGGTATGGGTGTATTTATTGACAGAGCCTGGGCTGATATCCCAGTTGGCTTTGTGGCATGCATGACTCCAGGCAAGTCCTTGCCTCTCTTAGGCCCTGGGTCTTCCCACATAAACAAGGAGGGGATGGGACTAAGTGACCTTTCAGAGTTTTGCTGCTCAGTTCTGGGGCCTTGTTGAAGGTCATTGCCTGCAGGAAGCGGCATCTGAGGAGAAGCTGGAATCACACTCTCTGAGTGGAAAGGTGCTGGAGATGTCCCACATCGTCAGTGCTCTCTGAGCTGCATATGAGAAAAACCCACTTTAAACTGGCTTAAGTAAAAAAGGAATTTATTGGTTCATGTACCTGAAAAATTAGATCTAGACTCAGGCTTGGCTGGATCCAGGGAATGAAAGGGTGTCATCAAGACTTCGTCTCTCTTAGTTTCTTCTGCTGTTTTTTTTTTTTTTTTTGAGATGAAGTTTCACTCCTGTTACCCAGGCTGGAGTGCAATGGCGTGATCTCAGCTCACCGCAACCTCCGCCTCCTGGGTTCAGGCAATTCTCCTGCCTCAGCCTCCCGAGTAGCTGGGATTACAGGCACGCACCACCATGCCCAGTTAATTTTTTGTACTTTTAGTAGAGACGGGTTTTCACCATGTTGACCAGGATGGTCTCGATCTGTTGACCTCGTGATCCACCTGCCTCAGCCTCCCAAAGTGCTGGGATTACAGGCTTGAGCCACGGAGCCCGGCCTCTTCTACTGTTTTCCTTTGCCTGTTTCATCTTAAGGCAGGCTCTTCCTGTGCCCAGGCAGTGCAGCCACCAGCAGTGTTCACACCTTGCCAACTTAATACCCGCCACGGGCTCCAGCAGAAGTCCCAGTGTTGACTCTCACTGGACTCTATTAAGTGATATGCCCATCACTGAACTGGTCACTCAGTAGAGCCGGGGAATAGAGTCTATTGATTGGCCAGACCTGGAGCATGTGCCTGCCTCTGATGTCGGGAGGTAGGTGAGTGTCATATCTTTTGGTCTAAGAGTTGAGGAGGGGCAGTTCTCCAAAGGCATGTCAGAAGCTGCTACCAGCTGGGGACAGGATGCTGGGAAGGAAAGAGCCCATAGAGATCCACTCAGGTTCATATCCATCCGTCTCAGCAAAGCGAGCTCCCCAGACTGGCTTTGGCCTCATCACTATCATCATATGGGAGCTTGTTAGAAAGGCAAATTCACAGGTCCAAACCTACAGGCAATTCTGATGCATGCTAAAGTTTGAAAAACACTGATGGAAACCAGTGGATCTGGCCCCTGACTTCCATCAGAATCCCCTGGGTTGAGAGTGGGCCCCACTCTCTCAACCAATTTTATCAGGAAAAGTCGGGGGACCAGGTCCAGTCATTAGCGCTTTTTTTTTTTTTGAGACAAAGTCTCACTCTATCACCCAGGCTGGAGTGTAATGGTACAATCATAACCCAAACTCCTGGGCTCAGGCGAGCCTCCCACCTCAGCCTCCTGACTAGCTGGGACCACAGGTGCATGCCACCATGCCAGACTAATATTTTAATTTTTTTTTTTTTTTTGTAGACCACTTGGGCTAGTCTTAAACTCCTGCTTCAAGCAGTTCTCCTGCCCTGGCCTCCTAAAGCACTGGGATTACAACGTGAGCCACCACGCTGACCTGATGTTTTTAAAAATGTTGTCCCAAGTGATCTAATGGAAGCCCAGCTTGAAAGAACAGAACAACTGAGCTCAACCAAACTCTTGTTCTCAACTATTTCTAACTTACCAAGTGTGATAAACAAGGAGGTGAATGGTCCCTCTGCTGAGAGTGGTGGTTTATTAAAGGAACGACTTGGAAGATAGCAACACAAGCCAAACCAAATGAAGAGACAAAGCCGGGACAGGTAATCCACTGAATTTTGTGGAATTTGAACCTGGAATTTCCTACCCTATGGCAAATTAATCTTTATACCCACACAGCTGATTCAGCCAAGAGGAGGAGAACTAGAGGAAAAAATAACCAAGTGCTTGCCACAGGTATATATCAGGTAATTATTATCTCCTTTAAACCCACATGACTCTGTGAGGTACATAATCTTAAATAGGAATATAATCCTGTGAAGTAGGTAATGTTAAATATCACAGAGGAAGACACGGGGATGAAAGGGTACAATAACTAGACCCTGGTGGCTGAGCTAGGATTTGAATCCTGGGCTGTTTCGAAAACCTTTATCCCTTCTCTGCATTGCCTTTCGGGAAAAGTCATGCTCTCTAGTTAGGAGTAGAGGGGCTTGAGGAGGAGTTTAAAGGTGACTCCTCTGATTACATATGTTTTGAAGAAAGAGGCTGAGGCGGGCAGATTGCCTGAGCTCAGGAGTTTGAGACCAGCCTGGGCAACATGGTGAAACCCTGTCTTGACTAAAAAAAATACAAAAAGTTAGCCAGGCATGGTGGTGTGTGCCTATAATCTCAAGTACTCAGGAGGCTGAGGTATGAGAATCGCTTGAACCTGGGAGGCGGAGGTTGTCATGTTCCAAGGATCACACCACTGTATTCCAGCCTGGGTGACCGAGTAAGACTCTGTCTCAAAAAAAAAAAAAAAAAAAAGAAGAAGAAAGAATATATTTGGTTAAACACACACTCACCTACCCACACACCCCCACCACATCCTCCCCCATACCACTATGAGATACTGCTTCATATCCATTAAAATAGGTATAATAATAATTTTTTTAAAAAGAGGCCAGGCTCAGTGGCTCACACCTGTTCATAGCGGCATTATTGTAATAATAATGCAAGAACTGGCGAATGGATGAATAAAACACTGTATAGCCATCCAATGGAACATTATTCTTCAATGAAAAGGAACGAAGTACTAATACATGCTACAAGATGGATAACTCTTAAAAACTTTATGCGAAATCAACGAAGCCTTTCACAAAATACCATGTATTGTGTGATTCCATTTATATGAAAGTCCAAAATAAGCAAATCCAGAGAGACAGAAAATAGCGGTTGTCTTGAGCTGGAAGGGATGGACGGGACTGAAAGATGAGAGCTAAAGGGTGTGGAGTTTCTTCCTGTGGTAATGAAAACGTTCTAAAATTTATTGTGAAATTGGTTGTACAACTCTCTAAATATACTAAAAGCCATTGAAAGGTACACTTAAAAGGGGTGAATTACATGGTACATTAACTTGTTCTCAACTATTTCTAACTTTATTTTTTATCTCAATAAAGCTCTTATAAAAACATACACAAATATGTACAATGTTTTCAGTGAAACATTGTCTTTAAGTAGCAGAAGGAAACAGCCTAATACCCATAAATAAGTGATTGGCTAAGGAAACTATGGTGAATATGCTACTATGGAATGGAATGTAGTGTTATGCCAAAGGCCAAAATGACGACCTTTTGTACGAACTCATGTGGCATGATCTCTAAGATATGCTGCAAAGTGAGAAAAGCACTTCAGCAAAGCATGTTCTCCTCATGTAAAAAAGATGGGAAAGAACTTTCTTGTATACTTGGTTTTCATATGCACAGACCGGGGGTCGGCAAGCTCCAGTTCACACGTCAAATCGTCTGCTACCTGTCTTGGTACAGCAGGGAGCTAAGGATGGTGCTTAGATTTCTAAGTAGGTAAAAAACTAAAGAAGAAGAATATTTCATGACACTTGAAAATGATATGACATTCACCATCCTGGCCAATATGATGAAACCCCATTTCCACTAAAAATACAAAAATTAGCAGGGCATGGTGGCATATACCTGTAGTCCCAACTACTCAGGAGGCTGAGGCAGGAGAATTGCTTGAACCTAGGAGGTGGAGGTTGCAGTGAGGCAAGATCATGCCACTGCACTCCAGCCTGGGTGACAGAGTGAGACTCAGTCTCAAAAAAAAAAAAGAAAATGATATGACATTCAAATTTCTGTGTCTATAAATAAAGTTTCATTGGCACCAGCCGCTCTCATTCATTTGTATATTGTCTACGGCTGCCTTTGCAATACAATGGCAGAGTTACGCAGTTGGGACAGAGACCATAAGCCTGCAAAGCCTAAAGTATTTACCATCTGGCCCTTTACAGACAAAGTTTGCGGCCTCCTGGCCTAGCCTAGCTGGAAGGAAACACTGGAGACTGGTGACCTGGCCAGCTGCTCTGGGAGAGGAAGGGACAGCTGAGGGATGAGGTAAGAGGGAGACTTCTCACTGGGCACCCTTTCAGACCTATTCAAAAGATGCCAACAAAACTAAAGCTATATATTCCTGCATGTGAACATATTAGGGTGTACACATGTAGAAAGATATTTCAGCAGCTCAACACCAAATGGATAACAGGTTACTGACATTGAGGGAGGGGGCCGGCTGGGGAAAGGAGAGTTAAGTGGCTTAGTAGTAAATGTATTATTGGAATAGTTTACAAGGAGAATCATTTAATTGTATGACTTAATGCAATAAAAATAAAGAGTGCATTCATAAAACATAGCCCTTGATGCGCTTTCTTGAGTCGTGTGTTCCATGAGGTTCCGTGAGGTAGGCTCTTCCTAGGGACCCTCAGTAGCTCCTAGCATGGAGCATGGCCCACTGTAGGCCTTAAGCCAGTTGAATGAGTGTGAGGGCCGGGAGATGTGTGTGTCGAGTGATGGAATGCAGTCACAGGAATGCACAGTTCAGAGTGGGCTGGGGTGCCGTGGGATGGCCTGGGGTGAAGGGAGGGCCAGAGTGGCAGAGCAGGGACATGGTCCCTAATGCCTCCTAGCCCGAGGCCATCAGCCCCCCATGGTTGGCAGCCGCTGTGACTGGGGAGTCCTAGTCCTTTAGCCTGTCCTCATTCCCCTACCCTCATAAAGCCTCTGATTTTGCTGTTGTTGTTGTTCTCCTCTTACAGCCTCTCCCAAAGGACATTAGGGGAATCTAGCTAGGGGCTTGGGCAGCACCACCTGTGCCTGCTACTCCCTAGAAATGCCTTGTCAGCAAGCACCATCTGTGGTGTCACTGTTCTCTGTGGGGAGAGACAACTCCTGCCTGCTGCCCATTGCTGGAAGAATCCCCTTCCCAAGGATCAAGCCTGCGGGGCTGCAGGAGAATGGAACACGGATGTTCAGGTGCCTAGGAACAGCTTGGCTCCAAGGACCACTGGCAAGAGAGTTGTCCCACACATAGGCAAGTTGAGGATGCCTCAGTTTTGTTTGACTTGTCTTCATCTCTTCTTTCAGAAACAGGGCCCCTATTTTTATTTAAGGAACTCTTTATGCTCAGTCCATGTAGTTTGGATGGGGCTGAACCAACCTTGGATACAAGATTGAACACAAGAAACAGACCTGGCCAATCAGAAAACGATTTTTTTCTGGTTACAGTGATTGGTTCAGAGATGGGCGTGTGGCCCAAAGTTAAGCCAGTGAAGGTCGGCTTCAAGATTTTTGCTGATGCTATCAGGAGAGAGGAGCTATCTCTGGGCTGGGCTTGTTACCTGCAGAACTATACTCAGAACTGCTGGTTGACTTTTGTCAACACATAGAGCAAGCCAGCCCGAGAACAAAGCTAAGATGGGCAGAAGTAGAGTTGAGAATTGGAGACTGGTTCCTGATGGCCGTGTTTACACCAGATTCATATCTACCCTTAACCTTTCAGATAAATAAACTCAAAATTTTCTCTTTTGCTATGGCTGGTTTGTGTAAATAAGAGTCATTAAAAAGCAATGTTAGGGCTGGGCACGGTGGCTCACACCTGTAATCCCAGCACTTTGGGAGGCTGAGGCAGGCAGATCATGAGGTCAAGAGATCAGAACCATCCTGGCCAACATGGTGAAACCCCATTTCTACTAAAAATACAATAATTAGCTGGGCATGGTGGCACACGCCTGTAGTCCTAGCTGCTTGGGAGGTTGAGGCAGGAGAATCACTTGAATCCAGGAGGGAGAGGTTGTGGTGAGCCCAGATTGTGCCACTGCACTCCAGCCTGGCAACAGAGCAAGACTCCATCTTGAGAGAAAGAGAGATAGAGAGAGAGAAAGAAAGAAAAAAGAGAAAGAAAAGCAGTGTTAGCAGATTGAAGCTTCCTATCAGATTCTCTGAGCCTTTCATGAAGATTTCATTTCCATCTACTCTGCTGGGCACTTAGGACCCTCTGCTCCCAGCTGTCCAAGCACAGTCTGCTTCTCTAGCCTGCTGGCTCTCAATCCCTCTCCGAGTGACCTATCCGACCCGCTAGGTCTCCTCTCCTCCCCTTGGAAACCCACTCCTCTGGATTCCAGCCCCTGAGGATTCAGGCTTCTGGCCTGCTGTTAACCCCCATTCTCTTTATAACTGAAATGGGTCCCAGACACAACTGCTGATGTTCTTTAACCTTTGGTGAGTGCTTCCTATTTGCCAGACTCTGTGCCAGCCTCATTACACGCATAATCTCATCTAATCTTCCCAGTAATACTGTTGGGTAGCTTTTATGATTATTATTCCCATTTTCAAGAATAGAAACCAGTGGCTTAAGGAGATGAAGTAACTGGCCTGAGACTAAACAGCTGAGTCACACACAGCGGGAGACAGGGCTAGACGGGGTCGCAGGAGGGAACTGACGCCAGGACCTGTGCTTCTAACCCGAGTGAGCCCCAGGATCACCAGGGCACAGGAGCCCATTCCAGGGACCCATCTCCCTGAGTGAGGACAAGAGGGTCTGGAAAACCGCTTCGTTAAACATCCCAGAGCATACTCAAGCTTGAGGTCCTCAGGACCTTACACTGACAGCAGCCACAGTCTCCTCCATGAAGGACATTGGCCCTAGAAAGGAGTTTGGCGTTGGCCAGATCTATTATTGCAGGAGCTGAAGCTCTGCCCTGGCTTAGAAATAATGACAATACTAGACAAACTTCTTTGCTGACACAGGGAAAAGAGAGATCAAGGGCATGTGGATAAGCAACTCATGCCTGGGAAGGAAACAAAAAATTAAAGAATAACATCATTCCACTCTTCAGGAAGTGGGTTGTGAGGGTCTGAACTCTAAGAGGTAAGAGGTATAAGCCAGGGCCCAGGAGAAATTCAAATTCTATAAGCTTTCTTCATTTGTCCCTGAAATGAGTCTCACGGCCCCAAGGATGAAGTTCAAAGTTATTATTATTATTATTTTAGACAGAGTCTCATTCTGTCACCCAGGTTGGAGTGCAATGGTGCGATCTTGTCTCACTGCAACCTCCTCCTCCTGGGTTCAAGTGATTCTTCTGCCTCAGCCTCCCAAATAGCTGGGACTACAGGCACCCGCTGCCATACCTAGCTAATTTTTTTGTATTTTTAGTAGAGACATGGTTTGACGATGTTGGCCAGGCTGGTCTCAAACTCCTGACCTCAGGTGATCCACCTACCTTGGCCTCCCAAAGTGCTGGGATTATAGGTGTGAGCCACCACGCCCAGCCAAATTCAAAGTTCTTAAGAAAGCTTTGCACCCAACATGAGCTGGTTGTGCTCTCTTGACACCTGGCTTTGAGGCATGCCTTTCTCTACACCTGAAACGCTGTCTCTTCCCTTCCCCTCCTTTGATTAACAAATTTCCACGTATTCTTAAGGTCCCATCATTGATGGCACTCCCTCTGGGAAGCCTCCTCCGACCACCAAATCTAGATTAGGTGTCCTTCCTCAGGGCTTTCTTACCTCCCTTAATGTGTCTTGATTGTACCTCTCATATTGCATTTTATGTGTTTAATTCACCCTGATATACTGTGAGATTCCTGAAGGAAGGACCGTGTCTATCGTGTTCTCTATTATATTCTCAGCATTAGACACGCTTTAACAATGGGTGAATGAATGAAAGCTTAATGAAAAAAAAAAAAAAAAAAAAAGGAAAGCCCCAGGCAGTTACTTGCAGTAATCGTTTTAACCACTAGATGGCACACCTCTATGACATCCCAATTGGGATGGGCTGGGAGAGGGGGTGAAATTGATCAGCAGGTTGGAGTGGGAGTCGGGGGGCCTCTGTTGTTCTCCAGACTGACGGCTGGAAACCTTTGTGATCCTTAAATTTGTATGTAAGGAAATCTTTGTTCAGGTAATTGCCTTATTCCTGAACCCCATTTCCATCAAGGGTTATTATGTCTTCTGCCACACATGAAACGCATTCGATGCCTCTGAAGTTTCTTCTCTGGGTCACTAAAGAAGTGTTTTCTGTTATTGCTGTTGCTGCCGATTGCCTGAAATGGTTTTACAGATTGCTTTTTCTTATTACTCTTTAGGAATTAGGTGGAGTCTGTCGCTTTTAGGCTCTGAGCCACTACTGAGTCCAATTTTCCACTCCACAGTTGATCTGAAACTTCTGCTTTTTGGCTTAAGAACTAACACATGCTTAAACTTCTCTTCCTCTTCCTTTTTATCACCAACACGAGTTGGCTTATTTTTCAAGGAACATATCTTATAGAAAGCCTTTTTTTTTCTTTAACATTATCCCTGGAGAACTTCAGGATAGGTGGCAGGTGACAACCACAAGGCAATACTGACCTGTAGCTGCTGCAGCTGGTGTTATTCCTCCCAGCATACCAGCTTCCCAGTGCCGTGATTCAAATCTGGACCCAGCAAAATGAATAATATACACCATGAGCATTCAGGTTTGCTCAAAAATAATTAAAACCAAAAATTTTAATTGAGCAATGCCAATAACCTAAGGTAGCAAGCTGATGGCTGGCTAATTTCCTAGAACAGCCCCACACGATTATTATAATAATGGTATCATTTGGGGAATTATTTTTCTGTGGAAGGTGATGAAAACCTCAATTTGGCAGAAATTCAGTAACTTGGAGCCTGTAAGAAATTAGGAATTAGATGTTGGCCTAGAGTTAATTCTTGATTATCCTATAAATGCTCACGTGGTGACGTTAACCTTTCTCTGCCTTTGCTTTTTATCTTTGCAGTAGAGGCAGCAAGCCTGCCAGGGCTGGCCCTTGAAGGGGAATTTGAGCCTCCTCTTTGTACATATATTTGACTTGGAGCTGGTTCCAGGCCAGTGTAGCCACCATAAGCAGTTACAAAGGTCTCTGGCAATCTTGCTTTGTCTGGTTCCCCAGCCAATGCCAGTCTTTGCCCATTACACCCTTCATATCTGAACAGTTTGGGAAGTATTTAGAAACGGCCTTGTTAGTACTACGACAGCCATAAAGATTGCTTTGTTATTCCCTGAGCTGTTGATTGAAGGGTGTGGAGGGAAACAGAAGCTGGATTAGTCAAGGGCTTTGCCCCAAGGTTGCCCAAAGTGGTACATTAGTGGGGGACAGGCTAGCACCCAGGGCTCTTGGCAGCCCAGATAGTACATTCTCCCTTCTGTGGGCTATTTCCAAGTGCTGTGTGTGTGTATGTGTGTGTGTGATAGAGGGAGTAGTTATGAGTCATTCAACCACAGTCCTTTTCTCAATGAGGATGTTGTGGACGGCCACCAAAATGGGTTCAGTACTAAGCTTCATGACATTGGATTTGGCAGTGATTTCTTGGATATGACACTAAAGGCTCTGGCAACCAAAGAAAAAATATAGAAATTGGACTACATGAAAATCTGTAAATGTTGTGCCCCAAAAGACATGATCAGCAGATAAGAAGGCAACCCACAGATTAGGAGAAAATAATTGTAAGTCATATATTTGATAAGAGATTAATATGTTAATTAATTAATCTCTTATCAAATATATGACTTATAATTATCTTCTCTTAATAAATATAGGATAAAATACGTATAGAGAGAACTCCTAAAACTCAACAAGAAAAAAAACAAACAATCCAATTCAAAAATAAGCTACAGTGGCTCACACCTGTAGTCCCAGAACACTGGGAGGCTGAGGAGGGCAGATCACTTGAGGCCAAGCGTTTGAGACCAGCCTGGCCAACATGATGAAACCCTGTCTCTACTAAAAATACAAAAAATCAGGTGGTCATGGTGGTGCACACCTGTAGTCCCAGCTGCTTGACAGACTGATGCAAGAAAAGTGCTTGAACCTGGGAGGTGGAGGGTGCCGTGAGCTGAGGATCACACATGTGCACTCCAGCCTGGATGACAGAGTGAAACTCAGTTTAAAAAAAAAAATGTGCAAAGGGTGTAAATAGACATTTCTCCAGAAAAGATACACACATAGCCAATAAGCACATGAAAAGAAGTTCAACATCACTACTCATTAGGGAAATGCCAATCAAAACCACAAGGAGATATGCCTCATACCCATTAGGATGGCTACTATAAAAAAGAGAAACAAAACCCCCAGGAAATAGTGTTGTCAAGGACAACGTATTTTTTGTTGCTTTAGCGTCATAGCCAAGAAATCCCTGGCAAATCTAATGTCATGAAGCTTAGTACTGAACGCATTTTGGTGGCCGTTCACAAGGATGTGGAGAAATTGGAACCCCTTGTAGACCGTTGATAGGAAAATACAATGGGGCAGCTACAGTGGAACAATACGGAAGTTCCTCAAAAAGTTAAAAATAAAATTACCATAGAATCCAGCAGTTCCACTTCTGGGTATATGCCCAAAAAAGTGGAAGGCAGTCTCAAAGAGACACTTGTACACCCAGGCTTCTAGTAGCGGTATTCACAATAGTGAAAATATGGAAACAACCCACGTGTCCACTGGCGGATGAATGGAAAGCAAAATGTGGCATGTACATACAATGGACTATTTTTCAGTCTTAAAAAGGAAGGATGGGCCAGGTGCAGTGGCTCACACCTATAGCCCCAGCACTTTGGGAGGCTGAGGTGGGTGGATCACGGGGTCAGGAGATCAACACCATCCTGGCCAACATGGTGAAACCCCATCTCTAATAAAAAAAAAATACAAAAATTAGCTGGGCATGGTGGTGCACACCTGTAGTCCCAGCTACTCAGGAGGCTGAGGTAGGAGAATTGCTTGAACTCAGGAGGCGGAGGCTGCAGTGAGCTGAGATCAGCCATTGCACTCCAGCCTGGTGACAGAGCGAGATTCTGTCTCAAAAACAAAAACAAAAACAAAAAACAAGGAAGGATGTGTTGACACAGGCTGTAATATAGATGAAACTTGAGGACGTTATGCTGAGCCAGTCGCAGAAAGAGAAACACTGGGCTGAGCACGGTGGCTCACACCTGTAATCCCAGCACTTTGGGAGGCTGCAGAGGGCAGATCACGAGGTCAGGAGTTCAAGACCAGCCTGGCCAACATGGTGAAACCCCATCTCTACTAAAAATACAAAAATTAGCAAGCCATGATGGTGTGTGCCTGTAGTCCCAGCTACTCGGGAGACTGAGGCAGGAGATTCGCTTGAACCCAGGAGGCAGAGTTTACAGTGAGCCGAGGTTGTGCCACTGCACTCCAGCCTGGGTGACAGGGCAAGACTCTCAGGGGGGGAATAAAAAAAATAAAATATATACCAGGCATTGTGGCTGATATCTGTAATCCCATTAATTTGGGAGTCCGACGGGGGCAGATCAGGAGGTCAGGAAGTCAAGACCATCCTGGCTAATATGGTAAAACCCTGTCTCTACTAAAAATACAGAAAAATTAGCTGGGCATGTTGCCACACACCTGTAGTCCCAGCTACTTGGTAGGCTGAGGCAGGAGAATCACTCGAACCTGGGAGACAGACTTTGCAGTGAGCCTAAATTGTGCCACTGTACTCCAGCCTGGGTGACAGACCAAGACGTCATCTCGGGAGAAAAAAATAATGACACACACTGTATGATACCACTTATGTGAGGTACTCAGAGTAGCTAAAATCCTTGAGCCAGAAAGTAGAATGGGCTAGGCATGGTGGCTCAGGTGTGTTAAGCCCAGCACTTTGGGAGGCTGAGGAGAATGGATCACTTGAGCCCAGGACTTGGAAACTGGCCAGGGCAACATAGTGAGATGCCGTCTCTGCAAAAAATTTAAAAAATTAGCCAAGCATGGGGGCACATGCCTGTAGTCTCAGCTTCTCGGGGGTTGCTATGGGAGGCTTGTTTGAGCTCGGGAGGTTGAGGCTGCAGTGAGCAGTGACTGTGTCACTGCACTCCAGCCTGGGCAACAGAGCAAGACTCTGTCTCAAAAAAAACAAAAACAAAAACAAAGACAGTAGAATGGCAGTTGCTGGGGCTAGGGGCAGGGAAGAATTCGGGGGGGATATTGTTCGACAGGCATGAGCTTCAGTTTTTTAAGCTGGGAAGAGTCAATGGAGATGGTGGTGATGGTTGTACAAGATTATAAATGTGTTTATCACCACCTGACCAGACAGTTAAAAGTGGTTAAGATGGTAAATTTTATGTTACGTGTATTTTACAAAATTTAAAAAAAAGTTCTACAAAGCAGATTCAGTTCTAAGCCTACTGTTATTTGGTGGGTGGGTAGGTGGTGTTGAGAGGGTGGAACAAGAAGAAATGAGATCCAGTCCCTGGCCTTAGACTCCAGTCTCCTTAGGAACGCAGAGTGATAATCAACCAAGAAGACACTGGTAGGAAGCAAGGCTCCCTGTGACTCCAGTGTTAGCTCAGATCACATATCCTCAGAGATTAAATACAATTGGCCGTGCCCTATCCCTCCTCAGGTGGGCGGTCGAACACCCTCCAAGGTTTCTGCATGTTGCCAGGGGCCTCTGTCCTCCCTGCGTCCCTGGACCTTGGGTTCCTGCCTTCCACGAGGCTGTTTCAATTCCAGCGTAACAAGAACTGTCTTTTCTTGTTTTCCTCCACAACTCTCCCTCCAGAGGTTTGTGTGTGGCCAACTCTGACCACTTTGGTGTGGTCAACAAGGCAAGCACTGATCAGCTAAATCCTGGCCAGCCCTGGACCTGAGGTCCTTACGCCACCAAGTCCTCTGGCCACCTCTCTTCACAGACCTCAGCTCTCCATTTGTTTTTGTTTGTTTTTGTTTTTGTTTATAGAGACAAGATTTCACTTCGTCGCCCATAAAGGGTTGCAGTGGAGCCATCATACAATCATTGCTCACTGAAGCCTCGACCTCCTGGGCTCAACGATCCTCCCGCCTCAACCTCCCAAAGTGCTGGGACTACAGGTGTGGGCCACCATACCTGGCCCCTACCTCTCCATTTAGATGCCTGGCCCTTAGAGTCCACATTCCAGGTCTACCTCCAGGAATGCAGTCTCCCTCAAGGTATCATTTGGAGGAATGGATTTTCCATCCCCATTTCCAACGAACTCCTTACACATTCCAAGATTCATTAATGTGATGTGCTAAGGAAAGGCCATCTGCCTTTTGAATTTTGTGCAACTATTATTTATTCTCAAAGAGCCAAATACTTTTTTGAAAAAGGCTTTCTTTTTAGGATCTCACTTTTTACTGGAAAGAAAAAACAAAAGGAGACTGGGCGCAGTGGCTCACATTTGTAATCCCGGCACTTTGTGAGGCTGAGGCAGGTGGATCACCTAAGGTTGGGAGTTCGAGACCAGCCTGACCAACATGGAGAAATCCCCGTCTCTACTAAAAATACAAAATTAGCCGGGTGTGGTGGCACATGCATGTAACCCCAGCTATTCAGGAGGCTGAGGCAGGAGAATCCCTTGAACCCGGGAGACAGAGGTTGCAGTGAGCCAATATCGCACCATTGCACTCCAGCCTAGGCAACAAAGAGCGAAACTTCATCTCAAAAAAAAAAAAGACAGAAAGAAAGAAAGGAAAAGAAAAAGAAGAAAAGAAAAAACAAAAGCAACTTTGTAATTTTAATTCGTTTTATCTCCTTCCCATATCAGCCTCTCCAAGGAAGGAGATGGTACGGAGATTTGTTTTTCCACCTATTGGAATTATGCCTTCCCTGTTAAAAAGCAGAAGCCATTGCAGTGAGTTTGAGTTTGAAATGACATTATTTTCTGACTTTGTCCCATTTGTTACATGCACTGTCCCATTCATTCATTCCATAAACAAACAGATGCTCCGGGCTCAATGGAAGGTAGAGCCTGTGGGCTGGAGTGATCCCGGGTGGCTTCATGGGAGGGGTGGGAATTTATTTGGAAAATCATGGTAGGGGAGGGGTAGAATTTAGTTCGGTCAAGAAAAAGGGCAGGGCAGGTAGAAAGTAGGAGTATAGGCTGGTAGGTGCAGGGAATGAATCATCCTCTGTTCAATCAACAAGCACTGATGCGGTTCCTGGACATGTGGTAGGCACTGTGCTAAAGACTGGCAAACGGACACAGGCAGTTCCAACAGAGGGGAGGCATGGAAGAAACACAGGTTGTGGGAAGAGAAGTGTTGCCTCAAGGAGACCGAGAGAGGCTGCCAGGAGAGAGTGACATTTCAGCCGAGATGGGAAGAATGTGTGGGTGACGGTGAGAAGCTGAGTTTCAAGCAGAGGGAACATTGTTTATGAAATTCCCAAGTCGAGAGAACCTGATGAAGAAATGGGGGAAGTCAGACCTTGTGAGATGTGAGAGCTGGAGGAGTAAAGTGGTGAGGAATGAGGCTGGGAGGGGCAGGTGTGGGCAGGGCAGGTGTGTGCAGGGCAGGTGTGTGCAGGGCAGGCAGGGCCTCAGAGGCCCCAGAAGGAGGAAGGATGTAATCCTGAGGGCAGGAGGAGAGGCTGAGGGGTTTTTAGCAGGGAAGCTACATGATCAGAACTGGGCTTTAGAAAGGCACCTGGGCTGGACCTGGCGAATATGCCTGGACCTGGCAAAGGGGGAGAAATGGGAAGCAGAGGGTCTATTTGGGAGGGGATTGCAGAAGTGCAGCAGAGCCCTGACACCTGGCTGAGATAGAGGGTGTGGGTTAGAGGAGAGACCTGTGCTAGAACAAGACTAGGCAGGGATGGAAACTGGGACCTCACAGTGGGAAAGGCAGAGAGGAGAGGACTTGCAAAGGGCAGCCTCTGTGGCAGGTCAGGGTGGTGACAGGGCTGAGGCTTGGGAGAAACAACTGGATGGAAACCGAATCACCAAGGATGAATCCCCTCTTCTCCAAGAAGGGGTGCGGCACCATAGGTTTTCCCAAGGGTGAGACAAGTGCTACTGGTGGCCAGTGTCCAAGATGGGCATGACAGTGCTGACTCACCTGGCAAGAAAGTTAATCCCCTTCTCAATTCCCCTTCAGTTCTTCAAGGAGAAAGCCGTGAATGGGGGCTAGACTCTAATATCTCGCTGGCATTTCCTAACCTCCCTTTTCTAGAAAGAGAGAGCAGGCCTCAGTCTCAGGGCCTTCGGCAGGCAGCAGTGTCTAGTTGGGGCTTGATAACATTTCATTGCACTTATTTTTATGGCTGCCTTCCATTTATGGTCAGTGATATCAAGTTTCCCATTATGGCGGGGATATCAAGTTTCATTTTTCATAAAAGCATGTAAGCTAAGGGGGAAAAATAGGCCACCTTTAAAGATAGATTAAGTAAATAATGGTACAAGTGGTGCAGAGCTATGGCAAAAATCAGAAGGGGGGGACTTGGTTGACAGAAGGTTGGGAAAAACTTGGATAGTAAAAAGAGCACTGGGTTTCGAGTCCTGCTCCATCTGTAAGTTCTTATGTCCTCCTCTTCCTGGTCGTCCTGGGGACTGGCTGACATCATGGATGGGAAAGGAACCCGAAGGCCTCTTGGGACATTACTTATTGTCAGGCTATCAACAGGAGGTAATCACCATGATCCTTCCACTGGGTCTTGGGCATGAAGGTGGGAGTTAGCAGTGTGGGGTAAGGTTAGTGTCCATTTCATTCTAATAAGTTTTTTGGTTCATCAAAGAAATTAAGCCTGAAAAGCAAATATCCCCAAAGATAAAATATTCAATGCTGGACACGGTGGCTCACAGCTATAATCCCAGCACTTTAGGAGGCTAAGGCAGGTGGATCACCTGAGGTCAGGAGTTCGAAACCAGCGTAACCAACATGGTGCAATCCTGTCTACTAAAAATACAAAAATTAGCTGGATATAGTGGCAGGTGCCTGAAGTCCCAGCCTCTCAGGAAGCTGAGGCAGGAGAACTGTTTGAACCCAGGAGGCAGAGGTTGCAGAGATTACGCCACTTGCACTCCAGCCTGGGCAACAGAGTGAGACTCCATCTCAAAAGAAAAAAGATTAACATAAGTTATCCAAACACTACTAGGTATACTTTGCTCTCCTGAAGTGATGGCTAAAACTCAAGCCACAGGAAGGTTTAGAACGTGAGGCTGGCGCTAGTATCAGCTCAATACTCAGTACCGTTCCTAGGCACCAGGGGCAGGACAGTCTGGCATCGGTCACCAAGGGGAAGCAACCTCTCTGTGGCCTGGGGAGTTGTGTTATTGCAAGACTGAGAACTCTGTGCTCCCGTTCCTGGGGTCTTCCTCTTACAAACTTTCGATCTTGATGTTGGTGGGTGTGTTCCTGCCCACTCCACTCCCCAGGCCCCAGTGGCCGGGAGCTTGACCAGCATGGGCACTGCCAGACTGTGAAACAGGGGATTTCCTTCAGGGGATTTCTGCAGTTGCCACAGTTGAATCCCTCTCTTTCCTTACTTCTTCTTGTCAGTTGTCACCTGATCCTGGAAGGTAAGCTGAATGAGGACAGAGCCTCGTTCTCGCCAGAGTGCCCAACACCTTTCACACTTAATAAGGATGGTTGAAGAAACAAATGGATGGGAAGGACCAGAAACGTAATCTTAATGTTCTGCTTCCTCACAAGGCTCTAGACAGACTCCTTAGAGTGTAACTGAGAAATACAGAATTGGGAGTGAATTGGAAATTGGCTTTGTTTTGCCCCCTGTGACCTCATAATCAAAAAAAGGTATTAAGGAATGAATCCTTTTAAAATGAAAGTTTGAGGAATTTAAAATTGCTCTGAGTTCAGAAATCTAAAGCAATATTTAAGGAGCATTGGTATGCTTTCATTAGTTACCTAAGTCACAAAAATGTTCCCTTTGGGGCTGGATCTGGGGAACAGAGGGCTCCACGTGGTTCAGTAGGACAGTGAGGCTGGAGGAGGGTGGTTTGCCCCAGTTCACTCTGGAGAGGTAACTTGACTAAATGAGTAGGGCTGACCAGCACCTCATATCAGCCCAGCTCACCACCACTTCGCTTTCAACAGGGACTCAAATCCTGATTCTTCCCTTGATAGCCATGGGACATTAGGCAAGTCCCTTCACTTCCTCCAATGGGGATAATAATGGTACCTATGTTATGGGAAACTATTTTAGGGATTAAATAAATGCATGCATGTAAAGTCCTTAAAACAGTATCCTGTCCATAGTAAGTTCTCAAAAAAGATCAGCTTTAATCATTATTCCTCCTATTTTTCCTTTCCGTAATGTAATGAGACCGAATCCAAAAATATAAAAGCATTGCAAATTATTTTAAGGGAAAAATATGATTTATGGTCTCTAACAAATAAACCGTACACTTAAAAAGATGACATAAATTCCAAGAGATAAACGTTATCAGTGATTTGGGGGTTTTCCTTCGTACAGTTTCAGCAACTTTTCTAAAGATGTGTGATCTCTGTTTATAAACCCCAAGCACTCAAAATGTTAGAGGCTTGACCAGGCATGGTGGCTCATGCCTGTAATCCCAGCACTTTGGGAGGCTGAGCGGGTGGATCACAAGGTCAGGAGTTCGAGACCAACCTGGCCAATATGGTGAAACCCCGTCTCTACCAATAATACAAAAATTAACTGGGTGTGGTGGGGCATGCCTATAGTCCCAGCTATTTGGGAGGCTGAGGCAGAAGAACGGCTTGAGCCTGGGAGGCAGAGGTTGCAGTGAGTCGAGATTGCACCACTGCACTACAGCCTGGGTGACAGAGGGAGGCTCCCTCTCAAAAAAAAAAAAAAAAAAGTTAGAGGCTTTACTAAAGTCAAATGTGGGTGACCTCTGTTTTTCATCAACAGGCAAACTCAAGACTTGATTCCCTAAAATTTTATAGCTATAGCTCCATTTGTTTTTTTAAATCAACAGATTAAAAGTAAACCACAGATTTATAATTATTGCCTGAAGTATTATACTTTGAAATGTAATATGCTGATTGTGATAATTTGCAGAGAAAAATAAACTTATACATAATGGATTTTTATGTCCTAAATTACCGAAATTATTTTTGACCTAAAAAGGGATTGCACATATTTTAATTTTCCCTTAAATTTTCATTCACCCTACGCCATCTCTTCCCAATGCAACAGAATCTTTTCCCCAAGGTGTCAATATTAGAGGGAATCTTAATTTCTACTCTGGAACTCTTACCTCTTCCTTGGAATTTGCTTCTCATGACTGTACATAGACAGGCCTCTCTCCTCTCTCTTAAATTCAGCTCCCAGCTGGAGAAACCAAAGTCCCAGGATGCAAGGACAGGGATGGTCCCCTCTGGGGCTCTTCAGAGAATGAGCTTTACCCATCTTCCTGTCAAAGGCATTTCCCAATTATTCTCCTGAAAGAACAAGATGATCTCCTTTCTGGGAAGGAGGAGAAAGGGTGTGGGATATGCATTCATCTGTTAAAGCATAGTTGAATTCTTGACTCGTAACTTCCTTTGTACATCCTGCAGTGTGAATTCCTGTTTTACTGATGAGGAAAGGGTAAGTGGCTGTAGCATGGCATCCTATAGGCCATTTCTTCAACAGGATTTTGTTTGGTTCTGTTCTGAGCACCTGCTGTGGGCCGGGCCCTGCATTAGCTGCTGTTGTCACAATGATGAGCAAGACAGTTCTACAACCCCCTGGAACCTGAATATCTTCATCTGTATAGTGGGGACGATAATCCCACAGTAATGACTTGGCCCTTCTCAAGTGGTTGCGTGGAGATCAGCTGAGCTAATGGAGGAGAAAGTACTTTGTAAAATATTAAAGCACTATACCAATATGAAGAATGATCAGCTATAGGGTGAAAGTAGATGTTAAAAAAGAAGGCTTGTTTTTCTGCACTATTTATTAAATGATAATAAAACAACCACCACCACTTATTGTGCGCCTACTGTTTGCCAGCCATTTTACACACATTCCTGCAGGACCTCACAGCAACTCCCAGGAGAGCTGTATGATCTCTGCAGGGGCCAGAGCATCTTGCCCTAGACCACGCAGCTGGTGTGTCTTGGAGACAGGATTTCAGCCAGCGCGACCTGCCAGTTTTCCCTTTTGGCAGACTCTCATGCAGGCTGTGGGCAGGGCTTAGGTACCCTGGAGGGAAGGGTCAAGGAAAGGCTGAAGGTAGAAGCGAAGAGAAAGGAAGAATAAATGCATCTCCCTCAGGATCACAGAGGCAAAGATGAGGCCCTGGGGGTGCCAGGGAACTTCTCAGAAAACAGGCAAATCGGGGACAATGACTTAAGGGTTTGGTAAGAGTTTCTAAAACTTTGTAACTTCCTCTTATTGGTTCTTCCATTGTTCAGGCCTTCTGCCTGTAGGCAGAAGCAGTGAAACACAGCCTCTGTCTACCCATATGTATTAAGTGCCTATGACAGTGCCAGGCAGGCACTAGGAGATGGGTGGCGGGGGGGGCATCTTTTCAGAGGCCGGAGGAAGAGAGGTGTTGAGGAGTCCCGTGATGCACCCACTGTGGCTAGGAATGAGAACTCCAAAGGACGGAGAGCATGGGGGTGGCTCAAAAGAGGAACGGAAAGCCCATGAGTCTCTACGGCCTCCAGGGAAGAAGAAATGGGGAACGGGGGTATAAGCCCAATCTGGACCCAAGCTGGGTGGGCCAAGACGGGAGAGGACTTGGCCGTGACCCTGCCACAGGCTGTCCCAGGATGAAATTGGACTTGGACTGGGCTGTGTCCTCCTTGGCCCTCCAGGCCCTGAAGTTTCTCTTCCTCCTCCTGCCTCCTCTCCTGCTCCGCAAGCAACCAGTCTTGCATTCTCGGGGAATCAAAGGCTAAAAATAAACCGTTGCAACCAGACTCTGGGCCCCGGGGGGAATGGGTTCCACAGAAGTCTTGTGGACAGTGGGTGGGGGCTTGGGTGAGGGGATGGAAGGTGGGGGGACTGCTAAAGGTTTTAGGACGCCCAAGTGGTGATGCAAATAGCCCCCCCTGCCCTCCACCCTGCTCTGGAAGAGTCAAGCCTTCTAGCCTTCAGTTCCATGACCTTCTACAGCTGGGGCGATATGGATCCTGGGCAATGTCACTATGCCTGCCGGAGAGATAGAGCATGTGGCAAAAAATAGCTTCACCTCCTTGCTGTATTCCTACCCATAACTGGACTCAGCGAGTCTTTATCAGTCCAAAGGCAATCTCCCAGTGGAGCAAAGGTGCTTTTCTGGGAAGGCAGAACCCGTGACTCCTCAGTGCCAGAGAAGATTTAGTGGGGTTCTCCTTACCAACAGCATCTCTGGAATCCTTTGGAACAGAGTCCAACTTTTGGGGTGGAAGGCGGGGTGGAGAGTGGGGACCGATGTCAACTGGTAGCACTCATCTGTCATCTAAGGAACCTTCTTGGGTCTTAGCTGTCCTCCACTCTTCTGCACTGACAAACGCAAGTCCACTTCTAAAACTTACTTGACGGATTCATGGAATATTTCAAATGAGTCACTGCCCAGATTTTGATCTCTAGGAATCCAGGGGCTGGGAGACCCTCCCTGGATCTGTGTTAATTCTATATTTAGCCATAAAGAGACTGCATCTCCAGGGTCAGAGTCACTGGTGCCTCTGAAAATATTAATAAGAACAATACTAATAGCAACACTAGCCACTGCTGATGTACCAGGCATTGTGAGCATGATGTTGTATGGATTATCTCTCTTAATCTTCACAACAACCCATGTCACAGTTTCATACCCATTTTGCAGGTGGGAAAAATGAGATCCAGGGAGATTAAGATGCTGCCATTTTCACACATGGTCAGTGAGGGAGCCCAGGTGAGAAGGTCTACGTCAGTCTGACTCCAGATTCCGTACTCTGAGCCTCTACAGAAAACATTGTTTCAGATGAAAGACCCCACAGGGAACGGGAAAGAAAGGCTATGAGGCCAGTGGCAAGAGTTCCCAGAACACTTCGCTGGAGAGCTTTCATTGTGCCCTGTCCACTGCTGTGTCCCCGCAATTGCATTCTGCAATCCCACTAGCAATGGGTCAGTCAGAGGTCGAGCCACTCTGACTTTTTGGGGGCCTTTGCATATGCGGTTCTGTTTGCCTCAAATGCCCTTCCCTCTGCTCTAAACTCGGCCGACTTCTGCCCAGCTTAACAGCTCTTTCCTCAGAGAAGCCTGACCTGGCCAGTTTCAGTCTCACCACACCATGCAATTCTGTCTCACAGGCTCTAGCACAGTTGTCATGGAAATGTGTGTTAGAATCACTTTGCGGTATCTGTCTCTGAATGGAATGTAAGCAGGAACCGTGTGTATCTTGTTCACCAAGGTATTCCTGCAACTTGGCCCGGGGCCTGGCACATAGTAAGCATTCAGTAAGTACTTTTGAATGAAGGAAGGAACAAATGCAGGAAGGATTTCTCAAACGTTGACTGAAATGATTGAACCAGTGATCTCAAATGTAATTGGCTGATGGGATGTAGTAGCCGCTGTGCAGAGCAGGAGGGAGGCTGTGGGGAAGATGCTACCGTGACAGACAGTGCCTCCCTGGGGGTGGTGGCAGAGAGATAGAGGAAGGAACTGGGTGACCTGTGATGAACTAGATTACCCTGAGACTCCATCCAACCTTGAAACTCCGTGACTTGATGGGAGGATGGGCTAGTGTCCTAGAGTCAACCCTTTAAGGTCATGGTCCCTGAGGCCCTCCTGGTTTACCTGAAGAATCCATCAGAGTACATCCCACCATATGAGTTCTAAACTTTGGGAGGAAAGAGCTGCATACAGTTGATTTGAAATTGTCATGGTGGAAGCTCCTCCAAAGTGCGGCTCATTCTGGAGTGTGGGATTCCTGAGGACGTTTGCTTTCTATATAACATGTTTCTGTAATGATTCCTCCCTCCCTTCATTTCTTCCCAACAAAAAATATATTACCTTTGTATTAAGAGTAACAAAGCCAAGTTTTTGTTGTTGTTGTTGTTGTTGAGACAGAGTCTTGCTCTGTTGCCAGGCTGGAGTACAGTGGTATGATCTCAGCTCACTGCAACCTCCACTTCCCGGGTTCAAGCAATTCTCTTGCCTCAGCCTCTGGAGTAGCTGGGACGACAGGAGCCCCCCACCACACCTGACTAATTTTTGTGTTTTTACTAGAGACAGAGTTTCACAACGTTGGCCAGGATGGTCTTGATCTCTTGACCTCATGATCTGCCAGCCTCGGCCTCCCAAAGTGCTGGGATTACAGACATGAGCCACCGCACCGGGCCACAAAGCCAAGTTATTTAAGGATGTTCCAAATAATTAGGGGGTAAAAGGCCTCCTCTTTTTTTTTTTGGAGGCAGGGTCTTGCTCTTGTTACCTAGGCTGGAGTGGAATGGTGCGATCTCGGCTCACCGCAACCTCCGCCTCCTGGGTTCAGGCAATTCTCCTGCCTCAGCCTCCTGAGTAGCTGGGATTACAGGCACGCGCCACCATGCCCAGCTGATTTTTTGTATTTCTAGTAGAGACGGGGTTTCACCATGTTGACCAGGATGGTCTCCATCTCTTGACCTCGTGATCCACCCACCTCGGCCTCCCAAAGTGCTGGGATTACAGGCTTGAGCCACCACGCCCGGCCAAAAGGCCTCCTCTTTAAGGAGTTTCTGGTTGCAGAGAATGGAGAAAAAGGGGGAAAGAGAGGCTGGTAGTGACTGGCTGAGTCAGAATGACAATACCGCCAATGACTTGTTTTTTTAATTTTGTCAATTAATGTAGTAAAATTGACATGTGTGTTTGCAGTGTTACAACTTTTTTTTCTTTTCTTTTCTTTTTTTTGAGAAGTGTCTTGCTCTGTCACCCAGGCTGGAGTGCAGTGGTGCAATTTTAGCTCAAAGTAATCTTCACCTCCTGGGCTCAAGTGATCCTCCCACCTCAGCCTCCTGAGTAGCTGAGATTACAGATAATCACCATCCTGCCCAGCTAATTTTTGTACTTTTTGTAGAGGCAGTGTCTCACTATGTTGCCCAGGCTGGTCTCAAACTCCTGGGCTCAAGTGATCCACCGCCTTGGCCTCACAAGGTGCTAGGATTAGAGGTGCTATGCCCGGCCAGTTCTACAAATTATAACATATACACAGATTTCTGTAACCACCATTGAGATCAGGATATAAATCAGTCTCATCAGTCCAAAAAACGACCTCGAGTTGCCCTTGGTAGTCACACCCTTCTCCCAGCCCCGACTCCTGGCAACCACTGATCTGCTCTCCATCACCCTAGCTTTGTCTTTTAAGAATGCTGTGTAAATGGAATCATATCACACATAACCTTTTAAGACTGGCTTATTTCGCTCTGTTGTTGCACTTATCAGTGGTGCATACCATTTTACTGCTGAGTAGGTTTCTGGTGGTGGCCTAGTAGACAAACCATGGTTTATCTGTGTACACATTGAGCAACATTTGAGTTGCTTCTTGTCTTTGGTGATTGTGAATAGAGCTGCTACAAACATTTGTGTACAGTTTTTGTGTGCATGTAAGTTTTCATTCCTCTAGGGAAATTACCTAGGAATGGGATAGTTGAGTTATATGTTAAACAAAGGTTTCACTTGATAAGAAACTGCCAAACTGTTTTCCAGGGAGGCTGCAGCATTCTGCAACCCCACTAGCCATGTATGAGGGTTGCAGTCAACCTTCGTCCTGCCAGAATTTGCTGTCAGAGTTTTTGGTTTTCTTCATTTCTTTTTTTAAGCCATTCTGATAGGTACAAAGTGGTATCTCATCAGGCTTTCATTTACATTTCCCTAATGGCTAATCCTGTGAAATATCTTATTATGTACTTATTTGCATCCTCTCTCTGAGCTGTCTGATCAAGTCTTTGGACCATTTCTCAGTTGGGTTGTTTTTTTTCTTACGTTGAGTTTTGAGGATTCTTTTTATATTCTGGACACTAGTCTTTTGTGAGATATGTGATTTGCAAATATTTTCCCCCAGACTATAACTTGTCTGTTCATACTCTCAGTTGTCTTTGTCAAAGAGCAAACATTTCTAGTTTTGATGAACACAATTTTAATCAATGTTCACATCTCATGGATCGTACTTTTGGTGTTACATCTAAGAACTCTTCGCCTCATGTTATCATTTTTGATCTCTTTCTTTGTGCCAACCCGCATTGCATAGTCACTTAATCTTCACTACAATCCTATATTGTTAGTACTTTCTTATATAACCTCATAATACAGATGAGGAAACTGAGGCAGAGAGGGCTTAGTAATTTTCCTAGACCTCACACAATATTCATTGGCAGAGCTGGGATTCAACTGGCTGCTTCAAGACAGCAGAGCCTACCCTTGTCACCACGAGTATCAGGGTGACACCCTGCCTATAGAAACCCTTACTGGAGCTGGGTGAGGTGGCTCAAGCCTGTAATCCCAGTACTTTGGGAGGCCAAGGCAGGCGGATCACCTGAGGTCAGGGATTCGAGACTAGCCTGGCCAACATGTGAATACTGGTTTCTATCAAAATACAAAAATTAGCTGGGGTTGGCAGTGGGTACCTCTAATCCCGGCTACTTGGTAGCCTGAAGCAGGAGAATTGCTTGAACCCGGGAGGCGGAGGTTGCAGTGAGCCAAGATGGCGCTACTGTATGCCAGCCTGGGCGACAAGAGTGAAACTCTGTCTCAAAAAGAAAAAAAGAAAAAGAAAAGGAAAAAGGAAAAGAAACCCTTACTGGAAAGCCAGCAGGGCAAGGAACAGTTGCTGCTTCTTGTCATTCGGATTTTAGCTTAAATGTCATCTCCTCAGGAAGCTTGTCCCTGGCTACCCCATCTAAAATAAGCCCTCTCTTCCCCTCCCCTCCCTTTTCACCCCTCCCCTCTTCCCCCCTTTCTGTCTCTTCTTAACTGAGAATGAGTCACTCCATGGCACTTTTCATTATCTGCAATTTGTTAGTTTTCTTCTACAATTTGTTTTCTTCTACATAATTTCTTCCTTCCCCACTTAAGGTCAGCTGAGTGAGAGCAAGGACCTTATCTTTCACCTCTTTATCTCCAGCTTCTGCACCTGGCACAGAGTGAGTGCTCAGCAAATATTTGCTAGCACTGTTAGTGGATGGATAAATGGATAGATGAATGGATGGAGAAGTTGCCTCAGTTGGGGAAATTTGGCTCCTTGAGCAGGAAGAAGCTGCTACCTTGGAACTAATTAGATCCTAGCTGGAAAGATGGAAAGGTGTCTTCCATATGAAAGTATTTGTGTATATATACATTATGTACAATGTTTGTGTTTAAAACATAGAATATTAGAATAGATGTTTATTCTAATATATACATAGACTACCTCTGGAAGGATACAAAAGAAGCTGGTGTATGGATTGCCTTCTTGTGGTAGAGCTGAACTAGGATATTGGCTGCAATATTAGGGTGAGAATGAGATTTACTTTTCACTATGTAACCTTTTATTCATCTTGCTACCTTGGGCAGGTATTTCATATTCAGAGCTTATATTTCTTTTAAAAATAATAATGGTATAAGATTTCTTTCCCTGGGAGGCTGGCAGCAGAACAAGGCAAGAAGTTAATCAGAGGAAGTTGTTCAGAAGACAATTAGCACCTCTCCAACTAGCAGCTTCTTTGTATGAACTGAGGCAAGGTCAAGCTTAATGCAGAAAAGGTTTTGCAAGGCTAAATGGACAGGCAACATTTATTAAGTAATTACTAATAAGCAATGCTTATTAATATTTGGAATATAATACATGCTCATTGTAACAATTCAAACTTAAAGATGTATCTGAAGCAAAACGAACACCCTCCAATCCAACTCCTTTGGCACACTGTAATTAGAAATGTGATTTTCCGACTTTTTTTGGATATTCAGTGTCATTTGGGTTTGTTTCCTATAAAAATGGTATACCATAGACATTATTCTTTTTGGTTTATTTTTGTTTTTTTGAGACAAGACCACTCTCTGTCGCCCTGGCTCGAGTATAATGGCGCAATCACAACTCACTGCAGCCTCTATCTCCTGGACTCAAGTGATCCTTCCACCTCAGCCTCCCAAGTAGCTGAGACTACAAACGCATGCCACTACGATGTCCAGCTAAGTTTTTCTAATTTAAATAATTTTTTTTTTTTTTTTTTTTTGTAGAGGCAGGGTCTCACTTTCTTGCCGAGGCTTTTCTCAAACTCCTGGGCTCAAGGGATCTTCCCTGCTTGGCCTCCCAAAATGCTGGAATTACAGGTGTAAGCCACTGTACCTGGCCAACACTATTCTTTAACGTCTTTTTTTTTTTTCACTCCACATATTTTGGAGATAATTTTAAGTGGATACACATGGAGCTCCTTCATTTAAGAGCTATATAACATGCAATCCTATCCATGGGAGCAGGATGTTTCTAGCTTCTTCTTGTTACAAAGATGTTACAATGAATATTCTTGTATCTAGCTAGCCAGGGAGCTTATGTTATTACTTTCATTTCTGAACGTTGTCATCTGTTTTTTGTCATAGTATTTTGGAAAAATTTTCCTACAAGGCTGTAAATTTTTACAACCAACAATGGGTATGATAGAGTTGGTTTTCTTACGCCACCGTCAGCTATAAACATTACCAATCTTTTGGTTTCTGCCAATATTAGGAGACGAATGGGAACTCATTATTTAATTTTTATCTCCTTACTCATACATATGCTTGTTGGCCATTTTCATTTCCTCTTCTGAATATTGTTCACATTCCCTGCCAATTTTTCGTTCAGGTTATTCATTTTCCCCCTCAGTTAACTTGCAGGAGTGTGTTCATGCCAAGGATAGTAAGCCTTTGTCATATGAAGTTTAAATGTTTTCTCTTGAACTCTTACTTAACTTTTGACCTTGTTTGTGGCGTCTTCAGAAGTTTAAAATTTTTACACAACCAGATCTCTCTATTTTTTCCTTTATGGCTATTAATAACCACGGATGTTTGTGTGACCCAGTGGTTTCCATACTGTGTTTCCTAACCTTAGGTTTCATGGGGATGAATGGATGGCAAGAGGTGGGGTGAATGGGGCTGCTGGCTGGCAGGAACTCACCATTGCCCTGCCCTCTGTTTTGTTTTTTTAACGGATCCTTTACATGCTACCGATAATACTATAGTGGAGGAGAGCCTGGACTCTGGAGCCAGAATTGTTGGGCAAGACACCTAACTTTTCTGGGCTTAGTTTCCTAGTTTCTCTGTCTATAAGATGGGGGTTTAGAGTAGTGCCTGCCCCTGGAATTGTGGTGAAGCTCCAATGAGTTGATCCATGGAAAGCCACCACTTAATTAGCACTTACCATGTGCCCAACACTGTGCTAGGTGATGTACACACATATATTCTCAGTCAGTCCTCAGAGCTACCTATCTGCCTTAGAGGCCAGCAGGATTATTCTTGTTTTACAGAGGAGGAAACTTAGGCCCAGAAAGCTCAGGTAACTTGCCTAAGGGGACAAAGGGAGTGCGTGATGAAGCCAAGATTTGCACCCTGGTCTTTGCATGCCTTTAAGACCTTGATTGTTATCTTATCCTCTCTCCTTACCACATTGATATTTATTGAGCACCTACTATGTTCCATTCCAGTGCTAGGTGCTGAGAAGACAGCAGAGAATCTGAGAGTCTCTATCTCTTGATGCTTATAGTCTAGCAGGTGAGGCAGAGATCAACAATAAGACAACTGCAAATTGTGGGTGTCATTGTGCACTGTGTAATGAGAGATAATCATACCGATTGTGATTTCAAGCTGGGGAATCTGGAGAGGGCTTTCTAAGAATATTCTGTTTGAACTGAGACATAAAGGAGAGTAGGGAAGGCCAGTTCGAAACTGCAGCATATCAAATGGGTGGGCTCTTTGGCAGAGAAAGAGCTTGGCAGTCTCCAAGAATGGAAAGAAGGTCAATGTGGTGGGAAAGCAGTATGTGCGAGGGCAGTGATGCCATGGCAGGCAAGGCCCTTGTGGGCTGAGGTGAAAGCTTGGATTTATTATAAATGCAGCAGGAAGCCATAGAGGACTTCAGAAAGAGAATGCTGGAATACGGCTGTGCTTTTAAAGTATCACTTTGAGAAATAAAGAAAGAGAAAGAAAAAGAAAGAAAGGAAAGAAAGAAAGAGAAAGAAAGAAAGAAAGAAAGAAAGAAAGAAAGAAAGAAAGAAAGAAAGAAAGAAAGGCAAGCAGGAAGGCAGGCGGGCAGGCGGGCAGGCAGGCTAGGTGAGGTGGCTCACATCTGTAATCCCAGCACTTTGGGAGGCCAAGGCAGGTGGATCACAAGGTCAGGGGAGCGACACCATCCTGGTCAACATGGTGAAACCACAGTCTCTCCTAAAAATACAAAAATTAGCCAGGTGTGGTGGTGTGCGCCTGTAGACCCAGATACTTGGGAGACTGACGCAGAAGAATCACTTGAACCTGGGAGGCAGAGGCTGCAGTGAGTGGAGATTGTGTCAGTGCACTCCAGCCTGGCGACAGAGCAAGGCTCCGTCTCAAAAGTAAATAAATAAATAATAATAAATAAAAACATCACTTTGGCCAGGCACAGTGGCTCACGCCTGTAATCTCAGCACTTTGGGAGGCCGAGGTGGGTGGATCACCTGAAGTCAGGAGTTCGAGGCCAGCCTGGCCAACATGGCAAAACCCCATCTCTACCTAAAGTACAAAAATTATCCAGTTGTGGCGGACACCTGTAATCCAATCCCAGCTACTCAGGAGGCTGAGACGGGAGAATCACTTGAACCCAGGAAGTGGCGGTTGCAGTGAGTTGAGATCATGCCACTGACCTCCAGCCTGGGTGACAAGATAGAGACTCCATCTCATATACATATATATATATGTCGCTTTGTGAGCATGTGCATATATTATGGCAATTCTGCTCCCAGGCAGGTAAGTACCCAACAGAAATGCACATTTACATGCACCAAAGATCAGAATTTTGACAACTACCCTCTTTATAATAACCCCAAACCTCAAACCACTCAAATGCCTCTCAGTACTTGACTGAATAAATGTTGACAGAATCACACAGTGAAACACTATGCAGTAATGAAAATGAGTAAATTATAACTTCATACAACGGTATAGATGGATCTCACAATGATAAGTGGGTTAAGGCAGACATAAAACAGCATACATGATATGAATCCATGTATATAAAGTTCAAAAATAGAGGCAAAACTAATATATAGTGTTAGAAGTCAGGATAATGGTTGCCCTGGGGGAGATAAGGAAGGAGCATCAGGAGCGCTTCTGGTAATACTCTGTTCTTGATTTGGGTGCTGGTTATACGGGTGTGTTCCATTTAGACAAAATGATCAAGCTGAACATTCATGATTTGTGCACGAGTCTCTCCATATGTTCCGTTCTGGTCAGTATGTGAGTGTTGAACTAGAAAGGGGGCAGGTGCAGTCTTGGGTAGACAAGGTAGGGGCTGTTGAAGAATCCAGGTGAATGATAGATGGTTAGATGGAAGGTGGGGGCCATGGAGACTTGAGGACAGAGCAGGGACACATGTTGGAGAACAGCTGTCCTGTTGGAGGGCCTCAGCACTGCCTCTCCGCTTCTGGCATGAGCACCTGGGAGGTGTCAGAACTAAGATGGAGAAGGTGGGGGAGCAGCAGCTTTGAAGATGCTGAGAGAACCCAAGGCCTTCATTTTGGACATGTAAAATTTGAGATGTTTCCAATAGGCGACATCCTGGGAGCAGATAGGTGTCTGGCGAGACTTCATTAAAAAAACAAAAACAAAAAAAGGCCCGGTGCAGTGGCTCATGCCTGTAATCCCAGCACTTTGGGAGGCCGAGGTGGGCAGATCACTTGAGGTCAGGAGATTGAGACCATCCTGGCCAACATGGTGAAACCCCCCGTCTCTATTAAAAATACAAAAATTAGCTGGGCGTGGTGGCGCATGCCTGTAGTCCCAGCTACTTGGGAGGCTGAGGCAGGAGAATAGCTTGAATCTGGGAGGTGGAGGTTGTGGTGAGCCGAGATCAGGCCACTTCACTCTAGTCTGGTGACAGAGACTCTGTCTCAAAAATAAATAAATAAATTAAATTAAATAAAGATTCTGCTGCTTAAGATTAAAATAAAGTTAAAAAAAAAAGTTGCCACCATTCTGGCAGTTTTCTCTTTTACAATGTACTTTCAGTTCCATTATCTCATTCTGTTTAATCTTGTGACAAAGATCCTTGTCTTCAAGGTGTGGGTGGGGTGAGGGGAATGTAGTGTCTTTATGTAGAAATTAGAGAGATATTCATGTGTGTGCTGTTACGGGAACATGCTATATTTATCCATTAAAAGAGAGCAGGCCCTGGTGTGTGAGCCTGAGCTAACCCAGGGAGGGCATCAACCGTGATGAGAATGAAGATCTGGGAGTTTGGCTCTCACTGCAGTGGGGCTGAACCAAGAGGTCTAAGACCCAAATGTAATGGTCAGAGACACTTTCATCCAGCCTTGGGACCCTGGGGACAAGGCATAGTTGCTGAAGATGTGGGCTCTATTGCCTTCTAATTCAGACTGTGAGCTCCGTGGGGACTGTATCTGCCTTGTCCCCCACAGTCGGCCTGTGTCCTGCTCCCTAGCACTTGGTACCAAACATGTCCTCACAGCCATGTGCTTTTCTTGCCCTCTGGACTAAACTGATAACCTTGAAGCTGGGCATCCCTTTGTCCACACCTCCAGGCCCAGTGAGACTCAGTGTTCCCTGTGCACTCAGGGACTTGTCTGTGGATTTGCAAAATCTCCTGAAAATGCTCCACACCTACTTTTTCAATAGAATACTTGGGCACATTTGTAGGCAGATTGAAACCAAAACCTGGGGCTGGGCACTGTGGCCCAACCCTGTAATCCCAGCACTTTGGGAGGCCAAGGTGGGTGGATCACCTGAGGTCAAGAGTTCAAGACCAGCTTGCCCAATATGGTGAAACTCCTGTCTCTACTAAATACAAAAATTAGCCATGCATGGTGGCAGGTGCCTGTAATCCCCATGCCTCAGGAGGCTGAGGCATGAGAATTGCTTGAATCTGGGAGGTGGAGGTTATAGTGAGCCAAGATCACACCACTGCACTCCAGCCTGGGTGACAGAGTGAGACTCCATCTCAAAAAAAAAAGAAATAGCTGGGTGCGGTGGCTCACACCTGTAATCCCAGCACTTTGGGAGGCCAAGGCAGGTGGATTATGAGATCGGGAGATCGAGACCATTCTGGCCAACATGGTGAAACTCCATCTCTACTAAAAATACAAAAAATATATATAAGTACATGGGAAAGGCAAAGTTTAGGAAAAAAAAAAAAAAGAAAGAAAAAAATGCAAAAAAAAAAAAAAATTAACCCGGCATAGTGGCATGTCCCTGTAGTCCCAGAGGCTGGGGCAGAGAATTGCTTGAACCTGGAAGGCAGAGGTTGCAGTGAGCCAAGATTGTGCCACTGAACTCCAGCCTGGGGACAGAGTGAGACTCCATCTAAAAAAAAAAAAAGAAAGAAAGAAAGAAAAAGAAAAAAAGGAACAAAACCTGGACACCCCTCCCTGCACCAAAGGACGAATGAGGGTCAAAATCACTAAGGCCAATTCAGTCTGAAATAACCTAATCCCATGAAGGTGTCCAGTGACTGTGTGGACAGCAACACTGAAAAAAGAATAGCCACAGGGCATCGTTAAAAACCATGTCACAAACCTTAAAAATATGAACATCCTTTGCTGCAGCAATTTCACCTCTAGGAATTCATTCTGATGAAATAGTGCATGGGAGCAAAGACGAATTTATGAGGCTATTTCCCACACCATTGCTCATCACAGTCACAGCAAAACAATGGAAATAACCAAGATATGCAACAAGAGATTGGTTAAAAGTGGTGACAGACAATACCCTGCCACCACTAAACGTGATGCTGTGCATGAACATTACCCACTCAGAGTCACTGCCATGACACGGTGTGTGTGGGTTAGGTTTGACCTGCTCAGTAACAAGTGACAGAAATCCATCTCAAAATGGGAAAAGCAGAAGGGAGGATTTGTTGGCTCATGGATTCTAGAGGAGAGTTGGACAACACAGTTTGGAAGGACCACAGTGTGGCCAGGCCCAAAGAATATGCAGGGTCTGGGGCTCGGGCAGCTCCAGGACCTTCTCTCCAACTGCTGTGTTTGCCTCTCCCTGTGTGTCAGCCTCACTTTCTCATTGGAGACTGGATAGTGAGGAATACGGTTTGAGACATCGGAAAGCATCTACTTGAAGTTGTCTCTAGCCCTCAATCCAGAACTCCCAAGCACGAAATAGATTGGCTACCTTAGTTCCAGTACCCAAATCTGAACCAGTCGACTCTGGACAGGGTAGCCAGGTGCTGTGATTGGCTCAGCTTGAGTCAAGACCTGTCCTTGGACCAATCAACTAAGACCAAGGGGTGGGGTCTCTTTGACCTAACATTGGAGTTCTTGAATTAAACAGAGAAGGAGGGAAAAGCAGTTCTGGGAAAGAGTACAAGGCTGATAATCTTGGTTATCCTCCGCCTATTGTTAAGTGAGATGGTTAACAAAACAATATCCCAGTTTTGTTACTGAGATATTGTTCACTCATCGTACTTACCAGTATGCATCCTTCAAGTCTCAGCTCAGGAGGCTTCTGCATTCCCTGAACAGGCTGAGCCTGGCCCTGCTTATCCAAGATGAGGTCTCATTTCTGTAAAGAAATGGCAGAAAGGCTGTGCATAGGGGAAATAAAGTCTGAAAAGATATTCTAAAATGTTCAGAGTTGTTTTCTTGCAGCTGTGCTGTGTTTTCTACAATGAACACCAATTAATTGTGAGAGCAAAATAATTTTTTGTTTTTGGAGATGGAGTTTCACTCTTGTTGCCCAGGTTGGAGTGCAATGGTGTGATCTCAGCTCACTGTAACCTTTGCCTCCCAGGTTCAAGTGATTCTCCTGCCTCAGCCTCCTGAGTAGCTGGGATTACAAGTGCCCACCACCACGCCTGGCTAATTTTTATATTTTTAGTAAACATGGGTTTTCGCCATGTTGGCCAGGCTGGTCCTGACCTCAGGTGATCCAGCTGCCTCGGCCTCCCAAAGTGCTGGGATTACAGACATGAGCTACCACACCTGGCCAAAAAAATTTTAAAGAGAGAAGAGCTATAATGACCCCATGGGTATGTGAAACAACCACTCAAGCGGCTCTCTTCACGTCTCTCTCCTTCAGCTGGTCCACGCTGGATTTGAAATGCAAGTGATTTTGTGAACTGCAGACCTCATTAGTGTCTCCAGGCATCCATCCATCCAACCAATGGATGTTGACAAGGCCCCCAGTAAGTGCCAGGCAGCAGTACATGCTGGAGATACAATGACCACTAAGGGATAGACCCTGCCCCCAAGGAGCTCACAGTCTGGTGGAATATAGATTGTGAAGAGTACATAACCAGTTATGTTACAAGAAGCTCAAAACAAAATTGTGAGCAATGTGCTAGAGAAATATAGACCAGAGGACAACCGGGTCTGTTTAGAGTGCTCTGTAAAGGTGGTCTTGAGGCACTGGGCTTTGAGCTGGGCTGCAAATGTACAGCATGCTGTGAAGGGCTTATCAGCTGGGGAAGACAGTACATACAAAGGTGCAGAGAGCTCATGAGCAGGACCTGGAGTTGGTGGTCAGGTGTGGCCGGAGTTATGAGGAAGCAGGCAATGAATTTCATCTACTGAGCAGATCGTGAACATCTAGCATGCATCATGCTTTTAGCTAAGGGCTTGCTGATGACATAGGAAGGACATTTGAGAATAGAGTCCAGAGGGCCTTGAATGCTATTCTATTTCCTTTCCAATAAAACAAAATTGAGAATAAAATGTGGGCTTAGTACTTCTTTCATAGGAGAGACACATATCTTCTTCATGCCTGGGCCATCTCAAGGATCTTCAGCTCCTGCATCTCCACATTAAAGGAGGAAGCAGGACTGGGTATGTGTGTGCCAGACATAGGTGCTTCTTGGGTTCATAATTCCACTCATGTTTCAGCGATATTGGAGAATGAGACACTTGATGAATTCTTTTTTTTTTTTTTTTTTTTTTTTTTGAGACAGAGTCTCACTCTGTCTCCCAGGCTGGAGTGCAGTGATGCAATCTCAGCTCACTGCAACCTCCGCCTCCTGGATTCGCGCAATTCTCCTACCTCAACCTCCTGAGTAGCTGGGATTACAGGCGCATGCCATCACACCCAGCTAATTTTTGTATTTTTAGTAGAGATGGGGTTTCACCATGGTCAAGCTGGTCTTGAACTCCTGACCTCATGATCCACCTGCCTCAGCCTCCCAAAGTGCTGGGATTACAGATGTGAGCCATGGTGCCCAGTAGGGAATTCTTTTAGAAATTGCAGAGGCAGGGCTGTGCTCAGAAAGTCCTAGCTGGGCTTTGCTGGGGAGGCCCAGAGTCATGATCATGGAAACTAACTTCTGAGCTCTGCTTCTCTGGAGAAACTCATGGGAAGGGGAATCACTGGTCTCTGAAGTGTCTTTCATGCACTAAGCCGAATGACCTTGGCCTGAATCACTCAGGGTTATGTAAGATTAGGTAGGCACTTAGTCAAAAATAGCTTTCATGCTGACTCCAGCCCACAGAATAGCATCCAAGTCAAGGGGGCACAGATGCGCCAGAGCTGGGCATGATTGGGGAAATTCCCCTCCTGGTCTTTGCCATTGGAAAATCACTTGAGGGTGTTAGCCAGGACTTGGAGCTGCTGCCAGGTAATCTCCTGTGCTTCTCTGTTGGGCAGCGTATATGTGGCTGTTTTGCTGAAGCACAGAAACCAAGGGACGGTAAACACAGAAATATAGTACAAACCTTAGAATAAAAGTGAGAAAGAGGATGCAGTAGGCAGAAAAAGCACTGAACTAGGAGTCTTCAGATCTGCTACCACCATTGACTCTCTGGAGCCAGTCACTTTCATTCAACAAATACTTACTGAGCCTACTATGTGCCAGAGACTGTCCTAGTACTGGAGACACAAAAGGAAAGGGTAGATGCTATTTCTACTCTCATGGAGTTTTAGCTTTTGGTAAACCATCTTGTCCCCCAGCTTAAAGATAACTTACATCTTCTGAGAACTTTCTTAGGCCAGACACTTTACAAGACATTGGGCATACGCAGTGAACAAGCCAGATATAGTCTCTGGCCACATGCAGCTTGCAGTCCAGAGGGAGAAAGAGACAAATAAAAGACACACACACACAAATCCAGACAAATTATCTTTGCAGTAAAAATTCCAATAAAGGGCTCTTTTAGGTCTAAGAGGAAGACATCTCTATTGATTGTTGATTGGGACTGCCATTGTCTTGTTCAAAGTTTCTGCCCAGTGAAGGAGCATGTTGGGGCTCCTGTTTTCCCTTTTCAGAAGCGACATTGGGTAAAAGCAACTTGAATCCCGTGTGAAGAAGAGGGACCTCCACTGCTATTCAGAGTGGGTGTTGGTCTGATATTTTTGGAGGAAAATTTGGCAACATTCATCAAAGCTTGACAAATATTCCTCTCCTTTGACCTAATACGTTCATTTCTGGGAGTTTATCCAAAGGAAATAATTGGATAAGTGTACAAAGATATACATTGTAAAGAAACTCACTGAATCCTTATTTAAGATAGTTAAAAATTTGAAATAACCAAGATACCCAATAATAAGGGATTGTTGAAGCAAACTGTAGTAGAGCTGGACTGGTAGCACATGTCTATAATCCCGGCTATGGCAGGAAGATCCGTTGAGCCCAGGAGTTAGAGTTCAGCCTGGGCAACATAGTAAGATCTTGTCTCAAATTAAAAAAAAAAAAAAAGCAGTTTATCTATAAAGGGCCATAAAATAAATTTTGCCCTTTATACCATTAACATGGGGAAATGTTCATGATGTGATAAGTTTTAAAAAATTGGTTCAGCCGGGCGCGGTGGCTCACGCCTATAATCCCAGGACTTTGGGAGGCCAAGGTGGGTAGATCACTAGGTCAGGAGATCGAGACCATCCTGGTCAACATGGTGAAACCCCATCTCTACTAAAAATACAAAAAATTAGCTGGGCATGGTGGCGCGTGCCTGTAATCCCAGCTACTCAGGAGGCTGAGACAGGAGAATTGTCTGAACACAGGAGGCAGAGGTTGTGGTGAGCCAAGATTACACCACTGCAGTCCAGCCTGGGTAACAAGAGCGAAACTCCGTCTCAAAAAAAAAAAAAAAATAATAAAAAATAGGTTCAAAAATTGTGTAGGATAGTACCAAAAAGAGCAGCATACATAAGAATAAATTTACCCAAGAAGGTGCAAGACTTGTTTACAGAAACTTAAAAACATTGCTAAAAGAGATGAAAGAAGACCTAAAGATACAATTTTTTTTTTTTTTACTGTGAATATATATTTTATTTAGTCGTTCTGTTTACAATTGAAACTCTGGGAACTCAAACTTAACATCCTTGCCCGCGAGCTTCTTCTAGACACCAGAAAATGTTTCAACCTTGTGTTCCACATTGTTCTGTTGTGCATTGTCCAAATGAACTTTTAAGAGCCGGCCGCCATGCAGTTTCACGCGGATTCTCTTGCCCACAGTTTCGCTTGGGAAGACCAAGTCCTCAAGGATTGCCTCGTGCACAGCTGTCAGAGTACTGCTCCCGGGACACTTCTGCTTATTTTTGTACGACTTTTTCGAGTTGGCTTAGGCAGAATTCTCCTCTGAGTGATAAAGACAACATGCTTCCCACTGAACTTTTTCTCCAATTCACGTACTAGCCGGACATGGATTTTCTGGCAAGATTTCAGTTGAGGAACGGGAACAAAGATTATGATAGCTTTCCGACCAATACCAGCTTCAGTTTCCTTGGCAGCCGTAATATTCAGCTCCCAGAGCTGAGCCTTGAGGTCTGCGTTCATCTCCGGCTCCAGAAGAGCCTGGGAGACGCTGGACTCGAACTCCTCTGGCTCTCGGCTTTGGGCTTCACGATCTTGGCTCTCGAACTGAACATGGCTTTCTCCTTGGTGAGCGTCAGCTTAGGAAGAGACCCAAATCTCGCGCCAGCACATCCAAATCCAGCGGCGGAAGGGAAGAGCTACAGACGTTCTTCGTTCACGGGTTAGAAGACTCACTTTTTAAATTCAGTTTTAATTTCTATGATTAATTTGTTTGTTTGTATGGGAACCACTAAGACTGCATCCTCTTCTTCTTACTCTCCCGAAGGAAGAGAAGAAAGACTGTCAATGGAAAGTGGCAGCCGCAGCACACCATGCTCTGAGCCGGCTGCGTGCTCAGGAAAGAATGCTTGCCTCCTCCTTTTGGTTTCCAGGGCTCCTCTACACGTTCGGAGAAATTTCTCTGGTATTGAACGATAGAAATGAGCCCTGAAAGTAGAGTCTTAGAAGACTTGATTTTGTTAAGACAAAATATTCCCCAACGCAATATGCAGATTCAATGCAGTCCCTATCAAAATCCCCACGTCCCACAAATTCCATTTTTCTGAAGTGGAAAAGCCAACCCTGAAATGTATACGGAATTGCAAGGGATCCCAAATAGTCAAAACAGTCTTGCCAATTTCAAAACTTATTATGAAGTTACAGTAATCAAAATCATGTGCTGCCAGCATAAGGATAGTCATACATATAAATCAATGGGATAGAATCGACAATTCAGAAATAAACCTATGCAACTAAGGTCAATTGATTTTCAACAAGGGTGCCAAGACCATTCAATGGGGGAAAGAAGTGTTTCTTCAACAAATGGTGCTAGACCAACTGAATATCCACATGCAAAAGAATAAAGTTGGCCTTTACCACATACCATGTGCAAAAATTAACTCAAAATGAATAAAATTCCAAATATAAGAGCTAAAGCTACAAAACTCTAAGAAAAAAACAACTTTATAGTCATGGGTTTGGCAACAGTTTCTTAGACCAAAAACAAAAGAAACAAATAGAAAACAGACAAATTGAACTTCATCAAAATAAAAAACTTTTGTGCATGAAAGAACGCTATCAAACAAGCAAAAGGAAACTCACAGAATGGAAGAATATATTTGCAAATCATTTATCTGATAGGAATCTTGTATCCAGAATATAGAGAGAACTTGCACAACTCAACAAGAAAAACACAAACAACTCAATTTTTTAAATGGGTAAGGCTGGGCATGGTGGCTCACACCTGTAATTCTAGCACTTTGGGAGACTGAGGGGGGGGGTGGATCACAAGGTCAGGAGTTCAAGATCAGCCTGGCCAGGATGGTGAAACGCCATCTCTACTTAAAATACAAAAACTAGCCAGGCACAGTGGCAGGTGCCTGTAATCCCAACTACTCGAGCTGAAGCAGGATAATCGCTTGAACCTGGGAGACGGAGGTTGCAGTGAGCCGAGGTGGTGCCACTGCACTCCAGCCTGGACAACAGAGTGAGACCTCATCTGAAAAAAAAAAGAAAAAGGGCAAAGCCATAAAGCCATAAAAAAGAACAAAATCATGTCCTTTGCAGCAACATGGAGGCAGCTGAAAGCCATTATCCTAAGTAAATTAACACAGAAACAGAAAACCAAATGCCTCATGTTCTTATTTATAAGTGGTAGCTAAGCATGGATTACACACAGAGACAAAGATGCAACAACAGACACTGGGGGCTCCACAAGCAGGGAGGAAGGGTGGAAGGGCAAAGGATAAAATCCTGCCTGTGGAGTGCTGTGTTAACTGTATGGTTGATGGGATCAATAACAACCCAAACTTCAACATCACACAAAATACCCATGTAAGAAATCTGCACATGTACCCTCTGAGTGGAAAAAAAAAGGGCAAAGGCCTTAATTAGATATCTCTCCAAAGACAGTGTACAAATGGTCAACAACCACATGAAAAGATGTTTAACGTCACTAGTCATAGGGAAATGCAATTCAAAATCACAAAAAGGTAGGTATGAGATAGCATTTCACACCCACTAGATTGGTTATAATAAAACAAAACAAAAAACAAAAGGAAAATGACAAGTTTTGGTATGAATGAGAAAACAGAGAAATTGGAACCCTCGTACATTGCTGGTGGAAATGTGAAATGATGTAGCCACTGTGGGAATCAGTTTGGTATTTCTTCAATAAGTTAAAGATAGAATGATCATTTGATGTAGCAGTCTCACTCCTAAACACATAGTCAAAAGAACTGAAAACCGGTATTCAGATAAAAACTTACACATACAGGTTCATAGCAGCACTATTCACAATAGACAAAAGGTAGAAATAACCCAAATGTCCCTCAACAGATGAACAGATAAACAAAATATGGTATATCCATGCAATGGAGTATTATTTGGCTATGAAAAGGAATGAAGTACCAATGCATGCTAGAGCATGGATGAACCCTGAAAACAGATGGGCCCAGTGGCTCACACCTATAATCCCAACATTTTGGGAGGCTAAATCACCTGAAGCCAAGAGTTTAAGACAAACCTGGACAACATAGTGAGACTCTGTCTTTACAATTTTTTTTTTAATTTATTGGGCATGCACTTGTAGTCCCAGCTATTTTGGGGGCTGAGGTGGGAGGATAACTTAAGCCAAAGAGTTCAAGAGTGCAGTAAGCTATGATTGTTTCTCTGCACTCCAGCATGAGTAGTGACAGAGAGAGACCCCTGTCTCTAAAAAAAAAAAAAAGAAAAAAAAAGCCTGAAAATATTATTCCTGCCAAGCATGGTGGCTCATGCCTATAATCTCAGCACTTAGGGAGGCTGAGGTGGGTAGATCGCCTGAGGTCAGGAGTTGAAGACCAGCCTTGCCAACATGGTGAAACCTCCTCTTTACTAAAAATTCAAAAACTAGTCTGTCATAGTAGTGCGCACCTGTAATCCCAGCTACTCAGGAGGCTGAGGCGGGACAATTGCTTGAACCATGAGGCAGAGGTTGTAGTGAGCCGAGATCACGCCATGGCACTCCAGCCTGGGCAACAAAGCAAGACTCCGTCTCCATAAAAAACAAAGCAAAACAAAAAAACTTATGCTAAGTGAAAGAAGCGAGACATAAAAGATCACATATTGTATGGTTCCGTTCGTGTGAAACACCCAGCATACGCAGATCCATGAAGCTAGAAAGATGATTCGTGGTTGCCAGGGGCTGGTGGGAGAGGGGAATGGAGAGTGACTCTTCAGTGGACATGGGATTTCCTTTTGGGGTGATGAAATTATTCTGAAATTATAGGTGTTCGTTGTTCAGCATTGAGAATGCACTAAATGCCACTGAACTGTGCACTTAAAAATGGTTAAAATGGTGAAAAGTAGTTGTAGGTATTCCAGAAAAATAGCTGGAAGGATGAACAATAAAGTGTCAACAGTGATTATTTCCAGGTAACAGTAGAAGTGACTTTCACTCTCCTTTTTTCTTTCTATACTATCTTAATACTTTACAAGAAGCATGTTTTGCATTAATAATAAGAGTGAATACAAACCATAGTGAATTGTTTCCATTTTAGATAGCAAGAAGCAAAAGGGATGGGAGGAAGAAAAGACAAAGAAAGGAAGGAAGGCAGGGAGGGAGTGAGGGAAAGGATAAAAGTGAGTCCTTGAGCCCATCCCCAACTTCCTCATCTCTCTCATTACTTTGTCTTGCTAGTGTCAGACTGGGGGTTGTATGGGTTTCTGGTAAGACACCAAGAAGGACCTTTTAGGTTAATGGGATTGAGGTCAGCAATCAACAGAACTCTTTACATATCTTATGGGAAGATCCCTAAGATATATTGTATAAAAAGCAAGATTTAGGATACAGTGTGACAATTAGTATAATTATACACACAAACACATACGCACACACATGCTCCTACATACAGACATAATTACTAAAAAGTGCATGCAGGCTAGGCTTGGTAGCTCACACCTGTAGTCCTAACACTTTGGGAGGCCAAGGAAAGAGGATTACTTGAGGCCAGGAGTTCTAAACTAGCCTGGGCTACATAGCAAGACCCTGATTCTATAAAAAAAAAAAAGAAAGAAAGAAAGAAAGAAAAATTAGAACAGTGTGGTGGTGCATACCTGTAGTCTTAGCTACTTGCAGGGAAGAGGCAGGACAATGACTGGAACCCAGGAGGTCTAGGCTGCAGTGAGCCATGATCATGCCACTGCACTCCAGCCTGGGTGATACAACAGGATCCTGTCTCTCCCTACCAAAAAGTGTATATGCATATACATTTGCAAATGTAAAGATACTCTCTACCAAAATGACTGAAAAACAGCAATAATAGTTTTCCCCAGGAAGGGCAACTGGGTGGCTAGACAGGAGAGAAAGGGAAGGAAACAGATATGCCCATCGATCCATCTCTGCATCTTTTCTATGTGATAGTATGTATATACTTTCTTTCTTTTCTTTTTTAGATGGAGTCTCACTCTGTTGTCCAGGCGGAAGTGCAGTGGCATGATCTTGGCTCACTGCAACCTCCACCTCCCATGATCAAGCAATTCTCCTGCCTCAGCCTCCAGAGTAGCTGGGATTACAGGCACGTGCCACCACACCAACCTAATTTTTGTTTTTTTAGTAAAGATGGGGTTTCACCATGTTGCCCACGCTGGCCTCGAACTCCTGAGCTCAAGCCATCCATCCACCTCAGCCTCCCAAACTGCTGGTATTACAGGTGTGAGCAACTGCGTCCAGTAATATGTATTCACTTTCAAAGACAGACTTTTTTTCCCCTGAGCACTTTCTTTATGTCACAAAAGCAAAATTTCTAAAACATAAAGATATTTAGATAAAATATAATACCTTTTTCTTGTTTCTGTCTTATTTATTTATCAAATTTTTATATCAACACGCATTACTTAACAGGTAAAAAAGCAGATATTACTTAACACACTCAAATAAGAAATGTTTAAAGTAAAAACAGAACACTCCTCCTTCCAGTTTGCTTTCAAAAGGAAAATATATTTATAATAAAATGTATTTTGAAATGGAATAAAGGTATCAGAAGATGGTCTTTTTTTTTTTTTAACTTCTCTGTTGGTTTCCTTTCCCCTAAATTTCTACAATGCTATCTATTCTTTCATGTTGGAAAAGGTCTGTAATTAGCTGAGTCTTTAAACATAAAGCCATGGATTGTAGGCAGCTGGTAAAGCAGCGTTGGCCTGACCTTGACCTCCATGGAACCCTGGATCCTTCCCCTCTGGCCCTGATCGCTGCAGCCTCCTTGGCCCAGACCCTGGGCTCTGCCAGTCCTGCTGTCCTCACGTGGCCTGCACAGCCTGCCAAGCCATCAACCCTCAGGATTCCCTGTGGAGAACTAGGGTGAGACGAGGGGCAGGGTGCTTCTGGATATTTTTTCTAGGAGGGCATGGGGGCTGTTTTGAAGCTATGTTTGCCCTGTAAGCAAACTTTGATAGTATATGGTAGATAAATACAGTTTTCAAAAGAATTTTTTCTTCATGCTTTTATGTTAGATTGGACAAACATTACATGTCTATTTTCAAGAAGCGGGCAGCAGGTGCTGGGGGAGCCTGATGGAGATTGAGAAGTGGGCCAGCCCCTGGACTACCCTCCCTGTCCCTACTGGTGTGGCTGTCATTGGGGAGACATTGATGTTCACCTGCCCATCTCTGCTCTGCAGAGGGAAGAGGGAACCACAGGCTCCTCCATCTGCCTTGAGCCCAGACATGCCACTGGAAAAACCTCCTGGGGTCACCCACATGGTCTAGGACTAAGGGTTTGGAGCTTTTCTCCTGGGGCTCGTCTTCCGAGCCTTTCCCCATTCTGGCTTCTCTGCTCTGCTGTTTCCCGCACACGTCTGAGGTGACGCTAGGTCAGATTAAAGTGGGCCAATCAGAATCATTCCCAAGGTCTGCTGGGGAACCAAGCTCCAGCAAGGTTTGTACTGTCCCCAATAGCTACCCTATTACCTATTACCTGAAATATCTCTATTTAAGAACCATCTTATTTTTAATTTGTATTTTTAAAAGCCCCATAAGTTCATTTTCTCCCCTAAATTATAAAAACATATCACTATGAAAAGTAGCAAAAAGTAGAAACAACCCCTCCCTGACTGCTACCAAAAATGTCACAAAACACTCATACCTCCAGTACCGAGAGAGGATCTCTAATATTTTGGAGTATTTCTTTTAAATCTTTAAAAATAAATATCAGAGTCATTTTTGTTATTATTGCTTAATATCATTGTGATTAGTCCACACATCAGTGATATTTTTTTTTCAATAAAAACCATATCAACAGAAGCTTTTCTTTTTGATACAGGGTTTCACTTCCGTTGCCCAGGCTAGAGGCCACAATCTCAGCTCACTGCAACCTCTGCCTCCCAGGCGCAGGTGATCCTCCCACCTCAGCCTCCTGAAGCTGGGACCACAGGTGCATGCCACTACACCCAGCGAATTTTTGTATTTTTTTGTAGAGACGGGGTTTTGCCATATTGCTCAGGCTGGTCTCGAACTCCTAAGTTCAAGTGATCTGCCCACTTCAGCCTCCCAAAGTGCTGGAATTACAGGTATGAGCCACCATGCCCAACTAGAAGCTTTTTTTTTCCATGTTGCTATTGAGTGCTGGCTCTGATATGCTACTTGCTCTGTAATTTGGGCATTAACCTCTCTGTGCCCCAGTTTTCATAACTGCAAAATGGGACAACACCAGTATCTATCTTACTGAGCTCCTATAAGGAGGATTTAATGACATGGTGCAGGTAAAATGCTTGCCAACAGCCAGATTCAACAAATGTTAGCAATTCATCTATTGCTAGCATAGAAGAAGTTGAATCTTGCTTTTCAGCTAGTGTAAATAATCCTATGTTGAACGCCTCTGTGTCCTATAGCCTCATCCATAGAGAGGATTAATTTCTTTCAAGAGATTCCTGGACTTGGAGTTGGTGAACCAAAAGTTACAGACCTTTTCTCTCTCTCTCTCTCTCGCTCTCTCTTTCTCGCTCTCTTTCTTTTCTTTTCTTTCTTTTTTTGACAGTCTTCCTCTGTCACCCAGGCTGGAATGCAAAGGTGTGATCTCGGCTCACTGCAAACTCCACCTCCTGGGTTCAAGTAATTCTCCTGCCTCAGCCTCTTGAGTAGCTGGGATTAAGGTGCTTGCCACCGCACATGGCTAATTTTGTATTTTTAGTAGAGACGGGGTTTCACCACGTTGGCCAGGCTGGTCTCAAACTCCTGACCTCAAGTCATCTGCCTACCTCGAACCCCCAAAGTGCTCGGATTATAGGCATGAGCCATCATGCATGGCCTTTTTAATTTTTTTTTTTTTTTTTTTGAGACGGAGTTTCGCTCTTGTTACCCAGGCTGGAGTGCAATGGCGCAATCTCGGCTCACCGCAACCTCTGCCTCCTGGGTTCAGGCAATTCTCCTGCCTCAGCCTCCTGAGCTTTTTTAATTTTTATGTTATTTTTTGTAGACAGAAGGTCTCACTTTGCCCTCCCAAAGTGCTGAGATTACCAGTGAGAGTCATAGTTCCTGGTCCCAGTTCTTTCGAAAGTTCTTGATAGAGATTGCCATCAACACTCCTGCCAGGAGAGGAAGACTCCTGATGTTAAGTGTAACTCTGTCTTCTGAGTACAGGACATTGAGTCTCTTTCCCTGATTCCAGCACACAAAACTTTAGTGGATGCAAATTTAGAAGGCTTCTCTCTCAGAACTCAACTGCCTAAGAGTTTGATAAGACGTCTTGGCATCAGACAGCCGCTTGTTGGAATAACCCTGAGACCTCAGTTTCACTCTGTAAAACCGGGTCGAAGATCTTGCTCAAGGTGCAGCAAGGAGCAATCAATAGCTAATGGCTGGGGCTGACTTTTGTTCTCCTGGTCATAAAAGACCTTTGAATTGCTTGGCCACTTTGGGTTTCTCAGGAAAAGTGATAACACTAAGCCAAAGTTCATCCCAATTGGCCAGGCCGCCTCTCTACAGCACCCACAAGGCTGGAGGGAGAGAGGGAATAACCACAGTCCCATGAGTGTTGGGCTGGGTTCACTGGGGTTAGGGTCACCAAGGGCAGGAAACGTTTCCCTCCAGTGTATCACACCACAAAAATATCCCCATGCTCTGTTTATCTCCCATCCCCTCCCCTGACACAGTGGAAGGATATAAGTTTTCAAGCATAGTAGGCAGAGGGCATAGATTGAATGAGGTAAGGCTTGGTCAGCCCTGATATGAGAAACAGATCAAAACCATACTTGTCCCTCCCCTGTCATCACCCAGCCACTCAACACCACCTCCCAGAATGACTCAATCAACAGTTCCTGTACCCGAGTCTGGGATCTCCATTTTATCTAGCTTTCTGGAAGATGTTATTTTCTAGCAAGGTTTTGAAGGAAGTACAGGACTCTGCCTATCTGAATGGTGTCTGCTCAGGTCTTTTCAGTGCTCAAACACCTTCCAAGCCTTCCTCACTCCAGCCTGAAGCCTCAGCTCTTACTGTGGCATTCTAGGCTTCAGTTCACCTGTACAGACTGTCTCCCAGCTCTCCCTCACTCACTACCCGCTGCAGCCACTCCGGGGTTCCTGGTGCTTGAATACACTGTGGACCACTAGGAAGAGCAACCACACTTTTTTTTTTTTTGAGACGGAGTTTCGCTGTTGTTACCCAGGCTGGAGTGCAATGGCGCAATCTCGGCTCACCGCAACCTCAGCCTCCTGGGCTCGGGCAATTCTCCTGCCTCAGCCTCCCGAGTAGCTGGGATTACAGGCACGCGCCACCATGCCCAGCTAATTTTTTGTATTTTTAGTAGAGACGGGGTTTCACCATGTTGACCTGGATGGTCTCAATCTCTTGACCTTGTGATCCACCGGTCTCGTCCTCCCAAAGTGCTGGGATTACAGGCGTGAGCCACCGCGCCCGGCCCTTTTTTTTTTTTCTTCTCAGGGACCACATATACCAAACTTGCTCTTGTTATGCTGTTAACTTAATTAAATCCTCTCGAACATTTAAGTCCCAACTCTGATGCTCCGACTCTAGAAGCCTCCCTTGATCCATCCCCAGCTAGAAGTGACCCCCTCAACTTTCCTCTGAGCACCAATAGACTGTCCTCATCTATGACCGCACATAACTCTGGTCACTTTCCACCTTATTTTACAGATGTTGGATGGTCTCATCTCTGCAAGCTGTCTAGAAGCTGCTTAAGGGCAGGACCCACAACTGGTTGGTTCATCTCTATGTCTAACTGTGCTCTCCAGGATGGTCTCTAGTGGTCCCCTCACATTGCTCTCCCAAAGTGCTGGGATTACAGGCAAGAGTCACGGCTCCTGGTCCCAGGCCTTTCTAGTTCTTGATAGATAGTGTAAAACTTCGCATCTCTTAAGGCAATTAGTAAGTGAGCTGAAATGAATTAATTGATGTCCACCATGACAAAGAGATATTGGTCAGAAAGGTAAATTAATCAAAGACAGCTTTATCTCTTCCTTTCCATTCTGGGTGCCTTTTATTTTATTTTCTTGCCTAATTGCCCTGGCAGGAACCTCAAGTACAATGTTGGATAGAAATGAGGGGAATGGGCATCCTCATCTTGTTCTTGGTCTTGGGGGAAGCACTTGGTCTTTCCCCATTGAGTATGATTTAGCTGTGGGCTTTTTATAGATGCCCTCTATTAGGTTAAGGATATTTCCTTCTAGTCCTATTTTGTTGAGTTTTTTTTTTTTTAAATGAAGAAATGTTGAGTTTTCTCGAATGCTTTTTTGCAGCTATTGAAATGATCATGTGGTTTTTGTTCTTTATTCTATTGACAAAGTGTATTACATTAATCGACTTGTCAGATGTTAATCTTGCATTCCTGGGACATTTACCAGTTGGTCATGGTGTCTAATTCTTCTGATATATTGCTGTGTTCTGCTTACTATTATTTTGATGAGATTTTTCTGACTATAAACAATGTTGGTCTGTGGTTTTCATGTGATGTTTTGCTCTGATTTTTGTATTCTAGTAATACTGGCTTCATAGGATGAGGTGGGAGTGTTTCCTCCTCTTCTATTTTGTGGAAGTTTGTGAAGAATTATTTAAATATTTGGTAGAATGTACTAGTGAAATCTGGTTCTGGGCTTTTCTTTGTGGGTAGTTTTTTGATTACTAATTCAATCTTTTTATTTGTTTCAAGTCTATTCAGATGTCCTATTTCTTCCTGAAACACTTTCACTATTTTATGGCTTTCCAGGAATTTTTCCATTTCATGTAAATTATCTAACATGTTGGCACACAGTTGTTCCTGGTAATCCTTTATCATCCATTTTATTTACATAAAGTCTGTAATAATGTCCCCCTTTTCATTCCTGTTTTTAGCAATTTGAGACTTCTCTCTTTTTTTCTTGATCCATCTAAATTAAGGTTTGTCAATTTTGTTAATTTTGTCGAATAACCAACTTTTACTTTCCTTGATTTTTTCTATTATCTATTTCATTAATTTTGTCTCTACACTTTATTTTTGCTTTCTTCTGCTTGCTCTAGGTTTAGTTTACTCTGCCTTTTTTCCAGTCTTGAGATTATTGATTAGAGATCTTTCTTCTTTTTTTTTAATGTAGGTGTAAATTTCCCTCAAAGCGCTGATTTGGCTTTATCCCAAGTGTTTTGATATATTGTGTCTTCGTTTTTATTCATTGAAAAGACTTTCCTAATTTGCCTTGGAATTTCTTCCTTAATAAGATGAAGTTTTTAGAAGTCTGTTATTTAATTTCTACATATTTGTGAATTTGCCAAATTTATTTGTCATTGATTTCTCATTTCACTCCATTGTTATCAGAGAACATACTATATATGATTTCAATCCTTTTAAATTTATTCAAATTTGTTTTATGACCTAGTATATGGTCTATCCTAGAGAATGTTCCATGTGCATTAGAAAAGAATGTTTATTATACTTTTGTTGATTAGAGTGGTCTGTAGAAATGTTTACGAGGTCTAGCAGATTTATAGCAGTGTTCAGAACTTCTGTTTCCTTGTTGATCTTCTGTGCCTCATAATTTTGTCTCTTCAACGCATTAGAAAATAAATGCTTCTTTCTTGTTTATTTATTTATTTTTATGAAGATGGAGGGTATCACTATGTTGCCCAGGCTGGTCTCAAATTTCTGGGCTCAAGTAATCCACCTGTCTGGGCCTCCCGAAATGCTGAGATTACAAGCCTGAGCCCCTGTGCCCAGCCAGTGCCTCTCTTTACAGATTAATTTTCTTGTCCCTTAGAGGTTTAGTTTTGGAGTCCTAACTATTCAGTTTGACTATCTAAACAAATTTAATCCTTTTAGTAAGAACAAACTCTGTACTTCTCTGAACTCTGGGTTAATGTTACATAAAATATTGGTTGAGGCTTGGAATGTAAAATCTTGGTGAAGAAGGGCTTTCTTACCTGATCCTCTTGGGACACGTGATTCTCGAAGCATGGTTCTGGATAAATCAACCCTGAATCTCTTATTCAACCAAGCTGATGTTTTCTTCCTTCTTTCCTTTTCTCCTTCTTTCCTCCTTCTTTCTTCTCTCTTCTTCCCTCCTTCCCTTACTTTTACTATTCTTTTTCCATCCAATCATATATGTATATTTCTTTCTTCCTTCATATCCATTCATTTGTCTTTTCCTTCTTCCTTCCTTCTTTTCCTCCTTCCTTTTATTCAATTATCCATCCTACTCTCCATCCTTTCATTCATCTATCTGTCCTTCTTCCATCTATCTGTTCACCTTCCCTTACCTCCTCTCTTTTCTCACTGCTTTTCTTCATTTCTTTCCACTCTCTCCCCTTTCCTCCCATCTATCCACGGATCCATCCATTTTTAGCAATAAAGCACCAGACAGAACTCAAACTACCTGAAATAACTGAGCTCCAAGTAGGTGTGGTGGTGGTGCTGGGGTGAAGGCCCCTGATTTCTAATTCTCATTTTCCTTCCAGGAATCTACAAAGTGCCTAATGGTGCTGCTTTACTCACAAACTTTTATAAAATACCTGTTGTGAGCCAGGCATAGTGCCTGGCATTAGGAATGAGTAAGATCTGGTTGCTACTCTCAGAGAATAACAGTACAGCCTGGAAGAATTGCAGTATGAGATGGCCTCTAAGGTTGAGGAATAGGAACCTCCAGGGGGCAGTGAGAGGGGCCTTTTTTTGAGAAATAGGTGTTTGGTTGAGTCTTGAAGGATGAGCATTTCTGTGACAATCAAATGAGGTAATAGCACATGAGATTATAAAATGTAAAAATGTCACAAAGAGGGAGTGACATTTATTGTTGAGACTTACAGTAAAAACCACTTAGAGTAATAATAACTGGGCTGCATAGGAAAGGTGTTTGTTAGAAGCATTAATACATTCCTGTGCAATTTTTAAGACTGTAAGACAAATGTGCTGTGGGTGGAATCAGACATTCACAGAGTAGTGAGGCAGGGTAGAGGAGTATTTCGGAGCGTGGGGTTCGGTATCAGACCCACTGGGCTCCAAGCTCTGCTGTCACTTGCTGTCATGTGCTCATCTGTGAAATGGGGATGACAGTATAAGAGGATTAAATGGGATGGTACAGTTGGGGTTGGTGGCACACAGTGAATGCTCTGTCAATGCCAGCTGCTACTGTTCATGAGAAAGCAGCTCAAAGGTCATCTGGCTCCAGGTGGTATAGATTCATGTTTTCTTCCTGAAAAGGTGCTACCAAATAACCAAATATGTAATCTTGGGGAAGTTACTTGGTTTTTCTTAGCCTTTACCTTTTTTTTTTCCATTAAAATATCTCAAGATCATCATGAGAATAGCAAGATCTGGCTGGGTATGGTGATTCACAGCTGCAATCCCAGCACTTTGGGAGGCTAAGGTGGGTGGATTACCTGAGGTTAGGAGTTCAAGACCAGCCTAACCAACATGGTGAAACCCCATCTCTACCAAAAATACAAAAATCAGCTGGGAATGGTGTCTCATGCTTGTAATCCCAGCTACTTGGGAGACTGAGGCAGAAGAATCGCTTGAACCCAGAAGGTGGAGGTTGCAGTGAGCCAAGATCACACCACTGCACTCCAGCCTGGGCAACAGAATAAGACTCCATCTCAAAAAAATAAAATAAAATAAATAAAATTCTTAAAAAGCAAAATCTGTTAAGGGAAAAGATCTTTGAAAACTGTGAATTGCAAGCCTAATCCTCAAAGATGTTCACCTCAGTATTGTTTATCTTGGAGATGTAGGGAAATGGAAAAAGCATAGATAGACATCCCCAAATCGGAGACGATTAAATAAATTAGAAAACTTCCTTCAGTGGAATCACAAGCAATGAAAAATTAGGCTCATGAAAGCCAAGATTTTCTCCTTTTGTTGAATGGTGAACCCCTCAGCACCCAAAACAATGCTCATCATATGGTAGGTGCTCAGTGTTTATCAAAGAAACAAATGAATAAACAAGGGAAAACTAACTGCCAAGAGGTATCCACCTGGCTATTGTTTTGCTGCATGTAGAAAAGTGGACTGGAAGATCTAGGGGTGTTTTCTGAGAGACAGGGGGAAGAGTAGGAAAGTAAAACTATCAAGAGCTGTCAAGAGGGATGTTTGAGGGTATTTATTGGATGCTGGGCTGTGTAACTCTTTCCTCCTTGGCCCACAAAGTCTTCAGTAAAAGATACAGTGTCTGGCAGTGTTTTTGCAATTGCATGTGTGTTTTTAGGGGAAATGAAATATAGGAGACTGGCCTCAGTTGGAGAATACCATGGGCCTCCAGTCACATCTGAGTATGATAATGTAGAAGGAAGTTTAATGGCGTGGAAAGATGTTCACAATATATTGTTGAAGAAAATAATTGGGTGCAGAAGGGGATGTGTAATTGCAATCCCATTTTGGTTAAAATAGAAAAACATCTGCTCATGTCTGCATGGTGAGATGAAGAAATATTTGTTTCCTTTTGTATATTCATGCTTTATACTTTTCTTTAATCAATATGTACTGCTTGTGAACTTGAAAATAATGTGAACTGTTAGATGAGGTTGAGCTGTCCTTATTGTGTTTGATTGGTTGGTAAAGAAATTGAGCTAAGGGTCAAGTGGCATGGTCAAGGTCAAGCCAAGACTGAGTGGCCCATCAATTTATGGCCAGTTCAGTGACCTTTCTACTTGATTAGAAGGAAACACATAGTGTTTTCAGTGCCTTGGACCCCCAGAATCTGAAAGATCTGAAAGACTGGGCCATTCCTTCTTCCACTCACTCCCTTTGCTAGATTCCAGAGAATGATCATTGTCCAGGAGAATATCAATGGTTATAAGCATATTTCCTTTTCTCCATTTCAAAGGACACTCACTAGGTTTTGTTTTGCACTTCAGGCCAGTAACATGACCCGTGGGATCTGGGCAGAGAATCATGTTAGCAGGACAGGCTGTGAAGCTTCCTGCAGATTAAGCCAGTTATATAATCTGTGACTTGTATCTGCAGATAGCAATTTTCTTAAAGGTGTTTGTGGAGTGATAGGGACACACAGAGAGACAAGATGCAGAGGGACAGCCCAGGTAACATACCGAAAAGCAGAAATTTATAACCTGGAACTGAAAGAGCCCTTTGATGTCACTTAATTCATGGCTGGATGATCTGGGAAACAGGATTGGGTTGTACAGCCAGGGCCAGAATAAGGTGGTTTTGCTTACTAAACATCTCTCCATTTCATCCTTCTCTGCTCCATCTCCCTACTCTGGCCTGCAGGGATGCCACAGCACTTCCCTAGCTGATCTTCTTTCAATCCAGAGCTATGTCACTAAAGGTTCTTTGAGCCATGTTGAGGAATCTGGACTTAAATCTGGGGCAATGAGACACCATGGAAAAAGTTTTAGGTAGGAAGCAATGGGGTCACATCTGGGTGTCAGGTGACTATTGAAACCCTCTGCTTGCTGTGTATAAATTGGACCCAAGGCAGTTAAAGTAGACTTAGGGAGAGCAGTGAGGAGGCTGCTGTAATTTGTCCAGGTGAGAGGAGATGACAGCCTGGACCAAGGCTGTGGCAATGGAGGTAAGTGGGTAGTCTCCTGACTCCTCAGGCCTCTCATTGACCTTCTCCTTTGGTACTTATAGTCATATCCCCCAATGTAATACCTAGTCCTGGGCTTATATTGGTTAGGAATTTTTAGATGTGATTGCATAGAAACCCACCTCAAACCAGCTTAATTCAACATCAATGAGCCCTGTCAGGCACGTGGTAGGTATTCAGTAAACAATGAACAAGTAAATGAATGAATGACTTAATGAATGACTTTTGACTCTTGGTCCACCGTTCTTTCTACTATGCATAACACTGATTTTAAGCCTAAATTCCATAACCCTAAATTGCATAAACTCCATTTATTCTAAGCTTGCTCCCAACTCAGGAATGCCCTCTACAATATGCTTGGCAGATACCCATTTGGTCTGTCTTTGGAATTTTCCAGGGACAGAATATTCACTACCTCACAAAGGCACTCAAACAAAAGAGTAAATAGATATGTATTTTTAAAATCAGCTTAATTAAAGTATAATTTACATACACCCATTTAAACATAAAGTTCAATTAGTCTGACAAACATATAGAATCGTGTAACTACCCCTGCAATGCAGTTTTAGAATATTTCCATCATAGAGTTGGGTATGATAGTTTGCAGCTGTAATCCCGACTACTTAGGAGACTGAGGACTGCTAGGACCCAGAAAAGGCAACAGAGCATTTCCATTGTGCCACAAAGTTTGTTTGCATTCTCTTGCAGTTCATCTGTTCTCCCAACTCCTGATCTCTACTTTCTGTCCCTATAATTTTGCCTTTTCTAAAACTTCATTTGAATGGAATCATATACTATGTGGTCTTGAATTGGGAATAGTTTACGTAGTACAATGTATCTGAGATTCATCTATGCTGCTGTGTCAGTAGTCTGTTCCTTTTCATTGCTGAGTAGTATTCCAGTGAATGGACATATCACAATTTGCTTATTCATTCACTACTTGAGGGACATTTGTGTTGTTTCCAGTTTTGACTTTGTTAGCTGAGCTACCATGAAAATTCACATATAAATCCTCGTGTGGACTTTTTGAAAATGTATCTTATATAAATACCTAGGATGGGATTTCTGGGTAATATGGAAGATATGTGTTTAATTTTATTAGGAAAAAATTGCCAAACTATTTTCCAAAGTGATTATACCGTTTTGCATTCCTGGCAATATGGTATGAGAGTTCTAGTTCCACAACATCACGAACACTTGGTATTGTCAATTTTAACATTTAGCCACCATAGGGAATGTGTAGTGCTTTCAAATAGTAATTTTCACATATATTCCCTTAATGACTAATGATATAGAGCATCTTTCCATATGCTTATTTGCTATTCATATAAAATAGGTATAACTTTAAGGCAATACTTTCTGCTGTTAGAAATCTCCAAACTCTATTGATTCAATTCAATTTAACAAATATTTACATATGACTTACTCTATGTCATTTACTATGAGGTCTGATGAGCCCAAGATGATTAAGTTGCATCCTTGACCTTGATTTGTTAAGAGTCTCATAGTGGAAAACATACTTACAAGAGAAACATTTTTCTTTAAAGGTGTTAGTGCATTCATAGAGGTAAGCCCAGGAAATAGGGGAAAAAATGAAAAAGAATACTCTACCCAGTCAACAGTGCTGGCGGGCAGTAGGGTGTGAGGAACATTCATGGGAATGTCTGCCCTGGCTCTGAACTGTGGTATGGGTGTGTTGTCATTCATCCGTCACATACTCAAAGAGCACCTAACATGGACCAGATGCTGTGCTGGCCAGGGGAGGATGGCTAGAAACCAGACAGACATTGTCCCTGTCTTAAAGAATCTTATAGAGTGAGAGCAAAAGTCCATTTCCTTTTCTTGTGGAAACTTACACTAAAAAAACAAACAGTTAAAACTATCTATGAAAGAACTGCTAGGTGATTAGAAAACATAAAAACAGATTTATGCTAACTCTGTGTTATATAATTTTATCGGGATGATTCATTACAGTGTCTTTTATTTAAGACATAGGTATTTATTCAGTGCTCAGTTCCTTCACATGGGCTATCTCACTGGGTCTCACGATCAGTGAGAAAGGCTAGGATTGCTACTGTCTGAAACTGAGAGTCAGAGAGCTAAAAATCTGGCCCAAAGTCACTCAAAAGTAGAACCAGTCTTTGAAGTGAAATCTTGGGATTTTAAGTCCAAATGCTACTTTGAATAATATCTGTATCACTGGTATATTTTTAGTACAATTTGAGGACTCAAGTACCAACTAAAATCGATGAAAATTAAGATCCAAATTATGGTTTGTGTTACTTTCCAAGTATCTATCCAAATCCCCCATTTAGTCTATGAGGATGCTGAGGTCCAGTGGGAATAGCCACATAGAGGGTCACAATCCAAGTCCAGGCCCCCTGACTATGCTGTTGCTTTGTGAGAGTGCTACCTCTCAGTGCTAACTTGCATGATCACTCCTGTTTAATTACCACAGGCACATGCCACCACACCTGGATAATTTGTGTATTTTTTGTAGAGATGGGGTTTCGCCATGTCGCCCATGCGGATGGTCTCGAATTCCTGGATTCAAGAGATCTGCCTGCTTGGGTATCCCAAAGTTCTGGGATTACAGGCATGAGCCACTGCACTGGACCTCAGCTTCATTTTTCTGAGTCTCAGCTTTCTGGTCTGTAAATGGGGTGAATAATGGCACTGACATCTTAAAGCTGCTGGGAAGCATCAAAGAAGACTGTAGGAAGCCCTCCCCTTGAGCTCTGGATTTTGAATAGATAAAGGAATGCAAACACTTAGCTCCCTGCTGGGTCTATAATAGCACTGGATAAATTACACAATGACCAGCTTTTCTATTTAATAATTGCACTAAAATTATTTTTATGAAGATCAAATTAAAGGAAATTTGAATAGAGAACATTTTCACTCAAACCTAAATTCAAAAACACTGTTTTTATCTCTCCATGTTTTTTCAAAACTTTACCGCCATTTGGGAATTGCATTTACTATTAAGAATCTGACAGCAACATTAAGGGACGCCCAAGAGTAAATTTTTATATTAAGTCCACCACTCAAATGCACTAGCAGTTTTAATTTCTTCACATCGCTTTCCAACATTTATCCAGAGATTTTTTTATATTGTTGAAATCAGAATGGTTATCTTTGTGTCACTCTTTTTAAAAAATGGTTTTTTAATCATTGAATTTTATTTCAGATTATTTAATGAATTAAGTTCCTATGTAAACCTTATGCTTATGATTTCTATGGTTCCATACAATTCTACTCAGTAGAATCTAACCAGTAACATGGAAAGTCAACTCCTGCAGAAAATTATTTTATATCATCATGTCATCTTATATATTCCAAAAAACCACTAAATGTTTACTACGTAGCCTTTGAGCAGCATCACAGTCCTGTAAGCACTAAACAATTCAATTTTACAGATAAGGAAACTGAGGCTCAGATTATTTTAATAATTTGCCAAAGTTCATACAGCTAATGTCTAGTGTTCCTATTATCTATTACCATAACAAATTGCCTCAAGATTTAGGGGCTTAAAACAACAACAGCCATTTATTTGTTCTTGTTTCTGGGCAGGGCTTGGTGGGCTGGCTCATCTTTGTTCCACGTGGTACTGACGAGATTGGCTTCAACGGGACTGGAGGATCCAAGATGAGTTCATTCCGGCACCTGGTGTCTCAGCTGAGGACGGTGAAATGGCTGGGGGATGGTTGAATTTCTCTCCCTTTATGGTCTCTCATCTTCCAGGGCCTCTTTCTTTCTCTCCGCATGGTCTGTTCAGCAGATGAGCCGGGCTTCTTTCCATGATAGCTGGCTTCCTAGAGGGCAAAAGCAGAAGCTCCCAGATATCTTAAGAACTAGCCCCAGAAATGGCACAGCATCATTTCTATTGCATTCTCTTGGTTAAAACAAGTCACAAGGCCAGCCCAGAGTCAAGGAGAGGGAAACAGACCCTACCCAGATGCTTGGAGACATGGTGTGCATGGGATGGGCACGACTCTTGGCTGCCATCTTTACAGTGACAGAATAGGGCTTGAAACACAGGCCTGCCTTCCTCCAGGCTCCAAACTGAGCTCCCACCCCCATTCCCCTCAGTGAATGTTTTTTTCTGGCACCTGGATGTCTTTTTCTCTTCCTTTCCCACTTTTTATTTCTTTTTTTCTTTTTTTATGGACTCTCACTCTGTCGCTCAGGCTGGAGTGTTGTGGTGCAGTCTTAGCTCACTGCAACCTCTGCCTCCCGGGTTCAAGCAATACTCCTGCCTAAGCCTCCTGAGTAGCTGGGACTACAGGCACGCACCACCATACCCGGCTAATTTTTGTATTTTTAGTAGACACAGGGTTTCACCATGTTGGTCAGGCTGGTCTCAATCTCCTGACCTCAGGTTGATCTCGGCCTCCCAAAGGGCCAAGATTTACAGGCATGAGCCACTGCGCCCAGCTCCTTTCATTCATTTTTAGGGTAAATTCCCAAGGACAGGGAGACTTGTCCAAAGGGTAGACACAATGTTGAGCTCTACGGTGGGATAAATCAGCTTCTGCATAACAAAGTGATCTCATGAGCTTCTCTTTAAGTATGTGACTAAAAACGTTTTCCCCCACCTCCTTTTTCTCCACAAAGGAGATCCAGGTTTAATTTTGTTCATTCAATTGTTGCACCTACTTTGACGGAGTGAATCTTGGCTCCTGCTATGGAGCACCACCTCAGGACTTCTGGACAACAATAAAGTCAGCAAAGAGTCATGACATTCACCTGCTCCTGAGCTCTGCAGGACAGTGTTCCCTGTGGTTTGGGCATGTGGGGAAAATCACTGGCTGACCTTGACTTTTCTTTTTTTTTCTTTTTTTTTTTTTTTTTTGAGACAGGGTCTCTCTGTGGCTCAGGCTGGAGTGCAGTGGTGTGATCTCAGCTCACTGCAAGCTCTGCCTCCCAGGTTCAAGCAATACTCCTGCCTCAGCCTCCCGAGTAGCTGGGACTACAGGCACGCACCACCACGTCCAGCTAATTTTTGTATTTTTAGTGGAGATGGGGTTTCACCATGTTGACCAGGATGGTCTCGATCTCTTGACCTCGTGATCCACCTGCCTTGGCCTCCCAAAGTGCTGGGATTGCAGGTGTGAGCCACCGTGCCTGGCAATTTTTGTATTTTTAATAGAGGTGGAGTTTCACCATATTGGCCAGGCCAGTCTCAAACTCTTGACCTCGTGATCTGCCCACCTTGGACTTCCGAAGTGCTGGGATTATAGGCATAAACCACCGCGCCCGACCTGACCTTGACTTTTCACAAAACTTGGGATGTCATGAAAAGAGCACGGCTTAGACTCGCCTGAGTTCAGCCCTTCTGAAGTGTAATGGTGTGTGTCTTTGTTTACTGTCTCAGTTTATGCCTGTTGTCACATGTCCTGTCCAGTTTAGCATTTGTCCAGGGCAAAAGTTTTTCAATTTGGACAATGAACTATATGATCAGCCTACCTGCTGCAGGAATTTAGACATTTCTCCTCCCTGAGCCTCAGTTTCTTCATCTGTACAGTGGGCCTGGCTACCTATTACACAGAGATGTGGATCACTTTTCACTTAATGGCATCCATCCATGTGGCAGAAACTGTCTTGGGCTCTGGAGGATCCAGTGGGTAACAAGATGTGGCTCTCCTACTTCTTGTCTTGCAAATAAACAAGCAAGATCATTTCAGAAATTTAATTTATAGCAGGAAGTCAGCATGAGCCTCTCTGAGGAGGTGGAATTTGAGATAACGCATGAGGAACGAGAGGAGGCCACAAAGGGAGCTGAGGGAAGAGCATGCCAGGTTGAGGGAACAGCAGTGCAAAGGTCTTGGGGCAAGCGATAACTCGACAGAGGAAACAGAACGGAGCTCAGGAGCAGGTTATGTTCTACAAACTGCAAAGAGCCCCAGCAGTTATTTTCCTCCTAGAGTGTTTTAAAATGCTCTCCCATCCTTTATCTGAAATGATCCTCAAAATAACTCCAAAGAGGCAGGGCAGAGTTTTTTTCTTTTAATTAAAAAAATTTTTTTTTGAGACGGAGTTTCGCTCTTGTTACCCAGGCTGGAGTGCAATGGTGCAATCTCGGCTCACTGCTACCTCTGCCTCCTAGGTTTAGGCAATTCTCCTGCCTCAGCCTCCTGAGTAGCTGGGATTACAGGCACGCGCCACCATGCCCAGATATTTTTTTTGTATTTTTAGTAGAGACGGGGTTTCACCATATTGACACCAGGATGGTCTCAATTTTTTTTTTTTTTTTGAGACAGAGTCTTGCTCTGTTACCCAGTCTGGAATGCAGTGGTACGATCTTGGCTTGCTGCAACCTCTGCCTCCCAGGTTCAAGCAATTCTCATGCCTCAGCCTCCCAAGTAGCTGGGACCACAGGTGTGTGCCACCATGCCCAGCTTGTTTTTGTATTCTTAGTAGAGACGGGGTTTCACCATGTTGGCCAGGCTGGTCTCGAACTCCTGACCTCAGATGGTCCACCCACCTCAGCCTCCCAAAGTGTTGGGATTACAGGCGTGAGCCACTGCAGCTAGCCTAATTTTAATTTTTTAATTCTAATTGGAGACAATGTCTTGGATGTTGCCCAGGCTAGTCTTGAACTCTTAGGCTCAAGCTATCCTCTTGCCTCAGCCTCCCAAAGTGCTGGAATTGCAAGCATGAGCCACTGTGCCTGACCCAAAGATACATTATTAATCCTGCTTTACAGAACAAAAAATCCTTATGAGTTATCTTTTCATATTTTTCCAAAGTGGACACACTATACTTACGTGCTGAAATTTAATCTGATGTATCTCCATGATCTTTTATTGCTTTTGACGATAGGAATCTTTCAGAAACCAGAGACATCTTTAGACAAATCTTCCCATTGTGATATTTAATTCTGTAGTTAAGTCCTCGTGTGTACTGCTTTTGCATCTGTATTCATAAGAGATATTGATCTGTAGTCTTCTCTTCTTGTGATGACTTTGTCTGGTTTTAGTATCAAAGAAGCTCTGGCCTCCCAGACTGAGGTGAGAAGTGTTTCCTCCTCTTCTATGTTTTTTTGGAAGACGTTGTGAGAATTGTATTAGTCCTTCTTCAAACGTTTGATAGAATTCACTAGTAGAGACATCTGGGTCTGGTCTTTTCTTTGTGGATAGTTTTTTATTTCTAATTCGATCTTTTTACTTCCATTTCTCCTTGAATCAGTTTAACAGTTTGCACCTTTCTAGGAGTTTCTTCATTTTACCTGAGTTTTCTAATTTATCACCATTTGGTTGTTCACAGTTTCTCTCATGATCCTTTTTATTTCTGTATGTGCCCCCTCTTTTATTTCTTTATTTTTATTTATTTATTTTTTTGGAGACAGAGTCTCGCTCTGTCACCCAGGCTGGAGTGCAATGGCGCGATTTCAACTCACTGCAACCACCGCCTCCTGGGTTCAAGCAACTCTCCTGCCCCAGCCTCCTGAGTAGCTGGGACTACAGGCACCTGCCACTACACCCAGCTAATTTTTGTATTTTTTGTAGAGACGGGGTTTCACCATGGTTGCCAGGCTGATCTCAAACTCCTGACCTCAGGTGATCCACTTTCATCAGCCTTCCAAAGTGTTGGAATTACAGGCACGAACCACCACACCCAGCCTTATTTCTTATTTTAGTAATATGAGTCATTTCTCTTTTTTTTTGTGGTCAACCTAATGAAAGTTCTCTTAATTTTTGTTGGTCTTTTCAAAGGACCAGTTACTAGTTTTGTTGATGTTTCTCTGTTGTTTTTCTAGTCTCTGTTTTGTTTCTGTTCAAATTTTTACTATTTCTTCTTTTCTGCTTGCTTTTTCCAGTGTCTGGGTAGAAGGTTAGATTATGAATTATAGATCTTTCTTCCTTTTTAATATAGGCATTTAACATTTTAATTTTCTCTTTGTCATGTACACCAATGTTTCACTTTTGGACTGTAGGGTCTCATTGTACCCTCCCCTCTCACCCTGAAGAGGTTGGAGTAAAAGAATCAGGGCCAGAGTCAGGGAGCCTTGGCCTGGTCCTGACACTGCCACTCACTAAGTGACCTCTGGTGAGTTCCTGCCCCTCTTGAGTCTTAGTTGTTTTCTGTCTGTAAAATGAAGAGGCTGACCACAGCATCTCCAGGGGTCTCCTAGTCAAACTAGCTTGGGGGACAGGCTCATGTCAGACTCATCGCTGTGTCCCTTTGGAGGGGACATCTGTTGTTTCTGCATACTCAGCACTCTCCTTTCCCTCTGGTAAGGGCACCTGCTTTCCCTCTGGGGAGACACCCATTCTTCACCTTATATCCAAACATTTTTGTGCCATGGACTCCTCTGGCAGACAATAGAAGCCCATGGACCCCTCCTCAGATTGATTTTTTATTTTTATTTTTTTTGAGACAGGGTGTTGCTCTGTCACCCAGGCTGGAGTGCAGTGGTGCAATCTCAGCTCACTGCAGCTTCTGCCTCCTAGGTTTAAGAGATCCTCCTGCCTCAGCCTCCTGAGTAGCTGGGACTACAGGCATGGATCACCACACCCAGCTAAGTTTTGTATTTTTAGTAGAGATGAGGTTTCACCCTGTTGCCCAGGCTGGTCTCAAACTCCTGACCTCAAGTGATTTGCCTGCCTCAGCCACCCAAAGTGCTAGGATTACAGGCATGAGCCAACACACCCAGCCTCAGATTAATTTTTTGAATGGTATAATATATACTATATATGGTCTAAAGGAAGCCAATTATATTGAAATAGTTATGAAATTATTAGGAAAACAAATTTTTGATATAGCAAAAATGTATTTCTTGATTAGCACAATAAAAAATAAGCCACTTACTTGGCCTAATAACTACCGTAATTTCAAAGTAGTGTTGAATGTAAGTGATATTTTAAGATACCTGTGATAATTGTGATATGAAATATCTGTGATCACTATTGGTGACAAAGTTATAGGTAAATTTTTTTAGACAAACTATTGCTCTATTCCCTAGCCCGGAGTGCAGGTGTGATTGTGGCTCACTGCAGCCTCGACCTCCTGGGCTCAAGCCATCCTCCCACCACAGCCTCCTGAGTAGCTGGGACTACTATGCCTGGCTAATTTAGTTTTTCTGTAGAGAAGAAGTCTTACTATGTCACCCAGGCTGGTAATTTTAATACTACCATGATTTGTTGGCTACATTTATAACAGAAAAAGAAATGCTAAATTTCAGTTAGAGATTAGTGAAAAGAGAGATGTATTTTTTTTGTCATTCAAATTAATGGTTCCTTACTAAGAAACTCTGGTTTTGGGGCTTATCTCAAACTGTTGGACTCCTGGATTCAGAGGTAGGCATGTAACCCAATACTGATCAATCAGAGCAGGGGATGGATAAGAGATTTGAATCAAATGCATGAAATCAGAATCAATCCGGGATTTTTGCTGGACAACTGGGAGAGTTTCTTCTGCGGGGCTTGCTAAGAGATTTGGGCTCAGCCTGGAACCTGTCACCTTGCTGTTGTCAGGAAAGAACCTGACTCAGAATCAAGCCAACACAGAGGAAAGCACAGCTGAAAAATGAACATCCATGTTTTCCAGACAGCATCCCTCCCTTTAGTGTGTTAATTATGTAAGCCCATATATTATCTGTTAAAGCCGGTTTGGGGAGGGTTTTCTGTTCATTGCAACCAAAGGAGTCACAACTAGTACAGTCCCAGGAAGCTTGGCAGAGTGCCTGCCACAAAGTAGGTTGCCCATGAAGGAATGATTAATGAATTTCAAACAATGTAGCAACATGATTAATGTTACTCACTGAACTCATGTAGGTAGATCTGGCTCAATCGTGTATTAAAAGATGAAGACTCAAAGAAAGCATTCCTTAGGCTTTCATTGTTTAAATGAAAGAACTCAGCCATCATCATCATTTTATTAACAAACTATCCCCAGCTTTGCATATTCTTTAGTGATCCAATCAGGACCACACAACCAGAATACAAGTCTAGAATCAGGGTGGACTAATAGTTACAAGTCAAGTTTGCGGCACATTCACACAGTGGAAAACCACACAGCAATGTAAAGGAAGAAGATAGAGCTATATGCACTGATATAGGAAGACCTCCAAGACACTCTAAGAAGAAAATTATGAAATAGTAATCACATTAAGATGCCGTTCTCATAAAAACCAAATCTCCCAAACAAAACCTTGAGTTTCTCTATGAACTTAAATGAGTGTAAATCAAAGAAAAATATGTAGAAGTCCACTCATGAAACACTATCAGTGGGTGCCTCTAGTAAGGGAACGGTCACAGAACCTTGTCCTTTCTCTGTTGTTTCCTTCCCCCACCCTTTTTCTTTTTGAAACAGAGTCTTACACTGTTGCCGGGGTTGGAATGCAATGGCATAATCTCAGCTCACTGCAACCTCTGCCTCCTGGGTTCAAGCGGTTCTCCTGCCTCAGCCTCCTAAGTAGCTGGGATTATGGGTGCCCGCCACCATACCCGGTTACTTTTTTGTATTTTTAGTAGAGATGGGGTTGCACTATGTTGGCCAAGCTGATTTCCTGACCTCCTGACAACTCCTGACCTTGTGATCCACCCACATTGGCCTCCCAAAGTGCTGGGATTCCAGGCATGAGCCACCGTGCCCAGCTGTTGTTTCCAATTTTTTTTTTTTTTTTTTTTTGAGATGGAGTTTTACTCTTGTTGCCTGGGCTGGAGTGCAATGGCACGCTCTCAGCTCACCACAACTGCCACCTCCTGGCTTCGAGTGATTCTCCTGCCTTAGCCTTCCTAGTAGCTACGATTACAGGCATGGGCTATCATGCCTGGCTAATTTTGTATTTTTAGTAGAGACAGCGTTTCTCCATGTTAATCAGGCTGGTCTTGAACTCCCGACCTCAGGTGATCCTCCCACCTTGGCCTCCCAAAGTGCTGGAATTACAGGCATGAACCACCACTCCCAGCCTGTTTCTAATTTTTATACAAGGATAAAATAATTGTGTTACTAGTGTAATTTAAAATAACTTCTAATTTTAAAGTTAAATAATAAAACAACTCTGACAGAAGAAAGAATATTCCTTTTATGGTTTTTCCCCCCTCAAGTGCCTGTCAGGATTCTTGGGGAAGCTGAGGAAACTAGGGCTGTGACTGTGATATTCTGCTGCCTCCATGATGCTGTGCCCATGATGCTCTGCTGTGCCCATGATGCTGTGCCCAATGCTGTGTCCATAATGCTGTGCCTATGATGCTGTGCTGCATCCATGATGCTGTGTCCATGATGCTGTGCCAATGAAGCTGTGCCCATGATGCTCTGCTGCATCCATGATGCTATGCTCATGATGCTCTGCTGCATCCATGATGCTGTGTCCATGATACTGGGTCCGTGTTGCTGTGCCCATGATGCTGTGCTGCATCCATGATGCTGTGTCCATGATGCTGTGTCCATGAAGCTGTGCCCATGATGCTGTGCCCATGATGCTGTGTTCATGATGTTCTGTTGCATCCATGATGCTGTGCCCATGATGCTGTGCTGTATCCACGAAGCTGTGTCCATGAAGCTGTGCCCATGATGCTCTGCTGCATCCATGATGCTGTGTTCATGATGCTGTGCCCATGATGCTGTGCTGCATCCATGATGCTGTGCCCATGATGTTCTGTTGCATCCATGATGCTATGCCCATGATGCTGTGTCCATGATGTTGTCCCCATGATGCTCTGCTGCATCCATGATGCTGTGCCCATGATGCTGTATCCATGATGCTCTGCTGTATCCATGATGCTGTGCCCATGAAGCTGTGCCCATGATGCTGTGTCCATGATGCTGTGCCCATGAAGCTGTGCCCATGATGCTCTGCTGCATCCATGATGCTATGTCCATGATGCTGTGCCCATGATGCTCTGCTGCATCCATGATGCTGTGCCCATGATGCTGTGCTGCATCCATGATGTTGTGTTGCATCCATGATGCTGTGCCCATGATGCTGTGCTGTATCCATGATGCTGTGTCCATGAAGCTGTGCCCATGATGCTGTGCTGCATCCATGATGCTGTGCCCATGATGTTCTGTTGCATCCATGATGCTATGCCCATGATGCTGTGTCCATGATGTTGTCCCCATGATGCTCTGCTGCATCCATGATGCTGTGCCCATGATGCTGTGCCCATGAAGCTGTGCCCATGATGCTGTGTCCATGATGCTGTGCCCATGATGCTGTGTCCATGACGCTGTGCTGCATCCATGATGCTGTGTCCATGATGCTGTGCCCATGAAGCTGTGCCCATGATGCTCTGCTGCATCCATGATGCTATGTCCATGATGCTGTGCCCATGAAGCTCTGCTGCATCCATGATGCTGTGCCCATGATGTTCTGTTGCATCCATGATGCTATGCCCATGATGCTGTGTCCATGATGTTGTCCCCATGATGCTCTGCTGCATCCATGATGCTGTGCCCATGAAGCTGTGCCCATGATGCTGTGCCCATGAAGCTGTGCCCATGATGCTGTGTCTATGATGCTGTGCCCATGATGCTCTGCTGCATCCATGATGCTGTGTTCGTGATGCTCTGCTGCATCCATGATGCTGTGTCCATAATACTGTGCCCATGATACCATGTCATACTCTCTATACCTTGCCATGCCTGTGACGCCATGCCCTATCCCTGGGATTCTACAGTACTCTGGCTGCTCTAGAAGCTGAGGAGATTCCTCCCCATGTAAAATGCTCCTGGCCTACTGACCTGGATTCTACTCTCAACATCCTGACCCCCAACTACCTCTGCTGCAAAACTACACATGGCCCAGGTGACTTCTCCCACAAATGGGAGAGGGAATCAGAGCATTTCCAGCAGAGCAGAGGCCCTGGGGAGATGCCCGTCTGCAGCAGATTCGAGACAGCTGATCCAGTTCAGGTCCCTCATTGTGCAGAGTGGGATTGTGAGCCTCAGAGTGGAGAGAAGATTCATCTAACTGTGGTTCGATGCCAGCCAGAGTGGGGCTCCACCCGGACTCCCAATTCAGAGCTCGTTTTGGTGGGGGGTCCTGAAGTTCTGTCATCATAGTTACCCCTTGTTTGGGTCTCCAGAATGTCCCTGTTCCAGTGTATATCTGTTACTTCAATGACACATTGCAACATAGCTATCAGAGGGGTTGGTTTTTATTTAGAAAGAAGATAGTAAGCTACTTTTTGGATATGCTTAAGTTAATATTTTAGCATAAATACAAAATTATAATAGCACAAATAAAAATATTATTAATAAAATAAATTTTCTGCCACCCTAATCATGTTTCATTTGTTCACATTACTTAATGTCATTCTAACATACATACTTTATGCGTACGTTTGTACATTCAGCTGTAACTTTTTAATATACATTTTATAATCTTTTTTCACTCAGTGTTAATTTTCTCTATTTTTAAGGAGCTGACTTCAGAAGACAATGTTAAACATTTCTTTTATGTAGCTTTCTACCTTCTGCAGAGTATTTCGTCAAGTAAGTAAACCATTATTTACATAACTACACCTACATAGTTTTTATATCATAAAATATTTTAATCATACAGAAAATCACGAGGAGCAATATATCACACATATTTAACAAATATTGATATTTTAAAACTATTCCTAAGCCTGGCATAGTGGTATATGCCTATAGTTCCAGCTACTCACTTGGGAGTCTGGGCAGGAGGATTGCTTGAGCCCAGGAGTTCTAGGCTATAGTGTGCTATGCCGATTGGGTATCTGCACTAAGTTTGGGATCAATATGATGGCTGCCTGGGACCAAGGGACCACCTGGTTACCTAATGTGGGATGAACCCACCCAGGCTGAAATGGAGCAGGTCAAAATTCCCTTGCTGATCAGTTGAGGGATGGCATCTGTGAATAGCTATGGGTTTCCAGCCTGGGCAACATAGCAAGACCCTATCTCTTAAAAAAAAGGTACATAAAAATGTTTTTGAGATTAAAAAAATAAAATAAAACATTACAGGTAAGTTGGAGCTTTCTTCTGCATGATATACTCAAGTGCCCCCCAGGATAGACTATATAATTTTCAGGGCCCAGTGCAAAATGAAAATACAGTGACCCTTATTCAAAAATCATTATGAACCTGGTGTGGTGGCTCACGCCTGTAATCCCAGTACTTTGGGAGGCTGAGGCCTGTGGATCACCTGAGGTCAGGAGTTCAAGACCAGCTTGGCCAACATGGTGAAACTCTGTCTCTACTACAAATACAAAAAAAATTTTTTTAAATAAAAATAAAAATAAAATCATTATGAATTTCTAGAGAGCAACAGCAAAGCATTAAACCAAGCAGGGAGCCCTTCCAAGTCCAGGTCTCAATGCTACTACACAGGCGACACACCCAGGCAGCCAGCCCTATTTCTCCATCTCCTCTCACTTGGCTAACACTGATCTGTGTCTTTGTTGTCCCGTATTTACGTACTTCACGTACGTGCATTGACCAATATTATGGAGTATCATGTTACGTGTTTTAAAATGTTACATAAATGCCATCACACTGTATGTATCCTTAGGTTGCTTGTCTCACTTACTCTTTTTTATTTTTTTGAGATGGAGTCTCACTCTGTTGCTAGGCTGGAGTGCAGGGGCACGATCTCTACTCACTGCAACCTCTGCCTCCCAGGTTCCAGTGATTCTTCTGCCTCAGCCTCCCAAGTAGCTAGGACTATAGGCGTGCACCACCATGCCCAGCTAATTTGTGTATCTTTTTCTGTTTTTAGTAGAGTCAGGGTTTCATCTTGTTGGCCAGGATGGTCTCAATCTCTCGACTTCATGATCCGCCCGCCTTGCCCTCCCAAAGTGCTGGGATTACAGGCATGAGCCACTGCATCTGGCTCACTTACTCTTTTTGAGAGGTATTTGTGTAAAATCATGTAGATGTTATTCATTTTCACTATTATCTAATATTCCATTGTGAGATCTCACCACAGCTCATTTTTCTAGTATGCTATATTTTTCTCATAATTCACAGTACTGAGGTGAACATCCTTGGACACAGTTCTCTGCGCATGTGTGAGTTTCTATCTGTCACTAGGTATGGAATTGAACTGTTCTGCCTTTCCAGATGTTGAAGTTATTTCCAAGTTTTTGTTTGGTATCAATGTGCTCCTCTGGGGTGTCTCCTCTTGGATGTTCCTAAGTCATCTGAAAAGCTTCCCTTGGAAGACTCCTTTGAGCTACCTTTCTTCTAAGATCCGCCATCCACACAGTCAGAAACTGTGTGTCCTGGCCCTTTCCTTTTATTCCCCCACCACTTCTAACCTATTGCCCAAACCTAGTGATTCCCACTCTAAAATATGGCTTTAACCCATGCATTCCTCCATTTCCTTCCTGTTACTTCTACTATTTTGGCTTGGGATGCCACCCTCCTCTGGGCTCTTTTTCCAACTCCTAACTTGTCCCTCAACCCCTCAAGTCTCCAGCCCACCAGCTTTCTTCACTGAGGGACTTATTACACCCTACCAAGTTGCGTGGTGACATGCAGTGCACCCATGCACATTGTAGAGATCAGAGCTGTGAGTTACATGACAGCAAAGGTTGCATCATGGTCCTCATTTGCAGACCTGTAGCATGGTACCTGGTACCCAACAGAATCTACAAATATCTGTTGAATCAAAGTATGAATAAGCATCATGGTGTCATTTCCCTATCTTTTGGATCACTAGGATAAATTCACCAAAGGAGCATTACTGATGACTTAGGATAATGAATGTAAACTTCATAGTCCTGTGGAAACTGAATTTGATCCACACAAAACTTTAGGGTCAGTTGAGACCAGCCTGAGCAACAGAGTAAGACCTTGTCTCTACAAAATAAATAAATAAATAAATAATTTAGCTGAAGGTGAAGTCATGTTTATTGTCTTTGCTACTTGGGAGACTAAGCAGGGAAGATCACTTAAGTGCAGGAGCTTGAAGCTGCAGTGAGCTGTGATCACATCACTGCACTCCAGTCTGTGTGACAGAATGGGACCTTGTCTCTAAACAAAAATATATAATTAAAAACACTCTAGGTCAGGTATGACAGATAGGATGACTCTTACCAAGAAGTGGTTTCCCAAGATCCGATAGCCAGTAAAAGACAAAGTATAAAGAACAACAGGCACTCAGGTATTCTTTCCATCTGCTTGTCTTATTTGATAGGTATCCTAAATTTAGTTTAGAAATCACTAAATATTATGTTGCCCTTTATTTTATTTTATTTTTGAGATGGAGTTTTGCTCTTGTTACCCAGGCTGGAGTGCAATGGCACGATCTCGGCTCACCTCAACCTCCACCTCCTGGGTTCAGGCAATTCTCCTGCCTCAGCCTCCTGAGTAGCTGGGATTACAGGCACGTGCCACCACGCCCAGCTAATTTTTTTTGTTTTTTTTTTTTAGTAGAGACGGGGTTTCACCATGTTGACCAGGATGGTGTCAATCTCTTGACCTCATGATCTACCCACCTTGGCCTCCCAAAGTGCTGGGATTACAGGCGTGAGCCACCACGCCCTGCCTATGTTGCCCTTTAATGTCAGGTGACTGTCTCTTTAAATGTTGCTGTTCTGACATATATATAAATCATTCTAATGAGTGTGTGTGTGTGTGTATATATATATATACACACACACACACTCATTAGAATGATATATATTTATGTACATATATATTTAAATAACTTGATAGATTCGTATCTCTCTAGGAAAAAAGAACTCTCATCTCTGGACCTTTGTTTATCCATCTATTAAATGGTCACAAGGAGGGTCCTGTGTAGGATCTTTTGCTCTAGGAGTAGATAAGGAACAAGCACACCTTTCTATCCCTATCTAATTTTGTTGCTCGCATGCTCTGTGCAGTCATTTATGGGGCTGAGGAGGATGAATGAACAGCTCTTGCAAAACTGAGAAATAGTAATAGCTGACTTTACAGCTGCTGATGCCCCTTACCTATTGACTTGAAAGCCCTTCAATCACTTGTAGCCTATGAAACAGAAAGTGAGCTGCTAAATATTTCCCCACATGTGTTGGTGAGTTCATAGGTTAAACCTACAGGAAGAAGAGGGCATTGCTAAACACAAAGACGTGCCTTGCTTCATGGGTTTTCAAATATCAAAGGCCCAGTCCTCGACCTGAGACCCTCAAATGCTACCATCTAGTGATGTCATTTTGAAGGATCAGCCCCGAGGAGAAGTTCATCCTATGGAAGCCACCTGAGCGCTCCATACACCATCTGAAGTCCTGGCTTCCAGTTCTGACTCAGCCACTAAGGGGCCGTGTGACCTCAGCCACATTCCTCTACCTGTATAGTGAAGCTGCTGGAAAACACCTTTCCACTGCCTCCTCCACAGTTCTAAAGTTCTATCACTCAATGGGAGGTGGAGATGGCTTTCACAATCAACAATACAAAGCAGGCAGCTCTTTAGTTCCTCTTGGCCTGAGTCCCTGCCACCTGGATAGAAGCTGGGTAATAGATCAGCATCTGGCTCCCCGGCCTGGGTCACAGAATCACAGAATCGTGGGTGGCTGGCAGGAAGCCTTTGCGTTTATCAAGACCCATGTCCTCCCTCCCTCCCTCCCTCATTCAACAAAAATTTACTAAGCAGTGGCATTGAATAGAATGTGGGCAGAGATGGTGGCTGTTGTGTTCACCAATTTATCCAATGCACCTAGAACAGTGGTTGGCACATAGTAGGTGCCCATTACATATCTACTGAATGATGTCGAGTCTCCTACAGTCGGGTCACCTAAGGGAGCCTATTAAGGGCAGATTCCTGGGCCCACCCCAGACCTACTGAATTGGTGATAGCGCCCAGGTGACTGTCATGCCTTCCAGAGTTTGAGAACAACAGCTGGATGTAATGTCTGAATAAAGCATTGTCTTATTATCAGAGAGGAGAAAATGCTGACGTTTGAACTTTTGAGCATTGTCGTTCGTGGCTAAAATATTCAAGTCAAATAGGTTCATTTTGCTGTAGCCATTTCCATGGAGCCTGGAGAGCTCTGGGCTTTGCACTAGGTATGCACAAGGCTCACTTTCACTAATCTCGCGGGAGGCAACGCTGATAAAAAGGCAGAGAAGATAGGAGTGAAGCCACACAATGTCCAAGTTCGACGTTATGATTGCCCTTCACTTGGAAGTTAGAAAACAGGAAATGCGCCACTCTTCTAGCTTCCCTGTGGAGCTTAACTGGTTCATTTTTCATACTCCCTTTCCAGTGTCTGTGGCTTGGACCATGTACAGACTTGGGTTCAAATTAGAGCTGTGTCTCTGACTTTGTAGTCTGGGGCCAACCACTTTGACTCCCTTTAAACTTCTGTTTCTTCAGTCATAAAATGAACATCATGATTTGCCTACTGAGGGTTGCTGGAAGGATTAGAGATGCTATAAACTCAGGTGTTGGGCACATGGTCAGTACAGAAAAGCTCTAAGTTTTGGTTGATGTCTGTAAACTGCCATCACATCTGGGCTGGAGGACTCTGCAGAGGTTCATCCAGGCCAGCTCCTTCATTTTATAGGTAGAAAAACAGCCTCAGAGAGGAGAAGCAAATGGCACAAGATCATCTAGCACCTCAGGTTTTTTGAGGGCTTTCTTTTTTTGAGATGGGGGTCTCATGCTGGAGGGTAGTGATGCGATCACAGCTCACTGCAGCCTCAACATCCTGGGCTCAAGTGATGCTCCCTTCTTAGCCTCCAATGTAGTTGGGACCACAGGTGTGCACCATAACATCTGGCTTATTTTTTTTTTTTTTTGATTTTTTGTAAAGATGGGGTCTCCCTATGTTGCCGAAGCTATTCTCAAACTCCTAGACTCAAGTGATCCTCCAGCCTCAGCCTTCCAGTGTTGGGATTACAGCCATGAGCCACTACACTCAGGCCAAGACTTTTAATTTCAATTAAGAACTTCAATTTTTTTCCATGGACCAGAGGAACTTCAAATTTTTCCATGAGGCTGAGACTCTGTGAGTAACCTGTGATGAAGGAATTTCTGGGACAATATGCTTTTGAAAAAGGAGGCAAAATATCTCAAGCGAGGCCCTTTTGCACCTAAGTTTCTTGCCAGCCAGAAGCCTGCTGTGAGGATATAGTGATTGGCGAGAAAGTCCCTAACGTTTGGCAATGTGTGGCTTTTCTATGAACACAGGAGTTTTAAAAACAAAAAATGCCTCTGGGAAAGTGCTGTTGGGCCTTCTCTGGCAAGGCAGTGAATGGCACCGTAGCTCAGCAAGGCCCAAGGCTAGAGATGGCTGTCTGGGGACACTCCAAGTTTGGCTTCTGGGCTATAAAGCACAAATCACCAGTCGGGCCAGGTGAGGCCTGGAAGGGACATCTCTGGAAACCATCCCACAGGGCTCTGACTCTGGTGCCCAGGGCAGTACCAAAAAAATGGGGTCTGGGGAGAGTTCAAGTCCTTAGTGCTAACCGTGATGACACTGGTGATGTTGGTGACGACTATAGTGATGATGGGCATTTCCTATCTGCAGGATTCAGGGCCGGGCTTTACATGACTTTACATGAATTGCATTGTTTTGTTCAATCCATCATCACAAGATCCATATGTGGAGCAGGACAATTGCTATCCCCACTTTACAGACGAGGAAACGGAGGCTCAGAGAGGTTAAGTAAACGACCAAGGGCACATAGCTAGTTTGCACCAGGATTCAAATCTGAATATAGTGGAGTCCAAGGTAAGCCAGTAGCCTGTAAGTGCTGGAAAAAAAGGCAAGTAACATTGGCCAGTGCCTTCAAGGGATATATATTTCTTATTACCATTTTAACAGAAGGGAAACAGAAGAACAGAGCGCTTAGCATATTCTCCATGAGGTCAGGTGCTGTGCCAAGCACTTTACATATATTATCTCCTCAATCATCAAAACATCCTTATGAAGTAGGTAGTTTTTTGGTCCCCATTTGTGCAGATGAGGAAGCTGAGGCCTGAGACTAAATGACTTGCTGTGGTTCCCAATCAGGCAGTGTGACTCCAGAGCCCATGCTCTTCACCTCCTGAATTACTGGATACTGGAACAAGATGTAGCAGGGCCTGAAACAGAACCTGGGACTCCTGCCTCCTAGTCTAGGGCTCTGAGGCTAGATGCAGGCTCTCTGTTGGAATGCATTGTTCCTTAAGAGCACACTGGCCTTAAGCCCAAGGAGTGAAATCACGCCCTGCGGTTCTGGGAACCTCAGACTGGAGAAGGAAGCTTTTGCCCTGGCGTTCAAGTCTGAGCAGGTGTACCGGGGACTCTCCCTGTTTCCTTCTTCCACTGGAAGGGAGCCCTTGTAGGGTGGGCAGGGTGGGGCAGCTCCTATGAGTGTAGGGTGGAAGGAGGACAGGAGGCAGGAGTGCCCAATAAAACTGACCTAAAGCTTCCCGCCTTCTTGCCTTCATGAAGGCAGTGCCCTCACCTCCTGTCTGGCAAACAGGGCATGGTGATGAGAGTTCAAGTTTGGAGTCAGGAGGTCTGAGTGCTGGTTCTGGCTCAGAGAGTCACTCCATGTGCACACTGACAGTGAGTCTCCTTTTCTGTATCATGTGTGGCGGTGGTGGTGGTAGAGAAAATGCTCCAGCTTTTTTAGTTAACACATCATTTATTAAGTGCCTACTGTGTGCCAGGAACTGCCAATACAGCAAGTGCAAAAGCAGATTGAGGCCCGGCTTGCATGGTGTTAGAGTCTTGTAAGAAGAGATACAAAGATTAAGTCTTCACTGCAACAAATGTAAAATGGCAACTGTGACTAGCTTTTAAAGAAAAAAGGCCTACCACTCAGCGAAGGGAGCCCATGATGGTGGGGTGGAAGGAGAGGAAATGGCGTGATGCCCTGAAGAGATTACCAGGTGAATGGCTGCTGGGTGTACAAGCTCGTTGTGAGTGGGCCTGCAGAGGCTGGCAGGAGCCCAGCCCCTTCGCGCATTGTGGGCCACGGTAAGAGAAGTCATTAAAGTTTTGGGGAGTAGGGTGTTGGGAGACCATGGGAGAGAGAGAGATGATCAGGTTTAACACAGAACATAAGCAAACGCACACTTCAAGTGAAAGACTAAAATACCACCTCCTCCAAGGAGCCTTCCTTGATTTCTCTGCTTTTTATCTATGGTATTTTTCCCTTTCTCTGGCCTGGTAGATTGGGTAGAGAAACTCAGTCCTCCATGGGAGTAAGGCCTGAGCTTTCTCTTCCTGCAACTGATGTGCCTTGTGGCTTCAAACGTGGTCCTTGTCTTCTTGAGCCTCAGTTTCCCCCGCTGTGCAGAAGAAGCAGGACCCGCCCAGTGCTAACGCAACGTGATTCGCTCTGGCAGGAGCGGGGGGCTGCCCGCATTGCTGCGCAGGCATCAAGCTGCTGGCTAGGGCACCGCCACCCGGCTGTCTGCGCTTTTTCCCCGTCTGAGGGCTGCTGGAGCCGGCCGCCGCGCCAGACTAGGCGCAGGAAAGTGGGTGAGCGACCCCCGGCTCCCGCGGGCGCCGCGCGGCCCCGCCCCCGCAGCCAGTGGCCCTGCGGCAGCCGGGGGCTCGAGCTCCGCCCTCCGCCTCCCGCCGGCCTTGCTCCCTCCTCCCTCCTCCCTTGCTCGCTCGCTGGCTCCCTCCCCCCGGGCCGGCTCGGCGTTGACTCCGCCGCACGCTGCAGCCGCGGCTGGAAGATGGCGGGGAACGACTGCGGCGCGCTGCTGGACGAAGAGCTCTCCTCCTTCTTCCTCAACTATCTCGCTGACACGCAGGTACGGCCCGCCGGGGCTGCGGGCCCTGGGCCAGGGGTACTGAGCTGCGGGGGCCGCAGCCGCAGCCGCCGCCGCCGAGGCCGGGAGGCAGCGGTGGGCGCCCTGGGGTACTGGGGGTTCCAGGCTGCAGAGCCCCCCTTCCAGGCGCCCTGCGATGCGCTCCGTTACCGGGGCTGGGAGCCGAAGGTCTCCCCGAGTGTGTTGGAGCGCTGGGGGCGCTACGGCCGCTGGGGAGGGTCTAGCCTTGGCCGCTTAGAGTCTGCCCCCCCGCGGGCAGAGCTGGGGGTATCGCGCTTCCTTGGGCAGGTGGAGGCGCGCCACGGTGTGGGGTACCCTCAGGCTGTCGCTGGGTGCTGGAGGCGCGCCCTCAGCGCCCGGCACTTGCTGCCGTACTTTCACGTGGACTTGTGGCCCCGGCACGGGCGCAGCCTCTGTCTCCGGAGTCCTCTAGTCCTCCAGCCTCCAGTCCCCCGAGTGCTGTTGCTGGCCCTCCGCGGCTCTCTACCCGCGCTAGCAGCGCGGAGTTTCCTGCCAGTTGCCAGCTAAAGGCACAGGGGTCTGCGGGGCACGTGGACATGCGGGCGGAGACGGCGTCTTCCTGGTTTCGCTATCCGGCGGAGCCCTCTGGGGGAAAAAGCCAGGCAGGATGGGGGCGGAAGGACTCTCTGGGGGCGCCTGGGTCCCCCTGCGGCGCGCGGTCCCGGCGCGCGCTCCACGATGCAGGGGGAAGGGAAGGCGAGGCGGAGTCCCAGGCTTTGGCTGAGACCGGGAGCCCCACTGGCGACACGCGCGTGACAGGAGAGAGTGCTCTGGTGTGCCGCGGGGTGGGGGGAGGCGAGGAAGCTGGTGGCTTGGAGACTGGGAGAAGGGTGCTGCTGGGACAAGCAGCTACCAAAAATGTCAGCACGAGGTGTGCGCGCCCCCCACCCCTCCCCCATTTTCCCCACCCAATGCCTGTTGCAAGCATAAAGTTTGGCTCCAGAGTTAGGGCTTTTTCTCCTGGCGCCCGGCTGCGGGTCACAGGGAAGCTGGGGTTGCAGCGGAACCTCGGAGGAGCCCCTGGGTGCTGGCACACGCCTGGGCACGGAGAGGGGCAGCCGGGCGGAACCGGGCGCGGCTCGCGGGGGCTGATTTAGTACCTGGAGTGGGAGCGCCGGTGCCGGCCCGTTTTGCATAACAGTGGAAAGGAGGGGGAAGGCGTAGATGGGGGGGAGGGAGGTGGGAGGAGAGAGAGGGAAACTTTGCTTCTTGTTATAATCTGCCAGTCTTTGGGCGGCAGCAGCTGTCATGGGACCGGGTGGGCGGGGAGAGGTTGCAAGCTGACTCCTTGCGGTGAAACGCGACTTGGAGGGGACGCCGCAGCCTAGACGTTCAGCTCCGGGCGGACTCCGGGTGGCGACTTCGGGCCGGCTGCTGGGACAGCGCGGCGTGGCAGGAAGCCCGCCACGCGGGAGGCAGGCCGGCCCTGGCCAGCTGCAGACGCCGCTGCGTAGGGGAGCCGCGGGGCCGCGTGGTCGGTGGCGGGCACGCTCGGGTGGGTTCGCGGTAGAGGCCGGAGGGGCTGGTGGCGTGTGATTGCGCTTCTCGAGGTAGGGGGAGTGTGTGGTGAGCGTGTTGCGCGCGCGCGTGTGTGTGTGTGTGTGTGTGCACACGCCGTGCGCGCCGGGCGCGTACCTTTACCTCTGACGAAACTGCGGTGGAGCTCCCGCCGCCGTCGCCAGGCTCCGTCACACGCCCCGCGCCGGTGTCTGCGCCGAAGGCGGGTCCCAGCCTCCGTACTCCCGGAGCCTAGAGCTTGGGGTTAGGGAGACTGACTTCGGGAGGAGGGGCAGAGTCTCTCCAGGGACGATTCTGTCCCCAGATCTCTCAATTGCCTGGGGGCGTCTCCTAATCTCTCCGCTGAAATTCGGATGAGGAGGGAGGCCTGAAATAGCCGGAGACTCCTTCAGGGACCCATTGCAAGAACTGTCCGCTTTGGACCATACCCCGGATTTAAACTCCATCTTCAGTGTTTGGCTTAGCAATGATTAATTATTTTGCCCTTTTAGCTACCTAGCGAGCCTAGCTAGCAGAAATATTTCACCCGAGGAAACTAGAAAATTGAGTAATCAGGTGTCAGCAGGAACAGTGCAGTGAAAGTTAATCTGGGACATTTGCTTTTTTTTTTCTTAACCACGTGACAGCCCAAGGATCTTCTGGTGATCTATGCCGGCCCAACTTGGGAAATGTAATTGATAGGATGAGCTTTGAGCCGCCCCTAGAAGGCTCGCACAGCCCAGCCGGAAAAGGACCTGGGCGGGCCCAGCGTGCGCCTCCTCATTTTACAGTTGGGGAAAGAGGCTGCGAGGAGTGAGCGGCTTGTACGGGACCACGCAGCCAGAGGGTGACAGAGCCACCCAGGGCTCCTGACTCCAGGTCCTGTGTGTTACCTCGAAATAGCACTGGACTTGGAGTCAGAAGGCCTGAGTGGAGTCACCTTCCCCACTCTCTGGCTGGGTGACCCTGGGGCAAGCCATTTGAACTCTCCAAGCCTCATTTCCTCCATCTGTCAAATGGGGCTGGTGGTGCGGCAAGAGAATCCAATGGCCTGGTGGTGGGGGTGAGCCGTGTTTGCATGTGAGATGTTCTGGTTGTGCCTGCAACCCCCTCTCCTCCCCCAACCTTACCCTCACCCTCCCCTCCTCCCTCTCTCTTTGGGAGCTTTGGGGACAGTGGATTAAATGGTAATTCATTGTCTCGGTCCCAAAAGATTGTTGTTGTCTTTGGTGGCTATTCCAGGGTTAGATTTAGAGGCAGGACTTCTGTTTAGGAGACTTAACTTTTACCCATTGGGGCCAAAGTACAGAAATTTAGCAGAACAAGGATTGTGAAAGTTTCTTGGAAAGCTTTGAGACATGGATCCCAAAGGACTGTGGGTGGCTTCACCTTTGCTCAGGCTGTGCCCGGACCCGGAGTGCCCTCACCCACCCATCCTGCTTGGCCTTCTCTAGTAGGCCCTCCCAGCCCCGAGCGCCCTGCTTTCTCTCCTCTGGTTTTCTGCATCTGTGTTATACAACCAAGCACTTTGTGTGAGTCTGGTGTCCAGTAAGATTCTAGCACTAGAGTTGTGGCTTTTATCATTGTGCCTGCATGGCACCTGTCAGCATGCTGAGCTGTGTTCCTTTGCTTAGCTCTTGGCTAGGCACGTGGATTACAGACAGGGGTGCAGCTGTGTCCTGCCAAGCAGAAGCTCCCAGGCTGGCAGGGGAGACAGCTAGGCAGCGAGTTATGGGAGAGAGGAATGCAGAGGGCTGCCGCTGTGGGCAAAGGCTTAGACCCCAAAGGCCACACAGCAAGCCCATACTAAATATGGGCTATTTGAAGTCTCTTACGGCATCAGTCAGACGCACAAAATGTCAGAGTTGGCGGGAATTGTAGAAATCATCTGTTCCAACCCCTCATGATTTAAAAATATTTATAGAATTGTTAGAAAATACTGCCAAGCATAAAGAAAAAAAATTAGAAATGTGTAACGTGACCCAAAGATAACCACTATTGTGATGTATATTTCTAGACTGTTTCTCTCTTGTTCATCTAGATCACATCTTGTTCTTAAAAAATAAGAGTCGCCAGGGTCGGTGGCTTATGCCTGTAATTATAGCACAAGGCAGGTGGATCACCCGGGGTCAAGAGTTCGGGACCAGGCTGGCCAACATGGTGAAACCCCGTCTCTCTACTAAAAATACAAAAATTAGCCAGGCGTGGTGGCACACACCTGTAATCCCAGCTACTCGGGAGGCTGAAGCAGGAGAATCGCTCCACCCCGGAGGGGTGGAGGTTGCAGTGAGCCAAGATTGAGCTGCTTCACTGCAGCCTGGGCAAAAGAGTGAAACTCCGTCTCAAGAAAAAAAGAAAAGTGGGGGTCATCTTGAATATACTGATTTGTAACTTGGAATCTCACTGTTTTGTAATTTGTTTTTTTTTTCCTCCTCCAAACAGTATGCTGTAAGCATCTTTCCACGTCAGTAAATATTTTGCTTAATATCTTATTGGTTATCTAATGTTTCATTGAGGATCGAACTGAATGTATTTAATCAATTTTTTACTCATTTAAGTTGTTTAATTTTTTTATTTTGCTATGGTAAGCAGTGCTAAAATGAATATCTCTGTGTGTATCTCTTCGCTCCTTTTTTTATTCCTAGAAGTGAAATTACTCCATCAGAAAAACCGTGCAGGCATTTTGCAAACCCATTCCTGGATTGCCTTCTAGAAAGATTGTACTTATTCGCACGCCAGCATATCTGGTTTCCTATACCCAGATAACTGTTTGATGTTTTCATTGTTTTTCATTTTTACCAGTCTGTTCATCAATAAATTCTATTACCCTTATTGTTTTAATGTGCATTTATTTGATTGCTTGTGATGCGGAACTTTTCCCCATATGATCAAGGGCCATTTGTGGTTCTGTGTTTCTGACCTTGGCCCATTTTGCACTTGGTATCCTGTCCCCTCGTTGTCCTAAAGCTGGGACTGAGCACTCAGAACAGACCCCTGCCACATGGAGAACTGAGAAAATGGCTCCAAACACCCCTTGGAGCCAAGGCCAACTTCCTTTTCAAATCAGTTTGTGGGCTTGGACAAATGTATAGTGTGTGGGAGCAGGTTGAAGTGTAGTCTTCACTGGGTGCGTCTGCCCATTATTCATCTGTATGAGACCAGGGCGAGTAACTTCTTCACCTGAGCCAGAAGGGGTCATGTTCACCAGAGACCTGGGCTCTATTTTCGTTGGGATTTCCTGGCTGGTGCTAATGATCAGGATGCCTGTGAAACCCAGGAAAGGCAATGGCCCAGCAGCGGGGCCCCAGGAGCTCATATTTCCCCTTTACCTTGGGGCCCTCCTCTCCCCAGCTGGTGCAGGCCAGGCAGACGTTCCACTGTGCCACTTGAGTCACCCTCTTCCTTCTTCCTCTGGAATAGTAGAAGAAAGACTCAAGGTGCAAGTGAGAAGCAGCCTTGCAAAGGGGGCTCAGGCTTGGAAACACATAACAAGAATGTTGCAGTGTTGATTCTTGTCTTCTCCTTCATCATTGTCATCATCAGTGATGTTTACTGAGTATCCCCTAGACCCCATGCAGTTTTCTTATCCTTCTGTTTGCACTACTACATTTCATTCTCAGAGATTGTGCAAAATGTAGGTGCTGTTGCACAGCTGTGCAGATCTTAGACAGCTTCAGAGAACTCACTGACTTGTGGAAGACTAATTAATTACCTTTGAGTAAGTAGAAGAGCCAGCATTAGTGAGCAGTGTTCCCAGACCACTTGACTCCAAGCTCCTTGAAGTCAGGGACTACTCTCTGTTTTTGTTCTTCATTGCTTTCTAGAACCTTGAGCAAATGAAGGCACACTGATTGTATAGAAAGAATGCAGAACTCTTAGGTCCCTCTGCTTCTCTAGGCCTGAGTTTCTCAATCCCTGAAATGAGGATAATAGGCCCTAACTCTCAGGGTTGGGAGTGAAATAATACAGTGTATCTAAAATGAGCATTAACCTGCTGCTCATGAAACTTGGAATAATTCTCTCTTCGAAGCACTTTTAGAAGGACAGGATTAATTATGAACCTAATTTTCATGCATGCAATCTTTTTTTGTGTAAAGAAGAGAAGCATAATTCTTATTATGTCAGGGTGAAGGGAACCCAAATAAAGTCATTTGGAAGAAAATGATCAGGGTCAGTTTCTATCTGTCTTCCTTCAAGGTATTCGGAGTGCCTCACATCCATCCCACTGACACTCAGCTGATGGAAAATTGCTTGGCTTGTCCTTTCTGTTCTTTTCCCCTTCTGATCTATGTTTTCTTCTGTTCATAACTAGATTCCTGCTGTTACTACCAAACAGATCTTTGCCACACCAGACTTTGTCTTAGCCCTGATGGCAGATCAGACCTCTTAGAGTGCAGCAGTCTGACATCAGTCTTGCGCTCACACATCTCCCATAGTTCCCCAGTACTTTTTAAAAAGACTTTATTATTTTAGAGCAATTTCAGGTTCACAGCAAAACTGAAAGGAAGACACAGAGATCTGCCATCTCTGTGCCCTTCCCCCGCAATGTGCATAGCCTCCCCCATTATTAATATCCCCCACCAGAGTCGTAGATTTGTTATAATTGATGAACCTGCACTGATACATCATCATCACCCCAGAGTCTGTAGTTTATGTTAGGGTTCCCTCTGTGGGTTTGGACAAATGGATAGTGACAGGTATCCACCATGGTGGCACCACACAGAGTAGTTTCACTACCCTAGAAATCTTATGTTCCACCTTTTCATGTCTTCTGTCCCCCAGCTCCTGACAACCACTGATCTTTTTACTGTCTCCACGGTTTTGCCTTATCCAGAATGCCGTATAGTTGGAAGCATGCAGTATGTAGTCTTTTCAGACTGGCTTTTTTTTTCACTTGCTGATAGGCATTTAAGGGTCCTCCATGACTTTGTTGGCTTGATAGCTCAGCTGTCCAATATTTTAAATTAAAGCCTAACTTGAAACCTGATTTCTAAGGCCCTTCAGGTACTTTAAGTTGGAGAGTTAGGCCCTTGACTTTATCTTGAGCTGTTTGCTCTTACTTTGGGATCCTGTACCTCCCCAGGAAAACCATGATTTTCCCTTCTGGAGGCTTAGACTCAGCTGCTCTTTTCTGTGTCCTCTGTCTCCATTTCCATGATTCATTCTGCGAGCCCTGCTCACCAAGCATTGTTTTGGCGATACTTTCTCCCTGCCCTCCAAGCCAGCTGTTCCATCATCTGTGTGGCAGTAAGCAGGGCCAGCAGAGCACTGACCTTGAAATCCCCTTACTGGGTTTGAGTCTTGGTTCTGCGATTTGCCAGCTTCGAGGCCTTTGGCAGGTCACGTAACCTCTCTCAGCTTCCATTTCCTCAAGTGGGAAGATACGATGATTAAAGTTGTTGTGAAAAGACTGGGTGTGGTGGCTCATGCCTGTAATCCCAGCACTTTGGGAGGCTTAGGCGGGCGGACCACCTGAGGTCCGGAGTTGGAGACCAGCCTGGGCAACATGACGAATCCCCGTCTCTACTAAAAATATAAAAATTAGCTGAGCATGGTGGTGCATGCCTGTAATCCCAGCTACTTGGGAGGTTGAGGCAGGAAAATTACTTGAACCAGTGAGGTAAAAGTTGTGGTGAGTTGGGATCATGCCACTACACTCCAGCTTGGGTGACAGAGTAAGACTCTGTCTCAAAAACAAAACAAAACAAAAAAGATTGTTGTGAGGAGTCAATGAAAATTGAATAGCAACATGGATTTAAAGCACGTGGCACATGCCTGGCATAGAATAAGCACCAAATAATAGATATATCTCTTCTCATATAGATCTCATTAAGTGTTAGGAAATCACTCTTGGAGGTTAAGTTCCACAAAGACAAGGATTTTCATTCATTTCATCCCCCTTGTTTTCCACCACAATGAATAGATCAGTGTCTGAAACATAACAGACATGGAGTCAGTCCTTACTGAGTGAATGAATATGCTAGACTATGAGCCTCTTCAGGGCAGTCACTGCTTCTTGTTTTATATCTTCAGTCCATGTGTTCCTGGGAAGGGATGGACTAATACAAGTCTGGTGGAATGAGCTGGAATGTCCTCTCCTCACTACCAGCCCTGTCATTTTAGTGTATTTATAGCCTACCTGAACTTTAAGCCCCCTCTTGAAAGGCCGTCCTCTCTGGAGAAAGCCTTGAAGCTAACTACTTCTGCGTCCACCACTCACATGGCATGTGCCACTTACTATCCCATGGTATCTGGTGTGTGCTTTTAATCCTACAACTGGACTGAAAGCTCTGGGAGGACAAGAAATTATTTTTATCCTGGACTAGCACTGTGGTTGCCCAGAAGAGTGTTTTATATGTTTCAATGTCAGGTTCTCTGAAAGGAATTTTGTATTTGAAACATTTGACTATGGAAAATGTCAACTCATACAGAAGTAGACAGTAGGGAGAACAATATGGCGAATCCCCATCCCTCCATCACCCAGCGTCCACTGTAAAAGACGTGCAGCCACTCTTACTCCATGTCATTTCATCTGTGACTATTTCAGTGCATATCTGAAGAGACTTCGGAGTGCCATTGCATGGATTTCTCCCAATAACTGTGAGGTTGGCTTTCCCCTTTTGTACGTGACGAAACTGCAGGGAGGTTGGGTCAGTTGCTCAGGGTCTCAAAGCTAGTGAGCAGCTAGCCTGGGATTTGAACCTTGGCTATGAGCAGCTCTCTCTCCTTCCAGGCTTGGGGCAGGGGTCCTTGGAGATAAAAGGTTCACCTTGCCTTTTCCAGAAGAGAAGACATTGAGGTCCAGCTGCTTAGCTGGAGGAGGCCCAGGCCTGACTTCCTGGCAAGTTCATTTCCAGTTTCAGGTCTTGGGGGTGTGGTGGGCCTTAGCTCTTGGGGAGGGCCCAGGGAGGGTAGTCCTCTGAGAGACACCATTGCCCTGGGTGGCTGTGGGACCCTGGGGCAAGTTCTACCACCACTCCTGGACTGACGGCATTTTCTTCCTTCTCATGTCATTCCTAAATCCCAAAGGTCCCACTGCACCCCTTGCAGCTGACCATGAGTTCTCTCATGAGATTCTCAGACTTACCCAGTGAGGGAGGCAGAGCCGAGGTGTCAGCAGCTGGATTCACAGAGCTCAGAGAGGAGGGGCCTGACCTGAGGTCACCCAGTTGGGCTGGACACAGGGTTGACAGGCTCTTGGTGGCATCTGGGCTCCTGTACGCGCACCCTGCTCTTTCCTCAGGATAGAGACCGAATTCCCACCCAGATCTAGAGTAGGAGACAAGACCTGAGAGACTTTCACAAATGGTAGGATAAAGTCATTGATTAATTACCCCCAAAGGCCTGTAATGACTGTTTGGTGTTTTAGGTAAGAAAATAAACATTTGCCTTAATTGTTTGTTTTAGTGGCTGAGAAGGCTCTGAATTGTAGGATTGAGATCTGCTTGGGGCAAAGCCCTGTGAGCTTGGCAGAGAATTTCTTTGGGCCTTCCTTTGCTATCTAGGAAATGGGGCCCACAGTAGAATATACTTTGAAGGGTTTTAGTGAAGAATAGTTGAGGCAGTATCTGTAAAGTGTTCAGAAATGCTCAATGAGTAGTAACCCTTGTTAATATTAAAAAGACATACATGTAATGCAGACCCTGCCATTTGTCTTCCCCCTGAGCTCCTGGTCCTTGATCTAGTCAAGGCCCTGAGGTTCCTCTTGCAGAGCATTTTTTCCTCTCAACTTCTGGGGCAGGTGACGAGGGTTCCTATCCGGCCTTAGCAAGTGCCACAATACTGACTTAGGAAACCACATCTAATGAGATGCCACTTGAAGAGAGGAGAAGAAATACCCCAGAGTGGTTCTGAGCTCTGGGCTTTGGAGTTTTAACTGCCTATGGTTTAAATCAGGGCTCTACCACTTACTAGCTGTGTGACCTTGAGCAAGTATCTTAACCTCTCTGACCCCAGTTTCTTCATATATTATTTCCCAGATTGGGGATAATAATAGTATTCTTTCTGTAGGATAACTTAATATAGCTGCAGCCGGGCACAGTGGCTCATGCCTGTAATCCCAGCACTTAGGGAGGCCAACGAGGGCGGATCACCTGAGATCAGGAGTTTGAGACCAGCCTGGCCAGCATGGTGAAACCTCATCTCTACTAAAAATACAAAAATTAGCCGAGTATGGCGACACATACCTGTAATTTCAGCTGCTTGGGAGGCTGAGGCAGGAGAATCGCTTGAACCCAGGTGGCAGAGGTTGCAGTGAGCCAAGATTGTGCCATTGCATTCCAGCCTGGTCAACAGGGTGAGACGCCATCTCAAGAAAAAAAAAGATAGCTGCAGATAACTCTGGCAGCATCACCTGACATATAGTAAGCACTCAATAAATGGTAGTCACTAGGATGATGACAACGATGATGATGTAAGATATAAAACACACAAATGTCAGTTTGAGCTTTCTGGGAGTTGGGAGTCCCTAGAGACCATCTTGCTTAATGCCCTTACCTTGAAGGGAAGAATCAGACTAGAAACAGACCAGAGGATGCCTTCAGGTCACTCAGCAGTGGCAAGACAGAGCCCTGGGCTGCTTTCTGCTTGGCCAGGGCTGGCTCTGAGTAGCTGGGACTCAACTGTCTGGGATCCACTGTCTGGGAACTCAGCCGGGCAAGCTCTGCTTGGCTGAGAGATAGATGCTCCCCTACAGCTCTGCAGCCGTATTTTTTCCTTGTGATTGCCTGGCAGAACACAGTCATTTAGCAGAGGGAAAGCGAGGAGATGTTAGAAACCAACCAGGCCCTGAGCAGTTGCAGCAGCCGGCCCACGAGTCACTCCCTGATGTTGCCATGGCAAACAGCCTTGGCAACGTGGCTGCTCGCGCCTTTATTTCTGGTCTCAGGCTCTCTGCAAGGAAGTGTGGTACCCAGAACACTGGGGAGGGCCCTGCTCTGGATCCTTGGTACTAAGGGCAACCCGGCCTTCATGCTGCTAGCAGTCACAGACCACAGCAGACCCTGCTCAAAACACCTCAAAACCCTGCATGGCTGGTAGAAGCAGACTACTGGGAATGGGTTTAAGGCTTCCAATGCCCGTTTTTCTGACTGTCCATCTATTTGTCAAATACTGTGTATGGCAATGCCATAGTGTACCCACTACTGTAAGAGCACAGCCACATAATATTCTTAACATGAACCCTGGTGTTAAGGGTCCCCAGGCAGGCCTCATCTTCAACTATGTCGATGATGATGATGATGATGATGATGATGGTGAGAACATCAACAACTACTATGCCCCCTTCAAGAGATCAGGCCCTGTGTCATATCCTTCATGTGTGTAATCACATTTAATCTCAGAGGAACCCCATGAAGCAGTCCAACTGCTATTCCCATTTTACAGCTGGGCAGACCTAGGTCAACCCCAGAGTTTGTGGCGCTGGTGCTGTTCTGCAGCTCCTCTCCTATACCAGGCAATCTAGAGCACATGGTCCTAACCCCTGCAGTGTGGCTAATCTGGCTGAGCACACAGAAAGGACTGGAATGGGGTAACAGGAGGCATCTGTGGTGTGGCTGGGGTGGGTGGTGGGGCCTGTACGCTGCCTCAGCTGTGGGGCTCAGTGGAAATCACTATATATAGGTAAGAGGGCAGGGAGCTCAGAGTAGTGCCCCCACAGCCAAGATGCGGGGTACAGAAGAGGTTTGTATGGGGAGAACATCCATTTGTTAGTGCCCACTGTGTGCCAGGCCTGTTCCCTACTCTGGCCTTCCCTGGAGCCTGGTTAAATGTAAACTGTAGCCTTAGCCCTTTATAACCTTCGTTTATGTGTTCTTTTTTTTTTTTTTTTTGAGACACAGTCTTACTCTGTCACCCAGGCTGGAGTGCAGTGGTGCGACTCAGCTCACTGCAACCTCCGCCTCCCAGGTTCAACTGCACCCTCTGCCTCCCTTTAATCTCAGAGGAACCCCGTGAAGTAGTCCCAGTGCTATTCCCCTTTTACAGCTGGGCGGACCTAGGTCCACCCCAGAGTTTGTGGCACTGGTGCTGTTCTGTAGCTTAAGTGATTCTCCTGCCTCAGCCTCCTGAGTAGCTGGGATTACAGGCGTCCACCACCACGCCCGGCTAGTTTTTGTATTTTTAGTAGAGATGGTATTTCTCCATGTTGGCCAGGCCTGCCTTGGCCTTTTAAAGTGCTGAGATGACAGGCATGAGCCACCACGCCCTGCCGTATTTATTCTTTACTGTTCCCTCTTCTTTACCCAGTTGGGACTGGAGCTCCCTAAGGAAAGGGACCTCATCAAGCTGGTTTTTCATCAAATTCCCCAGTGACTTAACAGTCCCTGGCACACTGTAGGCTCCAATAAATAGTCGTTGGATGATGGAACGATGAGCAAACGCTGTTCGATCTTTCACATTTGCCTGTTTGCCTGACCCCAGAGGTCCTTCTTTGTGCCTGGAGTCATGTTAGAATTTGTGGGTGAGGTGAGTGTGGGAGTATCATACCAGTCCCCACAAGGAGTCCCCTGCCCTTGTCACCAAGGTAAACCTTGCACACAATGGATCAAAGGCAAACACTTGGTGGAGCCTCCAGAACCCACTATCAGAATATACCTCCAGCGCACAGATCTTTGTGGAATAATAAACCACTGCTAGGAATCCAATCTTTCCAGGTATGGCTCTGCCTCAGCTGGGGAGGGGCTCAGAGTTTCACGAGTCTTGGTATCTGCAGGGAGATGTCTGGTCAAATGTCCCCACATCTTCCCATGGGGATTGAAACCAGCACCTTACTCTAGGCCTCATGCACATGACCCACCCACTTGCTCCAGAGAGAGTAAATGGGTGGTATCTGCAGGGAGTCTTGGTATGTGCAGGGAGATGTCTGGTCAAATGTCCCCACATCTTCCCAGGGGATTGAAATCAGCACCTTACACTAGGCCTCATGCCCATGACCCATCCACTTACTAGGCAGGCTGCCTGCACTCATGAGGAAGGAACAGAAATCCAGGGAGGTGAAGGGGCAAGAGAGGACTTGGGAACCAGTGACCACAGTGTCCAGCCCAGGAAGATTAACCCCCATGCCATGTGGATCTTCCCTTGCTTGGAATCTCCTCCTATGTTGCACCCTGTACCTTTCCTCCTTAGGGCCAATTTGCTCTTAGTTTGCACAGGGTTCTTACAAGCTTGGCAGCCATGTCGAGGCCCCATGACATGAGAAGCAGCACGTTGGTTCTGTTAGTGTGTGGCTATGTAGGCACGGGGTGAGAGGCGAGGTTCTACCAGCGGCAGACACATGGGCTCTAGCACCAAAGCCAACCTGAGGCCAATTAGTGAGGGGCTGAGGGGTTCTGCACACCTGTCTTCTTCCTGAATACATTACTATGCGAAAGTGCAAAGCTCATTGGTGATGAAGCCAGTGTATGTATCGTCTCTGAGGAAAGGTACATGCTGTTCAGCGTTCTCTGAGAAAGCAAGAAAGTGTGAAGTACATTTTGGAATTACCATCAAAAATAGGAAGTCTATCAAAAGCAGGCAAAAGTTTCAGCATTCAGAGTTATTTATAACTTTGCATATTGTGAGCATACATAATTCCTTGATGATGCCAGATGAATGAGTTAGTCTAGCCATCAAGCTTTCTTTGAAAGTTGATGCAATCTCTAGGTATTGCCTTTTATGTTTCCAAGGCTGCATAGGGTAGTAAGTAGTTGGGCATTAGATAAATGCCGATTGGCCTCAAGAAACAGTGGCACTTGATGATTCTTCAGAGCTTGGGCTTTAGAGTCTGTTTGATTCAAATTTTAGCTTTGTGACTTTTTTTTTTTAAGACAAGGTCTCACTCTTTATTGCCTAAGCTGGTGTAATCAAGGCTCACTGCAGTCTCAACCTCTTGAGCTCAAGGGATCTTCCCACCTCAGCCTCTTGAGTAGCTAGGACTAAAGGGATGTGCCACCCACCACACCTGGGTAATTTTTTACTTTTTGTAGAGACAGGATCTTTCTATATTGCCCAGGCTGGTCTCACACTTCTGGGCTTGAGTGATCCTATTGCCTCGGCCTCCCAAAGTGCTGGGATTACTGGTGGGAGCCAGTGTCTGTCATGAACTCTGCCTATTCCCTCTGCTCTTTCTTTCCTGCCTCAGTGTGGGGCACAGGCTAGCATTTAGGATGTGAATGACCAGGGAATAGATCGAAAGCTGCTTTATAATGATGCCTGTGCAGAGCAGGGCAGCTTCTTTATCAGGTATTTCCATTGGATCTTCACATCAATCTTATGTCATAGGCAAAAGGAGTATTCCCATTTTACAGATGGGGAAATAGAGGTCCAGAGAGTGACTTGGTAGGATCCTGCCAGTAATCAGTTTTCACATATTTGTCTTTGTTCCTGTGTTTGTCCTCCTTGATCCTCAAACCCACCCCCACGTATGGGACAGCTCTTAGGAGGTGGGGGGGTTAGGATTACTGTAAGAGGTGAGTAGGTTGAAAGAGAGGAAGAAGAAGGCAGCCTGAGAGAACACAAGTCACCTGCAGACTCGCAGACCAGTGACAGTTTGATTTATCAGGACCTTTAAAGATCGGGGGGTACTGGCCATGGTCCTAGACCATGAACTAGCTGAGGAGTAGCAACAGAACTAGAATCCACTTCTGATGCCCAGTTCATGCCATCCCATCTCTATGTGCTGCTTCTGTGGTGAGTTCAGGGTGCGGCTCCACTGATAATAGAATTAGTATTCTAGCCAGTGTAGTGAGGCCTTTGCACATACTGTTCCCACTGCCAGGAATGCTCTTCCCAGGCATTGCCATGGCTTGCTGCTTCCTCACCTCCTTCCAGTCCTGCCAGGTGTCATCTCCTCAAATGACTGCCACTCTACTTTCTGACTCTATGATTTTGGTTGTGATATGGTTTCTTATATGAGTGGAATCACAGTATTTGTCTTTTCGTGGCTGGCTTATTTCACTTAGCATAAGGTCATCAAGGCTCGTTGCTGTTGGGGCATATGTCAGAATTTTCTTCCTTTTTCAGGTGGAATAATATTTCACTGAATATGCCACAATTTGCTTATCCATTCATTTGTTGATGAACACTTGAGTTGCTTTCAGATTTTAGCTATTGTGAATGATGATGCTGTGAACATGGGCACACAAATATCTCTTGGAGACCCTGCTTTCAACTGATTTGGGTATATGCCCAGAGGTGGAATTTCTAGATTGTATGGTAGTTCTATCATTAATTTCTTGAGGAACCACCATGCTATTTTCCTTGGTGGCTGTACCATTTAACATTCCCAACAACAGTGCACAAGGGTCCCAATTTCTCCACATCCTCTCTAACACTGTTTTCTGTTTGCTTGTTTTTTCTTGAGATGAGCTTTGTTCTTGTTGCCTAGGCTGGAGTGCAGTGGCACGGTCTCGGCTCACTGCAAACTCCGCCCCCACCCGGGTTCAAGCGTTTCTCCTGCCTCAGCTTTCCAAGTAGCTGGGACTACAGGTGCATGCCACCATGCCTGGGTAATTTTTGTATTTTTAGTAGAGACGGGGTCTCATTATGTTGGCCAGGCTGGTCTTGAACTCTGAACTCATGATCCTCCTGCCTCAGCCTCCCAAAGTGCTGGGATTACAGACATGAGCCACGCGGTGCCTGGCCTTGTTTGTTTTTTTTTAATGGTAGCTATCCATAGTGTGAGGTGGTATCTTATTGTAGTTTTAATTGGCATTTCCCTATTGACCATCTTTTCATGTATTTATTGGCCATTTGCGTATCTTCTTTAGATAAGTGTCTTTTCAAGTCACTGCCTGTCTTTTAAAATTGGGTTGTTTGACACCTGCTGTAGATAACGGGGGGTGATGGAGACAGCAAACCACCATGGCATGTGTGTACCCCTGCAACAATCCTGCAAGATCTGCACAGGTACCCCAGAATTTAAAGTACAATAAAAAGAAATTGGATTGTTTGTTTTTTGTTGTTGTTATTTAGTTCTTTTTATATTTGAGATATTAATCTCATCAGATCTGATTTGCAAATATTTTCTCCCATTCTATGAGTTGCCCTTTTTTTTTCTTTAATCATGCCACATAATTTTTAATTATGTACAAAGATCTAACACGTTACCCAGAGACCATTTCACCCGCTGCTCTGTTTGGCAGCCAGTCTTTTGTCTCTCTCTTTAGCAATGGTGAGGCGGATACCTTTTCCTCGGGGAAGAGAAATCCATAGTTTGCTGCCCTTGCCAGTAACAAAAATGTTGGAAAGTTGAGTGGCAAAGCTGCTGCCATTGGCATCTTTCACACGAACGACGTCAAAGATCCAGGGTGCCTCTCTCTGGTGGTGATCACACCAGTTCTTCCCAGGGTAGCACCTCCAGTCACCATACACAAGGTTACCAGTGGCGAACTTGATGAAATCGGTGATCTTCTCGTCTCCAAATCAATCTGAATGGGCTCATTCACCTTGATGAGGGGATTAGGATAGCGGATGATGCGAGTATCTTGAGTCACCAGATGAGGGATTCCTTTTGTGCCCACAAAGATTTTTCTCAACGTAGCACAACTTGTACATGGCCTCCTCAGGTGTAATACGAGGTACAGCAGAGCAACCGTCCGTGTCATGGATCAGACAGAAATTCTCTCCCATCTTGTCGATGCTGATGACATCCCTGAATTCAGCAGGGTAGGTCATATCAGTTCAGACCTTGCCATTGATCTTAATGAACTGCTGCATGCAAGTCTTCTTTACCTCATCTCCTGTCATGCCATACTTAAACCTGTTACTTAGGAAAATGATGGGGAGACACTCTCTGAACTTGTGAGAACTGGCGGATGGATGAGGAGCAAACACATTGGTCAATTTATCCAGCATCCAATGCTGTGGAGCTGCTATCTGCTTCAGATGCTTCTTGGGACCACGAGCCATGCTGCGTTTGGCAAGGAAAGAGGACGAGTCACCTTTTTATTCTGTTGATAGTATCTTTTAATTTACAAAATTAAAGCATTTCCATGTAGTTTAATTTGTCTATTTTTTCTTTTGTTGCCCCTGCCTTTGGTGTCATACCTAAGAAATCATTGTTAGGTCTAATGTCATGAAGCCTTTGCCTGCTTTGTTTTCTTCGAAGAGTTTTAGTTTGAACTCTTTCATTTACATCTTTGATGCATTTGGAGTTAATGTTTATATATGGCGTTAGATAAGAGTCCAGCTTCATTCCTTTGCATCACTGAATGTGTCTTGAATGAGTGAATAATTGGCTAAGGCCTTAAGCTGTACAGGCTGCTGAGCTCACCTAAGCCTCACAACAGCCCTGGGAGAAAAATACTTTCAGCCTCATTCTTCAGGTGAGCCTGAGTCTCTGAGGGTGAGTGTGGGGCCTGGGGACATAGCTCCTTTGCTGACCATGCCACACAGAGGTCCCCAGGGCCCAGCAGGCAGGCATGACTGGGGCCCCGCCCCAAGAAATCATGCCCCAGTGCCCCAGTGCCCTCATACCACTTTCTCCTTGGGGTTGGGCAACAGCTCTTCCCTGTGCTGTGGGCGTGGACAGTGGGTACCTGCCCAGCAGGGCCTGGGGCCTCCAGCCTTCTCTAGCACTGCTCTTTGTCCCAGTGGCTGAAGGAGTGGCAGCTTGACTTGTACTTTCTGGTCCACCCCCAACAGGAATGTGTCAATCTCCCCCTGTGCCTGGATCTACACCTCCCTGTGGGGTGGGGGGTGGACAGTGGGCAGGCACCATAGCAGGCAAAACCAGAGGACAGTGGCGGTGTCTTGAGTGGAAGCTGCTTTGCCAGAGGCCCATCTCCTTAGAGGCTAGAGCAGACCCAGGTTGGTGGATCACGTCCCAGGGAGAGCAGGGTGGGCCTAAGGAGTGGGTGAGGAGCCAAGCCTCCTTTGCTCAGCTGCCTGCCAGAAGATTTTCAATGATCTAGTATCGAAACAACCAGAGGAGGGGCAGTTCCAGCCCGTTCCAGGTGATGAGCACAGCCCAGGGTCTGGGTTTTGATGGCCAGCGGGAGGCAGCCGAAAACAGTGAAGAACAGAGCTCTGAGTCAGGGCCTGAGTCCAGGGTCTGTCAGTTACTGAGTGACTTAGGGTGTGCTACTTATTCTGCCTGGGCCTTAGTTTCCTCACCTGTGAAATGGGGTGATGATATATATCTCAGTGGGCAATTGAGTGGAAAAGATGAGAAGGTACAATGTCTGAAAAACTAGGGCAGTGTCTGGGTGCTATGATCAATCATAATGACAGTTACCAGTGACCTGATGGTTTATGACAACTTAGTGGAGGAAGCCGTGCAGCAGCCACTTCCTGTGCACGGAAAACTGGTTTCAGATTTGAGCAAGCCTTGCACCCTGCCTTGGATGAACAGATCTGCAGATGGCCATAGAGGGTGCCCAGTGCAGTGTCGAGACAACTTCTGCAGCAGAAAGGGTATTGAGGGATGAGCAGGAGCTGGCCAATAAGATAGGAGAGGCCTCCTAGCCAGGGACCAGGCTGTGATGAAGGCTAGCATATCATGTGGCTGATGACTGAGAAATGAGTGAATAGGTGGGAAGCTTGAAGGGAGGCTTTGAGCTGACTAGAGGACTCCCAGTGGGGGTGAGGAACAGGCAGGATGAACGACCTGTCTGGAAGAATCAGAAGAAGGAACACCAAGATTCCCGTCAGAGAAACTAGCTCTGGAAAAGGGGAGCGGTCTTGGGAAGGTTTCAGAAGGAGAGGAACTTTGAGAGTGCCGGAGTCTTCCCTGGGCCTTACAGGCAACATGGAATGAGTGGTATCACCCTGTGGCCTGCACAGCTCATCCCCAGGCCCTAGGAGTAAGTGGGAGACATGCAGGGATTTGCCCAATGATCGACACAAAGACTGGGGCACAGCTTCTCATTTGTTGTTCTGACTCAAGCCCCTGACCCAATAGAGCAGGAATTGGTGGGGCCACGCACCATAGAGCCACCAGGCACAGCCCTTAGTAAGTTTAATGATGCAGATGAATGATACTTAGTGCCATCATAATGATTATTACTCCCATGGACCTTTATACATGTTAGCATGTCACTGCGAAATTCACACAGCATTTTCACATCCACAATTCACATCCTTGTGAGGGTTTTCATTTCTGTTTTGCAGATGAAGAACCCAAGGCCCAGGGATGTGAAGTGACTTACCCACTGAAGTCACTGTTGTAGGAACTGGAAAGGAATGTGAGACTTGTGGCCCCTCAGGTCCACCTGGTTGAGAAGAAAGATGTTTTTTCAGAGGAACCCCTCAGCTACTCCTGTCTGAGTTCCCTGCATTATCTTGAATTCTCCTGGGAGCAATGATCCCCAGTCTTTTCTGAGTTGCCACATCCTGCCATTGTATGATTTTGCAACAGTTGCAACTGTGAAACGCCCCCAGAAAACTGTAATCTCCATTGATCTCTATGTAATTTAGAGTTAGGGAAGAGAAAATCTTGTTTCCAGAATTTTGCATCTGTGCTGGAAATAAGAGTGTCACGGTGAGACTATTGTACCTGAAGTCTGGAGGGAGGCCTGGGTTGTTCCTCTTTTCTATATGACCTTGGACAGGTCTTGCCCCCTCTCTGGGCCTGAATTTCCTAATCTCTGCCATCCTGTGACATTATCTTTCTAAATTGGAGCTGTTTTAAAGTGTCACAAGTCTGGGATTATGAATTGTGGGAGCTGTTGTGCTTTGGTAAACCCTGCTTGGAGCTGAACTACCAGCTACTGGATAGAGAGGGAGACGAGTTCCTGGAGACAGATGGGCAGATGGAGCGAGGAAACAGTCCCATCTCAGATGGACAGTGTACTTTCCTTCCACCCAGTGGATGAAGTCAGTGTAGGTTCTTAACTCTCCGGGTATGTCCCCTTTCCTGGTGACAGGTGCAATGCTGACTTCTCTTTGAACTGCAAGTTGGAAGAAATTTGTCATGGGATCATGTGCCTTAAACGAGTGGGTTTGGAAGGAGGAAAAGGCGGAGGAGGAACTCCAGGCAAGAGAATCCCTGATTTCCAACCTCCCCAGTGAATCACGGAACATTGGATAAGTCATTCATGGGGGTGGAAAGATTGGGAGAGAATTGGGAACTTCAGGCCAGTTTTTTTTTTAAAGGAGCAAGTCATTCAAAATCCTCTACTGACAAATGATATCTACAATGATTTCTTCTTTTTTCCATAGCATTATTTTATCCATCTTGAATCATTTTTTAAAATCTATAAAACAAACTTCCTTTTAGCTCTCTTCTCTGTTTTAGTTAAAAAAATATATATATGTTAATAGGGGAAGGAAGGTGTTAGTGAATACTCAGACATCCCAGGGGTCTGCAGACTTGGCTGTGGATGCCCTTTGAGGCTCAGAATGACCATTCTTGGGCCCCGGCCCCTGGTGCCTTTCACACAGAGCTGCTTACAGAGCCGCTGCTGGCTCAACCATGAGGTCTGTAATTATTTAAAGAAAGCTCACATCAAGTGGAAAAAGAGTAACCACACTTACCATACCATGTGGCCAATGGGCAATTCAATACCAAAGCCATCTGATTCCCTCTGGCCCACACCAGCTGCTGGATTTTGCAGGCGGGTGGATTAGGTGACCATGGGACTGACTGGCAGGTCCAAGTACCCATGATGGGTGCCTGTGCAGCCAGCCTGGCCCAGCTTCAGCCTGGGAGACGGGATCTGTGTACATCCAGCGAAAGCTTTACAGAACAAGTTAATGTAAAAGCAATTTTGTAGAGTAAAAAAGAAGCTACAGATTATGAAATTTAAAACTTAAATGTTTTCTAACGCAGACATGTTTAATTGCACTATAATTTATCATTCATACCAAAGTGTTTTGGAGAAATAACCTTAGATTACTTTTTAATTTTATATTTTGGTTGTTTTGTTTAACAAGTGTAATTTATATTTTTTGAAAATTAATATTTAAAAATGTTCAGTATTCGGGAGTAATTTGTTGGTGAAAGTAAAGCTGTCCCCAGCCACTCTTAGCAGTTTACTGGGTTTAAATGCCTTTCAACTGAATATGTGATTATTTATTTTATTTCTTCTTTTTTTTAACCTTTTCTATGTTGCTAATCTTTTATGTTTATATAAATTGTATTTTTTCTTGTTACAAAAATGATATGTGTTAATTTATTGAAATGTGAGAGAATACAAATAGGTAATAGAAAGTAAAGAAAACTAATCGCAGCACCCAGAAATAACCAGTCATAGGCAATGCGTAAGGAAAAAAAGGTAACATTGTACGTTTCACTTCTCCCCAAGCTTCTCTCCTTTGGCACACTTTTCTCACTCTCAGCTTTCTTTTATGGGCAGATTCCTATCCATGACCTTGAGAGGGGAAGAACCTAGACTGTAGTCATAGTTTAACTATCTCTTCCTTGGTAAAATGGGAACAGCAATTCCTGCATTGCTGTGAAAGCCTGTGTATAATTGATTTGAAAGCAAATTGCAAGTCGTAGAGTCATAAACAGACGTAAGGCTGTGTTGCTGCTTCCCCAGCCTTTGCCTACCACAGCTGATAGTGCTGCCTGTTTTAACTCAGATAATACTAGGTTTAGACAATATCTGATCACCTCCAATCACTTCCCAGGCTTTAATCACTCCCGAGGTTTGGCTTTTAGTCTACACGCTGTGTACCGCATCTCTCTGTACGTCCGTTAATATGTACAGAACAAGATAAACACCCTTGCTTGTAGGGAAGGCATTTAAACCCAGGCTTCCTGATTTAGAATCTATTACTCAGTCGGGCTGTTTGAAGTGTTAACTGATCCACCTTGTGATTCAGACTGCAATTGGAGCAGAACCAAGGGGAAGAGATTGGTGGGGCTCACGCAGAGCAGGCCCCAGGAAGACCCAGCTGCCTGGCAAGCTCATTTTCATACTAGTTTCTGTATACACTGTGGTTCAATGGGGAAGAGACAATCAGCTTGCTTTTGTATTTATTTTGAAAATGTAACACAGACCCTGGTTTAAAAGATTATGTTCTAGGCTGGGTGTGGCAGCTTGTGTCTGTAATCCCAGAACTTTGGGGGGCTGAGGTGGGTGGATCACCGCAAGTCAGGAGTTCGATACCAGCCTGGCCAACATAGTGAAACCCTGTCACTACTAAAAATACAAAAATTAGCCGGGTGCAGTGGTGGGTGCCTGTAATCCCAGCTACTCGGGTGGCTGAGGCAGGAGAATCGCTTGAACCTGGGAGACGGAGGTTGCAGTGAGTTCAGATCATACCACACAGTACTCCAGCCTGACGACAGAGTGAGACTCCATTTCAAAAAAACAAAAAACAAATAATAAAATTATGCATGTTACAAATGGAAGTCATCCCTTACACTTGCATCCTTGTGTTCCATCCCCAGAACAACCCTCTACTAATTTCTAATGTGGTCTTCAGAGGTAAACCATACATATATGTGGTCTAACTTGCTGCCTCCTGTTTTTTTTTTTTTTTTTGCACAAATGGTAGCAAACTAAGGACGCTGTTGTGCAACTTTTTTTTCTACTCAGAAATGAATGAGAAGTGTTTTAAGTATTTCTTAAAGATTATTTCATATCAATATTGTAGAGATCACTGTTTGGACTGATCATAGTTTGTTTAACTTGTTGGGCGTTTAGGTGATTACTTTTTATTTTATTTTATTTCGTTGAGACAGAGTCTCTCTCTGTCGCCCAGGCTGGAGTGCAGTGGCGCCATCTTGGCTCACTATAACCTCTGCCTCCTGGGTTCAAGAGCTTCAGTTTGTTGCCCAGGCTGAAGTGCAGTGGTGCAAACAACTCACTGCAAGACATCCTCCTGCCTCAGCCTCCTGAATAGCTGTGGTTACAGGCACATGCCACCACACCCGGCTAATTTTTTATATTTTTGGTAGAGGTGGGGTTTTACCATGTTGTCCAGGTTGGTCTTGAACTCCTGACTTCAAGTGATCCACCTGCCTCGGCCTCCCAAAGTGCTGGGATTACAGGGGTTAGCCACTGTGCCTGGCCTATTTATTTTTAATTAAAAAAAATTTTTTTAACCTACCTCTTACACAGAAATAGGTTATTTTTATTTTTATTTTTTTGAGGTAGAGTTTCACTCTTGTTGCCCAGGCTGGAGTGCAATGGCACAATCTCAGCTCACTGCAACCTCCCTCTCCTGGGTTCAAGCGATTTTCTTGCTTCAGCCTCTCAAGTAGCTGCGATTACAGACATGCACCACCATGCCTAGCTAATTTTTTGTATTTTTAGTAGAGACAGGGTTTCTCCATGTTGGTCAGGCTGGTCTTGAACTCCTGACATCAGGTCATCCCGCTGTCTCTCGGCCTCCAAAGTACTGGGATTACAGGCGTGAGCCACCGCACCTGGCCAGAAATAGGTTATTTCTAATTGACTGCTGCTGCTAGTCTGCAGCAAGTGTTGTTTCGCACACGTGTGACAATATGCACAGGATAAATGCCTCAGAGGGGAATTGCCCAGTTAAGAGGTGTGCGTATTTATTTATTTAGAGACCGAGTCTTGCTTTGTCACCCAGGCTGGAGTGCTGTGGCACAATCTCAGCTCATTGCAACATCTGCCTCCCAAAAATAAGCCATTCGATTCCCCTGCCTCAGCCTCCCTAGTAGCTGGGATTACAGGCGTCTGCTACCACGCTCAGATAATTTTATATTTTTGGTAGAGATGGGGTTTTGCGGTGTTGACCAGGCTGGTCTTGATCCACCTGCCTCAACCTCCCAAACTGCTGGGATTATAGCATTAGCCACCGTGCCCAGTCGATGTGTGTATTTAAAATATTGTCACATTCCTGTCTGTGAAATATCAGTTTGTGTTTTTGTAGAAATGAATGAGAAGTGTTTGTTTCTTCACACTTTCACCCACACAGCATGTTATTAAACTTCATTGATCTTTGCCAATCTGGAGTCTCTGAAGTTTTAATTTGTAGTCCTTTTCGCATGGCTAAGACTCACCTGTGTTTTCTTTTCTATGAACTCCTATCGGTTGTTGATTCTCTAATTGCTGATCCATGTAATTCCTCCAACCTCAGCCTCTGGCATAGCTGGGATTACAGGCATGAACCATCACACCTGTCTGATTTTTTTTTTTTAAGATGGAGTTTTGCTCTAGTTGCTCAGGCTGGAGTGCAGTGGCACAATCTCACCTCACTGCAACCTTCACCTTCCCGGTTCAATTGATTCTCCTGCTTCAGGCCTCCTGGGGTTACAGGCGCCCACCACCACGCCTGGCTACTTTTTTTATTTTTAGCAGAGACAGGGTTTCACCATGTTGGCCATGCTGGTCTTGAACTCCTGACCTCAGGCGATCCATCTGCCTCAGCCTCTCAATGTGCAGGGATTGCAGGCATGAGGCACCGCACCCGACTCTGTCTTCAATTTTTTAAGTGCCAATTCTTTCATGGCTGAAACACCTAAAGCCAATACTTCAGAGCTAAAAGATGTCTATGTTGAAATCTCAGTTCTGCTAGCTGTTAGCTGTAGACCCTAGACTGGGGTTTAGCTTTTTTGGGCCAAGGTTGCAGAAGATGGCTGAGACCACAGTGCTGGAGACTGCCCGGCTGCTGTAGACTATTTATTTTTTAGTTTTTGAGATGGAGTTTCACTCTTGTTGCCCAGGCTGGAGTGCAATGACACGATCTCAGCTCACTGCAACCTCAGCCTCCCGGGTTCAAGGGATTCTCCTGCCTCAGCGTCCAGAGTAGCTGGGATTACAGGTGCCCATCACCACGCCTGGCTAATTTTTTTGTATTTTTAGTAGAGATGGGTTTCATCATGTTGGTCAGTTTGGTCTTGAACCCCTGTCCTCAGGTGTTCCACCCACCTCGGCTTCCCAAAGTGCTGAGATTATAGGAGTGAGCCACCGCACCTGGTTGATGGTGTCATTATTGCTGCTTGGCTTTGCAGGAGGCACAGAAGCAGCAGTAGGAGTTCAAGGCCTTGCTCTGCCCTCGTTTGCTGGTTGTGTGACCTTCGGCTTATGACTTCAACCCTCTGAGGTAATATAGGAGTCCTGCCTATACAGGGTTGATTTCAAGAATCAGTGGGCTTCGTATACAGAGTACTTATCGCATAGAAGGCACTTAATAAATATGATATTTAAAACTTTTTGGCCGGGTGCAGTGGCTCACATCTGTAATGCCAGCACTTTTGAGAGGCCAAGGTGGGTGGATCACTTGAGCCCAGGAGTTTGAGACCAGCCTGGCCAACATGATGAAACCCCATCTTACAAAAATTAGCCAGGTGTGTTGGTGGGCACCTGTAATCCCAGCTATTCAGGAGGCTGAGGCAGGAGAATCTCTTGAACCTGGCAGGCAGAGGTTGTGGTGAGCTGAGATTGTGCCACTGCACTCCAGACCGGGCAACAGAACAAGACTCCATCTCAAAAGAAAGAAAACCAAAAAAAAACAAAAATGACAAGCAAACAAAATTCTTAATGAAGTGCCTGTTACGTCCTGGCAGTGGTTCAGATGTTGGGGGTTTAGCAGAAAGGAAGCAGTGTCCCTGGCCTTGGGTATCAGCATCAGGTCCGGATATCAATTCTGTTGTCCCCTCCTAGAAACTGCGGGACACAGAGCTTCCCTGAGGAAATTTGGGGGTTTGTCCTGCCCCTGTAGACTCTGCGGATCACCTTGGGTGAGACTCTCTTTTTGCGTAACCCTGGGCAACTAGACTCAGTTTGAGTCTCCTCCTCCAACGAGGGGTAGGGCCTTACCTGACTGGCCCTTGAGCACAGGTGATCCGAGGTTCCTTGATTAGAGGGTGGCATGTATCTTGTTCACTGTCCCCCTGAGATAGGATCTCGTTCTGGACTCCTAGGATTGGATCTCTTTGGTGCATTAATTGTTCTGCCAAGGGAAGTTTCCTTCTCATCCAGCCCCTGTTCTATGCCCATTTCTGGTACCAACCCCTGTGCTTGGACCTGGGTATACCGCAGCGCGTCCCATCCCAGCATGTTCCTCCAGGAGCTCACACAGGGAGGCAGAAAATACACAAGAGGATTTCAGCTAGTGATAAGCCCTTTGAAGATGACAAAACAATGACATGGGATGGGGGTAGGTGGGTTACACTAGAAAGTGTGGTCCAGACACCTCTCTGAGATGGTATTCATGCTGAAGCTGGAGAATCAAAAGGGAAGCAACTTTCTGGGGAAAAAGTGTTCCAGGCAGTGAGAAAAGCCAAGAGCAAAGGCTCTGAGCGGCTGAGCTTGTCATTCGTCATAAAGTACACAAACGACTTGTGAAAATCTGATCCAACGGGAACTGCATAAAGAAATCTGGTGTGTTTGAGCTTTTTTTTTTTTTTCAGAGCAGGTGATATGCTAGTTATAAATTCACACTCTGCCTGAGGGAATAGCCAAGTCAGCCTGGGTGAGGTGAGTGGGTAAGTGCATTTGAGGCCATCGCTTGAGCTACGGTATTTATTTGAAATGAGTAGAATCCACAAGGCCACGATAAGTGGCAGAACCGAGGCCTTCCTGAATTCAGAGTAGCCCTGCCAGGCTGTCCTGATGGATGAGGGCGTACTCATTGGCTCTCCGTCTAATAGTGTCAGTGTCCGCGGCCACCATTGACACAAAGTCAATTTCCACTCTTGGATCTGCGATTTAACACCCAGCTGCTCAGAGAGCTGCAGAGAGTGGAGGTCAGTGGGGCTAACTGGGTTGCTTAATAAGAGGAAGGTTTCCAGAATTGGAAAGGCTAGGCCCCCGGCAGGGTCATGGTGCAGAGAAACTAGCATGGCTAGCTCATGGGGCTAAGCTGGGAGGAGAAAGGGGGCCATTGTTACAGGGCTGGAGCCACACAGACCAATGTGGAGGCCTTGGACTCCCATGGACCCCAGTCCCCTGGGAGGCAGTTCTTGTGATATAGGAGTTTGGGTTTTAGAAAAAAGCCAGGTGGGCAGCTTGGGGCATTCTTTGGCTTGGATGAATCTCTCCTAGTAACAACATGAGTAATGGCTATTTTTTTCTCCTTCTCCCCCTTATTCCAAAACCCCTGCCCCACAAACCCACACACAGCACTGTCTGTGGTTAGCACTAGCTGGAACTGGGGATGGGTCTGGCCATGTGAGGGCACAGCTCATGGTGGCAAGGCTAAATTAAAGGTCACTTGGCCAACTCTTCGGTGTACTGTGCGTGCTGGGCAACCCTGCCCTTTGGGCAAGTTCCGCCACTCCCCTTGTTCTAGACTAGAAGTCATCGTTTATCCATTCACTCGCTTGTGTTTTATTCACCTAATCAATCATACATCCTCTTGTCTGTTCATTTATGTAACAAATGCTGATTGAGTCATCATCCGTGCCAGGCTCTGTTGGGTGCTAGGAGCAGATCATCTCCACTCTCTTAGAGCTGAGAGTCGACTGGGAAGAGAAGAGGCAGACCTGGGAATTGCACACTTGTTATTGTGATTGTGTGTATCACTGGTGCTGTGCAGAGCAGTTCCTGTTTGAGAATACCTCAGTGGACAAGTATGGGACCTGGCTAGGGGATCAGAATCCACATGGAATCTCCTGTGTGGTCATGTGCCTGGGCAGGTACCATCTTTTGGGAGCAGGGTGTGGACAGTTAACGACAGAAGCCCTTAGAATCTCATCACCACGGGGATTCCAAAGGGCTGAGGCCAGCCCCGCCTGTGGTCTTCAGCCTTCCTTCCAGGCTCCGTGGAGTCTTGTATCTCTACTGGGGGTTGTATTCTTTTTGTTTTTTGTTTTTAATTCAACAAACATTTAATAATTGTAAAATTTTAATATTTTGCTTCTAGTTTTAAAGAAGATGGAGTTAAAGACTTAGCCATTAGTTTCAAACATTCCCAATAACTGGTTCATATAAGCATATCTTTTCCTGCTTTGTTTTTTAACTATAAAACGAAAGGCTAGTTTTAGAATTTTATTACAAAAGAATAAAATCTTTGTTGAAGAACATTGAGGAAATATAGATCTATGCTTTCAAAGAAAATTTTAAAACCCCGTAATTTCACTATCTAAAGTGACTATCATGAACATTTCTTTTTTTCATGTATTTTTCCTTTAAAAAAATCAGATCATATTGTCTTTATGACGTTTTCATTTAGCATGATATTGAAGAATCTATCTTTATGAAGGCCTTATAGATCTTTATTAAGGTTTAAAGAAGTTCTTTTCTGTGGCCTTGAATTTGTTCATCTCCTCATTTGATGATGGTAGGATTCCTCATGGATGTAGCTTGAAATTCTGTTTCTCGGTTTATACTTCTCTTAAGAGCCAGTTATGTTTTATGAATGACCTCAGGCAAGTAATTGACTTGTTTGCCTCTTTATTTATTTGTACAGGAGGAAAATAACTGCACTTCTCTTAGAGTGAATGTGAGAGGTAAACGAGCAGGGGGCCCTAGCACTGGTGAACGCTATAGCAACCGTGGCCACCATAGAGCAGGAGGGGCAGGAGGGGTGCTACCAGTTTCCACTTGGTGGCCAGAAACCAGAGGCTGAGAGTTAAGTCACCCATCTTCAGCAGCTGTTGACCCAAGTTGGACTTGGGCAGCATACAAATGAGAGTTGGCCTGAGCCCTGGGCTGGGGTGGGCTGGTTTATTGCAAAGATGGAGCTCCTCCGGCTCCTTCCTCATCCTCACAGACCGGGTGCATTTGGTTGAGAATGACCCACATCCTTCACCAGGCATGCTGCCAGCAGTAGCATGGGGCATCTGCAAGGCTGCTGCTTGGGAGTTGGTGAAGGGCCTGGCTGCCAAGAGCCCCCCACCCCCCGGGCCAGGGGCCACCCACACCCGCTCTGGATATTGAGACTCAGAGTGGCAGTTCTATTTGCCCAAGTCAGGCAGCTTGTTACTGGCAAGGCTGGGATTTGAACCCAAGGCTTTTCCACTGCATCTTCCATGTTAGACGCGGTCACCCTGTGGATTGGAACATCCATTATGTGCAAGGAGCTCCAGAGCTCCCACAGGGTGCTTTAGACATGAAGAAGGTATGGTCCTTGCTGAAATGGCACATACATAATACAGGAGATGCTGCAAGAGCCAAGGATGCCATAGGGACACTCAGCTGGTTCATTCCTCATGCATACACTGTGCCAGGCTGTGTGCTCAGCACCGTGGGCACAGCTGTGAGCAAGCAGGCCACGGAGGGCCAGCAGACACCAAACTGCCAGCAGATTGAGGCAGGCAAAGAGCACTGTTGGCAGCAGAGGGCTCTGGGCAGGAGTTCCTGGGAAGAATTGTTGGCAGTGGGATTAAGGTTGGGGGCTCCCCTAGCTGTAGTGTTCCCAGAATCAGGGGCACAGTCTTGTTTGAATGGTAGTTATGGGCAGGGCTTTTGACCAACTTGATTGGATTCTGCTACTTAACATGCTATGTGACCTTGGGCACATTGCTTGGCTTTTCTGAGTTCTTTCCTTGTTTAAATGGGATCCTATTATCTACCTCACAGAGTGGGTGTAAGAATTAAATGAGAATGAAGGGACTTGAATGTATCTCCAACAGCCATGTGATTATTGTCATCAGGGGGTGGCAGCAGGTGTGGAGAAGGCAGAAATACATTTGGGGTTCACTCTGTACATTATGGAGTGAAACATAAGTGGAGCCCAAATGCTGTGCTTCTGTGACACACATTGTCCTAGTCATGATCTCATGCGCCTGCTGCACAAATAAGAAAGGAACCATAGCCTCCTGTGCATGACTGCCCCTTGAGAGAGGAGGAGAGGAGTTATTTCTGGAATTTGCCCCTAAGTGTAGCAGGTCTCATTTGACTTGGTCCCACAGTATACACCCAGTCCTGTTGGGCGTTTAAGGAGAGCTTCTCCTAATGCCCTGAACTGGGGGATGGGGATTAACGGGGAAGTTTCTGGAACCTAGGCGTATTTCCTGCTGCTCTAGTTATTAAAGCAGCGCAGGGCATCTGGGCAGATTTGTTCAGTGATGTTGGCTGGCGTCCGGCCCCTTCCCACACTCCACAGTGCAGACTGCTTGGGGTCTAATCCTGCTGCTCTGGCTTTTTTCGTTTCTTTTTCCAGCTTTATTGAGATATATTTGACAAATAAAAACTGTGCATTATTTAACATACATAATTTGATGATTTGATGTATGTGTATATTGTGAAAAGATGACTGCAGTCAAACTAATTAACATATCCAACACTTCACACAGTTATCTTGTGTGTGTGTGTGTGTGTGTGTGTGTGTGTGTGTGGTGAGAACATTTAAGATCTCTCTTAGTCAATTTCAAGTATCCAGTGTAGTGTTTAGTCACACTGCTGTAGTGTAGATCTCCAGGATTTATTCATCCTGCATGAGTGAAACTTTGTACTCTCTGACAAACACCTCCCCATTTCCTCTGTCCCTCAGCCCCTGGTCACCAGCATTCTACCTTCTGCTTTTCCCACTTCTGAGTATGTATCCAAAGGAAATGAAATCAGGATCTCAGAGAGATCTACACACTCACGTTCATTGCAGCATTATTGCCAAGATATGGAAACAACCTAAATGTTTGTTGACAGATGAATGGATAAAGAAAATGTGGTATGTACATATAATAGAGTATTATGCAACCTTTAAAAAGGAAGGGAATTCTGTCATTTGTGTAGCATGGATGAACCTGGAAGACATTATGCCAAGTGAAATGAGCCAGATGCAGAAAAACAAATGCTGCATGATGTCTACCCTTGTCGAATCTAGAAAAGACTGTGACTTTTTTTTTTTTAATTTTTTGAGACAGAGTCTCCCACTGCCACCTGGGCTGGAGTACAGTGGCTCCATCTTGGCTCAATACAACCTCTGCCTCCTGGGTTCAAGTGATTCTTCTGCCTCAGCGTACCAAGTGCCTGGGATTAGAGGTGCACGCCACCACACCCAGCTAATTTTTTGTATTTTTAGTAGGGACGGGGTTTCACCATGTTGGCCAGGCTGGTTTCGAACTCTTGACCTCATGATTCACCCACCTCAGCCTATCAAAGTGCAGGGATTACAGGTGTGAGCCACTGCGCCCGGCCAGACTGTGACTTATTAACTTGAGACGGGATAGATCCTGCTCTCATCAGTGTCCTCATCCGTAGCAAGGGAGCACTGTATTATTCTGGACATCTGAATAACAGTAGTGCCAACCTGATTGTGGTATTGTGAGGGTAAAATGAGATAATATGTGTCTAAAGAGGCTGTCAATGAGCGCTCGTTTTTCCTCTTGGGATTTGGATATCTGTCCGTCCTTTGCTGTTCCCTCCTCAGGTAAAGTGTCTGCTTCCCATTCATCCTCTTCTCTGACCAGACCCTGGTTCTCCCTGGGTTTTCCTGGGGACCTCTGAGATGCTGGGGTAAATGCAAGAGCAGTGACAAGCAGGGAGGCAAGTGGGTGACTTGGTCAGGAATCCCACAGATTTTTTTTTTTTTTTTTTTGAGTCTGAGTCTCATTGTGTTGCCCAGGTTGGAGTGCAGTGGTGTGATATCAGCTCACTACAAACTCTGACTCCTGGGCTGAAGTGATCCTCCCACGTAGCTGGGATTATAGGCGCCACCATGCCCGGCTAATTTTTTTTTGGAGTTTAGTAGAGACAAGGTTTCACCATGTCAGCCAGGCTGATCTCGAACTCCTGACCTCAAGTGATCCTCCCGACCTCGGCCTCCGAAAGTGTTGGGATTACAGGTGTGAACTGCACCCAGCCCCACAGCTCTTTTTCTGTCTGCCTGCAGAAGCCTCAGGTACCTCTCTGCTGCTTCTGGCAGCCTGACCTACCCACGGGGCCTCTCAGTGAATCTATCTTGTCCTGAGGGAAAATTCCAAGGCTCTCAAGAATGGAAGGGATTTTAGAGGGTGTGTTATCCAAATAGCCTCCTGGGTTATTTGGGAGGATAACATGAGTAGATTTTAAGAGAATTTAAGATTATGAGTAGATTTTTAATGAGTAGATATTAAGAGGAAAAATTGAGTAGATTTAAAGACAGATATTAAGTAAACAGTAGTAGGGGGTATAAAGATATGGTAACTATAGGAAGTCGGCAAGAAAACCGTACTATTTCAGACCTGGCTGGATGAATGACTGACAGATCTAATCTAGACGGATTTCTGAGCCTCCAGGCATGGACTCCTTTTAGGAGAGAGTAGTACCCCAACACGCATGTACTCTACCAACTCCCTGGGGTGGGCTTCTTAAGAATAGTGCAGAGAAAGAGGAAGGGACCCTGTGAAACAGTTAAGTTAGCAGAGGTCCCCCTTCCTGCTATGTGACTTGGGTCAGCTTGTTAAAGGAGGCAAGAAGCAAGGGGAAGAAATGTGCCTGGGCATGCAAGGCCTGTCTTGGTTACCATTTCACCTGTACAAATTGTCAGGACTGAGTTTCTTCCCTATACTGTCCCACCAGGGGACTGATATTACTTAGGGCCTCTTTCCAGGACGCTGAGCTCAGGCCTAACCTGATGGAGCAGCACCATCTCTGACCTGAAGTCCAAAGATGTGAGATTGGGGTCAAATCCAGTTTACTCCTAGCTGAGAAAATGGAAAGGACAATGCCATCTCTCCTCTAGTCTTGTGAGGTTGATGGTTGTAAGAGCTGTTCTGAATGGTTCTCCCAGGGCCTGTCAAGGGGTGAACTCAGTTAGGTCTTATCTGTTGCAGATTATGTCACTCCACCCCTCTGAGACTTTAGTCCCTTATTTCTATTTTTTTTTTTTCTTCGACACTTGCTCTATCACCAGGCTGGAGTGCAGTGACATGATCTCAGCTCACTGCAACCTCCGCCTCCTGGGTTCAAGCAATTCTCCTCTCAGTCTCCCGAGTAGCTGGGATTACAGGTGCACACCACCATACCTGGCTAATTTTTGTGTTTTTAGTAGAGAAGGAGTTTTGCCATGTTGGCCAGGCTAGTCTCGAACTCTTGATCTCAAGTGATCCTCCAACCTTGGCCTCCCAAAGTGCTGGGATTATAGGTGTGAGCCACTGTGCCTGTCCCCTTATATCTAAAAATGGAGATAATAAAGCCCCAATCTGTGGGATTGGTTTTAGGATTAAATTACATAGTGTATTTAAAGTACTCAACAATACCTGGCACATAGTAATTGTTCAATTTATTTAAGGCTGTTATTTTAACAAGGAGTTTTTTTAAAAAAATGAATGCATATAGAAAATTTGTGATTGCTAATCTCTGAAACAGTAGCTAAGCTATATCACCTCTGAATCCTGAGGCAAAGCTTGGATCTTACAAATGATGTTACCATAAAAAAAAATCTGCCACCTTGTGGCAGCCTACTCAAATTGTAGGTTCAGTGTTTTAAGTCTTGCTTTTTAATATATGATTATGATTATGATTTTTTGTTTAGTTTTTTTTTTGCTAGACTGTGGTGGTCTGAAAAAAGGGAAACAATCAGAAAATCTAAAGTTATGTTGTTACAAGGTAACCATGAAGAACAGACTAAAATAAAGTATCTTTATTGAGTTAAAGAGAGTACCAGACCTAGCAGAGGTTTAATAATCAATTAATCTGCATATTTCAAGGTATCACTAATTAAGTTCTTTTTCTAGAGCAGTTTGACTAGCGCTTTGCATCCATCCTCTGTAGTCTGTTCTACTTAGCAAGATCAATACTATTAGTGTCATGTATTTCAAAAAGGGAAACTGAGGCTCAGAAGCAGCTGAGTAACTTGCCTGACAACACAGAGCTTGCATGTGGTGAGCTGGAGTGTGAACCAGGCAGGATGATGATTAAACCTCCTAATAAGTAACCTCTCAACCAAAAAATCTGTGCTGTTCCTGGATTGTAAAGGGTGTCATGGGCTGTGTTTTTGGTTTCTGCCATAACACAGGGCCCAGAATTATACTCTGCAGTTTTGCCTGTGTCCTTTACAGAGCACAGTAGCACCTATCATGATTTCACTGGATTTTACTAAAGGCAAATGTGGGGTGATTATTAAATTATCTGTCCCCTACTCCTCACTGCTCCCTGTCCCCCAACAAGGGCAGGTAGGTGGCCTCTTTGGGGAAAGTGGGTGCTCTCTGAGTGGCTCTGAGAGAGAAGCAGGTTTCCTGCTTGCACTTTGAGAACCTGCATCTGGAAGGTTCCAAAGGTTCCACCCAGAGGGGTGGTAGCAGGGCTTTGAGGAGGAAACAGAACCAGCATGTTCCTTTCCAAGTTGGTTTGGCCGGCAAGGCTGTCAGAGATTAGGAGGTCCCTCTATTGAGTGGGTGGAGAGCTGTCCTGGGAACTCCTTGTCCCATGGTAAAGATATCCCTCATGCCAGGGGAGGAAGTCTGCCCCGCACTAGAAAACAACAGTCCTCTTTCTGTAAAGTTGGGCATCTTGGCCCATTTCCTTTGCTGGCTTTTCGGGGAGAGGAGGGTATGGGTTGAGGTGTCAAGTTCACAGGGGTAAGCTTTGAGACCTATGTGGGTATTCATGCCAGGAAGTCCCAGAGCCCACACATGCGTGCTTGTGCCTCCCGCTCTAGGGATATGGTCTGGGAGAGGCAGACTAGAGAGATTACTTGATAATAAATAATTGTTAGAAATGATGGTTTATTCAGGGCTCCCAGGGGAAGAGTCTTCTTCCTAATTTTTTTCTTGGAGTCCACGGAGACATCAGGAGGCTCTGAAAGGCTGTGTGGAGAGATGGCATTAGGATGTGCTCACAGAGATGGAAGCTTAGAATAAGCAGAGTCAGAACTTAGAAGATGAGGCTGGAGCATCATTGCCAAAGTAGGTAACAATTCTAGAAATCTAGAACCCTCTCAGTTCCTCCCCAAGTAAGAAAGCCTGTCTTAACATCCCTGGAAAACATAGTATCTATTCAGCTGTGCAGCTCCAGAGACTGAACATTCTCACTGGGTATCCCATCCCTTTGGACATCTGGCAGTATCACTGAGCTCAACTCTGCTCCTCTAGAACTCTTGCATTTGTCTACAACAGCAGTTTCCAACCTTTCAGGCACCAAGGACTGGTTTCATGCAAGACAATTTTTCCGTAGACAGGGTTGGTGGGCGGGGACGGGGCGGGGCAGCAGGTGCAGGGAAGATGGTTTCTGGGTGATTCAAGAGCATTACATTTATTGTCCACTTTATTTCTATTATTATTGCATTGTAATATGTAATGAAATAATTATACTACTCACCATCATGTAGCGTCAGTAGGAGCCCTGAGCTTGTTTTCCTGCAACTAGACAGTCCCATCTGGGAGTGATGGCAGATAGCGACACCCAAAGTGGGTTGCTGATGTCCAGTCTACTCCGTAATCTCATTTGGGTTGCTGTCATGGTAGAAAACCCTGCTTCACAAGGGTAGGATGTTGGAAATGGAATGAAGCAGGCTTTTCAGTGCTTTTGTGGCAATCTCAGGATATTCCACCTTGACTTTAATCCAGAACGGATGGAGATCTGAAGTTGTCCCAAACCCACCAGATGCAGCTTAATTGGCACTTGCCACTCAGTAACAGGGTTTTTTTTTTTTTTTTTTAAAAAAGACAAGGTCTGGCTCTGTCACCCAGGCTGGAGTGTAGTGGTGTGATCTTGGCTCACTGCAACCTCCACCTCCCAGGATCAAGCAATCATCCCATTTCAGCCTCCTGAGTAGCTGGGACTACAGACATGTTCCATCATGCCAGGCTAATTTTTGTATTTTTTGTAGAGACAGGGTTTTGCTTTGTTGCCCAGACTAGTCTTGAACTCCTGAGCTGAAGCAGTTTGCCCACTTAAGCCTCCCAAAGTGCTGGGATTACAGGCATGAGCCACCACTCCTGGCCACTGGTAGGGTTTTGATATGAGTCTGCAAGCAATTGATTTATGATGGTCTCTGTGCAGTCAGACCTCTCTGCTAATGTTAATCTGCATTTGCAGCCGCTCCCCAGCACTAGCATCACTGCTTCAGCTCCACCTCAGATCATCGGGCATTAGATTCTCACAAGGAGTGCACAACCTAGATCTCTTGCATGTGCAGTTTACAATAGGGTGTGCGCTCCTGTGAGAATCTAATGCTGCTGCTGATCTTACAGGAGGTGGAGCTCTGGTAGTTATGCGAGGGATGGGGAGCAGCTGTAAACACAGACAAAGCTTTGCTCGCTTGCCCACCGCTTACCTCCTGCTGTGCAGCCTGGTTCCTAACAGGCTACAGACTGACGGCTGGGGACCCCTGGTCTACACTGCAGAGCGTCTTATACTTTTCTCCCTTACAAATGACAATGGGGAAGTGATAAGCTGCAGGAACCAGGCCTCAGGAGGCATGTTCTCACTGATTCAGGAAGCTCATCCAGGTGGGGAAATGCTTCTCCTTTGGTCTTTCCTTAAATTTGGGAGACCCCCAGCAATGCCCTCCTCCTCTCTGGGCTTCAGATTTCTTACTTACACATTGAATGGGGGCTGTAGTGACTTCCTCTTGCTGCTGTAACAAACTACACGTAGTGCCTTAACACAGATCTTGGTATTTCAGAGGTCAGCAGCCCAACATGCATCTTACTGGGATGAAGTGAGGGTGTGGCAGGGCTGCATTCCTTCCCAGGGGCTCCAGGAGAGAAGCCATTTTCTGGCCTTTTTCAGCTTCTGGAGACTCCCCGCATTCCTTGGCTTGTGGTCCCTTCCTTTCGACCTCTGCTTCCGTGTTCATATCTCCTTCTCTGGCCCTGACCCTCCTGCCTCCCTCTTAAAAAGACCCTCTGATCACACTAGATGCACCCAAGTCATCTGGGGTTATCTCCCATCTCTAGATTCTGAATCACATCAGCAGAGTCCCTTTCACCCTGGATGGTAGCATCTTCTCAGGTTTGGGGGATCAGGATATGGACATCTGTGGGGGACCTTATTCTTTAGGGGTATACTCATCATCTCCAGAGCCCTCTCACCTCTGCAGCAGCCTGGCATTCCCCACTCAACTGCCCCTCAGCCTCTGTCCTCCCTCAGGGTTGTGGGAGCCCCTGCCTTCATTTTATTTATCTTTTTGTTTGTTTGCTTTTTATTATTTTTATTTTTAAGACATTATGCCTAAGCCCGTGCCTTCCTGCCAAATCTGGCCTCCTCAGCGGGAGAAGGGCAGGAGTCCCACTTCAGTCTTGAAGCCTTCCTCTCTGGCTGTCAAATTCTGTTTAACTTCTTATGATTCAAGTTTAAAAAAAGAAGAGAGCACTCTGAACTTTTCCTTCCTAGAATCGTTTCTTTGGCCCTGTAGCCTCTCAAAGTATAAGCACGTACAGGACATCATTGCTTCCTCCAAAAAGTTGATGATCCAGGTAGGGAAGATGTGGGCACCCACGTAAAGTCAAGACGATTTGCTTCGAGGCATTATCAGCTGTGTCATCTGGGCAAATAACTTAACCTCTCAAGCTCAATTTGTTTATCTGTTAAGTGGAAATAGTAGGACCTTTCTTTTCTTTCAAGGGTTGTGTTGAGCATAAAAATCAGGAGGCTGAGGCAGGAGGATTGCTTGAGGCCAGCCTGGGCAGCATAGCAAGACCCTGTCTCTACCAAAAAAAAGAAATTAGCTGAGCACAGGGACACATGCCTGTAGTCATAGCTGCTTGGGAGGCTGAGGTGGGAGATCGCTTGAGCCCAGGCGTTTGAGGTTTCAGTGAGCTATGATTGCTGCATTCCAGCCTGGGCAACAGAGCAAGACCCTGTCTTTAAAAAAAAAGGCATAAAAATTCTAGGATATAGTTGAAACTCAAGGGTTTATTGGAATAGCATGAGGTACCTTGAGTGATACCAAAGCTGTCATAGGACTTGATTAAATGTGACACAAATAATTACAGGGTCAGGGCTTGCTGTTGTCTGTATGGATGGGGCTACTCTAGATGAGGACCTCAGGCTTTGAAGACCCCTTATCATTATCATCTCCAAACTTCATGTTCTAGAACCTCAAAGGAATTGGATGGCTGGCTTGTTGAGACCAGGGTAAGAGTACAAATGGAGGCTCCCCACCTGCCTGTGTGGGGGGGCCTTGCACACATGCATGTGGATGCCTGCACCTGCATTTCTAAGCTCCAGCCACCATTTCCCTGCAGGCAGCCACTGCCTGATCACGTCTGGGGCCTAGGAATGTGTACCCCCACTGCACAGTCATCCTGAGGATGATGGGCCCAGGAAGAGACCTGCAGAGGCCCTGGAAGCGAGCTCAGGGCCATTCAGGTGGAGAAATTGGGGTCCCAAAGGCATCTGCAGCCCAGGTAGGCAGGTTCCCTTACACAAGTGGGCTCCCTGCTCTGTGGGGAGGGAACTGCTGGAGGAGGCCAGAGTGATGCCCCTAAAGTGTAAAGACAAGGGCAGGGCCCTGATTGCCCAGATCTGAAGGGCTATGGGGATATTCCAGGCAGGTGTGACAGCAGAGGTGGGAAGGGGATGGGGAACTGGCTGGGTGTGGTCTTGGGCATATGAGGCAAGATTTAAGGCATAGAGTAACAGGAGCCACCTATTATGTTGCACTGTGTCCTACAGAAATTATAGCAAGAGGAGTATTTTCTTTACCTCTGCCAGTGTTTATAGAAAGACGGAGCAAGCCTTATTCCTTTTTCCTCGTTCTCTTCTGTTTGCCTGTCAGGCAGCTCTGCCTTACATTCAGTGGTGTGCCGGTAAATGCCTAACAACTGGTTCTGGGGGTGGGGTGGGGTGGGAGGCTCTCATTTGTAGCATTTTCAAGTGTCCATGAAGTAAACCATGGCCAATTTCACCCTGTTAAGGCGATGTCACTGAACGCTGCCCCCAAGCTGGCTCTAGCATTCTGCTTTACATTCTTATTTTAATCCTCAAGCAACTCTGAATTAGTTGCTGTTTCGTCAGACTTACGGGCAGGAAACAGGCTCAGAGCAGTGAAGGTTTCCAACCCAGACATGCCAGGCTGCAGAAAGGTGGGGACCTCTGAGGGGCCTGCTCTGATCTGGGTTGGGGCTGCCCCAGCACCCTTGGAGGAGCAGCCACAGGAGCAACGCGAGGTGTTGGGGTGGAGTTTGTTTAGGTGGTCAAAGTTTCGCTGTGAGCTCATTGGGTTTGATGATTGTGACATGCTGCTGGGAGGGTGTTGGGCAGGGGCGTGGCGACGGTGGGTTAGGGTTGGTGGGGCGTGTGTGATGTGCTGGCTGTCTTGGGATGTGGCGTTTGGGTGGATGATGTAGCCTGTTCTGTCGTGGCGCGTGGCATGATGGATTTATTTAGCTGAGGAGGTCCAGGATTTATTTAGCTGTGGCGTTTGTTGTTGTGTTGCTTCGCCAGAGCTGCTGATAAAGTACCATAGCCTGGGTGCCGCACACCAGAGAAATGGATTTTCTCACAATTCTGAAGGCCAGAAGTCCAAAAGCCAGGGGTGGGCAGAGTTAGCTTCTTCTAAGCCATCTCTCCTTGGCTTGTAGATGGGCATCTTCCCCGTGAGTTCACGTGGCCTTCCGTCTGCGTTTGCCTGTGTCCTGATCTCCTCTTGTAAGGACAGCAGTCATATTGAAGTAGGGCCCATATAGTGACCTAATTTTCACTTAGTTACCTCTTTAAACAGCCTGTCTCCACATACGGTCACACTGTGAGTAGTGGGGGTTTAGTTGGGGCTTCGCCGTCCGAAGTCGCGCTTTCCGTGGCTGCTGACTGGGTGGCAGTGGTGGCGATTTCGAGGTGGGGTTTGGCGCGACAGTGTTTGTGACCTTGTGAAGATACCTGTATGTGTGTTTAGTGTGACGGTATCCTAGTCCAATGGTCATACTGTGAACATACCTGGTGCTTAAGGTAAAGCTGGCTATGGTGGCATTGCAGGCGGCGTTTGGGGGGATAGTCTTTGTGGCAGATGTTTTCTGTTGGGGTACGGTGCTTGGTATTTGTGGGGCATTGTTCTGCCCATGCACCAGCTGTGCCCACGCTTAGTGGTTAACAGTGGTTAACAGTGTTGGCTGGGCTGGTGCTTTCAGTCTGTACCTTCTTGGTGTTTGGGGCAACCCCTCAGGCTGAGATTCAGGTTGTGAGGCAAGGACTGCTGTGGGGGGGTCCTGTGCAGCCAGATGAGACCTGCGTGTCTCTTATTAATCCAAACAGCCTCCAGAGCAAACATAGCTGCGCCTCCCAAAGCTTGATGGAGGTTGCGCGTGTCCCCGGCCGGCCTGTCTGCCGTGTGTTTTGTGCAGCCTGGCAACTCACCTTAGGTGTGTCTCAGCCTGGCCCCTGACTGGCTGCTCGGTTCTAGCCTGGCCCCTTCCGGGTCCCTCTCCACAAAAGGCAGCTCCACCTTCATAGATGGGTGGGGAGGAGGACAGACAGATAGAAATCACATATCCAAATCAGTGTGAGAGAGAGTGTGAGGAGGCTAACAGACATCGTGATGGGAAGCAGAGCAGCCACGGCTGGGACTGAGATGGGGTGGGCAGGGTGGGTGGGGTGGCCACGAGCTGGAAATGGTGAAGCATGCATGATGTGAAGTGCTGGGGGGTGGGGGACAGTTCCTGTCAGCTTCGGGAGGAGGGACCTGGCTGCCCAGCGTGATGGTGACTCTCATGAGGACTGGGGACTGTGGGTGGGGCTCAGCCTGTCCCACCCCTCCTGCCAGGCACCCCACTGGTGTTTCTCTGGGATGCTGTTGCTCTGTCCCCAGGTTCATGGCAGCCTGTATCCCTGTCTGTCAGAAAGCAGGTGTCCAGTAGTGAACCTCAGGGCTCCAGCCTGAGCCCTCCTGCTTTGCCTACTGTAACACCAGTTAGGAGAGCGAAGGAGGTGCTTGTCCTGGGTTCCCCTTTCAGCTCTGACCTGAATGCCCTTTGAGGAGAGGCCATGGTGACATGAACATCAGAGCCCCAGTGGGAAGTCTACGGGTGGCACCTTGCAGCAGTCATGCGGCAGAGAGCCTGGTGGAGCCCCCTGTTCCCCTTGTCCCCCTCTGATGAGGGACACCGTGATAGAGAAGTTCACAGAATGGGTGTAGGGGCCTGGGTTAAAGTTAGTGTTACTGCTGCTGACTGTGTGCACTGGGCTCTGGTTTCCTCACCTACACAGCAGGGCTAAATATCTGGCAAGCTCTGGGTGCTGTGAGGTTGCCATGAAATGGTACAGGTAAGGCATTTAGCAGTGAGCTGGGCATATAGCAGGGGATCCGTAGAAGTTTGCTGCGCCTGTAATCCTTCTGGCTTCTGGTCCCACGATGACCCGCCTGACCGCAGTAATCACATCCGAGCATTAGCGGGGATTGGCATGATCTCTAAGACTCCCAGCTTTGACATTCATTCATTTGTTCATTCATTCATTTAGCATGGAGGCCATACCCCTTAAGAGTTTGTCTTTATTTAGGGTACCAGGGCTTTAGGGACCTGCATGACTAGGTCCCTGTCCCATGTGTGACCTGGCTGCTGGCCTGAGCCTCACCCCCTCTCCCTCCTGCCTCTGGTGGACTACCGACTTGTAGACAGTCCACTTGTAGCTGCATTCTGCAGGCCTTCTCAGAAGATGAGAGATTCTCCAGGACCCACTTATGGGAGTCATGGAGACCAGGCTGCTGCTTTGGGAGCTGAGAGCATTTTGTCCAGTGGTTGGGTTCTATCCCTACTCACACTTCCCAGGGTTTAGATGGGCTCATCTGGGACTCAGTGGAGCAGCATGTCCCCACAGCCAGAGAGCAGGGCGAGCTGCAGCAGGAGCAGATGGGGGAAACTGGTTCCACAGTTCCTCCTAGAATTGCTTTTTCTTTCCCCCGTGGGGCTGTGCTCACTGGTGGCTGAGGGTTGTGTAGGGGTGGCGTAGGGCAGCTCCCTCCTGTGGAGGCCTCCTGCCAGCCACACATGGCTGAACTATCACTCCCTACTCTGGGTGTTACTGTAGAAGCCGTAGCTACAGCCCCGTGGAAGCAGAGGCAGCTGAGAATGCACTTCTGTGGGTCTGCAGGGGGCAGAGCATAGTTGGTAGTAAGAGGTGAGATGGAATCCTAGGTTCTTGTCCCCATTATCATCATGGTGTAACCTTGGACAGTTCCCCTGACCCTGCAGGTCTTCAACTTCTTTCCCTTCAAAGAGGCTCGCTCAGTGATTCTTGCCCTGCTTGCTGCCCAGGTTGCTTGGAGGAAGCAGTAGGGTGAGGCATGTGGCAGCAGGGATAGAGATGGTGACTGAGATGGTGCAGCAGCTGAAATGTGCCTTTCAGCACCTGTGGCAGACAGAACAGATTCAGCCTCCACACTCTTAGGCCTCAGAATCCACTGCAAAGCAAGCTTCAGGTAGTCCTCTCAATTAATTGAAGCCAGCACTTCAGATAAACATTTTCTGAGAGACCTAGAAAGGCATGCTGAGTCTGCAGCTAGGTATGCCTTGTGGTGAGGGCTTTGGCTAGTGATGCCGACACCTCTTCGCTGTCCTAGGATGGGCACCAGGAAGCACTCAGGGCTCTGAGCTATGGATTTTCTGATCGGGTTCTGCCTTTGGAGCTCCTTCTCCAATTCACCCCCTACCCTCTTCTCTTTCTCCACATGCAGCAATGAAGGGAGTTGTGGCATTAGGTGCACTGGACTGTCTATAAGTAAATTAGATGAGATAGAAATAAATCTTTCCATTTTCCCCTCCCTGACCTCTTAACAAATTCTTACAACACAACCAAGCTGTTGAAAGCCAGCATTGCCCCCCTAGTGGTTAGCATTAAGAATGCATAGCCCTCGGAAGCCTCTTCCCCTCCACCTCCTTCACTGCCATACCAAGATGCCACCTCTTTTCCTCTGTCATTGTTACTAACTTTCTCCTCATACAGGTATGTTTCTTTTTGAACTCTTCTGCATTCTATTCTAATAGGTGTCATAGAAAAGACAGTAGCGTGTAGGTGATGGAAGAACACTGGACTGGGAGTAGTAGGGGCTGAACCGTAGCCTCATTTCTCTTGCTAGCTTGCTATGAGACCATGGGCAAACTCCTTTCCTTCTCTAGGCCTTGGTTTCCCTATCTGCACTACAAAAATTTTGCCTTATGCAGCGTGTCCCAAAAGGGGTTCCAAAGGTTTTGTTTTTTTTTAATTATTTTTATTTTTTCAACGCCCAGCAGCACCCCAAAGCTTTTTAGGCTGGACAGTTTTGCATTGTGTGGTACTGTCCAGGCACTCGGGACAGTCCAGGCACCCAGATCTCC